>NC_143136.1:96277192-96902192 GCF_059928025.1 Delphinapterus leucas | reverse complement strand
CCAAGTTTCTGATTTTGTTGGTCTGGGGTGGGTTTTTTTTTTTTTAAGCTATTGGCTGTGGTTGTTTTAAGACCCTAATTCTAATGTGAATGACTTGGTGGAAAGCACAGGAATGACCCCAGGGCAACCGAGTTCCGGGTTCTAGAGCTCAGGTTTGCCGCCGCCTAGTGGTGAAACTATGGAATGATCAGGCTGCTCCTCTGTGAAGTGTCAGGGATGGGTGCGATAGAAATCTTCAGCGAGCATCAGGATTCACCAGGGAGCCTGGAAATTCTGCAGAAGCTCTAGGGGGAATTAAGTTGCTTTTCACGGGGGTGGGGAGGGGCGCACGGGCTCCTCAGGTGATGTTGCCCAGCATTCCAGAGCCTCCTGATGGGCAAGATCCCAGGTCCCTTTGAGCTAGAAAGCATAGGGTGATGTGATCGTTTGGAAGCAGCACCTTGCTTATGTGGGCGACCCAGGCATCTAGCAAGGTCCCTGTCCTCAAAGAACTAAAACATAATTGGCATAAGTGGGGTTCATGGGGAGCATCGTGGTGCAGATAGAGCAATGGATGGGCAGCTAGAAAATAATGTGTGAAATGAAAAAAACATGAGGTCGGGACTTTTCTGGTGGTGCAGTGGTTAAGAACCCTCCTGGCAATGCAGGGGACACAGGTTCGAGCCCTGGTCCGGGAAGATCCCACATGCCTTGGAGCAACTAAGCCCATGCGCCACAGCTACTGAGCCCGCGAACCACAACTACTGAGCCCGCATGCCACAACTACTGAAGCCCGTGTGCCTAGAGCCCGTGCTCTGCAACAAGAGAAGCCACCGCAATGAGCAGCCCGCGCACCACAACGAAGAGCAGCCCCCGCTCGCCGCAACTAGAGAAAGCCCGCGCGCAGCAACGAAGACCCAATGCAGCCAAAGATAAATAAATACGTTTATAAAAAAACCCACAAAACAAAAACAAACAAAAATACCATAAGGTCAGTTAATAAGGAGTCAGGAAGGCTGAGGGGTGACTGCGTTTTCACGAGTGCACAAGATGGCTTACATGGAGGACAATGTGGTCTCCCTTTCCACCCAGAGCTCTTATTGGACTCAGTTGTACTGTGAGTGTAGGAAGCGTCTCTTGCCGGGACAGCTGTGAGAGTCTCGAGAGAACTGTATTTTTTAACAGGCTTGTAAAGGAGCTTGCAGGTTTTCTTCCTCACGGGACCTTAAAAATAAAAGTTTTTAAACAGCAGAGGAAAAGATCTGTTTTCCTTTATATGTCAAGAAGCTTCTGCTGACCCATCCTTAGAAGAACGTTATGAAACATTTATTTGGACATGTTTTTCCAGGAGAAGGGATGGCTGGTTTGTTTTTCCATTCTGTTCCATGGTCTGTCCTTGTAATGGTTTTTATGAGGCAACTGACAAGGCTAGAGGTAGTGTCTGCAGCTGGGAAGACAGTCTTTCTCGGCATGGGATGGAAGCTGCATTTCTGGACGGCTTGGCTTTTAGTCTCAGCGTCACAAACTAAATTGTGGGGTTACGGGCAAACCACTCCACCTCTTGAAGGTTTCGGTGTCCACATCTCGAGGAAGATGTTTTAGGTGGTCCCTGAGGTCCCTTCTAGCTCTGATAATGTCCTCACTCAGATGTAGATGAGCTAGTTTCTTATAGGGAGCGAAAATCTGGAGACTGTACGTACCCTATCATGGAATTAAACATGAAAGCAAGGTGCCGTAGTGGGGGCACTCTGGATTGCTAGTGGGTTCAGGACTGCAGGACCACCATGTATGTCTGTGCAGGAGCCCTGTCAAGGGGGTAAGGAATGAGGTGGGAATCCAGTTCCAACTCCCCTTGCTGAGCGGAGCCGTCTCTCCAAGGAAGTGATGTTTGAGGTCACACTGTTATTTACCTATCTATTTAAATAGAAGTATGGTTGATTTACAATGTTGTGTTAATTTTTGCTGTACAGCAAAGTGATATAGTTTTATATTAAGTTTTATATATATACTTTTAAAAATATTCTTTTTCCATTATGGTGTATCATAGTATATTGAATATAGTTCTCTGTGCTATATAGTAGGATCTTGTTCTTTATCCATCCTATATGTAATAACTTACATCTGCTCATCCCAACCTCCTACTGTATCCCTCCCCCTTGGCAGGCACGATCTGTCCTCTATGTCTGTGAGTCTGTTTCTGTTTTGTAGATAAGTTCATGTGTGTCATATTTTAGATAAGTGATGTCACATGGTATTTGTCTTTCTCTTTCTGACTTCACTTACCATGACAATCTCTAGTTGCATCCATGTTACTGCGAACGGCATTATCTCACTCTTTTTTGTGGCTGAGTAGTATTCCATTGTATGTATGTACTACATCTTTATCCATTCGTCTGTCGATGGACATTTAGGTTGTTTCTGTCTTGGCCATTGTGAATAGTACTGCTATGAACATGGGAGTGCATGCATCTTTTGAATTAGAGTTTTGTCTGGATATATGCCCAGGAGAGGGATTGCTGGATCATATGGTAATTCTGTTTTTAGTTTTTCAAGGAACCTCCATACTGCTCTCCATAGTGGCTGCACCAGCTTACATTCCCACCAACAGTGTAGGAGGGTTCCCTTTTCTCCACACCCTCTCCAGCATCTGTTATTTGTAGACTTTTTAATGATGGCCATGCTGTTGGGGTCACTCTTAATGACACCATACATCTATCCATGGATGAAGTATGGGTGAAGAGATCCCTGTTAGATCCTGAGCGTTTCTGTCCACCAGTGCTGTCCACCCACACCGGCTCTCTGTTTCCCAGCTGGGTCTCCCTGAGCAGGAGACCATCCACACCTGTCTGAACTTTGGAGGCTCCTGCCCTCTTGGCTAAGCAAAAGCCCTATCAAAAGGTAATTACAAGGCGTCTACATTTGTTGGCACGTGTGTATGTGTGAAATGGGTTACTGAAATCCACTGAACTCAGGAGCTATTCATTGAAAGCTGGAAACGGTGATATTCTTTTCAACAAACTCTTTTTATGCCTACAGCCTTCCAAGCAGTCGAGGCTACCGACCCATGCTAACGACAGAGAAGACACTGCTGTTTAGGCCTGATTTTTAAACAGTGCATTATAGTGAGCAGAGTGTTGGGTGTGAGAAGGGGAGAGGCGAGAAAGCTATGCACACACGTGGAAGTGTGTGTTTGTGGAGATAGTGTAGGTTCAAATACCTCTGCTTCAAGACCCAGCCTAGGACTTGCCACCTTCCAGAACCTCTTTCCTAACCAAGCCGTACTCTGAGTTTGCATCCATCCTCTCCCTGAGTGACCTTCATAGCATGTGTGATTTTGAGTCTCCACCTGTTCCATGTATGTGTGAAATAGGACAGTGCACATGAGAAGCTGGGGTCAGGGCACTGTCCTGTAGCTGTCAGTTCTGTTGACCAGACAACTGGTCGTCTCATGATGGCCACGCTCCCTCCTACTCTCTTTCCATGGCAGGCAGCCTGTATCTGAACACATGGTAGATGGCACATCAGCCCTTGCTTGAATGATTTGAAGAAGAAAAAAAAAAAAAAGGCAAGTTCTTTGCTTGAACCATTGAACTCTTAAGAACTGCCTATCAGAAGCTCTTGTTGTTGAGGGCATTCATTATCACCAGCAAAAGCCTTTCAGTTCTGAGCTATAAAGACATGAAAGACACTGGCCTTGGCATCACAAGAAGCTGGGCCAACAGTCCTGGGCAGAGCATACAGCCCAAACACAGAAGGATCTAATTAAACCCAACATACGGCTCCGAGCATGGTGCTGCAGACCTGAAGACATAAAGAATACAGCTTGTCTCTTAAGATGTCTGCAGTTTGATTGCAGAGGTAGATTTTAAACAACTAACCATAAAGCAGAAAGATAAGCGCTTCTTTTTTTTTCTTTTCTTTTCCCCACAACTCACACATACATACTGTATTTGATGTTTACAAGAGATAAATCAACTGACACCAAGCATCGTAAATGGATGACCACAACAAAAGCAACAATGATTGCAATGACCAAACACGAAACACCCTCACACTATGTCATAATATTGACATTCAGTCCAGGAATCCTCCACTGTAACAGCTCCTTTACTCTGCAGTGAAAATTGATTTGTATATTTTTTGCCTCTGAGTCCTTGTGGGATTTTTTAATTTTTATTCAAACAGAAAGTCACAAAAATTAAAATCACCCTCATCAGTTCACTCAGTCCCACGTAATTAATTTTTTCATCTTGATCTTCTGTTAGCACTTTTATGAGTTCTTCAGTTTTCCATTAGAGTTCTGAAAATGCTTATTCACTCAGTTCAGCGTATAGTCAGTTACCAGAAACCTGTACTTGTCAGAGTCTTTTCCATGAATTCCTTGAAGATGAAACCCTTTTATAGGAACATCTTTGCAAAAGCATCAGAGTATACCCAGAACTGTCGGTAAATGACAGAAGACTTAAAAATGACCACGGTTAAAGATTTGATGAAAGTTCATAATAATGCAATTGACAAGGAAATTTAGTTATTTCTGAGATACACATTTTAAAGTAATAACTAGAATTATGACTTACAACATTATACCAGAACATATAAGATTTTTAGAAATTTCATGTAGTGTCTGAAACATTTATATTAACATATTTCCATACAAATAACCCAAAGAAAGTTTAGTATTAGTTGGGTTTTGTTTGTTTGTTTTATACTGCAGGTTCTTATTAATCAATTTTATACACATCAGTGTATACATGTCAACCCCAATCGCCCAATTCAGCACACCACCATCCCCACCCCACCGCGGTTTTACCCGCTTTGTGTCCATACGTTTGTTCTCTACATCTGTGTCTCAACTTCTGCCCTGCAAAACCGGTTCATCTGTACCATTTTTCTAGGATCCACATACATGTGTTAATATATGATATTTGTTTTTCTCTTTCTGACTTACTTCACTCTGTGTGACAGTCTCTAGATCCATCCATGTCTCAACAAATGACTCAATTTCGTTCCTTTTTATGGCTGAGTAATATTCCATTGTATATATATATACCACACCTTCTTTATCCATTTGTCTGTCGATGGGCATTTAGGTTGCTTCCATGACCTGGCTATTGTAAATAGTGCTGCAGTGAACATTGGGGTGCATGTGTCTTTTGGAATTATGGTTTTCTCTGGGTGTATGCCCAGTAGTGGGATAGCTGGATCATATGTTAATTCTAGTTTTTTAAGGAACCTCCATACTGTCCTCCATAGTGGCTGTATCAATTTACATTCCCACCAACAGTGCAGAGGGTTCCCTTTTCTCCACACCCTCTCCAGCATTTGTTGTTTGTAGATTTTCTGATGATGCTCATTCTAACTGGTGTGAGGTGATACCTCATTGTAGTTTTGATTTGCATTTCTCTAATAATTAGTGATGTTGAGCAGCTTTTCATGTGCCTCTTGGTCATCTGTATGTCTCCTTTGGAGAAATGTCTATTTAGGTCTTCTGCCCATTTTTGGATTGGGTTGTTTGTTTTTTTAATATTGAGCTGCATGAGCTGTTTATATATTTTGGAGATTAACCCTTTGTCCGTTGATTCATTTTCAAATATTTTCTCCCATTCTGAGGGTTGTCTTTTTGTCTTGTTTATGGTTTCCTTCGTTGTGCAAAAGCTTTGAAGTTTCATTAGGTCCCATTTGTTTATTTTTGTTTTTATTTCCATTACTCTAGGAGGTGGATCAAAAAACATCTTGCTGTGATTTATGTCAAAGAGTGTTCTTCCTATGTTTTCCTCTAAGAATTTTATAGTGTCTGGTCTTACATTTAGGTCTCGAATCCATTTTGAGTTTATTTTTGTGTATGGTGTTAGGGATTGTTCTAATTTCATCCTTTTACATGTAGCTGTCCAGTTTTCCCAGCACCACTTATTGAAGAGACTGTCTATTCTCCATTGTATATCTTTGCCTCCTTTGTCATAGATTAGTTGACCATAGGTGCATGGGTTTATCTCTGGGCTTTCTATCTTGTTCCATTGATCTATGTTTCTGTTTTTGTGCCAGTACCATATTGTCTCGATTACTGTAGCTTTGTAGTATAGTCTGAAATCAGGGAGTCTGATTCCTCCAGCTCCATTTTTTTTCCCTCAAGACTGCTTTGGCTATTCGGGGTCTTTTGTGTCTCCGTACAAATTTTAAGATGATTTGTTCTAGTTCCGTAAAAAATGCCATTGGTAATTTGATAGGGATTGCATTGAATCTGTAGATTGCTTTGCGTAGTATAGTCATTTTCACCATATTGATTCTTCCAATCCAAGAACATGGTATATTTCTCCACCTGTTGGTATCATCTTTAATTTCTTTCATCAGTGTCTTATAGATTTCTGCATACAGGTCTTTTGTCTCCCTAGGTAGTTTATTCCTAGGTATTTTATTCTTTTTGTTGCAATGGTAAATGGGAGTCTTTCCATAATTTCTCTTTCAGATATTTCATCATTAGTGTATAGGAATGCAAGAGATTTCTGTGCATTAATTTTGTATCCTGCTACTTTACCAAATTCATTGATTAGCTCCGGTAGTTTTCTGGTGGCATTTTTAGGATTCTGTATGCATAGTATCATGTCATCTGCAAACAGTGACAGTTTTACTTCTTCTTTTCCAATTTGTATTCCTTTTATTTCTTCTCTGATTGCTGTGGCTAGGACTTCCAAAACTATGTTGAATAATAGTGGTGAGAGTGGACATCCTTGTCTCGTTCCTGATCTCAGAGGAAATGCTTTCAGTTTTTCACCATTGAGAATGATGTTTGCTGTAGGTTTGTCATATATGGCCTTTATTATGTTGAGGTAGGTTCCCTCTATGTCCACTTTCAGGAGAGTTTTTAATCATAAATGGGTGTTGAATTTTGTCAGAAGCTTTTTCTGCATCTGTTGAGATGATCATATGGTTTTTATTCTTCAGTTTGTCAATATGGTGTATCACATTGTTTGATTTGCGTATATTGAAGAATCCTTGCATCCCTGGGATAAATCCCATTTGATCATGGTGTATAATCCTTTTAATGTGTTGTTGGATTCTGTTTGCTAGTATTTTGTTGAGGATTTTTGCATCTATATTCATCAGTGATATTGGTCTGTAATTTTCTTTTTTTGTAGTATCTTTGTCTGGTTTTGGTATCAGGGTGATGGTGGCCTTGTAGAATGAGTTTGGGAGTGTTCCTTCCTCTACAATTTTTTGGAAGAGTTTGAGAAGGATAGGTGTTAGCTCTTCTCTAAATGTTTGATAGAATTCACCTGTGAAGCCATCTGGTCCTGAACTTTTATTTGTTGGAAGATTTTTAATCACGGTTTCAATTTCATTACTTGTGATTGGTCTGTTCATATTTTCTGTTTCTTCCTGGTTCAGTCTTGGAAGATTATACCTTTCTAAGAATTTCTCCATTTCTTCCAGGTTATCCATTTTATTGGCATAGAGCTTCTTGTAGTAGTCCCTTAGGATGCAGATAGGTGCTTCTTATGTACAAGGTTATATATAATGTTTTTTCAACCTACAGAGAGGGGATCAAGTCTTTCTGGGCTGTTGGAGGAAGGCGTCTTGGAGGAAGGGCTATTTGAACTGGACTTTGTAGGACGACTAGGAGTTCGCTAGGCAGAGAAGCAGTGGAAGAGAATGTTAGGCAGAGAGAACTAAAAGAAGACAAGACCTATAAAACTGCATGGTGTTTGGAAATTAGGGAGCAGCTAATGTAGCCGAAGCTGAAAGTATATGGTTGGGTGGAATGCAGAGGGCAAGAAGTGAAATTATACGATAATAATGATTAACATTTATTGAGTGCTTTCTGTGTATCAGGCATCATACTAAGCATTTTCGTGTTATTCATTTAATCTTTAAAACGTACATATGATGTAGGTACTATTTGCCTCATTTTACTTTTGGGGAAATTGAGGTACAGTAATTAAGTGTTGATACTTAGGAGAAAAAAAACTTTCCCAAGGTGACATAATTAGTAAATGGTGGAGCTGGGATGTGATCCCAGGCAACTTGACACCAGACCTTGTGCCCTTCCCCGCTATGCTGTTAGTGTGTGAATACTGTAGATGTCCTGAGGGTTCTCCATGGACACGGTTGGGGAGACATAGCTTCAGGGAGAAGAAGGCCTCAGAAAGAGGTACAGGAAGCGGAGTTAGGTGAGGATGGGGGAGGCGGGAGGACATCCCAGGCAAGGAGGAATGCTACTGTCAAAACACAGAGGCCGGAAGGAGTATGTTCCAGAGACACTAGCCTGGCCCATTGGTCTGGGTCAGTTGCCTGGTTCTTTCTGGGACAGCCCAAATGCACATCTTAGCTGGGAGTCCCCAGAGCATCTCTGCTCTCTAGAAAGGTCCCGGAAACGGAAGTCTGCTCAGTTTCTTTTAGGGTACCTTCCTGCTTCTCACTGGCCTAAGAAGAGGTAGTGGGGCATCCAGAGTTTGACAATGCATGTAGGAAACCCACAGGTCAATCTTCCCCCCGTTATGTGTGGTTTTTAAAGTGTGTCTTCTACCAAGCGCTCCTGGGTGAGGACGGGTGCTCTCTGGCAGTGGGATTTAATGAATCCAGCAGTGCCTTTCTCCCCACTTTCAATCCCCGAGGGGTGCTCAGCCGGCTGAGCAGCGGAAGGTGCCAACTGCTCACATTTAAATAAGAGAGACATCAGGGCAGGGTAGCAGAGGCCAAAGGGAGATCACTGCCCAAGTGAAATTGAATTCTGTTGGAGTTAAATTGAGGCTCGGAGTTGTCTTTTTACAAACATATTCATTGGTTTGGCTGTCACTTTCATTTAGCAGGCTTGTCGTCTGAGCTGTGGCAGGCCGGCGGAGTCACAGCCGCCGCTGCAAAGCCTGAGCCTGGGAAGCTGGGAGCCGGGGTGTGGTGGGGAGAGTGTTAAGGAGAAACAAGTCAGAAGGAGGGTCTAGTCTTCAAGCTGCCGGCTTATTCTCCCCCGACCTGGCCAAGGAACTGAAAAATCAAAATTATATCATGACACAGAAGACTAAGCATGACGAAGGGTGGAGTCCTGGTTAAGACCCATCAGTAGCTGTGTCCACGTGGGTGACTTATTGAGCCCACCGTGCCTCACTTTCCTCATTTGTAAAAAAAAGGCTTTCAAAATAGGCCCAGCGTTCAGACTCCCCGTGAAAGTTGACTGAAATAAATTTGCCAAGTACTTAACTCAATGATCAGCCAGTAGTAGGTCTTTAGTAAAGGTACATTTTAAAACATTGTGAATGGTAAACGAGTCCTATGCCAGGACAACTAGGAAGGCACTTGTATTTTACAATACCTGTGTACCGCCGTTTCTGAAATTTCGCCCTTTGGAATACATTCCTCTTCGAGTCCTTTTTTTAAAAAAAAATTTATTTATTTATTTTTGGCCGCGTTGGGTTTTTATTGCTGCGCACTGGCTCTCTCTAGTTGCGGCAAGCGGAGGCTACTCTTCGTTGCGGTGCACGGGCTTCTCATTGCGGTGGCTTCTCTTGCTGTGGAACACGGGCTCTAGGAGCACGGGCTTCAGTAGCTGTGGCACGTGGGCTCAGTAGTTGTGGCACGTGGGCTCAGCAGTTGTGGCTCGCGGGCTGTGGAGTGCAGGCTCAGTAGTTGTGGCGCATGGGCTTAGTCGCTCTGCGGCATGTGGGATCTTCCCGGACCAGGGCTCGAACCCATGTCCCGTGCATTGGCAGGCAGATTCTCAACCACTGTGCCACCAGGGAAGCCCTTTGAGTCTTTTTTTTAAGTCGCATCTGCTTGGGAGGGAGACTTGAGTCAGTAGCAGAATGAGGCCGAGAGAACTGGTTGATCGTGTCATGGAGGGGCAGAGAGTTATGGAGGGTGGGAGAGGTTGGTGCAGATGGGGAAGGTGAGATAAACCTTACAGTTCTGTGGAGACAAGCCCTTGGGTAGTAGTAATAAAACGTGGTGGTGGCCGGTTTAAGAAGATGAGAACAGGGCTGTAGCGGTTCCCTCGTGGGTTTGTAAGGTTTTACGTAGAAAATGGCATCGAGGTCTGGCGAACTGAAGATATAGTTCTAAGCCTTGAGGATGGTCATCAGGGAAAAGTGATGAGTGTTGGGATGGTCTGAGGAGCAGGTGTGGAAGAAGGAGGTAGCGTTCTGGTGGTAAGTGCTTCTTTTTCTTCCAAGGGTGGCTGTTAATGGAGCTGGTGCACAGGGGATGACTTGAACAATGCCAAGGTGAAAAAACCAGCTGGCAGAGTTGAAATCCTGGGACTTGCTTCCCGATCATGGCCGAGAGGGTCGGGTCTAGAGAGTCCTCTTGATTCTTGCTTTGAGACCTTGGACAAGTGCCTTCTGCTCCCTGGGCCTTTGTTCCCATGTAATTCAGGAGGCAAATGATAACCAAGGCCAAGCTGGTGACCGAGGGCATCAGAGGGGCCAGGCGCTTCTGTGTCATTTCTGTTGCCTTACTCCTTACCTTCCCCCCAGCCATCGAGCCTGGGGAGGCACTTGAGTTTGTGACCCTGAAATAGACTGATCAGACGATGTCTGAGGTACCTTTGCGTTCTCCTGTACCGGTATTCTAATGCCCAGCCACAAGCACCCTCAGCTCATAACTTGAGGGTTCCTAATCTGGAGTCCTCTGAGCCATAAGGCTTCACGGGCTTAGCTGCTCTGCGGCACGTGGGATCTTCCCGGACCAGGGCTCGAACCCGTATCCCCTGCATTGGCAGGCGGATTCTCAACCACTGTGCCGCCAGGGAAGCCCTTTGAGTCTTTTTTTTTTTTAAAGTCACATCTGCTTGGGAGGGAGACTTGAGTCAGTAGCAGAATGAGGCCGAGAGAACTAGTTGACCGTGTCGTGGGGGTTCATGAACTTTTATATGGAATAGAAGAAAATCATAGCTTTATTTTCATAAACTTCTAATTGAAATACAGTTTTCCCCTCACTTATGAATCTAGGTGACAAACCACAGCCGTATTAGCAATACCTACCTACCTACTCTGTCGGCTCTAGAAATAGAATATTTTCATATTACGGTGCTGGCTCCCAGTTTGCATGTCCTTGTGTAGCCCCTCCCTCACACATCTGGGCTGGGCTGGCGATGCAGTCTAACCAGTAGAATGTAGCAGCAATGTTGTATCTCTCTTGGACTTAACCTTAAGACAGCCTGGCAGCTTTGACTTTTGTCCTTTTGGGGGGCCCTGCAAAACCATATGAAACATCTGTCCACACTGCTGGGGAGATCATGTGAATAGGCTGAGTGAGAGGAGGGGCCCTAGACTACATGGAGAAAGAATGCCCTACCATCCCAGGGCCCTAACTGAACGCAGCCTTCCAGCCATCCTCACCAAGAGGTAAGATACGAGAGGCAGCTCTCTGGAATGTTAACTCCAGCCCCCAGGTGAGTACAGTCCTAGCTGCCATCAGGTGAAACAGAAGAACCACCCAGCCAAGCCTAGTCCATCCACAGACTTGTGAGCTACATTAAAATGGTTTTCATTTTTAAGCCATTAAGTTTGGGAATGGTTTCTATGCAGCACTAGGGAACTGAAATGGAGCCTTATAGTTTTTATTGTATTTTATTTATTTATTTATTTTTTCTGCGGTACGCGGGCCGCTCACTGCTGTGGCCTCTCCCGTGGCAGAGCACAGGCTCCGGATGCACAGTCTCAGCGGCCATGACTCACGGGCCCAGCCGCTCCGCGGCATGTGGGATCTTCCCGGACCGGGGCACGAACCCATGTCGCCTGCATCGGCAGGCAGACTCTCGACCACTGCGCCACCAGGGAAGCCCGAGCCTTATAGTTTTACTTGATAGAACTCAATTGAGTCCCAAAGCGTCTGTACCCATCTGAATGCCCGCCTTCACAGGTGTTTGACATCCTTCATGAGCCAGTAGGGTATGCCCACGACTTGGGAGAACAATGGAAGGTTTGAACAGTTCAAATTTAATAAAAATTCAGTGGATGCCCAATTTCCTCTCCATTTCTATTCTTATGTTCCAGATTATTCTATCATATGCGTTTCCTCTCTGGTCAGCCAAAATGATCATGTTTAACCATCAAGTCATTCCTGGGATCCTGGAGCCCCAATTTTCTTTATGAAATCCCGGGATGACCTTGGGGAGAGGTGAATAAAGAGAGGGGCAGTGAATGCAGAGGAGGTGGCCTCTCCCTTCCCGAAGCAACAGTTTGCCACCATCCAGGAAAGACGGTTTGGTGGGACCTTGCTCTGGGCTTGATGTATATCTTCCCTACTAACTCCTTATTTGAAAAAGCTATTGAAAGGCTGGGGGCATTGTGGATGGGAGCTTCCATGATGATAATGAAAAGGAAGCAAGAGAGCATATGCATGAAAAAGTGATTTGGGTCTCATTTTGTATCTTAGGTATTAGCTTGCTCTGGGCTGTAGATTTCAGTGGGTGACAGTAATTGCAAAATTTTCAAGATGTTTTATTTTGCTTCGTTTAGAAATTCTAGCTTGTCCTTTTCCTGTCCTTTGTGAAGTTTCTGTATTTATTCATTCATTCATTTTTGATCCATTCATCCTATATTGAATGAACCCCTGTGTAAAATTTACTGGGGGATGGACCATAACGTCAGTCTCTTCTCCGCCCTGAAGGAGTAGGAAACCCAGAGTTAGGGGTGAGGGAGGAGTTCCAGGCTTTGCAGGAAAATGTTTGCGGGGTTTTATTTCTAACGGCCTCAGGGGCCAGGCAGAGGGGGATTCACCCTTTTGAATCAATGCTTGTCTATAACTTAGAGAACCTGGGGGGAGATTCTCTCTTGCAGCCTGAAGTTCTCTTTGAGGTCTGACATCAGCAAGAGGCTGATTTTATCTGGGGAAACAAGCCCTTATCCAAAGGAGATAACAGCTGTGAGCAAAATTCCCCCAATGCTGGTCCTGTTGACTTACATTTCAAAGGAGAACAATTTCAACATGGAATTGCACTTTCCCTCGAGCTGCTAATGCAATAAAACAGCTATAAGCTGCAAAAACTCTTTCAACTTGGCGCATATTAAACCTTTCTGAGGTAGTGCTTTGATTTTTAAATTTACACTTTTGGCAGGCAATCAGAGTCTTTAATAGTATGGAGGCCAGAGGGAGAATGTTTCAAAACAGTGAGGATCTTATTATCGTGTGCAGTTAATGAATAATTATTAAAACCCAGAAATAGCTGGAAGAGAAGGAAGGGGTGGCAGAGTGATTCTCTGGTTTCGGGCCTCTAATGAAACCTCCAGAAAGGAGAAATATGATATACAGTTTCATGCAATTACATCTTCCGCTTTTCCCCCACTGGAAGATCAGTAATTTAAGGAGAGAAAAAAAATGTCTATCACTTAAAAAGAAAAGGTCATTGGCTGATGAATGTGTTCAGTTTGATTTTCAGCATCTGGGGTGTAATTACACTTAAAATAATATAATAATGATAACAACAATGACGGCAGTGGAGCATCTGCTCCTTGAATCGATTCTAAGAGAGTGGGCAGCAGAGCTGGGGCTTGTCGGAGCCACCAGTGAGAATGGTTCAGTTGTTGAACAAACTCGGTGCATGTGCAGCTCTCATAAAGAGAGCCCGTGTGCGCACCGCTTCTGAACACACATCCCCTGGCCGCTGTCATTTCCAGGTCCAATTCTGTCAGCTCCTGGCCATCAGGATCTCTCCTCCGTAGGTCTCAGCCCCACCGTTCCCTTTTTGACTCAGCTCTGGAAAACCCTGTCATCTGTCAAATGGCTGTTTATGGTTCAAACGCCGGCCTGCTGAGTGGGCCTGTCACCGGCTGGAATATGGGCTCACGGGCCACCGCTAAGCAGGTACCTCTGGGATGGCTGCCACTCCTCTGCATCCCGGCATCCCGGGAAACAGAACGGCGGGCTTGCGGGCTTCCAGACCACAGCCCGCGCATGTGTTCATTTTTTGGCCACGTGGGCCGCTGAGCGCATCGGGGGTCAGCTCACCTTTAAGCAGCCGTTAGTTCCCTCCACTGCCACGCTGGGCGGTGCCAGAGGAGAGCAGGTGGAATCCACGGGCGCTTGTGATGGCATTCTCCTGGCAGGCGGTAGCTCATTACTTCGGGCCTCCGTGCAGGGCTGGGTTTTCATGATTGATCTCTCAGGGGTGTTTCAGGAGGCCCGCCAGCATCACAGGGGCCAAATAGGGCTTCAAAATAAATAAATAGATGGATAAACGAATAGATAGAGGTAGGGGTGCTGTTGCTTGAGAGCGGTGACAGATGTTTTCCATTGTGTGCCATTGTACAAGGGCTCTTGGGGTGTTTTCTTTGAAATTCAGCTGTGGGAGGACGTATGACAGCAGACGGTGGATTTGAGGTACACAGGCCATGGGATTCTTAGAGGTCAGGTGTGCTATACTCGGCTCAGATGGTAGGAATGGGGGTGGAAGGGAAGAGGTCGATTCATTTTTCCTCTTCGTTGCCTCTTATCACTGCCACTCTAGTCCCGCCAAGCACTTCCCCTGATCAAAATAGCAAGGGCTGCTCTTCACTGAGCACTGACTGTATGCCAAGCCCTGTGCTGTGTGCTTCGTGTGCATTAGCTCATGGAGAACTTTGAGAAGGATGGTATTAGCCCAGTTGTTACAGATGGGAAAACTGAGCCTAGAGGGGTGAAGTCACTTGTATAAAGTCATGTATTTAGAAGCCAAGGGGGAATTCCCTGGCGGTCCAGTGGATGGGACCCTGCGCTTTCACTGCCAGGGCCCTGGGTTCGATCCCTGGTGGGGGAAACTAAGATCCCACAAGCCATGCCATGAAAGAAAGAAGGAAAGAAAGGAAAGGAAAAAGAGAAACCGGGGGTGCAACTGGATTTGGAGCCTAGGTCTAGTGTAATTTTTAAACCGATGTGCAGTCTCTGTGCTAATTGGCTTCTCAGGCAGAGAGGCAGCCTGCTTCTTGCAGCCTCCCTTCAGCAGGGGGAGCTTCTGGTGCCCTGAATGCCAGCAGGCTTGAGCCTTCTCAGTGAGTTTCGATGTTCATCCCCGGGCAGAATCACTGCAGCCCCATCCTCCTGGGGCCCTGCCACCGCTCTCTGCCAGCGTACCCTCTGTTCTTGGTCTGCCACTGACACACTCAAGACAAGTGTGTTGGGTCCCAATCCTCCTGTCCTACCACCCTGACAGGAGGAGGGCCATACCTTTCAGCCTGGTCTTGGAGACACTTCCTTTGTGTCCTTGTTCTGGAGTCCCTGTCCAGAGTCATCTCTGGCTACACAAGCCAGATTGACCTTCCAGCTTTGTAATTTAGCGCAAGCCCTGCTTCCTTGTTCTACAGTGCTGTACCCTCCTTTCTTCTACTCTACCCTCGTCTCTACCTGGTACCTGTCTGTTCACTCTTGAAGACTTGGTTTAAACATCCCTTGCCAGGAAAGTGTCTCCTGATTTTGCGAGACTCTGTTAGCGATCCCGTTACAACTCCCTGCATTCGTAGTAACGGTCTGGCTACCTGTCTCCCCCATTCTCACTGGACTGTTGAATACATGGGAATGCTTCACCCCTTTGGTCACAGACCCTCTGTCAGGTCCACACAGAGACTAAATGCTTATCTGCCCCTTGTGGTTTGTTCTTTTCTTTTGTTCAGTGCTAACTGGTCCAGAATGGACTTGGCTTCAACATCAAAGCTATCGAATCACCCAAGTGTTCTAGACATAGCCATCATGCAGGAACGTTCTGGATCAATTAAGATAACGTTAACTGCTAAAACAGACAACTCCAAAATGTATCATGTATGATGGCTTGATAGAAGTTTATGTCTCACTCGTGAAAACATCCAAAGTTCCTGATGGTCAGGAGACATCCCCAAGCGATGACTCACAAATCCAGAATCTTTCTCCCTCGGGGCTCTGCCTTAGTCTATAGTCAGTGCATGGCTCCCAAGGTTGCTGAGTTCATCTGAATCAGGATGGCAGAAGGGGGAAGGGTGTGGAGTAATAGGTGTGGGCAACTTCCAGGGCCAGTACTGGAGGGCATGCAGTCACTTCTGCCTTCCTTCTATTGCTGCCAGATCACATGGCCATGCCGGATCTCCAGGGAGGCTGAGAAATGTAGTTCCTTCTGGGCCAGTTAGCCAGTCTGTGCCACACTAGTTACTTCACCATAGCACAGTCTGCGGGATCTCGAAGCACCCAACTTCCTACGTTCCGAATCTGGGCAAAGTACCCTTCATTCATTTCAGGAGGACGTGGTGCAGGAAAATCTGTCACTTCCAGCTTGCTCCGCCAGTGGCTTCATCCCATGATTTTTCCTTTCTTGCAAGAAAAGAGCGGCAGAAAGACTGGCTTCTAGATTTATTAAGGCCTCTTTGCTTGGCTGTCAAAGATTCCCAACCATGTCGAGGGGTGGAGATGGTTGGCCAAGTTGGCAAGTTGAGAGTAACTCAGGTAAAGCACTCTTTCCCATTGCTATCTTCTGAAAACAGTCTGTCACTTGATTGAGTTTTTAAATTAAGTGACCAAGCAAGTGCAAGTTTAGGTGAGAAATCAGTAAGCCTCAGAACACTGGGGAGAGACTAAGCCATTTACATATCTCAGCTTGGCTCAGTTAAGCGTCTCCATCCACCTCTTGGTTGTTATGACCAATTTCCCTTGATGAAATTGCCCTGAAAGCTGCTTGAAGACCTATTGTACTGATTTGTAAAAACAGGCGCTTCCTTCAAGACATGGCCCTCAAAGCACCCCTCCTCCGAGAAAGGCTTTTATCTAATAAAGCCATTCTGCCATCAGAACACCCAGGCTCCTTGTGGCCTCAGCACGTGGGACCTGAGTTATATAGTATCAATTATTGAAATTGAACTTGCATTTGTTCTAAGTAATGTCCTTCCTTGGGCATCTACAAGTAGCAAGTATATTTCTTTTCCTCAGGGGCAATTAGTGAAGTGTTTAATTTGAGGCATCACATTTATCATGCTGAATCAACTGATGTCCCGTGACCCAAACTGAGCTTCTCATCTACATACATACTTACATGGCACAATTACCAGCCTGAAGGCACACTGAGTTTCATCTCCCTTTGCCCAGAAGCTCATTCTGCTCATGGTTGCTCTAGTGTCTCTCTCCATCCACCCACTGTTGCAGTGCCCCGTATTGACTTTCCTAAATCACCATGGCCAAGCTCCAAGAAGCAAGACCCAAACCTCCTCTTCACCTTCTAGCATTCCTTCCTTCCTAGAGTCAAATTACAGTTTGCTCTCCATCTTAGGAACTTCCCGTGAACCCAGGCATCTCTTTCCTTCAAGTTCCAGCTCCTTTGATCCCCCCACCAGTCTTGGTTGGTTTGTTCTTTGCTGACATGAGAGATGCATTTTTAATTTCCTGACCCTGTGGTTTTTATCAGGTTCTGTTCTAATTAGTTCCTACAAGGAAATCATTGCTTACTCTAAACGCTGTCTTTCACACTTTGATCTGTAATTCTTCTGGAATTGATTTTCGTGTATGGTTTCAGGTTAGGCACAAGATTTATTTTTGCCGTTTGGAGATCCAGTCGACCATGTATTGAAAAGTCCATTCTTTACCTGCTTCCCCGAAGAGTCACTTTGTTATAAATCAGGTGACCATATATGTGTGTATCTGGATCCTCTGTTCTGTTTTGTTGGTGAGTTTATCTATCCTTGTGCTACTATCACATGGTCTTAAGTGTTATAATAGGTCATGATAGCTTGTAGTATAAGTCTTTACTTCTCTTCAATCTCTTCAAGATTACGTTGGCTAATCTTAGCCCTTTGCATTTCTATATAAATTTTAGAATCAGCTCGTAAATGTCTACAAAATATCTGCTGGGATTGTGATTGATTTTAAATTAATTTGGAGGGAATTTATATCTTTATAGCATTGAATTTATTTAGGCTTTCTTTAATTTCTCTCATTAATGTTTTATAATTTTTAGTGTAGAGGTCTTGCTGATTGTTTTTAGATTTATTCCCTAAGTATTGATTTTTGTAAATGCTATTGCAAATTATCCATTTAAAAATTGACTTTATGTCCAGGGACTTTGCAAAATTCATTTACTAATTTGAGTAGTTTCTCTGTAGATGCTTTTGGATTTTCTGTATATAGTTATGTAGTCTGTGAACAAGAGTTTCATTTCTTCTTCAATCATTTTGTTTATTTTTCTTGTCTTGTTGCACTTGCTACCTGCTCCAGCTCTGTCACACTCCAAATAGATAACAAACGTGTCTGTAAAACTTTTTTTTTTAACTCCCCTATTGTGTGAGATTTTCTGTGTGCTGCTGTATCCACCCAGAAAATCTTACCTACCTTCATTTTGCTTAGGTAAATCTCATGCCCATTTCATACTTCAGCTTAAACTCCTCCTTCAGGAAGATTTCATTGATCCCTCTGAGACCGGGTGTGGGGAGTGGGAATTGTCTGTCATCTGAGGTAATTAAGAACAGCCCTGAGGGCATAAGCTGAAATTGCTTATTTATGAGTTTGTCTCCTCTGTTGGACTTCAAAGGCAGAAACTCTCCCACCTTCATTACTGTATCACCGCCACTTAGCACAGGGCATGGTGTACCATGAGCACTGCATAAATGTTAGCCTATCGTCATGCTTGTCCTTATTCTAATCCTTGTCTTCCTCCTCCACATTCTCATCTCCACACTGAAGCATCGCCCTCATCAGTATCAGGGTCCATTGAAGTCGCTGAGTTGCTTGTCTTTGCCACTAGCACGTGATGTCCTCAAGGGTAAACATCTTATCTTTTATGCTTATATCCCCAGTGTTTCACACAGTGCCTGCCTCTTAATAGACACCTAACAAAGGTGAATTAGAGAGAGTGAATTAGTGAATAAATAAATGAACTGGTGGGTGAGTGTTCTTGCTATATGAAACAGGTCCATACAGAATGAGCAGCAACTTATGGTACCCATACTGCAGAATTATAAGCTGAAAGCCAAAACTGATGCCTTAGTTCAGTGTGAATTTCCCTTTGTCCAGAAGCATCTCTTGGCTCTCAATTCTTTTTTTTTTTTTCCCGGTACGCGGGCCTCTCACTGTTGTGACCTCTCCCGTTGCGGAGCACAGGCTCCAGACGTGCAGGCTCAGCGACCATGGCTCACGGGCCTAGCCGCTCCGCGACATGTGGGATCCTCCCGGACCGGGGCACGAACCCGTGTCCCCTGCATCGGCAGGCAGACTCTCAACCACTGCGCCACCAGGGAAGCCCTCTCAATTCTTCTTGATCTCTCTTCACCCATCCAAAGTTGCACTGTCCAGGGTGGCTGTCTTAAATCATCATTTTAAGCTCCAAGAGCTCCAGAAAACCCAGGATAGATAATTTTCTTGCACCAAGAATCAAGACTGCTTATCTTAATTTAAAAAAAAATCTTCTTTGGTGTTCTTTCCCCCCTAGAATTAAAGCCTGCTCTTTATCTTGGGACCTCTCCCTGAACCCATGCATCGCTTCCCTTCCCGGCTCTCCTCATTTTCCCCTCTACCCACCCCAGTCCTGTTGCTTTGCTGTTTCAAAACCTGAGAGGTGCCTTCTTAAGTTCTCAAATCATGGATTTAATCGCATCTGTAGGAACCTGGAAAGAGATTGGGAAAGACGTGTTTTTCATGATTTGTCATCAGGAGCTGTGATAACTCAGCCATGATCTCACAACCCAGAGACGTGCACTGAATGCAGAATGAAATTCTGCTCGGCAGTTCCCCAGAATACCTCATCTCCAACAAGCAGGTGACTCTCCTTCCTCCAGCCTCACCTGGAGGCCTGCCCCTTCTTTGGTGTTATCTTCAACTTTCATGCCTTTCTGGAAGGCATCATTACACATTTCCCTCCCATCTGCAAAGGATGGTCCGTCGCACTGAGATGGGCCAGGCAGCAGGGCAGTTCCTGACAGAGTCTGCTCTGTTGAAGAGTGGGCCTGAGGTGTGTTAATGCTAGCTGACTAGAGAATTGCAGGGAGGCGGGCAGGGCCAATTAACCGGTGAGATCAGGCCCTTGTAGACGCCAGCTCTTGCTCCAGGCCTGGTAAGTCACTCATTGTAACTGCACTTCCCCCCTCCCCTCTCACTCCAAATAAACACATCTGCCCAGCCCCGGGGATCAGTTGCTTGCTTCTCCCTGTAGCAATATCTCTATTTAATTCAAATCTTGCTTCTTAGAGGTTCATTTCTAAGCCACTGTTTTGACGTGGGCCAGGACTAGGGTAAGGCAAGTGAGGCAGCTAGGATGGAAAATTTAAGGAGGCGCTCACTCTCAGGTGCTGACTCTGCACTTGCCCCGCCCCAAGAGCCAGTGCCTCCTTAAATTTTGTGCCCTAGGCGCCTCCCTTGTCTCCATCCCAGTCCCAGCCTTGGTTTTGACCCAAATGTTTTAAGCAGGTGATCCTTCAACATGGATTAAATCATCATGGTGAGATTCATAGAAATTCAGAAAGCCCCCTTCACCTCCAAAACCTTTCCTGTGATCTTTCTACTGAACCGTGGTTTTGTCAGTCCATGTCTGCCCCTCCCCTCTTTCTAGCCAGGTAAGAGCCACTATTTGTTGAGAGTTTGGTATATGTTTGGTTCTGAGCTAGGTCTGCTCTCAGTTTTTATTTATCATTCTCCCAATAACCCTGTGAGATTGTTGGTGTTATTCCAGTTTGCAGATGAGAAAATGGGCTAGAAGAGGTGGTTCTTTGCCCAGCTGGAAGGGGGCAGAGCCAGGATTTGGTCCAGATCTGCCCTACTCCCCAGCATTCTGTACTCATCGAGCTGCCCTGACATCCGAGAGGGCATCTGTCACCACACAGGGTGAAGCCTTTGAGGTTTTCAGTGGCAGGGATTTGAGTTTTGGGGGAGGCGAGGGGAGAGAGCACCCAGGGACCCAAGGAAAGAGTGTAGAGAGGAGATTCTGGAGGTAAGGCCAACGGGAGGGTTGAAGAAGCTCCACCGTCCACTTCAACCTGTTCATGGTGGACTTTAGTGTGGGCCAGAGGGGATGGGGCTGGACCAGGCCGAGCCTCCACAGGTTCCTTTGGCAAGGGGTAGCCTTCCCTATGCCAGGCACCCTGGTCTACACCTCCCCTCTACCTGGCAGCATCCTTGTCCTGTAATGGAGCCTGTCTAAGCGCTCTGATATTTGTGGTGTCCCTGTGCTTTCGCTCAACGAAATGTCACTCTGCAGTCTCTCAGCGCCTGTTCCCGTCCTTCCCTCCTGGATTTCCTTTTCCTCCTTTTCAACCAGCAAAATCCTACTTCTTCCCCAAGGCCCATTGGGAGTGTCGCGTCTCTAAGAAACCCTCTTCAGCTTTTCACTTTCCCCCGGCCTTCTGCAGAATGCAATAGTTCTCTCTGGCCATGGGTCTTCATTCTTCCAGTTTTGTAGGATCTCCTGTTGTAGGGTTGTCGGTCTCTGAATGCAAGTCAATCTCTGATCCCATACGAGCTCCTTGAGGGCAGACACTGGGCTTCTTCACTGCTTTTCTGCAGCGTTCCAATGCTACCGTGCATCATTCTAGGATTTCTTTTACTACCTTCCCAGAGAATATTCTGTTTTTCCCCATAAAGTTGTTTTTAAAGAATCAAAGCACATAGGAATATATAAAGTGGAAGCTGAAGCTCCCTTCTCCTCCCCCAGTTCTGTTGCCCCGTGGTGTCCACTGTGGAACCTGATGCCTCTTCTTCCAGAGGTTTCTCTATACGAACACAAATGCACAGAAACACATCCATCCATAGACACACTTCTTTGATTTTTTTTTTTTTTCCAGTAGCACAAGCTATGCATATGTTTTGTGGTTTCCTTTTTTTCTACTTAACAGTGCAATGTAATCTTGGGTCCATTTCAGTGCATACAGAGTTGTCTCATTTGTTTAACAGCTATGGGTGGATGTACCGTAATTATCAAGTATCTTCTGTTGCTGGATATTTGGGTTGTAAGAATTTTTTCTGGCAGCAGAATTTCTTGTACTAAAATATTTGCACGTTTGACTAAGTATTTTTTATGGCTTAGAGCCCTACAGATGGAGTTCCTGGGGAAAATCGTATGTGCGTTTGGATTTTGGAGGATATTACCCAGTTGCCTCCAAGGGAGTTGAGCAGATTTTCCCTTTGAACAGTGAATAGGAATGCCTCCACCCCGTTTCCATACTGGAACCTTACCAATATTGTATATACCAATCTTTCAAACCGTTGTGAAGGGCAAAAATGAGATCTAATTGTGGTTCTGATTTACATTTTTTTCATATGTTGGTAAAGTTAATTATTTTTTGGTATATTTATTGCCATTAATTTTGCCTATTGCCGTCCTTTATCTACCTTTCTTTTGGACCGCTAATCTTTTTCTGTTGGTTTCTTTTATTTATTTACTGAGTTGCGTTGGGTCCTCATTGCTGCGCGCGGGCTTTTCTCTAGTTGCGGTGAGCGGGGGCTTCTCATTGCGGTGGCTTCTCTTGTGCACGGGCTCTAGGCGCGCAGGCCTCAGTAGTTGTGGCGCACGGGCTCAGTAGTTGCGGTGCACGGGCTCAGTTGCTCCATGGCATGGGGGATCCTCCTGGACCAGGGATTGAACCTGTGCCCCCTGCATTGGCGGCCGGATTCTCAACCACTGCGCCACCAGGGAAGTTCCTTTCTGTTGACTTCTAAGACCTCTTTTTATATTGGGTAATTTTATATTCAGCGTTTGTTTGTTATATGTACAGGAAATATTTACCCCAGTTTATCTTTTCATTTGTTCATTGAGTTATTATTATTACTTTTAATGAAAGCTTTTTAAATCCTTTCTAAAAGTTCAGGTTCTCTTTACTGTAAAGTATGAGTATAAGCTTTGAACTTCAACCTGAGTTCAAACCCAGGCCACACAGCTTTCTCCGTGTACGTGCCCAAGTCCCTTAACCTCTCTGAGCCTCGGGGTCCTCATCTGTTCTTAGAAGTAACGTTGGGAATAAATCAGACAGTGGCACTGAGTGAGCATTGACAAAAATGGTTGGAATTAACAGAGAACCGCCTTTGGAAGCCGGCAGTAGGCTCTCTCTGGTTTGATGCTGCCCCACGCCCCCTCTACTACCTACTGTGTTTCTTCTCTCAAACTCTCTTCCTTGGTCAGGGGTGGTGGTTGGTTCCCTTTAAATATGCCCTTCCTTTTCCCACCCTGGAAAAATCCAGGTGAGAAGATTCTGGCTCTCTCCTCCTTGATTGATCAGGAAAGTGAGAAAAGAAGGCATTCCTTAAGTTAGATGTTTGTTCCCCTAGCCAGGCCATCTGGCACCTGACAGCGGTCACCCTGGCATTCTCCCACTCACATCGCTGAAACTTACTAAACCTCATCATTTCAGCCTTAGATCAATTTGCTGGATTTTCATTTCGTTTTCCGGTTGTTCATTCCCTCTTTTCACGCAGACTAGTAATTTCAGAGGCTGTATTATAATTTCGAGATGTTGCTTTCGAAGCATTACAAAACATTAAAGTACATTTAAGCCTTGAATTGTCACTTAAGATTATTGCAGGAAATGAGGGCTTTCTGGATCATAAATGTGACAGTAGATGGAGAACACAGCTTCTATTATGGCTAAATGGGGACGAAGAGGAAAGAACTGTTGAGTACATAGGCAGTTCTTGGTGGGTGCTAAGGAACCCAGGGATACGAAGGCTGCCGCTGGAGGATGGGGGCTGGCCCGGGTGGGAAACTTGGGCGGGGGACGCACCATCCCCAAGGCAGAGGCGCACAGAGCACCCTCCCTACCTGAGAAGCATACTGGGCCCGCTGTGGGCTTCGGGGGCACAGACTCTGGGTCTGTCTGGGTTTGATGATCATCTACCACCCCACTGCATCCTCCCCTGTCTTTATCTCCCCTCTGCCTTTAGGATCACTCTCTCCCGGCCTGGCAGTGCCTTTAATAGCCGGCTTCACTTAACGCCAGGCTGTCTGCCCACGCCGCTGAGGTCCCCTGGAACTTTAGAAGGTGGGAGGGAGGTCAAGGGCGCCAACAGCCCCTGGACCGGTATGTGGGCGTTAAGGGGGCCCTGCCCCGCGTGCCTCTTTGATTCGGGGTAGAGTCAGCTAAGGGCGCCCGCGGAGCTCCCCGGGAGCCTGCAGGTGTTGCAACCAGAGGGGCATCCCGCAGGGGCACAGCAGCCGCCCACTGGCTGGAGCGCCCCGTGTAGGCGGCTGCACTCTCCAGGTTCCCCTGGGGCGTGGTCCCACCTGCGTCTCTGCTGTGATAGGCCGGCTGCTGCACCCCGCCGTGTACTTTCCCGGGGTGCTGGGTTTCTGACGTGGGTTCTGCAGCCCAGCAGACTTTCTTATGAACTTGAGACCAGCTCAGCCAGACAACAAGTCACCGCGGGGCACGCACAGACCATCTCCTACACGGGGCTCAGCACCTCCTCGCAACAGGATCGGGACACGTGTGTCCTCAGCGGCCAGCCGCGGTGACAGCAGTTTCAGGCACTGGGCAGGACGGCCGAGGAAGCCGGTGAAAGATTGGGCAAGCGCGGGCGTGTCTCTGCAGCAGGCTGCTTATGTGCTTGGTCGTAGTGAGTTGGAGCAGGCCTCCAGGCCTCCGCACCTCTGAGCTCTGTCCCAGCGGGGAAGGGGGAACTAACCTCCTTGCCTCCAGCGCCCAAGGGCCGAACCCTGTGGTGGCAGCGTTAGCCCCATTTTACAGATGAAGCACAGAGAGGTCAAGGAAGCAGGGCGGAGGATGCACAAGACCACAGGGAGAAGAGCTCCGGGTGGGCCCCAGAGCTCTGTCACTGTAGGTGTCCCAGATGCTCAGTCACCTGAACACCCAACAGCCTTCAGACCCCAGCCCTTGCCCAAGTGAGACCAGGGGCTCTTAAGACCCCCTTGCGTGGCTGATGCCTTTCCCGGTGGGGGGGGGGGGCGGGGCACACTCCTCTCCCCTCTGTGAACACAATCTATGGCTGCCTTGTCGTCCTGCAGTCCCCTTGGAACCCTTGCCCTGTGATCCCGCCACTCTCTGTCCGTAAGATGTCCTCCTCTGCATCCTCAGCCTCTACGTGGGCCACAGTCCCATGGCCCCGGCCGGCACAGGGACTGGGGCAGGCAGTGCCTGGCCCCGGTGTGTTTTGACTAAGTGGCTGAATCGTGCCTTGTCGTTTCAGCCCTTGTTCAGATGCGATGGCCCTTCACCCCTGCCATCGGCTGACTGTGTCCTGCTGTCTAGTTGAGTTCACGTATCCCTTTAGGGCAAGGACCAGTTCTGCTCGCTCTAGACTCTACCGTACATGTACAGTTCTGCTTAGAGAGGATATCAGGGGCCTTTTGGCCAGGGCACTGCCTCTTTCTGGTCCTTAGAAACCCTTGAGCGCTTGGTGCCCGGGGGCCAGTTGTCCAGCTGGAGATTTCTCTAGAGTTTCCCAGGTGCTAGGGAGTAAGTGGCCTGCTGTCCTGTGCAGGAACCCCTCCCCCGAGATCACCTGTTCCCTCCTGAGCCCGGAGGCCCCAGCTCCCTACACAGCTGGTCCTGTGATGTTGGCAGTAGGGCCTCAGGTGAGTAGGCCTTTTGGGTTGGAGGGTTTCCCAATGCCTTTTGGTTGATGACACAGTCATGCAAGGGACATTCTGGGGAGGGGTGGGGCCTCCCACCGTCCCCACTCCCCCTTCTCCCCCCTCAGTTCATTGTATTTCCTGGGATGGTGAAGCTCAGAGGCCACACTGTCTCCAGGCCTGCTGCAGACACCGCCCTGCAGTGCCCACACCTCACCTCTTGCGGGGGACCGTGTAGCTCAGAGCCCCTCGTTTTCCTGCTGGATGGGATCCGTTCCTCTGCACCAGACGCGGAAGGTGGTGGGTGTCTGCTTCTGCCTGGAATCTTCCCTGCCCACCCTCCAGTGTCTCTTGGGAATAAGTTTGCTTCACTTGCCCACACCCAGACACTTCCCCTCAGCCCTTTTCTTTCTTTCTTTCTCTGTCACCAATGGGTCCTATTTAACTCATCAAACCACAGCTTTTGCATTTTTGTTATGTCCACTCTCCAGGGAAACCTAGAAAGGCCTACTATGCATCTCTTCTGCTTCAGTGGTTTTCCTTTGGCCACAGCTCTCACCTGGCCTGAGCCCAGCCCCCAGAGCCCCTCTCTGAGCTGTCTCTGGAAGCTTTCCAAGTTCCTGCCTCGTGTTCGGAGTTGGCCGGCTGAGAGCTGGTCCCTGAGCTCGGGTGAATTCCCTTAGCTCGTGCCCGAAGGGTCTTTCAAAAAGGTTAACAGGGAAAGAAGGGTGTCATTGGCATGGCTGTAGATGTCTGTGACTTGGAGCTTACAGCTCCCTGCGCCGGTGTCCAGAGCTGTCGGTACCTAAGGTGTGAGCAGACCGGACGGAGATGGTCAGCCACACACTGTGACTTGTGATAAGCTCTGCTTTATTTTGTTTTCTAATTGAGTCATTCAAAGGAGGCTGTTTCGCCATCACCACTGCCAGCTCGCTTGTGAGACAGTCAGTGCCCGAGAGGTCTCTTATCGCCTGCCGTCCTGGGCACGTGACCCATCTACTCTAATATTTGCCAAGCTGCCATTTTGAGGTACAGATCGGGGCAGTTGGGGTGCAGCAGAAGGGCGAGTATGGTGGAGGCAGAGAGACCCAGGATCAAACCCTGGCCCAGTCCGTCTAGCTCGCATCTTCGGACATGTCGATGTTTTCTGTTTATTGTGTGGACGGAATGATACCCAGCTTCCAAGGTTACTGTGAGGACTGAATTCGTAAAGCTCCAAACTGGGCCTTGGACAAGTCGTAACCTTTTGGCTCCCTCATCCTAAATAAGAAGGCGACTTGTCTGTTTCCAGCCCTCCCGTGGGGTGCTGGGGGCCTGTGTTAGAGGTCCCATCACGGAGGTCAGGCTGGAGGTGGAAGGAAGATGCATAGAGGCGGCTGCAGCTCCACCCAAGTCTGCACGAGCTCTCTGGCCCCTCGGTTCTCCAGGAGGGCAGCAGGGAGGACTTCTGGCCTGGGCACGATACCGACCAGCGTTCTTGGCTTTTCCCAATCCATAGAAATTGACTAGAGGCCAGACAAGAAAGTCAGGCCAGGCTTTACGGGGGCCCCTGCTGCAGCAGGGGGGAGTGAGAACAAGTAACAGGTCCCCTTGCTCGCTTCCTGAAGGGGGGGCAAGCTGGATCCTTATATAGGGTGAGCGTAGGGGTGTGTCCAGGGGTCGGGCCAGAGTGGGGGGGCTTAGGTGGTCTGCCCGCCCCTCTGTGGTGTTGAGTGCAGGGGGCATGCGCAGTACCCAACACCCGGGTTTTGCTCCTGGCTCTTCAGAAGTGGCAGTTGGGCTTTTTTTGGTCTTTTTGTATCTTGTTGTCCATAATTTGCCCCAACCGTACATGCACACAGTTATGTTTAGTCCCATTTAGTTTGTATTTAGCTGCTGGGGGAGACGTTTGTCCTGGTGCAAGCACTGCAGCAAAGGGTCCCAGGTCCCAGCCTGTCTCAGGGACGGTCCTCGGGGAGCCTTGCCCAGCCATCCAGAGGGAGCCGGTGCCTGTTGGGCAGACGAGAAAGCCTCAGCACAGAGTTTTAGTGACTTGCCTGAAGCCACACAGGTGGAAGAGCCCAGCACCCTGGACTCTCAATTCCAGACACTTCCAGGAGATCCTGAAGGGCGGCGAGTAAAGAAGAGATGATGGGAGAAGGGAGAGTTGGGGGTAGATCATGAGTGACAATGAAGTGGTGTAGGTGCTGCTTCAAAAGGCAGGGATAAAGTACAAGCTTCGAAAGGATGCTGAACTATGCTCTCTGCACCTCCTCCTCAACCTGCCCTCCAAAGGAAGGCAGAGGAAGGCAATAAGGATTCCATGCACAAGCCCTGGTCTGGATATAGGGGTGCGGGTGCAGATTTAGTCATGGCTTTGCCACTCACTTGCTGTGTGACTTTGAACGAGCTTCGTAACTTCTCTAGATCTTTCTTTCCTCATTTATAAAATGAGAAGGTTGGATGAGACGATGTCCGTTGGCTCTTCCAGCTCTAAAACCTTCTGTGATTATTCAAGCAAAAATCCCAGAGCTCTGACTGTTCTGATTGCTTTGAGATGGGAAACCAGCACAGTTGCCTTAGGAAGGAGGCTTGTTCCTTTTTTCTTTAGCTGGGGAAGGCTCTGGAATGGTGGAAAAGCCAGAAGCAGCCTGGCAGGTGATGCTGGGGTAGAGGACTACTCTCCCCACCCTCCTTACCCTCTTCCTCTCCTCCACCCATGGCAGCCCAAGCCTCTTCTACCTCCCAGGAAAGCGCTTCATTTGTATCTCAATGCCCAGCATAAGACGAAGCCAAGAATATCTAGGGTGGCTGAGTTAGTTTCCTAGGGCTGCCATAGCAAAATACCACCAACTGTGTGACTTAAACAACAAAAATTTATTTTCTCATGGTTCTGGGGGCCAGAAGTCCAAGATCAAGAAGCCAGCAGGGTTGGTTTCTTCTGAGGCCTCTCTTCCTGGCTTGCAGACGGCCACCTTCTCACTGTGTCCTCACACGGTCATCCCTCTATCTGTGTTGTCTGTATCCTAATTTCCTCTTATAAGGATACCTGGTCATTGGATTAGGGCCCACTTTAATCACCCCATTTTAACTTAATTAATTTCATTTTAAAGACTTTATCTACAAATACATACAGTCACATTCTGAGGTACTGGGGTAGGGCTTCAGTATATGAATTTGTGAGGGGAACAGTTCAGCCCATAACAGGGAGTGACATTTACTGTCCATGCTGGAATACTTTTAAAAAGTATTTTTGAGGGGCTTCCCTGGTGGCGCAGTGGTTGAGAGTCCGCCTGCCGATGCAGGGGACACGGGTTCGTGCCCTGGTCCAGGAAGATCCCACATGACATGGAGCGGCTGGGCCCGTGAGCCATGGCCACTGAGCCTGTGCATCCGGAGCCTGTGCTCCGCAACGGGAGAGGCCACAACAGTGAGAGGCCCGCGTACCGCAAAAAAAAAAAAAAAAAAAAAAATTTTGAACTTTTTGTTGAAGTCTAACATGCATACTGAAAAGTACACATATTATACGTTTACAGCTTGAACACATTCACATAACTAGATTAAGAAATAGAGCATCACCAGTACCTCCCCACCTCCCCTGTGCCCCCCTGTACTTACCCCCTAAGGGCAGCCATTATCCTGACTTCTAACACCATGCGTTTGCTTTCCTGTTTTTTTGCTTTGTATACACAGAATCATATAACACGTAATCATTTGTGTCTGCCTTCTTCACTCAGCGTTATGTTTGTGAGATGCAACCATATTGCAGGGTGTGGCTTATTCTGCCAATTCCCACTGCTCTATGCAGTGTATATTGTCCCATCGTGCAGATATCCCATTTATCTACCCTCTCTACCACTGATGAGCTTTTGCGTAGTTTCCAGTTTGGGACCCTTCTAGAAAGGTTGCTGTGAACGTTCTCGTCCGTGTCTTTAGGTGGATGTATCTTATGCGTTTCTCTCGGCATGTACCTGGGAGTGGATCTGCTGGGTCATCGGGCACACAGATGTGCAGCTTTAGTGGAGACCGCCGAATGGTCTTCCGAAGTAGTTGTGCCAGCTGACGTCCCACCAGCAGTGTTTGAGCATTCCAGTTGCTCCATATCCTTGCCTACACAGGTTTTTCCCCACCCCGTGTATTTTTATTTTAGCCATTCTGTTCAATATGTGGTTATATCTAACTGCTTTTAATTTGCATTTCCCTGAAGACTCGTGATGTGGAACATCTTTGAATTTGTTTGTTGGCCATTTGGGTGGTCTCTTTTGTGAAGTTCCTGCTCAAGTCGTTTGCTCATTTTTTTCCCCGACCAGATCATCTGTCTTTATCTTGTTGTTTTGCAGGGATGCTTTCTCTCGGTCCATGATCTGCTTTAGGTTCGTTAAACTTATGACATTTTATGATCCTCTTAGTACAACCTCTGAATCTATAAATGAAAAATCAGATTTTGAAAAGTTAAATGACATCCCCAAGGTCACACAGCTGGTGAGCGCAGCACTGGGGCTAGAATCCAAGGCTGCGGTGCTTTCTCGAAAGGCAATGTGATAAGTACTCGATATTTTAATCCACCCACAGATAGCTTTGATTGTGTGCAAGGTCATTGCAAAGCATCGATAGCTGTTGAAATTGCACTGACTGGAAGTCAGAGACTCCGCCATTGATGGCATGGGGCTCCACATTCACCCTCTGTTTTCTCATTGGCCAAATAATAAGGCTCCACTGGATTATGTACTCGATATCCCTTCCAACTCTAAATTCTGCATCCAAAAGTACCTTGCATAAAGGAAGAGAAAGGGTAGCTGGGTTTTTTTTTGTAACAGGAAACAAGTAAATAAGCATAGATTTCCTATGAAAGGAAAGGATTGGATTGCTTTAGTCAATAGAGAGAAAAGAGAGAAATCAAGCTTCGAGTAGATAAAGTCCCAGTGGTATGAGTGGTAGAAAGCAGCCACTAATCCTCTTACTCTCTTTTACTTCAGATGGGCAAGACAAAATGTTTATTTACAGGAGGGATTCAGTTTATACCTGAGAGACCGAGTGATGTTACCTTAGGAGAATGAAAAATTGCCTCTACAGGTCACATTAAATTAAAGATTTATATAATTGGCATTGTTATGGTTGGAAGTAAGAGAAAACTGTATTCAAGTTGGTTTAAGAAGAAAAGAGAGAGGGAGAGAAAGAAAGAAAGTGAGAAACGAAGGAAGGAAGGAATTAGTTCATATAATTGAAAAAGTCCATGGGTAGGTCTTATTTCAGGTCTGGTAGGGTCCAGTCTCAAACAGTGTCAGAAATCCTTTACTCTCTCTTACTATGTCTTTGCTTTGCTTTCCTTTGCATTGACCTCAGTTTCAGGGAAGGCTCTCCCATGCTGGGGCAGTCATAGTCACAGGCTTGCAGATTTCTATTTTCTTGGTTGGGCAACACCAACAGAGTATTTCTTTCCCAAGTGGTTCCAGCAAATGTCCCAATACTGTGTCTGGTTGGCCTGACTGGGTCCCGTGTCCATCACTGAACCGGCCACTGTGACTCTGATTGCCCACTCCTTCAGCATCTATCTACTTTTGGGGATGTAGAGTGGAGTCAACCCCCAACCTGAACCTCAGGGATTGTCAGGGATAGTGGTTCCCCAAAGGACTCTCAGGGTGCTTTTACTGACGATTAACAGCTCTACGCGCGCACCAAAACTGAGAGCTACTTTACCACCTGTGATGTTGTGATTTATAATAAGAAATATATATGTGGTCTTCATTCCCATTCCTGGCACAGGGCTTCTAAAACCTTTAAAGTTTCTCGGTGAGGAGAGCAATCAAGGTGTCTTTTGTTATGTTAATGAGGTGACTTTTGGAGGGACCTCTGGATGGGGGGCTAGTTGCTTGAAGAACCGACCAGTGATTAGAGGGCTAGAACTTTCAGCCCTGCCCCAGATCTCCAGGGAGGGAAGGGAGGCCGACTGGAGACTGAGTTCAGTCATCAATGGCTAATAATTTAATCAGTCACAGCTATGTAAGGAAGCCTCCATAAAAAATCAAAAGAAGGCATCTGGAGCGCTTCCACGTTGGTGAACGCATGGAGGTTTGGAGAGAGTGGTGCCCCAGAGAGAGCAAGGAAGCTCCACACTGTCCGCTCCCCATGCCTTGTCCTCTGCATCGTTTCCATCTGGCTGTTCTATCTTTTTATGATAAACGAGTAATCTAGTAAGTAAAATGTTTCTCTGAATTCTTTTAGTTGCTTTTTAGCAAATTAATCAAACCCAAGGGAGGGGTTGTTGCAACCTCACATCTATAGCTGGTTGGTCGGAAGGCAACCTGGGCTTGCAACTGGCATCTGAAGTGGGGTTAGGGGAGTAGTTTTGTAGGATTGAGACCTTAGCCTGTGGGATCTGATGCTGTCTTCAGGTAAATAGTGTGAGAATTGCACTGAATTGTAGGACACCCTGCCACAATGTTAGTGCAACCTGAGTGCGATGGTATGCAGGGTACTATGCTTGAAGCAGGATGGTGGCAGAGATACTACTTTGTTTTTCCCCCCAAACCCAGGATTCTAGGAAACATAGAGAAAGGGAAATAACATTTGAGTATCAATATGCCAAGTATTGACATACAGTCTCATTTTCTATTCCAGTTGTTACTGAAGGCAAGTTCGCGTGCCCAATGCACAGTGAGGCCAAACAATACCAAGACGTTGGAGTTTAGAGCAGAGAAAGGTTTATTGCAGGGCCCTGCAAGGAGAACAGGACGGGTGGCTCCCACTCAAAAACCTTGAACTCCCCGAGGGGTTTCAGCAAAGCATTTTTAAAGGCAAGGTGAGGGAGGGGTGTCGGAGGGCAATGTGATCAGTTCTCTGATTGGCTGACGGTGAGGTAACGGGGCGGATAACATGATCAATCCTTAGGCGCCAGAAGGTCTGGGGGCTTCTTGTTCATGATCATCAAGTAGTTAATTTCTTCCATTAGGTGGTGGTTTTTAGCATCTGAAAAACTCAGGAAATACACATGAGATACTATTATCTGGGTACTTCAGAGAGGAGCTACAGCAGAGGCTGTGGCGGGGGGGGGGGTCTGTTCCAGGAAGACCCCATAGGGTCCTGCTTGGTTACACAATCATCCCATAAGGAAGATATTAATTTCCCAATTTTGCTATCAAATAAAATGATAGCACGAATGTGACGTAACATGCTCGCTAGGGTCACACTGCTAGTCAGTGGAAGAGGCCAGTTCCCAGCCCTGGGGTCCTGATCCTAAAACCACCCTCACTTACACAGGGCTGCCTTCTAAACCTGGGCTTCACTCATAAACGTCAGTTGAAATAAAGAGCCTTGGCCGTGGGAAAGGAGAAAGGGGCCTGGCTTTGGTCCTTCTCTTCCCCTGGAGCTGGCCAGGCAAATGGCCTTGAAGGAGTCGCCTGTGGGCCCTGGACCTGCCTTTCCTTATCTGCAGTGTGGTGGGGGTCGGACAAATCTGTAAGGTGCTCCAACGCCAAGTGTGATGATCTGCGATCAGGTGAAGAAGGGCGCCTGGTGAAGCCGGGTCTGGGCTAGGTGGACACATCCTGAGGTGGCTCTCGAGTTGTGCTTTGGGCTTCTGACGGTGCTCAGTCCCAAGATGCACCAGGCCAAGCTGATCCCCCATGCCTCCCATCCTTCTGGTGCTTTGTTTCTCTTCCCCGCCTTAGATGCATCTTGCAGCCTGTCCTCTCCCCACCTGCCACCTGGACCTTACTCCTGCCAGTGGCTGCCCCCAGTAGAGGCTTGTTCTGGGAAGCATTTATCCTTCGAGGAGTTCCAGAGTTTCCAGAGCTGATGCCCAGAGGCTTTGGCCACCTTCTGCATCCCAGCCTGCCTTTCCTGGGTGGGACTATTTGCGTGAAGAGACTCTTCAGTCTCCTGCAATTTTCTCCATCCTTTCCTAGATTTGTTGTCACTTCAAACCTGAGAGACCTGCAAATTCTAGCGTGACACCAGGCAGAGCTCTGGCAGGAGAGAGGAAGGGTCCCGTTTCTCACCCATTCAAGGCCAGGAGGTGGCCTGCCTCAGGGAAAATGGCGCTGTCCCACTGCCTTCCTGCCCTGTCTGTATCCTGGTTCTAGAACAACCTGAAGCCGCTCTGTTCTTTGCACATCTTTCTGGGGTGGGGCTGGGAAGGTGGTTTCTGATTTTTCTCCTGTAAGTCCAAAATTATTTTTAAGGTACCATTATCCTAAGCAATAAAATGATACATATGTGGGGGGTGTGTGTGTGTAATGTATTTATATGTATCAGTGCAGTAGGATTCCAGTTTAGTCGGAAATTCAGGATGGGACTTTGGTACATGTTTTGATGGAATTACATTTCTTTTTCATACATCCAGTGAACAAGTTTTGGCCCTACTGTGCTATACTCGGTACAAGTTGACGGCTGGGACATGGGCTTTGCTTCTCCACGTTCTCTCAGCCAGACGTGGAAATTCATAGTTACATTGGTGTGGTTCAGCTGTCATGGAAGCAAGGACGAGGTCCGGGAAGATTCCTTTTCTTTGAATGCTCAGGGAGCCTTTCCCAGAGGACAGAATACTTGAGCAGGTAAATTCCGGGAGTTTCTTAGAATCCTTCTTGGGCAAAGATCTGGTAGGTCCCGGAAATGTGAGTCATCTGGAAAAGCCTGGGGCTCAGGAAGGGAATGGTGGAGGACAGCAGATAGGTGGAGAAGGGCCCGGATGTGATGCTGAGAAGTTAGGCCACTGGAATGTAGCTCAGACATTAACTGGGCACCTTGTTCAAATGCAGATTCTGACTAGCGGTTCTGGGGTAGGGCATGAGGGTCTGGATTTTTAGCATGCTCTCAGGGGGATGCAATGGACCATACTCTGAGAGCAAGACTGAAAGGTGCTTAGGCATCACTGAGGACTTTACATAAGGGAATAATTATAATCTCTTGAATTTGTAAACCTGGAAATACTAAAAAGTGTAAGTATAGTGTCTAATTTAATTTATACAATATCCTTATAAAATGTGATTCATATCCCATAAGTTTTTCTTTATTAAACTTTTTTTTTTTTTTTTTTTTTTTGCGTTACGCGGGCCTCTCACTGTTGTGGCCTCTCCCGTTGCGGAGCACAGGCTCCGGACGTGCAGGCTCAGCGGCCATGGCTCACGGGCCCAGCCGCTCCGCAGCATGTGGGATCTTCCCGGACCGGGGCACGAACCCGCGTCCCCTGCATCGGCAGGCAGACTCTCAACCACTGCGCCACCAGGGAAGTCCCATATCCCATAATTTTTTCAGGAGGATCCTGGAGTACAGGGAAGTCAAATAACCAGGGTTTTGTTACTGGGAAGGGGCTCAGAAACCTAAGACAACTCCTCATTTTATAAGCACAATCATCTATCGTCTCTGAGGTCCTTCTAGGTCTGAAAGCCCACGTTTCTGTGATTTGACTACGTTGGTCATAGTTACGCTGTTCCCTCAAGACGAAGGTTGGGTGTAAGTCTTCACCCCATTCTGGGACATCCCATGCTTGCCTCCCTCTCGGCTAAACTCTGGGAGAGGGTGTAGGATTGGATTTCTGGGTTACAGACATGGAGATGTGTGATGGGGGTGATGTACTTGAATTTGTGAACATCCTTGATTAGAAGATCCCAGGTTTTAGGCTTTCTGTCTTCCACTCATTTTCTTTGTAACCTGAACCAAATAGGTTCAGTGTAATGCATGTCACCTTCTTCATCTGTAAAAATAGGGCCAGCAGCACCCATCCCACCTACCTCACTATATGGTTAGAGCATCAGATTGGCAGGTCTTCCTACGTGTATTGCGCACCTGCCATGTCCCAGATGCTGTGCCAGGCACTGCGGATGTAGAACAGGACGGACGCAGCCCTGAACCCCATGGAGCTCCCATGGCTGAGAAGACTGGCATGAAAGACACATGTTCCAAGTTAAATATGTCCAAACGTACAGCGTGTGGCCGAGAAGCATGGGGTGATGGGAGCTTATAACAGGGGGCTCAGACATGAGGTCTTGGATGGCTTCTTGGAAGAAGTGGTCTTTCAGCAGAGAACTGAACAATGGATAAGAATAAGCAAGGTGAGGAGAAGGGAGCCTGGCTGGATAAGAGCCCTTGAGGCAGGAGGGAGTTGGCTGGCTCCAGGAAATGAGAAAGGGTGAGGTGTTGGAAGCAGACACAGCACGCAGGGTACAGGAAAGCCTGAAGGAATAAGTTAGGGCAGATCCTGTAGGACTTGTTAAAGATTTGGAACTTTATTCTAAGGTTTCAGTTATTCTGAGGTTTCAGTAATAAGCCATTTAAAGGTTTTAACAAGGGGGTGACATGAACTTTTCAACTTAATGAGATGATCCTGGCTTGTTTGGAGAGTGGCTTGGGCCGGAGTGATTTCGAACAAAACCAGTCAGTGAGCTTCTGCTTCATCCAGGCATGAGATAAGGGTAGCCCCATTAGGGATCTTACAGTGGAGGTGGCGAGAAGGGGACAGATGGGGGAGGGAAAAGTGACAGTCTTAGAGACGGATTGGATTTGGGAGTGATGGGGAAGTAGAACAGGATGACTTGCAGGTTTGCAGCTAGAAAAATCTCAGTGAATGGCGGTAGAGTTTATTAAAATTGGGAGCAGAGGAGGGAGAGCTGGTTTCAGCTGGTGGTTGGTCATTACTTCAGTTTGGACGTGTCCCAATATAGGTGCAGATGAGCTACCCAAGCCATGACATTGAGTTGGGGGCTGGCTGTGGATGCCTACTGAAGCTGGCAACGTTGATTTGGGACCTGCGTATCCCCAGGTGTGGTATTTCAAGTCAGAGGCATGGAGGTGGTATCCAGAGAGGGGGAGTGAGATGAGTATAGAGCAAGGACAGAGCCCAGAGGTGCTCTGCTGTCACTGAGTCCAAGCTCGTACTACTCACCACATGACAGGCCACTGAATCGAGAGACGAGTTGTCGGGGCAAGGAGTAGTGACTTTATTTGGAAAGCCAAAAGACCAAGAAGATGGTGGACTAGTGTCCCAAAGAACCATCTTGCCTGAGTTAGAATTCAGGCTTCTTTTATACTAAAAGTTGGAGGCATGTGGCTCGTTGTTGCAAACTTCTTGGTGGGGGAATCCTTTGTTCTTGCAGCTGTCTGCCTAGGTCAGGTCAGGATGTTTCTGTAAACTTCCAACAAGACAGATGTTATTCTCTGTCCTGCAACTTTTTATCTTTATATGAATGGAAAAATGTTATACCTTTAAAGGTCAGAGCCTTGAGGATGGGCCATCCTGTCTATTTCAGGCTGTAGGCAACATTCTTAACTTGTAGCAAAAGCAATAGAATACAAAGGTTGAAGTAAAAGAAACACATCCAGTATGGAGTCAGATTCGTTCTTCCCTATATTACACTGCCATTTGGTCATCAGGTTGGGGAGACAGCAAGTGAGGTAACAGATGCAGAAGAGCTTTAAAAATTAAAGCAGGATGTTATTGTTGGACAGGACTGGCTTTACTAAATATGAATAATAATGCACATCGTTGACAATTACTGCTGCACTTGGATAGGGGAGATGATCCTTAATGTTCCCAAATCTGCAAGACTGTTTCCTCAAAGTTCTTTTTGCCCCTCTGAAAAGAAAGCCCACCAGGAGGGATTTATTCTTATCAGGTCATACTGCAGTAATTTCATTTTCAAATCATTAACAGGAAGGCATCCTCATGCGATCATTCTTGATACAAAACCCTATCTTAGAAGCCTGACACCATCCCCTCAACTCTTCTGAGAGCTTTTTGGATTTCATTTGAGACCCTCAGCTTTAAAGAAAACACAGATATAAGCCTGGATTCTTCGTGAACCTCTTTTGATATCTCTCCCATCAGCTGAATTCATTTTTTTGCCTCCTGTTCTGACATTTGGTTATAGATTGTTCCAGGAATTTCACTGCTAACTTACGTGATATGAGCAGATAAAGGGGAGCTGAACTCATTATCTGATTTACTTTGAAGCTAAATTCTAGATGGTATTTATGGGGAGGGGGAAGAGCAGCTTACGATGGGTGAGAATAGTCTTCAGTGCCGAAATTAAATGAATTTTCATAGGGAAGTATCCTTCCCCGAACTCTTCCTGTGCATGGGAGTGGGGATGGGGTAGAGGTTATTGCTTTCCATCAAATAAATCCAGTCAAAAGCAGACATTCTGCAGGAGTCAGACTCCTATTCAAAGGCAGTTCGCTTCTTTGAATTCCATCAAGCTTCTGGTACAGTAACAGGAAAGTTTATTGTGTTCACTTTACATGAAAAGAGGCCCTTTCAAGGTGATACCTCTCCTTGTCATAGAGTGTGTTAGAGGGGGTTTTTATTTCTTGACAGTTTTTTACCATGACACCTAAAAAGAAGAAATTTGCATTGGAGTACCCTAATTTGAATTTGGGATTCAGAAAGCATTGGATCTTCCATCCTCCCGAGGGACTCTCCAGCTGAGGGCAGGCTGCTGGGGCAGCGTGTTCAACAGCAAGGACTCTGGACCAGGCCGCCTGGGTCTAAGTTCTGGCCTTGCCCTCATAGCTGTGTGAGTTTAGGCAGGTCATTTAACCTATTCGTACTTCAACTCTCTTATCTGTGTAATAGCAGTGAAATTCAGGAGGGGCTTTTTGTACGGTTTAAATAAGTGAGTGTACGTTAAGTGCATAGGAGAGAGTCTGAAATGCACGCGCTACATTAACTTTAGCTGGTATTACCTCCACCCTGGGCAGCTGATTGAATTGTATAGTAAGTAGTATGAGTGGCCATTCACTGACCATTGCATTGCTATGCTCTGTGCTTTGTATGCACGTATCTCCTTTACTTTTCTCACAATAATTCCTTGAAGTAGATACTCCTCTTTCATCCATGTCACAGAGATGTAAGTCCATGGGCACACAGCTGGTAATAGCAGGGCTGAGATCCAAACCCAGGTCTGTGTGGCTCCAGATCCCAGCGGGTTAGTACCATAGCTCCGTCCGCACCTATACTGGGACATGCGCAAACATGCTATGGGCACTGGGTGTGGGTGTGGATGTGTGCTGAGAGTGGAGTAGAGGATGGAGGAAAGAAGAGAGGATGGGGTCATTTGGAGTGGAGGCCTTCTTAGCCTAATTAACCGGATAACAGACAGTTACGGAGCCTCCCTGCCCCTTGTCATTCTTCCTGGAGAGGAATTGTGAAAGGACAGGAAGTTGGGGAGGGATTCAGGGTTCCCATCTTCCTGGAATTTGGAATTTTCCCTTCTTAACAATACTCCCTTCTATCGATTTCCTTCTTTATTACAGTCTCCACTCCTTGCCTCTCTAGCCCCTTGAACCCACAAAACCTATATGTGTGTGTTGAAGGACGGATAAATGAGTCAGGGCTTCAGGGCAGAGTGGCGGGAGCCCCATTTCCAGGTGGTGGAAAGAAGTTTGGCCTGGAAGTGAGGAGATCTAAGTCTTGGTCCTCTGTCTGCTACTGACTAGCAGGAAAACCCTAGTAAAGTCACAGAATTTTTCTGGGCCTTATCTGTGAGTTGAGGGTTGGAAGGTATCTGACATCTCGTGGTTTTAGTCAGCCTTCTGGATTTCTGACCTCTGGGAGCTATCTTGGTGGCAGCGAGGATGGTGGTGGTGATAATGGTGGTGGAAGGGGAGATGGAGCTGGTGATGATGGTATACGTGGTGCCAGAGATGGTAATGGTGGTGCAGGTGGAGGTCATGGTCATGGCGGTGGAGATGGGAGACGATCAGAGAGGTGCTGGTAGTCACAACTAACAATAAGCCCTTATCTGGTACCAGGTATTGTACTTAGCACTTTATGTCCATTATCTCATCTAATCATCCCAGCAGCTGTTGTAATCTTCGCTTTTGCATATAAGAAGCCTGAGCTTTAGAGGCAAAGTCTGAGCATCCCATGGTGGGCAGAGTTGCCTAGGTCAGGGGGAGACAAAGGTGCTGGTGCTAGGATATATGTCATTGGAAAATGTATGATAGGCATAGAGTGGGAGGGGTGTTAATCTGGGAAGTTAGACATCTTCATGTTCTGCTCTCCCCAAACCCTCTCCCTCTACAACCAAGCTGTTCCCAGGTGCATTTAGGGTCATAACTGCAGGAGCTCATTCTCCTGAGGCCACATAGTATATAACAGAGAAATAGTCTCCCACCACCTTTACCAGTTGCTCTTCATTTCTCTATGAGTTTCGCCCTTTGGTTCAGACCCCAACCCTTATGCTTTGGGTTTGGGGGCTGCAGCTCTCTGATAAAGACTTGTAGCATCTTCATGGGGGACCGTGATTTAGGGGGTCCCTGAAGTGAGTATCTGGGGGCAAGTGAATGTCCTCCAACATGTGTCTTTTCTATATCCTATTTCACCCGTTGATCCTTATCTACACTCTGTACCCCATGAGGCCATCTTGGAGAGAAACAGGAGAAGAAACGGGTTTATAGCTCAGAGAATACAGGGCCGGGATAGTAGTGCATGGTCTGGGAGACTAAGGCTGCTGGCGTCTGAAGGCATCTGTCAGAACCAAACCTCCGCACCCCTGTCTGGACCTCCTTCTTGGACCTGGGGGTTCCGACCTTGCTTGGATGAAAGGTGATTCCTTCTTTCAAGTCCCACTCTCTCCTCCTCTTTTCCTCAGGATGGGGATTGTAATGATCTAGGCACTGGCTCAGTGTACTGACCCCTCTGGAGGGGGAAGCTGGCTTCAAATGGATCCTATATACATGAGGTGAATGCAAGTGAAATGCTCTCTGGATGTCCAGCCCCTCACCTGACCTCCAACACCCCTTCTCCCTCCTGCAGTTGTTTATTGAGCAATTACTATGTAAAGATGGTCTGTGACATGCTGAGGATATGACAGTGAAGATGGAACCTCCTGACCTCATGGAGTTTATGGTCTAGTTTACACTACAGTGGTATAATGACAGGGGCAGGAGGTAAAGGTGCTGGTGATCTCATAGAAGGGAACCTGGTAGAGCCTCGTGGAGACAAGGCAGGCTTCCTAGAGGCAATGACAGTTTGCGGACACTTGTAGAATAAGAGCTGGACCAAGCACGGCAGTGGCGTGAGAGGAGGAGAGAGGAAGGGACAGAGAAGGAATAGTGGAGGACGAAGAAGATGTGGTTCAGGCAGAGTGGTCAGCATGTGCGGGGGCCTGGAGACCGGAAAGAACAGATGGGACGGCTGCTTGCCCCACCCGGGCCTGGCCTGCCTCAGTCACAAGCACCCAATGCTGGTTCTCCCAGGGTCCCGGTCCCGCGACACAGAGGGGCCCTCAAGCAGGAACCGGGACCCACAGGCACGTTGGTGCCTCTCCGCGCTCCTGAAGTGCCCGTGTTGCCTCTGCTGCGTGGGCTTGGCTGAGCCCCGCTTCATCCAAGAGCTGCTTGGTTTCGCTGGGCTCGGGGGGGAGCTCGTGACCAGTGCAAAACACCGTAAGACTGGGAGGCCCTATATTTGGACTCCTGGGCTGCGTGAATTTGCGCACCTCTTCCCGCTTCTCTGAGGCTTCTGCTGGCCCCCCGGTAGACTCATCTGTGAGGTTTTTTTTTTTTTTTTTTTTTTTCTTCAGTGCTTGCATTCTGGGGTTTTAATTCTCTACCATTTGCAGGGAGCTAAATTCTCTTTCAGCCATGAAGCAGTGTTTATAAGTGGCACGGCCATCACCGGGGGTGGCGTGAGTTGATCCCTGGAGAGGATGGCCCCGTCATCACACGGTCTGTCGCTTCCCCCGCAGGCTTGGAGGGCACCATAGTCCCCGTTACCACCACCCACACCCGGGCTGTGCGTTACTAGGGAAGAAGCATTCGGCTTCACTTGTCTGCTGAGAGATAGCTACAGGCTTCTGTGGCTACCCCAGACACAGGGACGTCCCTATCAGCTGATTCAGGACAGACTGCATAGAAAGCCACACAGCTACATACGGTTGAGAGCCACATAGAAAAATATTTATTTAACAGTTTTCAGTTGATCATTGACCATGCATTCATAAAGGAAAAGGAACAGAGGCACTAAACCACAATGATGACCCTAAATGCTTTGAGCGCAAGGGGGTGTCCTACAGCTCCCAGACAGGAGGGCTTCTTTTAGAAATATATATATTGTTGTACTGATTTAGAATTTTTCTTCTTGTACTGAAGTTTATAGAGCAGAATGGGATGGATGATATGCTTAGCAAACTGCAGGCCATCTGGAATCTGGGTCTCTGGTGGCTGGAGCCACACTGGGGGGGACCCTCCTTTCCTGGGCTCCGTCAAATAGCTGGGGCAGGGATGGGACATCAAACCATCTGTCCTCATGGACAGAAGCAGCCATCTGTGGCCTTTACATCATTTGAAAGCTGTGACCTGCACCCTTCTCTGAAAACCAAATCCCAACAGCTCTTCTACCTTCTCCTAAAGAATATTTCTCAATAGGAAAGAGAACAAGGTGGCAGATCAGAGTTTTAAATGAAGGTCTCTAAGCTGATGGGGTCGTGGAAAAAGTGACCACAAGGCGTCCAGGCAAGCCCTGGCAGGGTCAGAGGACATAGGACATGGAGTGGCTCTCAGCCAGGGGGGAGAAGGGGGAGAATGTCCAGTGCACAGCCATCACCTGTGTTCCTCACAACCCATCTGTGCTGCTTCCAAAGCCCCTCACTTTCCACTGGCAAACTTAGCAATGAGTGATGGCCATCCTTCTAGAAAGCCACCTGTTAGCCATTAAGGAACGTGCCTGTGGGTGATCCAGCCACGGTCTCAAAGCCATCCAGGAAAAAAAAGGGAAGCGGTGTGTGCTGGCAACATAAGCAAGACTAGACATGGCTTGGTTATGGTGACCTTGGGAAAAAATGGAGGGGAGAAAGGGGGAAAGAAACAGTGCAGAGAAAGGAGAGGCGCCATTGCTTTCCTTACTGGAGAAACATGTAAAGAAAGAGGGGGGAAAAGAAAGGAGAGGGGAGCAGGGAGAGGAAAGGGGAAGGAAGGGCAGACAGGGAGAAGAGAGGGAGAGGAGAAGAGAGGTAGTGCTGCCCCTCAGGAATGAGAGGAACCAGTGGGAGTAGTTTCAAAGTTACTGTCAGAGCCGTATTACACTCATTCGAATGTGATGCTTCAAAGGCAAGGCCGTGACAGGGTGTGATGTGGTGATGAGGCCACACCAATGCCCACTGATCCAGGCTCCACCTCCATCTGTGCTTCTCTTAGACCAGCGGTTCTCAAATTTGAGTAACAGCACCAACCAGTGGCCCTGTTAACCCCAGGGGTCCCACCCGCAAGTCTCTGATTCAGCGGGCCTGGGTTGTGCATTTCTCACAAGTTCCCAGGTAGTACTGATGCTGCTGTTCCGGGAACCCCCGCTTTGAAAACCGCTGTCTTAGAGGTGAGAGACTAAACCAAGGTTTGCGCTGATTTGGGCTCCTTGGGTCGAAGGTAGTGAGTGAGTCAGTGTCTCAGCTGGCTGGCAAGAGCAGATTGGCAAACACGACGACAGAACTCAGGAAAGCGCTAAAACCTTTGCTTGGATGTATTTGCCTCTTCCTGGCCCCTTCATTCAACCAACCATATGTTTACTTTCCACCGGCAACTGTGATTCTGAACGTCAGTTGACAAGCAGGTGTTCTGCGTGCTGCTCTATGCAAGTTAATTTATTGCCCACAAACTGATGCAGTGCTCTCTCGCTGGCCTCCATTCCCACCTGCTCCACCCAGCTCTTTGTTCTGGCCACACTGAGCCTTGCAGCTCTCAGAAAGGAGCGGCCCTTGCATTCCTCCATCCCCTGTTCGTGCTGTGTCTCGGCCTGACTGCCATTTTCCAGGCAAACTAACTCTTACTCTCCTTTAATTTTTTTAAAGATTTTTTTTTTTGATGTGGACCATTTTTAAAGTCTTTATTGAATTTGTTACAACATTGCTGCTGTTCTGTTTCGGTTTTTTGGCCCCGAGGCATGTGGGGGTCTTAGCTCCCCGACCAGGGATCGAACCCGCACCCGCTGCATTAGAAGGCGAAGTCTTAACCCCTGGACCGCCAGGGAAGTCCCCCTCCTTTAATTTTCTGAGTGTTCCCACCCGTGGGAAGGTCAGCCAGCCCTGCACATTGCTGCCGTAACGTTCTGTCCAGATTGCCGTCATGGCCCTTTGCAACAAGTCACCAGGCTGTGGCTGCCTCACCTTCCTCAGCGTTTTATCGTCAGTGCCTTGGACAGGGGCTCTAACTCCTGCTCACCGCGGTTGGGGTTAGGGAGAAATTGGAATATTGGGGCAGGAAGAGACGGAGAGCTCTACTAATCACTGAAATCCTAAATCGAGGCTTCAGTGATTCAGTGAAACGGGACTCTAACAGGTGGAAAAGTAAATCTTGGTGATTTCTTTAAAAGCAAACAAAATAACTTCACTTGAGGAAGGATCAAATATCCAGACCTTTTCTGCTTAGGACGAGCTAGATATTCTTTTGTAGCAGGTGCTTACGTAAGGCAGACGGATGGACCGATAGACAGATGCAGATAGGCGGGTGGATGGATGGACAGATCGGGGGGATAAATGGTGTCCTTAAGGCTTGCTCGTCAGGTCATGACCTGGAATCATATTTTGTTTTGCAAACATTCTTCAGCTCCTTTGGGAGAGCTTCAGCTTCCTCTGGGGGGAATATGTGTGCTCCAGAGCTTTGTCACGTGCCTGTTCTTGAGGGACCTGGTCCTAAAACGGAATCCTGGTTCTAAATCGAGGTGTTGTGCTGACTTTGGCTGGGGTCTGAGCTGGACCTGCCTCTCATTGAATTCCATGCTGTGAATGGTTAGCACTTGAGCCAAAAAGTGAAAGACAAAGCCATCCCACTACCTTTAAAAATAATGAAAGGCTTTTTGGTCCATTTCGGGTGGAATCCAGTGCTCTGAGCAGCGGTCCTGCCACCGTGACCTGTGAGATTTTGAGCAAATCACTTAGCCTCAGTTCTGTCACTTGTAGGACAAGGGCGTTCTCTTCCTGCTGTCCCATTTTCTGATGACTGTGAGTCATTTCTGGGGGACTCACAAATAGTTACCTTCACTTTAAAGATTGGAGGGGAGAAAACGGAGCACGGTGTCGGATGTGTGATGCCGCCACATCCCAGGTGGCATAGCTTAATGCACTTCTGAAGACTCAACCAAGCAGGCTGACTTGAACGCTGTTGAAATATCAGGCTTCAGCGCAGGACGCTGCTGGACGTCTGCATTACTTCTGTTTTTTAAACAGTACTCTGCTGAGAATAAATCTGTGTCAGCGCCTAATGGGCTCTTGTCATTTTAGTGCAGTGATCAAGGAGGAAAAATGGAAGTACTTTATGTGGGAAAACAGGCAAGACGTGAAGGTATTTCTTAACCCAGAGTGCACGGCTGTCGGCAGTACGATACAGATCTATCCACAGTTTCACTTTAAAACAGTTTACGTGCTTTACTCAGTGACTGAGTTCAGTTCACTGATCTCCATTCAAGTTCACACTGAAGTCATTTACCTGCGGGCCACAGATTACGCCACACAGACCGAAGCATTATAGATGTTTCCAAACGTAACATACAGTGCAAATGGACTGCAGTCTGACGTAAATTTACTCAAACCTTTAATACGGTCTGTTGAGGCGTGAATAAAACTTTAAAGCTTTGTCTCGGCTACAGAGTAGCTGGGACTGGAGCTGTACCGGTTGTGAACGGTCAGAATAAAAAGCCACTGTTGGACATGGTGTTTATTCTCAGCAATGTGTCATCTAAAATAATGAGCTTTGTTTTCAAATGGAGAAAGGAGCAATTCACTTGTTATTATAAAATGACAATTTTATAAGGGGGCTAGTTTGACTCCTGACACCACCAAGGCTAACCTCTGTTACACTGTCCATTGACTGTACCTGGGTGCCCAGTGCTCCATTTTCCCCATCTCCACTTGAGATGGGGGGAAGTATATTCTAGCAGCCCTGGCAGGTACGTGGCACAATCTGTTTTATTGCAGAATGACTAGGCAAGGCTTAGAATGAGGGATGCAAAATAAAATTGTGTGTTTTCACAATTATTTATGCTTTAAATAATTTGTAGTCCCTTATAGGGAAGGCCTTCTGTGAAAAGACTGGATCGACTTGGTCTACACTATAGCGGAGAATGTGTATTCAGAAATACGATCCAGATTCAACCTTGGTTGCATCGTCAGAATCTTAGGAGGATAAATACAGGCTAGGTGGGAGATTCTGTGAGGGTTTCTTTGGTTTGGCAGGACTCTCTGGGGTGTGTGGCTGGGAAGTGGGAAGTGGGAGGAGAAGGAAATTGGGAGCCTTGCTGCTTTGGGGAGCGTCTATGAAGGGTTACTTTAACCTGTGGCGTAGCCACTAGCCAGAGGGGGCTGGTCCCAACTGAAACGTGCTGTAAGCGTAAAAGCCACACTGGGTTTCAAAGACTTAGTAAGAAATGTAAGAAAATGTAAAACATCCCATGAATGGTTTGATTCGTTGCACGTTGAAACCGAGTGTGAAATGATGGTATCTGGGGCATCTTGGATTAAAATCATTAAAATTGATTTCACCTATCCCTTACTTTTTGAATGGGGTTGAGATTTTAAAATTACATATGTGGCTTGTATTTCTGGTGGGCAGTGCTGTTTAATACCTATTATGTATGGTGGGATTATGGCTCATGTTTACTTATGTTCTATTTTTCAAATTGACAATGTGAGAGACAATACTGTCTTGGAGAAAAATATATATATATATAGCTTGTGGATTTTGGAGTCCAGCAAGCATGTGTCTTGGCTATAGCTAGCCCTTGGGTAACTAACCTCTGAGCCTCAACTTCCTCATCTAGAAAATTAAGGTAACAGTTTGGATCTCATAATAACAGTCTTGATCTCAGCAGGTTGTTGTGAGAAATGCATGGGAAATTAGCAGAGAGCGCTTATCACTGAACTAACATAGGGAAAACGCAATAAGCAATCGGCATGGTGCTTTCTTACATCTCAGGACCTGTCCGGTGCCTCATCTTTTAATCCCTGACCATCTCAACTCAGTTCCTTGTTTCGCTTCTTCCCCAAATTTGTATTTTCTTTCATGTCTATCTGTTTACTTCTACACCCAAGAAGGCTAACCTTTCCCTTCTTTTTCTCATCATTGAAAAAATCTCTCGTCTGGTTCCGCATCTTCTTACTTGTTCAGACTAAGGTACCTCCTACTTATTTACTGCAACTGTTCAGAGCAAGAATTCGATCCTGGCTAAAACTATAAACCAGCCACAATCCTTCATCTGCCCGTGTCTGGACCGCGGATGCTGGGTCTTGCCTTTTATGGAACTCTGCTTCCTTTTGATGGGATGGTCGATCAAAGAACGATCGACTCCAGGCAGAGGGGGTGTAGGTAATGGGAGAATAAGGGTCCTGTAAACAAGAGATCAAGAGCACGGGACAGGAGAAGAAAAATCGTGTAACTTCTCTTTTGCCCCACACTGCTGCCTTTTCTTTCTGTTGGCTTCAGAAGCTGTGCTATGTTCAACCAGGGTAAGTACAAGGTGGTTCTCGTTGCCTTTCTAGATTCTTGCACCTGCAAGCACAACCTCCCACAGTGAGCATGGCACACAGCTAAAACCCTGTGCTCAGTTTCCACATTCTAAGAAATAAGTTCTTAGATGAAGATGGTTGGTACTTGTTCTCTGAAATTCAGTGGCAAGGAAGAGAAAAAGATAGAAAACTTTGTGACGATATGTTGTTTCGCGAGGTGAGTTACCTGAGTCCTTCACAATTAACAAGATGAACCTTTCAGCCAGAGCTACATGAGATAAGAAACAAGGAGAAATAACTTAAGAACACACCCGTGCCTCTTCGAGTCCCCGATTTTCCTATGCAGGTTTTTGGGTTTTTTTTGGTAATCAATCAGAACAACGTTGATTTTTGTTCCCATCTAGCAGCTGAAACGAGATGCTTCAAGGTGATTTTTTTTTTTTGCCTTTCATCAGATCAATATGTTACTTTGCCTGTTTTATTTTTAGATTTACTGAGTGTAGCAAAGGAAAGAAATAAGCAAATTGGTTTGTATTTCAAGTGTGGGCTGAGGTTTGACCCGATAAACCTGTCAAACCTGTTTGGAAATTTAACAGGGGAGAGCAGGTTTCACGGGTCATCTTTGCTGACAGCTGGGATTTTTGGAGGGTTTGTTGTTGGGAGAACTGGGTGATTTCAGTGCCAGAGAACATAACTAGGGCCCTTCTGCCACCCCAGGCAAGGGGGGGATGCTTAGGCGAAGGTGTGCCGGTGGGCCAACCCTGGATGGATAAACATGGCTGTTTTTCCTGGAGCATTTATTAATGAAATATTTACCATTGATCAGAGGCAAGAAGGGGTCGTTGCCAACAATCACTTACCTGTGGCTTCCTAGAGAATCAGAGGGTTTGAAAATGTGAATCAATTTTTCTTCTTAATATATTATGTAAATTTAGGAGAGGGAGGAAGAATTTCTGAAAATCCAAAACACAGCTCTAAGCTCTAAGATATCACCTCTCCACATAGAAACTTACATTCTGGTGTCTTGGGTCCCCAAGAGAAGACAGCAAAGGCTCTAAGTTATCACCTCTCCACATAGAAACTTACATTCTGGTGTCTTGGGTCCCCAAGAGAAGACAGCAAAGGCTCTGCAGATGCCTGCTTTTCCTTTTCTTACTTACTTTTTTTGGTCACTGTGGATAAATACTCGTGACATTTGTGATATCAGTTGTCTGCGGTGTACATAGCATCTTTTTCTCTGTCAGAGGTTGTAGAAAGAGCAATGATTGCGTGATTCAGAATGCAAATATGTGGGCGTTCAGACATCTGTCCGTGCAGTCAACTTTTGATCCTCTGGGGGACCACTAAGGGGTGTCTTTTTAGAGCCTGATCTTTTCGGGGCTGCTGACGGTACAGCTTAGTGACACAAAGGCAGTGAGCTAGTGAGTTACTCGCTGAACTCGAAGTTTTATATTTTCCATGGTTTTTGGATTAATTATCTTTTTTCCCCCCATGAGGCTCAAATATATGCCACATCTAAAAACACCTGTAAAGAAACAGAAGTGCTGCTGCAGATACAGCGTTGTAATTACAGGTGTGCACGCCTACTAAATACATGTCCAAAACACACGCTCAGTGACAGGCTACTGATTTTGCCTCCCCTGAAATTGAATGCAAAATTAGTGTCACTAAATATACTTCTTTGTTACCGAAGGGCTGCCACTGCCCTCGGTCTTCAAAATAATCATTGGGTTGCCTCTAGACAAACACTCTTTAAAGTACAAATATTGTTTCATCTGATGTGGCTATACTGTATCCATGTATTCCTTAAAGGCCAAAACCAGACTTATGGACTACATCAAATGCTTTCTGGATACACAGACAACAAAAACAACATTTTTTTAAATTAACAGGCATCAACAGGTATAAATAAATTGTCTAAAGCATTTAATGGTCTTTAACACAGTCAACGCCCCTGGCCTTGAAACAGTGTTTGTTAAATTCTTTTTTTTGCTAGTGGCAAAAAAAGCCATCAAGCAAGCCCAACTTGAAAATTGGGTACCATTTCCTGGCCAGTAAGCACAGAACTGAGGGGCTCAATATCTTATGGGTATCTTTTTTGTTGCTGGGCTTATGATTTTTTTTTTCCTCTCTCTGTCTCTCCCCTCTCCCACCTGCTCAGGGCTGATCGTTGTGACGTTGGCCGTCTGCTGGATGCCCAACCAGGTTCGGAGGATCATGGCTGCGGCCAAACCCAAGCACGACTGGACCAAGTCCTACTTCCAGGCGTATATGATCCTTCTTCCCTTCTCGGACACCTTCTTTTACCTGAGCTCGGTCGTCAACCCGCTGTTGTACAACGTGTCCTCGCAGCAGTTCCGCAGCGTGTTCGGGCAGGTGCTGCGCTGCAGGCTGACGCTGCCACACGCCAACCAGGAGAAGCGCCTGCGCGCCCACGTGGCCTCCGCCGTGGATGGCGCCCGCTCAGCGCGCCGCCCGCTCATCTTCCTGGCTTCCCGGCCCAATTCCTCTGCAAGGAGAACTAACAAGGTTTTCCTAAGCACTTTTCAGAGCGAGGCCAAGCCCGAACCTAAGCCTCAGCAGTTCAGTTGCGAGTCACCGGATCCCAACTCAGAGGTGAAACCTGCCAACCCTGCCACCGAAAATGGCTTCCAGGAGCAGGAAGTGTGACTGTCTGTCAAGGAAGGAAGGGAAGCTGGAGCGCCAACGGGCCCTCCCCACACGAAAGCGACGGTTACCTGCATGCAGCAGTGCCAAAACAAACTGTGCGCCCATCATCAGGGACAGGGGTGGAAGACGGGCCTGGGAAAAAAGCAGATGGCCGCTTACAAGTGTCACTTAAGGGCGAATGCTGCTGCCAACCTGGCCTCAACTCTGAGAGTTGGCCCACCTGTATCCATTCCTCCTTCCATTAAGGACACACTGAAAATTCAGTCAAACTGAATGCGTCCAGAGCTCACAAAGTTTTGTTTTTACACTGAGCTCTTCCATTGTTTGCAAAGGAACTGAAAGAGAGAGAACACGGATTCCCCTCGCCACCCAGCATCAAAGGACAGACACCCAGAAAAATCTCAGGGGGCTGGGGGAAGGTGGGCCTGAAGAGTGATGCAGGAGGGGGCTGGTATCTCCTTCAGCTTCAGCAGTGTGCCAAGAAACGGCCGAATGTGAGGAGCACGAGGGTGCCGGGGAGCCCCGGCCGAAGGGCAGGGGCAGAGCCGCTCCTTTTCTTGGGCCGGGGCCCGTTGCAAAGAGGGGTGTTACAGCAGCTGATGCACACGGAATTCACTCTCCCCGGGGAGCAGAAGGATTGGTACCCAGCCGAGGCGATGAGGCAGGCGGCCGACGACGCGCACGACTTGCGGTACATGATTCCTGCAACAGACCCAAAGGAGCCAGACTTAGCGGCCTGCACTGGCTAGAAGACGGCAACCCTGAGCCCAGATCCCCACGGAGAGCACTCTTCTTCCTTCTCCTACAGCCCAGAAACTTGGTGTGGCCAGGGCACTGCTCCAGGGTGTTTCGTTGAGCCCCCCCACCAAAATACAGGACAGGTGCAGTGAAGGCAGTGGGCATCATTTCCCTTGCTTCTGAGATGCCAGTACCAGTGAATAAAGTTCATTTTTCTTTAAACTGTGGACTAGACAGAACTTCTTTTTATTTACTTTCTTTGGTTCACACTGTCTCATGCCAGAGAGGATGACAGGCTGCACTTCAAGATCTTGTCCCTGTTTGTTTGTTAGTACTTTATAAGCGACCACAGAGAGATGGTTCTCAACGATGTGTTTTTGAAATCCTGGAATTCTCTCAATAAAAACCAAACTCCAAAGAGAATAAATCAGTCAATCAGATCACTACCAAAGAGGCCCTGTGTGGGTTCAGTGAAGGGAGGGGGAGCCTGGCTGACAGTGTGCCGAGCACCGCCTTGTTGCAAGGGAAGTTTTGCCCTTAGAACATATGGCCATTTGCCAAGTCAGCACCACACAGCCAGCCCTTATTAACACATACTGTGTGGACACATCAAGGGTCTTCCCACTAAGACTGGAGGGCCCTTCTTAAGGAGCTCGTGTGTCAGGTCCAAACTGCAGCATAATCATCAAATTAGGGGTGTCTTGGGTAATCATTTGACTTTATAAAGCTGGAAGTTTACTCAAGTAATAGCTAAGCTTATTAAATACTTTGCTGAATGCCAGGCACTCTTCAGATGGCTCCTAGCTCATTTACTGCCTGCAACAACCCTACAAGAGAGGGCCCCAAGATCATCCCCGTTTTGCAGATGGGGATCCTAAGGGCAAGAGAGATTTAGTAACTTGCCCAAAGTCACACTTCTAGAAAGTAGAGCACCTGTGATTTGAACCAAGTATTCTGGTCCCATGCTGTCAAATCTGTAGTACAATATAGCAAAGCAGCCAGCCAAGTTAACCACAAAATGGTTTTGTTTTTTGCAGGGGGGAAGACTACTTTGAAAACAGCTTTTGGTGTGTGTGTGTGTGTGTGTGTGTGTGTGAGAGAGAGAGGCCGTTTTGTATCAATGAACTACTATTCTTTTTGGACACACAACATCATACTAAAGCCGAACCTCAAAGTGATGCCTTTAGCCCATGTGCCGCCCTGCGTGTCTGAGGGATACAACACATTCCACCAGTAGCCAGGGCTCCCTCCCCTCTGACTCCCTGCAGGCGTGTGTTTGCAAGCACTGCTTCCATCTGGGCCTGCATCCTCTCCCTTGAGAATTGCTACTTGAAGTGCCTAAAACTCCCAAGTGGGAGGTAAATAAATACTTTAGATTTATATGAAACATGCAATTTTAACTCTGTTAGAAAAACCTGGAAGGCAGCTGGTCTGGTAAAATAAATCTCACGGACAGAGGGTGTGTAGGGGGACCAAGGAGCACTGTTTAATTTCTAAGGAACATGCTACAGAGTTCCCAGAGTCTCTACATTTTCTAACCATTGCCCATTTTAGAAAATTAAGTTTCACTGTCTTTTATTCTTAACTATTAAAAGCCACTAAACTGTCAGTTGTCAGTTCAACTTAGGTAAACTTTTTTCCTTTAAATAAATTTTAAAAATTAAAAAATATGTACTGAATACATCTTTTACTGTAAAAATGTTCAGACAGATAAGAAAATGCTCCTTGACCGCTCTCCTTCCAATGCTACCTCCTCCTCAGAGGTAAGCACTCTTATCAATTTGGGATGCCTCCTTCCAGGCCTATTTCTATGCATTTACAGATGTGTCCATGGAGAAGAGGTCTGCGCATATGTCCTAATAGCATAATATAACATCCTATATGCTGTATATATGTATATCCTATTTGCATTTTCACTTAGTGACATGGCTGGGGATATATTTTTAAGTCTAACTTTGTAGGACTAAGAGTCAGTGATGAGGTAAGTTAGTTAGATAAATAACACAAGATGGGTGCCCCAATTTTGTGACTGCTGCCCAGGGGACATCTCCAGATCACCTGGCTCTGATGGCCAGTGGGGCCTACGCTTGTAGTCCTGCAGGACTGCATATATTTGCATCTTTAAAAGTTTCTGCCAGAGGGTCTGCCTTCCAATCAGCCCGAATCTAGGTGCTGAGATCCTCTTCTTTGGGACACTAACTGATCTCAGCACACACTCAACTACTGGAACCTATTAGAAATAAAATAGGCTGCTTAGACAATTGGAAAGGTTGAAGAGATAACCAAAAGCTGGGGTATGGTTGAATGACAAGGTACATCTACGCTAGGCCAGCCCTTCAAGACGGGGAGAGGTGGCTGTTTCACCTAAATGCACAGAAACCAAAACAAATCATCAAAAGGGAGAAAAAGATGAATATGGTCCAAACAAATAAGATAAAACTTGAGAAGAAAATTTTAATGAAACATAAGTAATTTACAAGAAAAAGAATTCAAAGTAGTAGTCTTAAACATGTTCACTGAACTTGGGAGAAGAATGGATGAACACAGTGAGAACTTCAACAAAGAGAGAGAAAATATAAGAAAGAACCAAACAGAAGTCCCAGAGCTAAAGTGTACAATTATTGAACTAGAAATGCACTAGAGGGGTTCAAGAGCAGACTAGATGAAGCAGAAGAAAGGATCAATGAACTCAAAGACAGGGCAGAGGAACTGACCCAATCAAAGAGCAAAGAAAACAAAAAGGAATGGAAAAAAAAAAAAGGAAGATAGCTTAAGGGACTCATGAAACAACATCAAGTGCATTAATATTCACATTATAGGAGTCACAGAGGGAGAAGAACAAAAGGGGTAGAAAACTTATTTGAAGAAATAACGGCTGAAAACCTCCCTAACGTGGGGAAGGAAACAGACATCCAGTTTCAGGAAGCCCAGAGAGTTCCAAACAAGGGGAACCAAAAGAAACATACATCAAGACACATAATAATTAAAATGTGAAACTATAAGACAAGGAGAGAATATTAATGGTAATAGAGGAGCAACCTGTTACTTCAAAGGGAACTCCCATAAAATGAGCAGCAGATTTTTGCAGGCCAGAAAAACTGCAGGCCAGAAGGGAGTTGCACAATATACAGGCATACCTCATCTTACTGCTTTTTGTTTTATTGTCCTTCACAGATACTATGTTTATTACACACTGAAGGTTTGTGGCAACCTGAGTTTAGAAAGTCTATCAGCACCATTTTTCCAAAAGCATTTGCCCACTTCATGTCTCTGTCATGTTTTGGTAATTCTCACAATATTTCAAACTTTTTCATTATTATATTTCTCACGGTGATGTGTGATCAGTGATAATTGATGCTACGATTCTAATCGTTTTTGCTTTGTATTTTTTACTTGAGATATGTACATTTTAAAAAGACATAATGCTATCTGCACACAATAAATTACAGTATAAACATAACTTTTATATGCATGGGGAAACCAAGAAACTTGTATGACTTGCTTTGTTGCAATATTTCCTTTATTGTGGTTTTCTGGAACCAAACCCCAGTATCTCTGAGGTATGCCTGTATTCAAAGTGCTGAAAGAAAAAACAAAAAACTTCCAAACAAGAATATTCTATCCAGCAAAGTTATAATTCAGAATTAAAGGAGATACAAAGTTTTCCAGACAAGCCAAAGCTAAAGGAGTTCATCACCACTAAACTGACCTTATAAGAAATGTTAAAGCAGCTCATTTAAGTTGAAAAGAAAAGGTGTTAATTAGTAACAAACATATGAAAGTATAAATCTCACGAGTAAAGGTAAATATATAGTAAGTATAGTGGATCAATCACTTATAAAGCTTGTACAAAGCTTAAAAGACAAAAGTAGCAGAAACAACTACCATAATTAGTTAAGGGATACACAAGATGAAAGTAGAATAGGAGTGGACACAAGATAGCAGAGAAGAAGGACATGAGCTCACCTCTTCTTACAAAAACACCGAAATCACAACTAACTGCTGAACCACCATTGACAGAAAAATGCTGGAACCTACCAACAGATATCCTATGCCCAAAGACAAAGAAGAAGGCCACAACGAGATGGTAGGAGGAGCACAACTGCAATAAAAGCAAATCCCACACCCGCCGGGTGGGGGACCCACAAACTAGGAAATAATTATATCGCAAAAGTTCTCCCACAGGACTGAAAGTTCTGACCCCAAGTCATGCTTCCCAGCCTGGCGGTCTGGCAATGGAATGAGGATCCCCCAGAGAATCTGGCTTTGAAGGCCAGTGGGATCTTATTGCAGGAATTCCACAGTACTAGGGGAAACAGAAACTCCACGCTCGGAGGGCACACACAAGGTCTCGTGCACACGACTGCCCAGGATAAAAAGCAGTGACCTCATAACATCCTGGGCCAGAGCAACCTGTGGTATTGGAGAGTCTCCAGCAGAGGTAGGGGGCAGCTGTGGCTCACTGTGGGGATAAAGACCCTGGGAGTGGTAGTTCTGGGGAGTACTCAGTGTCACGAGCCCTCCCGGAGGCCGCCATTTTCTCACGAAGACCTGGTCCCACCCAACAGCCTGTAGGGTCCAGTGCTCGGACACCTCAGGCCAAACAACCAACAGGGCAGGAACACAGCCCCACCCGTCAGCAGGCAGGCTGCTTAAAGTTTTCCTGAGCACATAGTTGCCCACTAAACAAATCCCTTACATGGCCCTGTCCACCAGAGGCACAAGACCAGCTCCACCCACCAGTGGGCAGGAACCAGTCCCTCCCACCAGGAAGCCTACACAAACCTGTTAGACCAGCCTCATCCACGAGGGGGCAGACAGCAGAAGCAAGAAGAACTACAACCCTGTAGCCTGTGGAATAGAAACCACAATCACAGAGAGTTAGGCAAAATGAGCCGCAGAGGAATATGTCCCAGATGAAGGAAGAAGATAAAACCCCAGAAGAACAACTAAGTGAAGTGGAGATAGGGAATCTGAGAAAGAACTCAGAGTAATGATAGTAAAGATGATCCAAGATCTTGGAAAAAGAATGGAGGCACAGATTGAGAAGATACAAGAAATGTTTAACAAATACCTAGAAGTATTAAAGAACAAATAGGAACAATACAATAACTGAAATAAAAAATAAACTACAAGGAATAGTGGAATAATGGAGGCAGAGAATAGATAAGTGAGCTGGAAGATAGAATGGTAGAAATCACTGCTGTGGAACAGAGTAAAGAAAAAGAATGAAAAAAAAATTAGGACAGTCTAAGACACCACTGGTACAATGTTAAATGCACCAACATTCGCATTATAGGTTTCCAAGAAGGAGAACAGAGAGAGAAAGGACCTGAGAAAATAGAGAAGAGATAATAGCTGAAAACTTCCCTAACATTGGAGAGGAAACAGTTACCCAAGCCCAGGAAGTGCAGAGAGTCCCAGGCAGGATAAACCCAAGGAGGAACACACCGAGACAGACAGTAATCAAATTGGCAAAAATTAAAGACAAAGAAAAAATATTAAAAGCAAGAAGGGAAAAGCAACAAATAACATCCAAGGGAATTCTCTTAAGGTTATCAGCTGATTTTTCAGCAGAAACTCTGTAGGCCAGAAGGGAATGGCATGATATATTTAAACTGGTGAAAGGGAAGAACCTACAACCAAGAATATTCTACCCAACAAGGCACAGAAATCAAAAGCTTTACAGAAAAGCAAAAGCTAAGAGACTTCAGCACCGCCAGACTGGCTTTGCAACAAATGCTAAAGGAACTTCTCCAGGTGGAAAAGAAAAATGCCACGACTAGAAGTAAGAAAATTATGAATGGAAAAGCTCATCAGTAAAGGCAAACATACACTAAAGTTAGGAAATCATCCACACACAAATATGATATCAAAACCAGCAGTCATGAGAAAAGGAGAGTACAGATGCAGGATATTGGGAATGCATTTGAAATGAAAAGACCAGTAATTTAAAACAATCTTGTATATATATAGCTATATCAAAACCTCATGGTAACCACAAACCAATAATCTACAATAGATACACAAACAAAAAAGCAAAAGAGGGCTTCCCTGGTGGTGCAGTGGTTGAGAGTCTGCCTGCCGATGCAGGGGACACGGGTTCGTGCCCCGGTCCGGGAAGATCCCACATGCCGCGGAGCGGCTGAGCCCATGAGCCATGGCCACTGAGCCTGAGCATCTGGAGCCTGTGCTCCACAACGGGAGAGGCCACAGCAGTGAGAGGCCCACATACCGTGAAAAAAAAAAAAAGGCAAAAGAAATCCAAACACAATGCTAAAGATAGTCATCAAATCACAAGGGAATAGAACAAAAGAGGAAGGGAAGAAAAAAGTCCTACAAAACAAATTGAAACCAATTAACAAAATGGCCATAAAAACATACATATCAATAATTATCTTAAATGTAAATGGATTAAATGCTCCAACCAAAAGACATAGACTGGCTGAACAGATACAAAAACAAGACCTGTATATATGCTGTCTACAAGAGACTCACTTCAGATCTAGGGACACATAAAGACTGCAAGTGAGGGGATGGAAAAAGTCACTCCATGCAAATGGAAATCAAAGGAAAGCTGGAGTAGCAATACTTCTATCAGACAAAATAGAATTTAAAATAAAGAATGTTATAAGAGACAAAGAAAGATACTACTTAATGATCAAGGGATCAATCTAAGAAGAATATATAACAATTGTAAATATATATGAACCCAACATAGGAGCATCTCAATATATAAGGCAAATACAGCCATAAGAGAAGAAATCAACAGTAATGCAATAATAGTGGGGGACTTTCACACCCCACTTATACCAATGGACAAATCATCCGGACAGAAAATCAAAAGGAAAATACAGGAAAGAGAGGGGGAAGATGGCAGAAGAGTAAGACGTGGAGATCACCTTCCTCCCCACAGATACATCAGAAATACGTCTACATGTGGAACAGCTCCTACAGAACACCTACTGAACGCTGGCAGAAGACCTCAGACCTCCCAAAAGGCAAGAAACTCCCCACGTACCTGGGCAGGGGAAAAGAAAAAAAGAAAAAACAGAGACAAAAGAATAGGGACAGGACCTGCACCTCTGGGAGGGAGCTGTGAAAAAGGAAAGGTTTCCACACACTAGGAGCCCCTTTGCGGGCGGAGACTGCGGGTGGCGGAGGGGAAAGCTTCGGAGCCATGGAGGAGAGCACAACAACAGGGGTGCGGGGGGCAAAGCGGAGAGATTCCCACACAGAGGATCGGTGCCGACCGGCACTCACCAGCCCAAGAGGCTTGTCTGCTCACCCACCAGGGCGGGCGGGGGCTGGGAGCTGAGGCTTGGGCTTCGGAGGTCAGATCCCAGGGAGAGGACTGGGGTTGGCGGCGTCAACACAGCCTGAAGGGGCTACTGCACCACGGCTAGCAGGGAGGGAGTCTGCAGAAAAGTCTGGAGCTACCAAAGAGGCAAGAGACTTTTTCTTGCCTCTTTGTTTCCTGGTGCGCGAGGAGAGGGGATTCAGAGCGCCGCTTAAAGCAGCTCCAGAGACGGGCGTGAGCCGCGGCTAACAGCGCAGACCCCAGAGATGGGCATGACACGCCAAGGCGGCTGCTGCCGCCACCAAGAAGCCTGTGTGCGAGCACAGGTCACTCTCCACACCGCCCTTCTGGAGAACCTGTGCAGCCTGCCAGGATACCGGGACCCAGGGACAACTTCCCCGGGAGAAGGCACACCGTGCCTCAGGCTGGTGCAATGTTCTGCCGGCCTCTGCTGCTGTACGCTCGCTCCGCACGCCGTGCCCCGCCCTCCCCCAGGCCTGAGTGAGCCAGAGCCTCTGAATCAGCTGCTCCTTTAACCCCATCCTGTCTGAGCGAAGAACAGCTGCCCTCCAGCGACCTACACGCAGAGGCGGGGCCAAATCCAAAGCTGAGCCCTGGGAGCTGTGAGAACAAAGAAGAGAAAGGGAAATCTCTCCCAGTAGCCTCGGGAGCAGTGGATTACATCTCCAAAATCAACTTGATATACCCACATCTGGGGAATACCTGAATAGACAACGAATCATCCCAAATTGAGGAGGTGGACTTTGAGAGCAAGAATGATTATTTTTTCCCCTTTTCCTCTTTTTGTGAGTGTGTATGTATATGCTTCTGTGTGAGATTTTGTCTGTACAGCTTTGCTTTCACCATTTGTCCTAGGGTTCTGTCCGTCTGTTTTCTTTTTTACTTAAAAAAATATTTTATCTTACTTTATTTTATTTTTTGTTATCCTCTTTCTTTCTTTCTATTTTTTCTCCCTTTTCTTCTGAGCCGTGTGGATGAAAGGCTCTTGGTGGTGCAGCCAGGAGTCAGTGCTGTGCCTCTGAAGTGGGAGAGCCAGACTCAGGACACTGGTCCACAAGAGACCTCCCAGCTCCACATAATATCAAACAGCGAAAATCTCCCAGAGATCTCCATCTCAACACCAACACCCAGCTTCACTCAACGACCAGCAAGCTACAGTGCTGGACACCCTATGCCAAACAACTAGCAAGACAGGAACACAACCCCACCCATTAGCACAGAGGCTGCCTAAAATCATAATAAGGCCACAGACACCCCAAAATACACCACCAGACGTGGACCTACCCACCAGAAAGACAAGATCCAGCCTCATCCACCAGAACACAGGCGCTAGTCCCCTCCACCAGGAAGCCTACACAACCCACTGAAACAACTTTAGCCACTGGGGACAGACACCAAAAACAACGGGAACTACAAACATGCAGCCTGAAAAAAAGGAGACCTCAAACACAGTAAGATAAGCAAAATGAGAAGACAGGAAAACACACAGCAGAGGAAGGAGCAAGATAAAAACCCACCAGACCTAACAAATGAAGAGGAAATAGGCAGTCTACGTGAAAAAGAATTCAGAATAATGACAGTAAAGATGATCCAAAATCTTGGAAATAGAACAGAAAAAATGCAAGAAACATTTAACAAGGACCCAGAAGAACTAAAAAGGAAATAAGCAATGATGAACAACACAATAAATGAAATTAAAAATACTCTAGAAGGGATCAATAGCAGAATAACTGAGGCAGAAGAACGGATAAGTGACCTGGAAGATAAAATAGTGGAAATAACTACTGCAGAGCAGAATAAAGAAAAAAGAATGAAAAAGAACTGAGGACAGTCTCAGAGACCGCTGGGACATCATTAAATGCACCAACATTCGAATTATAGGGGTCCCAGAAGAAGAAGAGAAAAAGAAAGGGACTGAGAAAATATTTGAAGAGATTATAGCTGAAAACTTCCCTAATATGGGAAAGGAAATAGTTAATCAAGTCCAGGAAGCACAGAGAGTCCCATACAGGATAAATCCAAGGAGAAACACGCCAAGACACATATTAATCAAACCGTCAAAAATTAAATACAAAAAAAACATATTAAAAGCAGCAAGGGAAAAACAACAAATAACACACAAGGGAATCCCCATAAGGTTAACAGCTGATATTTCAGCAGAAACTCTGCAAGCCAGAAGGGACTGGCAGGACATATTTAAAGTGATGAAGGAGAAAAACCTACAACCAAGATAACCCAGCAAGGATCTCATTCAGATTTGATGGAGAAATTAAAACCTTTACAGACAAGCAAAAGCTGAGAGTGTTCAGCACCACCAAACCAGCTTTACAACAAATGCTAAAGGAATTTCTCTAGGCAAGACACACAAGAGGAGGAAAAGACCTACAAAAGCAAACCCAAAACAATTAAGAAAATGGGAATGGGAACATACGTATCGATAATTACCTTAAATGTGAATGGACTAAATGCTCCCACCAAAAGACACAGATTGGCTGAATGGACACAAAAACAAGACCCATATATATGCTGTCTACAAAAGACCCACTTCAGACCTAGGGACACATACAGACTGAAAGTGAGGGGTTGGAAAAAGATATTCCATGCAAATGGAAACGAAAAGAAAGCTGGAGTAGCAATTCTCATATCAGACAAAACAGACTTTAAAATAAAGACTATTACAAGAGACAAAGAAGGACACTACATAATGATCAAGGGATTGACCCAAGAAGAAGATATAACAATTATAAATATTTATGCCAACATAGGAGCACTTCAATACATAAGGCAAATACGAACAGCCATAAAAGGGGAAATCGACAGTAACACATTCATAGTAGGGGACTTGAACACCCCACTTTCACCAATGGACAGATCATCCAAAATGAAAATAAGGAAACACAAGCTTTAAATGATACATTAAACAAGATGGACTTAATTTTTATAGGACATTCCATCCAAAAACAACAGAATACACATTTTTCTCAAGTGCTCATGGAACATTCCCCAGGATAAATCATATCTTGGGTCACAAATCAAGCCTTGGTAAATTTAAGAAAATTGAAATTGTATCAAGTATATTTTACGATCACAATGCTATGAGACTAGATATCAATTACAGGAAAAGATCTGTAAAAGATACAAACACATGGAGGCTAAACAATACACTACTTAATAACGAAGTGATCACTGAAGAAATCAAATAGGAAATCAAAAAATACCTAGAAACCAATGACAATGGAGACACGATGACCCAAAACTTATGGGATGCAGCAAAAGCAGTTCTAAGAGGGAAGTTTATAGCAATACAATCCTACATTAAGAAACAGGAAATATCTTGAATAAACAACCTAACCTTGCACCTTAAGCAATTAGAGAAAGAAGAACAAAAAAACCCCAAAGTTAGCAGAAGGAAAGAAATCATAAAGATCAGATCAGAAATAAATGAAAGATAAATGAAGGAAATGAAAGCAAAGATCAATAAAACTAAAAGCTGGTTCTTTGAGAAGATAAACAAAATTGATAAACCATTAGCCAGACTCATCAAGAAAAAAAGGGAGAAGACTCAAATCAACAGAATTAGAAATGAAAAAGAAGAAGTTACAACTGACACTGCAGAAATACAAAAGATCATGAGAGATTACTACAAGCAACTGTATGCCAATAAAATGGACAACGTGGAAGAAATGGACAAATTCTTAGAAATGCACAACCTGCCAAGACTGAATCAGGAAGAAATAGAAAATATGAACAGACCAATCACAAGCACTGAAATTGAAACTGTGATTTAAAATCTTCCAACAAACAAATGCCCAGGAACAGATGGCTTCACAGGCGAATTCTATCAAACATTTAGAGAAGAGCTAACACCTATCCTTCTCAAACTGTTCCAAAATATAGCAGAGGGAGGAACACTCCCAAACTCATTCTACTAGGCCACCATCACCCTGATACCAAAACCAGACAAAGATGTCAAAAAGAAAGAAAACTACAGGCCAATATCACTGATGAACATAGATGCAAAATTCCTCAACAAAATACTAGCAAACAGAATCCAACAGCACATTAAAAGGATCATACACCATGATCAAGTGGGGTTTATTCCAGGAATGCAAGGATTCTCCAATATATGCAAATCAATCAACGTGATACACCATATTAAAAAATTGAAGGAGAAAAACCATATGATCATCTCAATATACGCAGAGAAAGCTTTTGACAAAATTCAACACCCAGTTATGATAAAAAGCCCTGCAGAAAGTAGGCATAGAGGGAACTTTCCTCAACATAATAAAGGCCATATATGACAAACCCACAGCCAATTTCATCCTCAATGGGGAAAAACTGAAACCATTTCCACTAAGATCAGGAACAAGACAAGGTTGCCCACTCTCACCGCTCTTATTCAACATAGTTTTGGAAGTTTTAGCCACAGCAATCAGCGAAGAAAAGGAAATAAAAGGAATCCAAATCGGAAAAGAAGTAAAGCTGTCACTGTTTGCAGATGACATGATACTCTACATAGAGAATCCTAAAGATGCTACCAGAAAACTACTAGAGCTAATCAATGAATTTGGAAAAGTAGCAGGATACAAAATTAATGCACAGAAATCTCTGGCATTCTTATACACTAATGATGAAAAATCTGAAAGTGAAATTAAGAAAACACTCCCATTTACCAATGCAACAAAAAGAATAAAATATCTAGGAATAAACCTACCTAAGGAGACAAAAGACCTGTATGCAGAAAATTATGACACTGATGAAAGAAATTAAAGATGACACAAATAGATTGGGAGATATACCATGTTCTTGGATTGGAAGAATCAACATTGTGAAAAATGACTCTACTACCCAAAGCAATGTACAGATTCAATGCAATCCCTATCAAATTACCACTGGCATTCTTCACAGAACTAGAACAAAAAATTTCACAATTTGTATGGAAACACAAAAGACCCCGAATAGCCAAAGCAATCTTGAGAACGAAAAACGGAGCTGGAGGAATCAGGCTCCCTGACTTCAGACTATACTACAAAGCTACAGTAATCAAGACAGTATGGTACTGGCACAAACACAGAAATACAGATGAATGGAACAGGATACAAAGCCCAGAGATAAACGCACATATGGTCACCTTATCTTTCATAAATGAGGCAGTAATGTACAGTGGAGAAAGAACAGCCTCTTCAATAAGTGGTGCTGCAAAAACTGGACAGGTACATGTAAAAGTATGAGATTAGAACACTCCCTAACAACATACACACAAATAAGCTCAAAATGGATTAAAGACCTAAATGTAAGGCCAGAAACTATCAAAGTCTTACAGGAAAACACAGGCAGAACACTCTATGACATAAATCACAGCAAGATCCTTTTGGACCCACCTCCTAGAAAAATGGAAATAAAAACAAAAATAAACAAATGGGACGTAATGAAACTTCAAAGCTTTTGCACATCAAAGGAAACCATAAACAAGACCAAAAGACAACCCTCAGAATGGGAGTAAATATTTGCAAATGAAGCAACTGACAAAGAATTAATCTCCAAAATTTATAAGCAGCTCATGCAGCTCAATAACAAAGAAACAAACAACCCAATCCAAAAATGGGCAGAAGACCTAAATAGACATTTCTCCAAAGAAGATATACAGTTTGCCAACAAACATATGAAAGGATGCTCAACATCATTAATCATCAGAGAAATGCAAATCAAAACTACAATGAGATATCATCTCACACTGGTCAGAATGGCCATCATCAAAAAATTTAGAAACAATAAATGCTGGAGAGGGTGTGGAGAAAAGGGAGCACTCTTGCACTGTTGGTGGGAATGTAAATTGATACAGCCACTATGGAGAACAGTATGGAGGTTCCTTAAAAAACTAAAAATAGAACTACCATACGACCCAGCAATCCCACTACTGTGCATATACCCTAAGAAAACCATAATTCAAAAAGAGTCATGTACCAAAGTGTTCATTGCAGCTCTATTTACAATATCCAAGAATGGAAGCAACCTAAGTGTCCATCGTCGGATGAATGGATAAAGAAGATGTGGCACATACATAAAATGGAATATTACTCACCCATAAAAAGAAACGAAATTGAGTTATTTGTAGTGTGGTGGATGGACCTAGAGTCTGTCATACAGAGTGAAGTAAGTCAGAATGAGAAAGACAAATAGTGTATGCTAACACATATATATGGAACCTAAGGGAAAAAAAATGTCATGCATTACCTAGGGGTAAGACGGGAATAAAGACACAGACCTATTAAAGAATGGACTTGAGGATATGGGGAGGGGCAAGGATATGGGGAGGGGCAAGGGGACTTGAGGATATGGGGAGGGGCAAGGGTAAACTGTGACGAAGTGAGAGAGTCGCATGGACATATATACACTACCAAACGTAAAATAGATTGCTAGTGGGCAGCAGCCACATAGTACAGGGAGATCAGCTCAGTACTTTGTGACCACCTAGAGGGGTGGGATAGGGAGGGTGGGAGGGAGGGAGTCACAAGAGGGAAGAGATATGGGAACATATGTATATGTGTAACTGATTCACTTTGTTATAAAGCAGAAACCAACACACCATTGTAAAGCAATTATACGCCAATAAAGATGTAAACAAACAAAAATGGAAACGCAGGTCTTAAATGACACATTAGACCAGATGGACTTTAGTGACATTTATAGAGTATTCCATCCAAAAGCAGCAGAACATGTATTCTTTTCAAGTGCACATGGAACATTCTCCCAGATTGATCACATGCTGGATTACAAAACAAGCCTTGGTAAATTGAAGAAAATTGAAATCATATCAAGCATCTTTTCTGACCACAACACTGTGAGATTAGAAATCAACTACAAGAAAAAAAAATGTAAAAAACACAATAACGTGGAGGCTAAATAATATGCTACTAAACAACCAATGGATCACTGAAGAAATCAAAGATGAAATAAGAAAATAGCTAGAGACAAATGAAAACAAAAGGATGTTGATCCAAAACCTATGGGACACAGCTAAAGCAGTCCTAAAAGGGAAGTTTATAGGAATACAGTCTTACTTCAGAAAGCAAGAAAAAATGTAAATAAACCACCTAAAATTACACCTAAATTAACTAGAGAAAGAACAACAAAGAAAACCCAAATTTAGCAGAAGGAAAGAAGTCATAAAGATCAGAGCAGAAATAAATGAAATAGAGTCAAAGAAAATAGAAAAAAAATCAATGAAACTAAAAGCTGATTCTTTAAAAAGATAAACAAAACAGATAAATCTCTAGCCACACTCATCAAGGAAAAAGGAGGGTTCAGATCAATAAAATTAGAAGTGAAAAAGGAGAAGTTAAGACAGACACCACAGAAATACAAAGGATCATAAGAGACTACTAAAAGCAAACATATGCCGATAAAAGAAGAACCTAGAAGAAATGGACACATTCTTAGAAAGGTACAATCTCCCAAGACTGAGCCAAAAAGAAATTTTAAAAGGTGAACAGACCAATCACAAGTACTGAAATTGAAACTGTGATTTAAAAACTCCCCAAAAACGAAAGTTCAAGACCAGATGGCTTCACAGGCAAATTCTATCAAACATTTAGAGAAGAGTTAATACCTAGTTTTCTGAAACTCTTCCGAAAAATTGCAGAGGAAGGAACACTCCCAAATTCATTCTATGAGGCCACCATCACCCTGATACCAAAACCAAAGATACCACAGAAAAAGAAAATTACAGGCCAATATCACTGATGAACATAGATGCAAAATTCCTCAACAAAATACTAGCAAACTGAATCCAACAATACATGAAAAGGGCCATACACCATAGTCAAATAGGATTTAACCCAGGGATGCAAGGATATTTCAATATCTGCAAATCAATCAGTGTGGTACATCACGTCAACAAATTGAAGAATAAAAGCCATATGATCATCTCAATAGATGCAGAAAAATCTTTTAACAAAATTCAACACCGATTTATGATAAAAACTCTCCAGAAAGTGGGCATAGAGGGAACCTACCTGAACATAATAAAGGCCATGTACGACAAGCCTACAGTTAACATCATACTGGACAGTGAAAAGCTGAAAGCATTTCTTCTAAGATCTGGAACAAGACAAGGATGTCCATTCTTGCCACTTTTATTCAACATAGTTTTGCAAGTCCTAGCCACGGCTATCAGAGAAGTAAAAGAAATAAAAGGAATCCAAACTGGAAAAGAAAAAGTAAAACTGTCATGGTTTGCAGATGATATGAAACTGTCACTGTTTGCAGATGACATGACTATACACAGAAAAACCCTAAAGATGCTACCAGAACACTACTAGAGGTCATTGGTGAAATTGGTAAAGTTGCAGGATACAAAATTAATGCACAGAAATCTGTTGCATTTCTATACACTAAAAACAAAAGATCCGAAAAAAAAATTAAAGAAACAATCCCATTGAGCATCGCATCAAAAAGAAAAACTAGGAATAAACCTACCTAAGGAGGCAAAAGACCTGTATGCAGAAAACTATAAGACACTGATGAAAGAAATCGAAGATGACACAAACAGATGGAAAGATATACCATGTTCTTGGATTGGAAGAATCAATATTGTGAAAATGACTATACTACCCAAGGCAATCTACAGATTCGATACAATCCCTATCAAATTACCAATGGCGTTTTTCACAGAATTAGAACAAAAAAATTTTCAAATTTGTATGGAGACAAAAACACCCCAAATAGCCCAAGCAATCCTGAGAAAGAAAAACAGAGCTGGAGTAATCAGACTCCCTGTCTTCAGACTATACTACAAAGCTACAGTCATCAAAACAGTATGGGTCTGTCACAAAAACAGAAATATAGATCAATGGAACAGGATAGAAAGCCCAGAAGTAAACCTACACACCTATGGTCAATTAATCTATGACAAAGCAGGCAAGACTACACAATGGAGAAGAGACAGTCTCTTCAATAAATGGTACTGGGAAAACTGGACAGCTGAATGTAAAAGAATGAAATTAGAAAATTATTTAACACCATACACAAAAATAAACTCAAAATGGATTAAAGACCTAAGTGTAAGACCTGATTCCATAAAACTCTTTAGAGGAAAACATAGGCGAACACTCTGGCATAAATCGCAGCACTGTCTTTTTTGATCTGTCTTCTAGAGTAATGGAAATAGAAACAAAAAGGGCCTATTTAAACTCAAAAGCTTTTGCACAGCAAAGGAAACCATAAACAAAATGAAAAGACAACCCACGGAATGGGAGAAAATATTTGCCAACGATGTGACTGACAAGGGATTAATCTCCAAAATCTAGAACAGCTCCTGTAGCTCAATGTCAAAAAACAAACAACCCAATCAAAAAATGGGCAGAAGACCTAAATAGACATTTCTCCAAAGAAGACATACAGATGGCCAAGAGGCATGTGAAAAGATGCTCAACATCTTTAATTATTACAGAAATGCATATCAAAACTACAATGAGATACCACCTCACACCAGTCAGAATGGCCATTATCAAAAAGTCTACAAACAGTAAATGCTGGAGAGGGTGTGGAGAAAAGGGGATCCTCCTACACTGCTGCTGGGAATGTAAATTCGTACAGCCACTATGGACAACAGTATGGAAGTTCCTTAAAAAACTAAAAATAGAGCTACCATATGATCCAGTAGTCCCACTCCTGGGCATGTGTCTGGAGAAAACCACGTTTCAAAAGGATACATGCACCCCAGTGTTCATCGCAGCGCTGTTTACAACAGCCAAGACATAGAAGAACCTAAATGTCCATCAAAAGATGAATGGATACAGATGATGTGGTACATATATGTAATGGAATATTACTCAGCCATAAAACAGAATGAAATAATGCCATTTGCAGCAACATGTGACGGAGCTAGAGATTACCATACTAAGTGAAGTAAGTCAGACAAAGGCAAATATCATATGATATTGCTTATGTGTGAAATCTAAAAAAATATAACAAAAATGAACTTATTTACAATAGAGAAACAGACTCACAGACTTAGAAATCAAACTTATGGTTACCAAAGGGGAAAGGTGGGGGGAATACATTGAGAGTTTGGGATTGACATATACACACTACTATATTTAAAATAGATAACCGACAAGAACCTACTGTATAGCACAGGGAACTCTGCTTAATATTCTGTAATGACCTAACTGGGAAAAGAATTTGAAAAAGAATAGACATATGTATATGTATAACTGAATCACTTTGCTGTACACCTGAAACTAACCCAACATTGTTAATCAACTGTATTCCAATATAAAATAAAAATTAAAAAACAAAAAGAGAAAAAAGTAAAATGTGACATCAAAAACATAAAATGTGGAGGGGGAGGGTAAAACGTAGTGCTTTAGGATGCATTCAAACTTGTTATCAACTCAGAATACACTGTTGTAAATATAAGTTCTTATATGTAAGACTCATGGTAATCACAAAGCAAAAACCTATACAGTAGGTACACAAAAGATAATAAGAAGGAAATCTAAGCATACCAGTAAAAAAAAAATACTCATCAAATTACAAAAGAGAAGAGTAATAAAATAAGGAAGATACAGAGGAACTTCAAAACATCCAGAAAACAATTAACAAAATGCCAATAACTTCATACCTATCAATAATTCCTTTAAATGTAAATGGACTAAATTCTCAATCAAAAGACACAGAGTGGCTCAATGGATGAAAAAACAAGACCCATCCATATGCTGCCTACAGAGATGAACTTCAGACACAAGGACACACACAGGCTGAAAGTGAAGGGATGGAAAGAGATATTCCATGCGAATAGAAACCAAAAGAAAGCTGGGCTACTGATACTTATATCAGACAAAATACTGTACTAAGAGACAATGAAGAGCATTACATAGTGATTAAAACGTCAAACAAGAAGATATAACATTTGTAAATATTTATGAACCCAACATAGAAGCACCTAAATATAAACAGCAAATACTAATAGACCTAAGGGGAAAAATAGACAGCAATACAATAATGGTAGGGGACTTTAATAACCCACTTACATCAATGGATAGATCATTCAGACAGAAAATCAATAAGGGAATATTGGCCATAAATGACACATTAGACAAGGTGGAGTTAACAAATATATACAAAACATCCCATCCAAAAGCACAAGAATAAACATTTTTCTCAAGTGCACATGGAACATTCTCCAGGATAGATCAATTGTTAGGCCACAAAATAAGTCTTAGCAAATTTTATAATACTGTAGTCATATCAGGCATCTTTTCTGACTACAATGTATGAAACTAGAAATCAACTGCAAGAAGAAAACTGGAAAATTTACAGATATGTGGCAACAACAGGCTAGTGAACAACCAGTGGGTCAATGAAGAAATCAAACAATACCTTGAGACAAATTAAAATGAAAGTACAATATACAAAACCTATGGGATGTAGCAAAAGCAGTTCTAAGAAAGAAATTCATTGTGATAAGTGCCTACTTCAAGAAACAAGAAAAGTCTCAAACAACCTAACAGTACACCTCAAGTAACTAGAAAAAGGAAAAAAGAAAAAAAAAAACCAAGGCCCAAAGTTAGCTAGTAGAGAAAGTAAACAACAAACTGAAAGGAGAAATAAATGAAATTGAGACTAAAAAGACAATAGAAAAGATCAATGAAAGCAAGAGCTGGTTCTTTGAAAAGATAAACAAAATTGATGAACTTTTAGCTAGACTCACCAAGAAAAAAAGAGGATTCAAAATCAGAAATGAAAGAGGAGACATGATCATTGATATCACAGAAATACAGCTGATCAGAAAAGACTACTACAAACATTTATATGCTAACAAATTGGACAACACAAAAGAAATAGATCAATCCTAGAGGCATGCAAACTTCCATGACTGAATCATGAAGAAACAAAATCTGAACAGACTGATTACTAGTAAGAAGACAGGATCAGTAATCAAATTTTCCAACAAACAAAAGTCCAGGATCAGATGGCTTCATTGATGTATTCTACCAAATAGTCAAAGAATTAATAACAATCCTCCTCAAACTCTTCCCAAAGAACAGAAGACGGAACACTTCCAAACTCATTTTATGAGGCCAATGTTATCCTGATGCCAAGACCAAAGAAACCACAAGAAAAGAAAACGACCAGGCAACATCCCTGATGAACATAGATGTAAAAATCCTCAACAAAATATTAGCAAACCAAATTCAACAATACATTAATGGGATCATACACCATTATCAATACATTAATGGGATCATACACCATTATCAATGGGGATTTATTCCAAGGATGCAAGGATGGTTCAACATCTGCAAATCAGTGTAACTGATATACATTAACAGAATGAAGGATAAAAATCAAATAATTATCTCAATAGATGCAGAAAAAGCATTTGATATAATTCAACATTCATTTATGATAACTGTACCTCAACATAATAAAGGCCATATACGACAAGTCCAGAGTTACCATCATACTCAATGGTGAAAAGTTGAAAGCTTTTCCTCTAATAACATGAATAAGACAGGAATGCTCACTCTTGCCACTTTTATTCAACAGAGTATTTGAAGTCCTAGCCAGAGCAATTAGGCAAGAAAAAGAAAAGGCACCCAAATGAGAAAGGAAGAAGTAAAACTCACTATTTGCATATGACATGATAGTATACATAGAAAAACCCTAAATACTCCCCCCAACTTTGTTAGAAATAATAAATGACTTCAGTAATGCTTCAGGATACAAAATCTATACACAAAACTCTGCTGCATTTCTATAAACTAACAATGAACTGTCAAAGAGAAATTAAGAAAACAATCCTATTTACAATTGCATGAGAAAAGAAAAAAATTCCTAGAAATAAATTTAACCAAGGAGGTAAAAGACCTGTATACTGAAAACTCTAAGACACTGGTGAAAAAAAATTCAAGATACAAATAAATTGAAAGATATTTCATGCTCATGAATCTGAAGCATTGCTATTTAGAAAATGTCCATACTACCCAAAGCAGTTTGCAGACTGAAATATAATCCCAATCAAAATTCCAATAGCAACTTTTCCAGAAATATAACAACCAATCCTAAAATTTGTAAGGAACCACAAAAGGCCCCAAATACCCAAAGCAATCACAAGGAAGAACAAGAAGCATCAAGCTCCCAGATTTTAAATGGTATTACACAGTTATAGTAATCAAAATAGGATTTTATTGGCATAAAAACAGACACATCGACAAATGGAACAAAATAGAGAACCCAGAAATAAACCCATGCACATATGGTCAATTAATTTATGACAAAGGAAGCAAGAATATACAATGGTGAAAGGACAGTCTCTTCAATAAATCGTGTTGGGAAAACTTTAGCTACATGCTGAAGAATGAATCTGGACCACAGTCTTACACCATACACAGAAATGAACTCAAGATTGATTAAAGGCTTGAGTGTAAGACGTGAAACAACAAAACTCCTAGAAGAAAAGATAGGCAGCAAGCTCCTGGACACCAGTCTTGGAGATGATTTTTTGGCTCTACCCCCAAAAGCAGAGTACATAAATGACACTACATCAAACTAACTAGCTTCTGCACAGCAAAGGAAACCATCAACAAAATGAAAAGGGAATCTACTGAACGGGGAGAAATATCTGTAAATCGTTTATCTGATAAGTAGTTAACATGTAAAATTTATAAAGAACTCATACAACTTGATAGAAAAAAAAAAACTGATTAAAAAATGGGCAGAGGGGGCTTTCCCGGTGGCACAGTGGTTGAGAGTCTGCCTGCCGATGCAGGGGACACGGGTTCGTGCCCCGGGATGGGAAGATCCCACATGCCGCGGACCGGCTGAGCCCGTGAGACATGGCCGCTGAGCCTGCGTGTCCGGAGCCTGTGCTCCGCAACAGGAGAGGCCACAACAGTGAGAAGCCCGCATACTGCAAAAACAAAAACAAAAAACAAAAAGGGCAGAGGACCTGAATAGACATATTTCCAGAGAAGCTATACAGATGGCCAACAGACAACAGACGTGAAAAAATGCTCAACATCACTAGTCATCAGGGAAATGCAAATCAAAACCACAAAAAGATACCACCTCACAGTCTTAGGATGCCTACTATCAAAAAGACAAAAAATAACAAGTGTTGGCAAGGATATGAACAAAAGGAAACCCTTGTGAACTGTTGGTGGGAATGTATATTACTACATTAATTATGGAAAAGAGTATGGAGGTCCCTCCAAAAGTGAAAATAAAACTACCATATGATCCAGCAATTCCACTTCTGCTTATTTATATAAAGAACATGAAAACACTAATTCAGAAAGATATATGCACCCCCCCTTGTTCACTGCAGCATCATTCACAGTAGGTAAGATATGGAAACAACCTAAGTGTCCATCGATGCATAAATGCATATAGAAGGTGAGATATATACATACACACATGTGTGTACGCACACACTATGGGATATACTATTCAGGCATAAAAAAAAATGAAACCTTGCCATTTGTGACAACACGGATGGACCTTGAGGGTATTATGCTAAGTGAAATAAGCCAGACAGAGAAAGACAAATACCATATGATCTCACTTAAATGTGAAATTTAGATAAGAATGCAGAGGAGATGAGGATGATGGAGGAAGAGTAAGACGCAGAGATCACCTTCCTCCCCACAGATACATCAGAAATACATCTACACATGGAACTGCTCCTATAGAACACCTACTGAACGCTGGCAGAAGACCTCAGACCTCCCAAAAGGCAAGAAACTCCCCACGTACCTGGGTAGGGCAAAAGAAAAAAGAAAAAACCAGAGACAAAAGAATAGGGACAGGGGCTTTCCTGGTGGCACAGTGGTTGAAAGTTCGCCTGCCGATGCAGGGGACACAGGTTCGTGCCCCGGTCCGGGAAGATCCCACATGCCGTAGAGCGGCTGGGCCCGTGAGCCATGGTTGCTGTGCCTGCGCGTCCAGAGCCTGTGCTCCTCAACAGGAGAGGCCACAACAGTGAGAGGCCCACGTATCGCAAAAAACAAAACAAAACAAAACAAAACCATACTAACAGCCATAAAACGGGAAATCAACAGTAACACAATCATAGTAGGGGATTTGAACACCCCACTTTCACCAATGGACAGATCATCCAAAATGAAAATAAATGAGGAAACACAAGCTTTAAATGATACATTAAACAAGATGGACTTGATATTTATAGGACATTCCATCCAAAAACAACAGAATACACATTTTTCTCAAGTGCTCATGGAACATTCTCCAGGATAGGTCATATCTTGGGTCACAAATCAAGCCTTGGTAAATTTAAGAAAATTGAAATCGTATCAAGTATATTTTCCAACCACAATGCTATGAGACTAGATATCAATTACAGGGAAAGATGTGTAAAAAATACAAACACGTGGAGGCTAAACAATACACTACTTAATAACGAAGTGATCACTGACGAAAACAAAGAGGAAATTAAAAAAATACCTAGAAACAAATGACAACGGAGACACGACGACCCAAAACCTACGGGATGCAGCAAAAGCAGCTCTAAGAAGGAAGTTTATAGCAATACAATCCTACATTAAGAAACAGGAAACATCTCGAAAAACAACCTAACCTTGCACCTAAATCAATTAGAGAAAGAAGAACAAAAAATCCCCAAAGTCAGCAGAAGGAAAGAAATCATAAAGATCAGATCAGAAATAAATGGAAAAGAAATGAAGGAAACAATACCAAAGATCAATAAAACTAAAAGTTGGTTCTTTGAGAAGATAAACAAAATTGATAAACCATTAGCCAGACTCATCAAGAAAAAAAGGGAGAAGACTCAAATCAATAGAATTAGAAATGAAAAAGGAGAAGTAACAACTGACACTGCAGAAATACGAAGGGTCATGAGAGATTACTACAAGCAACTGTATGCCAATAAAATGGACAACGTGGAAGAAATGGACAAATTCTTAGAAATGCACAACCTGCCAAGACTGAACCAGGAAGAAATAGAAAATATGGACAGACCAATCACAAGCACTAAATTGAAACTGTGATTAAAAATCTTCCAACAAACAAATGCCCAGGAACAGATGGCTTCACAGGCGAATTCTATCAAACATTTAGAGAAGAGCTAACACCTATCCTTCTCAAAGTCTTCCAAAATATAGCAGAGGGAGGAACACTCCCACACTCATTCTACGAGGCCACCATCACCCTGACATCAAAACCAGACAAAGATGTCACAAAGAAAGAAAACTACAGGCCAATATCACTGATGAACATAGATGCAAAATTCCTCAACAAAATACTAGCAAACAGAATCCAACAGCACATTAAAAGGATCATACACCATGATCAAGTGGGGTTTACTCTAGGAATGGAAGGATTCTCCAATATACGCAAATCGATCAACGTGATACACCATATTAACAAATTGAAGGAGAAAAGCCATATGATCATCTCAATATACGCAGAGAAAGCTTTCGACAAAATTCAACACCCATTTATGATAAAAACCCTGCAGAAAATAGGCATAGAGGGAAATTTCCTCAACATAATAAAGGCCATATATGACAAACCCACAGCCAGCATCGTCCTCAATGGTGAAAAACATAAACCATTTCTACTAAGATCAGGAACAAGACAAGGTTGCCCACTCTCACCACTCTTATTCAACATAGTTTTGGAAGTTTTCGCCACAGCAATCAGAGAAGAAAAGGAAATAAAAGGAATCCAAATCGGAAAAGAAGAAGTAAAGCTGTCACTGTTTGCAGATGATATGATACTCTACATAGAGAATCCTAAAGATGCTACCAGAAAACTACTAGAGCTAATCAATGAATTTGGAAAAGTAGCAGGATACAAAATTAATGCACAGAAATCTCTGGCATTCTTATACACTAATGATGAAAAATCTGAAAGTGAAATTAAGAAAATACTCCCATTTACCACTGCAACAAAAAGAATAAAATATCTAGGAAAAAACCTACCTAAGGAGACAAAAGACCTGTATGCAGAAAATTATAAGACACTGATGAAAGAAATTAAGGATGATACAAATAGATGGAGAGATATACCATGTTCTTGGATTGGAAGAATCAACACTGTGAAAAGGACACTACTACCCAAAGCAATCTACAGATTCAATGCAATCCCTATCAAACTACCACTGGCATTCTTCACAGAGCTAGAATAAAAAATTTCACAATTTGTATGGAAACACAAAAGACCCCAAATAGCCAAAGCAATGTTGAGAACGAAAAATGGAGCTGGAGGAATCAGGCCCCCTGACTTCAGACTATACTACAAAGCTACAGTAATCAAGACAGTATGTTACTGGTACAAAAACACAAATATAGATCAATGGAACAGGATAGAAAGCCCAGAGATAAACCCATGCACATATGGTCACCTTATCTTTGATAAAGGAGTCAAGAATATACAGTGGAGAAAAGACAGCCTCTTCAGCAAGTGGTGCTGGGAAAACTGGATAGCTACGTGTAAAAGTATGAAATTAGAACACTCCCTAACACCATACACAAAAATAAACTCAAAATGGATTAAAGACCTAAATGTAAGGCCAGACACTATCAAAGTCTTACAGGAAAACATAGGCAGAACACTCTATGACATAAATCACAGCAAGATCCTTTTTGGCCCACCTCCTAGAGAAATGCAAATAGAAACAAAAATAAACAAATGGGACCGAATGAAACTTCAAAGCTTTTGCACATCAAAGGAAACCATAAACAAGACCAAAAGACCACCCTCAGAATGGGAGAAAATATTTGCAAATGAAGCAACTGACAAAGAATTAATCTCCAAAATTTACAAGCAGCTCATGCAGCTCAATAACAAAGAAACAAACAACCCAATCCAAAAATGGGCAGAAGACCTAAATAGACATTTCTCCAAAGAAGAGATACAGATTGCCAACAAACAGATGAAAGGATGCTCAACATCATTAATCATTAGAGAAACGCAAATCAAAACTACAATGAGATATCATGGTGAGAATGGCCATCATCAAAAAAATCTAGAAACAGTAAATGCTGGAGAGGGTGTGGAGAAAAGGGAGCACTCTTGCACTGTTGGTGGGAATGTAAATTGATACAGCCACTACGGAGAACAGTATGGAGGTTCCTTAAAAAACTAAAAATAGAACTACCATACGACCCAGCAATCCCACTACTGAGAAAACCATAATTCAAAAAGTCATGTACCAAAATGTTCATTGCAGCTCTATTTACAATAGCCAGGACATGGAAGCAACCTACGTGTCCGTTGACAGATGAATGTATAAAGAAGCTGTGGCACATATATACAATGGAATATTACTCAGCCATAAAAAGAAATGAAATTGAGATATCTGTAGTGTGGTGGATGGACCTAAAGTCTGTCATACAGAGTGAAGTAAGTCAGAAAGAGAAAAACAAATACCGTATGCTAACACGTATATATGGGATGTAAAAAAAAAAAAAAAAAAACGTACTGATGAACCTAGTGGCAGGGCAGGAATAAAGACGTAGACATAGAGAATGCACCTGAGGACACGGGGTGGGGGACGGGGAAGCTGGGGTGAAGTGAGAGTAGCATCAACATATATACACTATCGAATGTAAACTAGTTAGCTAGTGGGAAGCAGCTGCATAGCACAAGGAGATCAGCTTGGTGCTTTGTGACCACCTGGTGGGGGGATAGGGAGAGTGGGAGGGAGGCGCAAGAGGGAGGGGATATGGGGATATATGTATGCATATGGCTGATTCACTTTGTTGTATAACTGAAACACAGTATTGTGAAGCAATTATATCCAATAAAGATCTATTAAAAATTTTTTAAAAATGTGAAATTTAAAATGAAAACAATAACAAACAAGCTCATAAATTCAGAGAACACATTAGTGGTTGCCAAAAGCAGGGTATTGGGGATAGGAAGAATGGGTGAAGGGGGTCATAAGCTACAGACTTCCAGTTATAAAATAATTAAGTCATGGGGATGTAATGTACAACATGGTGATTGCAGTTAATAACAATCCGTTTCATATATGAAAGTTGCTAAGAGTAGATCTAAGAAGCTCTCATCAGAAGAAAAAAATGCTATATATGGTGATGGACGTTAACTAGACTTATTGTGGTGATTATTTTGCAATGTTCAAATATTCAATATGAAATGCTGAATAATAACAAAGCACAGTATAGGTAGACGGTTCCTCTTCCCTCCCCTCCTTTTCTTAAGAAAAAACTATTTAACAAATGAGCCCATGCTTCTCACTATATTCCAGATACAGTGTTAGAGCTCCGCAAATATTAACTCATTTAATCTTTATAATAACTCTAGTGATAATCCACATTTTGCATAAGAGGAAACTGAGGCAGAGAGAGGTTAAACAATTTGATTGGGGGCCATGCAGGTAATATACGGTAGAGCTGGGATTTGAACCCAGGAAGACTGCTTTTAGAATCTATGCTCTTAACCACTCTACTACAGTTCCCACAATGGTATCACATGCTTCCATTCGGAAAAAAATAGCAAAAAAAAATACACACACTACATACATTTTGCATACATATGCGTAAATCAGTTTTGGAAGAACACCAAAGGAGGAGCCAATACTGGTTGTCTCTGGGGCAGGAGACTGGGTTGTCATGGGAAAGGGATGAAAAACACCGCTGCAGACCCTTTTTAACCATTTGAAATCAGAACCATGCAAGTGACGTACCTTATTTTTTAACCTTCTAAAATAAACACCACCTCCAAAGAACCATTTTATCACATGCCTTCTTCTCTTTCCCAGGGTAGCGAAGTCCCTTCCCAGCTGTGTCCACCAGAGGGCGCCTGGGAATGAACACACCCTCAAGCAGACAGCCCCAAAGCCCAAGTCTCGGGGTCCCAGGGAAGAAATACTTGTGTCTGTCTTTCTGTTTTTCCTTTAACCCAGGTTAAAGCTCAGGTCTGGGCCCAAGTGAGGAGGGGCTGCAAGTAAACCAGAGAGGGCTTTTCACAGCTGGCTGGTGGGAGTACGCATTGGCATAAGAACAATTTGGAAGGATCTACGATAATTTAAAATGTGCAAGTCCAATAGTTCCATTTCTCAGCACTTACCCTTCAAAATAAAACACCTTCACACGTGCACATTCTTAGTAGGAAAGCAGGTATATTCCTACTATGGGAAGTTAAGCAGAGCTCTGTACTGATCAGGCTCAAAATAATGATTATTGAATTAACCCTCTATATCGATCTGATTGGTCCTCAATGAGTGAGGAAATGGAGTTCCAGAATGATAATATAAATATCCCATTTATGTAAGAAAAAAGTACAAAGCAATGACCATATGTGCTTTTGCAATGTGTCGGTAGCAGTGTGTGTGTGCACATGCACGCAGAGCTCGGTGTGTGAGTTACATCTCTAAGTAAAATCGGAGAGAGAGTTCCAGAAGGCTATCCATTGAACAGTTGTACTTCCTTGAGGGATGGCCGGTAGACAGAAAGCACTTTTGATGTATTTGTGATATTTGAATGTTTTACGGTGAGAAGATATTCATGCATTGCATCTGTAATTACAGATGGACAGAACTGAGAAGTTTAAACGGAGTAAGCTACCTTACCAAGCTCTCTGAGACTTGAAGCACACGGCGGCATGTGGCGCTGGGGTGGCAGAGAGGGGTGCACACCATCTCAGCTAGAATATACCCCAGCCTCATGGAATCGGGACTCTTCTGGGACCTCACACAGGTTTTGCCGAGGGCACCACGGCTTTGGTTTCCCTGCAGTGTTTCAGCTGTCCCGGAGCTCTCAGCAGCTACAAGCTGCAGAAGAAGGCAGTGTCTAAGAGCAGGAGAGGGGATGCATTTTGGGACTTCCCCAAATAGCTGAGGGATGCCTCTTTCCTGCACGACTGCTTTCTTAATGTCTTCTAATACAGTACATATTTTACTAATGTATTTTATTAGTGGCATATAGCTCCAGCAATTAGAACAGTGACTGGCATATAAGGGCTCAATAAGAAAGGAAGAGAGGGGGAGGGAGAGAGGGAGGGAGGAAGAGAGGAAGAAAGAAAAGAAAAAAGAAGGAAGGAAAGGAAAGGAGGAAGGAAAGGGGAGGGGAGGGAAGAGAGGAGGAGAGAGGAGAGGAGAGGAGGGGAGGGGAGGGGAGGGAAGGGGAAGGGTAGAGAGGAAGACAATGGAGGCAAGAAGGGGAGAAGATCAGACAGAAGAGAGAAAGATCATTTGAAGGGGGCCTGGAGGTTCCGTCATACTGGGTGCTTTTCTGACTAGCTGAACCAAAATTTTATTCGGCTAGCGGAGCCTGGATGACAGAGGTGACGTAAAGCTAAAACCCACCTCCAGGCCTTGGTTGATACAGACAGGGCTGTGAGAGGCTATAACTTGGTAATGGGGATTCAGACCCAGGGCTAGCAAGGCTCGGCAGGTTGAGGAAGGCTGTCCATCGAACACAGCTTGGGCCAGCTCCCAGCCGCTCCACACTGTCGGGGCACGGAGACGTCCTGCCAACGCCAAGTCACTTCTGACGGCTCTAATCTGCAGACCCGAAGTGTGTTTGTGGAACAGGCCGCCCACTGTCACCAGATTAATCAAGACACGCAGCAGCGTTTAAATCTTTAATCCTCTCAAGTCTTTAGAGAGGTGATGGTCCCCCTGGGGCGTGCCTGGATTTAGATGGGTGGCTATGCTCCTTTTAAAACTAACACCAATTGTCCTCCCTGGGGAAGTCATTTGTATTCATCTTATTTAAAATTTGAATGGTGGGCATGCCAGGGGATGAAGAAAGGCATAAAAAAATTACTGAGGTTCCGTCTAGAAGAGTTTATTCCACTGTAGCAATTGAACAGGCCCCTGTTGTTCAGGCCCCGTGAAACTAAACATTTAAGGAAACGATGCTTCCAAGAATTATGTTGAAAACATAAAACATCCAGGGCTTCCCTGGTGGCGCAGTGGTTGAGAGTCCGCCTGCTCATGCAGGGGACACGGCTTCGTGCCCCAGTCCGGGAAGATCCCACATGCCGCGGAGCGGCTGGGCCCGTGAGCCATGGCCGCTGAGCCTGCGCGTCCGGAGCCTGTGCTCCGCAACGGGAGAGGCCACAGCAGTGAGAGGCCCGCGTACCGGAAAAAAAAAAAACAAAACACCAAAAAACCATAAAGCATGCAAATAGATCTCCATACCCTACACACTGGACTTAAGTATATATTGAGATTGAAATGCATTCGAATAGGTGGTACAAATACATCTCTGTTCCATGGTGCGTTTCAGACACTAGAAATGATCCTTCCAAGTTAAGTGAACTATGTGCAAGGCATTCGGAGAAGCACCTGGCACAAAGAAGATGCTACACAAGTGTTTGCTGCTGCTATTATTACTGTTACTGGGGTTCCTATTATGTCTATGGGGCATTTTCTGATTCACACCCTTGATTCACCTAAGTGGCCACTTGCTGGATCTGCGGCACAATGGTGCATCACTCAGAGGGGACGGCGAGTTCAGTAACTGATTTGCTCTGACACTTAAAGTAACTGGCTCTTCTCCCCGACAGCTGTTCACATTCTATCCAGGCATCCTCTTAGACTCTATTTTGCGCCACATTGTAGCAGACATGTTCATTTTGCATTCAGATGGAGAAAGACCCAGGGCAGGCCAGGAGATAGGGCAGGCCAGGAGATAGGGCAGGAGGAGGGAGAGGGAAAGACAGACAGAAAGAAGTGTTAGAAGTTGATGTAGCTGCTGGACGGCCCTGTCCGCTTCTTTGCAGCAAGCACTCCATCAGGAGTCAGGCTTGCTTTACAGGGTTGAATTATTGATTACACGGGAAGAAGGAGAAAGATAGTGTTTGCTTTGTGTTTGAGGCCAGCTCTTTTTGCCTGTTCCTAACACAACTGGGTCACCACAGATTGAGCGGGAAGAAAACAAGGCACCTGGAACAACTCTGCTTGAAGTCAGCCCAGCCCAGCAGTGGTCTGAGCCGTGGAACTCCACATTACCGAGCATTAGAATATGGTTCCAAGGCTGGAGTTCTGACCCAGAAACCTCAAGGCTGACCTGGCTGGCGGAGCCCGGGTACAGAAACTCTTTCGCGTACTGAATCATTTGTGTGGTGCCTGTGACTAGGGTTCTTCAGCAAGTTTCTTCACTCAGGGACTGGTCACAGGGGCACCCACTCCCCACGTAGGAACAGTGCTGGAACTCCAGCAGGTGGGAACTGCTCACCCAGTGGCTCTCAGACATCAGTGTGCAGAAGAATTACCTAGGTATTCCTTAAACGCACAGACTCCCAGAACCAACCCCAGATGATTCTGACACAGGTGTCTAAACTTCCCAATTGCTACTTTGGGAAGGGAGAGAGCACGTGCCGACTCTCAATGTACATCGTAATTCATGCGGGGAGAGGTCTTTTCGCTACCAGCGAAGGTTTCAATCTGCACGCCAACCTGCTCCCTCTCTGCTGTGCAGCAGGGAAGCTTCCAGCACCCCTGCTGATCCACAGCTGTGGAGAGGGGGAGACGAGCTGATTTCTTCTTCATTGCTCTCCATGCTGGTCTATCCCTTTCCACCCCACTGTCATAACAAATGATCTGTCCTGTAAGCCTCACTAGAGGACAGGGTCCCCCCAAGGACTTCAACCTATGAGGGTGGGAATGTTTACTGTCCGCCACTCAGCTCCTGTGCCAGGTGACCGGGTTGGAAGGGGACGGGTTAGGACTGGAAGTCCAGGACACTCCTGGAGGTGACTAGGCCAGTGCTAGTTTGGCCACTGTCCACCAAGGCAGTTTCCTTCCTTTGGCCCTTTAATATCCCACTGGGATGGTTTTTCCTGTTCAAAACCTATACTGTGTAGGGTAAGTTTCTATTCCGGGGTGGGCATAGGTTTTCTGTAATGGGCTAGATAGTAAATATTTTGCCCTTTGCAGGTCAAATCATCTCGGTCACAACTACTCAACACTGATATTCTATCATGGAAGCTGCCAGAGTTAATACATGAATATATGGGTGTGGCTGTGTTCCTATAAAAATGCATTTATAGAAACAGGCTATATTACTCTGCTTGGGCTGCTGTAAGAAAATACCCCAGACCGCACAGCTTCAACAACAGAAATGAATTCTTCTCACAGCTCTGGAGGCTACAAGTCTAAGATCAAGGTGCCAGAAAATTAGGTTTCTGGCAAAAACCCTCTTCCTGGTTGGTAGACAACTGTGTCCTCATATGGCCCTTCCTCTGTGGTCTCTCCCTCTCTTATAAGGAGACCAATTCCATAGGACCAGCACCCTACCCTGTGACCTCATCTAACGCTAATTACCTCTCAAAGCCCCAGCCTCCAAATACCATCAACCTTGAGGCTTAGGACTTCAACACATAAATTGACAGAGGGACAAAATTCAGTTCATAGCACAGGCATTGGACCAGAATGGGCCTAGGGGCCATAGTTTGCTGACCTCTGTTCTAGTCTATCAAAATCCAATCATTGTTGGATTACACTGTTACATTATGAAATAATGTAAGGTACACTGTTGTACATTACATTACAAATGATGTAATGTACACATAATGTACACATAATGTACACTGTTACATTATGAAATCTGTCCTTCCACCCAATCTTTCCTCTCCAGGTATGAGAGAAGCAAACTACCAACAGTCTGGAACATTCGCTTTTTGAAGAGTATCATAAAGGATCTCTCTGGGTTCCAGGGTTGTCAATGCTACTCTACCAAAGACCTTTGTTAGTTTTACACTACTTTTAGAAGCTTATCTCCATACTTTAAAATATTTTAATTGAACTGTCTCTATAGAAAGTATATTTTTGATAGCAGATACACACTTTGCAGATGGCTTGGAATCCATGGGGGTGCAGAAAATGACTACACAGCTTAAAGGGAAAATGAGAAAAGAACGGTAAAGTAGGAAGACATGCTGAGGCGGTGAAGCGAGAGTGTCTGAGGACCCCGGCCCGCTGAGGCCCTGAGGCTGGGGTCAGGAGACCAGGGGTAAGGCTGGACGCCGCACCCCTGACTTTCAACACCACCGAATCGTGGGGAGGAGAGGCGAGGGGCCCTGGGCAGAAGAAGAAGGGCCGGCCAGTTCGCCTTGAAAGTCCATCCATTGTCCGGCGCAGCCCAGGCCTGGCCCCAGTGAGCCGGACGTCACCACATCCATCGATCGATATCAAAGATAGAGAGATTTTTGTCATCTACGGTGGAACTGAAGATAAGAAAGAAGATCAAAGGAAGAAGAGGACTTCAGGAAAAGCCAGGAAAGAGTGCTGAGAGGAAAAGACTGAGGCACAGAGGTAGAATCCTTCACCTGCAGTCACACAGCTGCCGTATGGCGGACAGGGTCTTGGTGCTCTGGCCAGGTGTGAGGCCTGAGCCTCAGAGGTGGTAGAGACGAGTTCAGGACACTGGACCACCAGAGACCTCCCAGCCCCACGTAATACCAATCAGTGAGATGTCTCCCAGAGATCTCCATCTCAATGCTAAGACCCAGCTCCACTCCACAACCAGCAAGCTACAGTGCTGGACACCCTATGCCAAACAACTAGCAAGACAGGAACACAGCCCCACCCATTAGCAGAGAGGCTGCCTAAAATCATAATAAGGTCACAGACACCCCAAAAAACACCACCAGACGCAGTCCTGCCCACCAGAAAGACAAGATCCAGCCTCATCCACCAGAACAAAGGCATCAGTCCCCTCCACCAGGAAGTCTACACAACCCACTGAACCAACCTTAGCCACTGGGGACAGACACCAAAAACAATGGGAACTACGAACATGCAGCCTGCGAAAAGGAGACCCCAAACACACTAAGTTCAGCAAAATGAGAGGACAGCAAAATACACGTCAGATGAAGGAGCAAGGTAAAAACCCATCAGAGCAAACAAATGAATAGGAAATAGGCAGTCTACCTGAAAAAGAATTCAGCGTCATGATAGTAAAGATGATCCAAAACTTGGAAATAGAATGGAGAAAATACAAGAAATGTTTAACAAGGACCTAGAAGAACTAAAGACCCCCCCCAAAAAAAAGAAATGATGAACAACACAATAAATGAAATTAAAAATATTCTAGAAGGAATCAATAGCAGAATAACAGAGGCAGAAGAACAGATAGTGGAAATAACTACCGCAGAGCAGAATAAAGAAAAAAGAATCTAAAGAATTGAGGACAGTCTCAGAGACCTCTGGGACAACATTAAACACACCAACGTTCGAATTATAGGGGTCCCAGAAAAAGAATAGAAAAAGAAAGGGACTGAGAAAATATTTGAAGAGATTACAGTAGAAAATTTCCCTAATATGGGAAAGGAAATAGTCAATAAAGTCCAGGAAGCGCAAAGAGTCCCATACAGGATAAATCCAAGGAGAGACAGGCCAAGATACATATTAATCAAACTATCAAAAATTAAATACAAAGAAAAAATATTAAAAGCAGCAAGGGAAAAGCAACAAATAACAAACAAGGGAATCCTCATAAGGTTAACAGCTGATGTTTCAGCAGAAACTCTGCAAGCCAGAAGGGAGTGGAAGGACATATTTAAAGTGATGAAAGGGAAAAACCTACAATCTAGATTACTCTACCCAGCAAGGATCTCATTCAGATTTGATGGAGAAACTAAAACCTTTAGAGACAAGCAAAACCTCAAAGAATTCAGCACCACCAAACCAGCTTTACAACAAATGCTAAAGGAACTTTTCTAGGCAGGAAACACAAGAGAAAGAAAAGACCTACAAAAACAGACCCAAAACAATTAAGAAAATGGCAATAGGAACATACATAATGATAATTACCTTAAATGTAAATGCATTAAATGCTCCCACCAAAAGACACAGACTAGCTGAATGGATACAAAAACAAGACCATATATGTGCTGTCTACAAGAGACCCAATTCAGACCTAGGGAAACATACAGACTGAAAATGAGGGGATGGAAAAAGATATTTCATGCAAATGGAAATCAAAAGAAAGCTGGAGTAGCAATTCTCATATCAGATAAAGTAGACTTTAACAAAAAGATTATTAAAAGAGACAAAGAAGGATACTACATAATGATAAAGGGATCAATCCAAGAAGAAGATATAACAATTGTAAATATTTATGCACCCAACATAGGAGCACCTCAATACATAAGGCAAATGCTAACAGCCATAAAAACGAAAATCGACAGTAACACAATCATAGTAGGGGACTTTAACACCCCACTTTCACCAATGGACAGATCATCCAAAATGAAAATAAGGAAACACAAGTTTTAAATGATACATTAAACAAGATGGACTTAATTGATATTTATAGGACATTCCATCCAAAAACAACAGAATACACATTTTTCTCTAGTGCTCGTGGAACATTCTCCAGGATAGATCATATCTTGGGTCACAAATCAAGCCTTGGTAAATTTAAGAAAATTGAAATCGTATCAAGTATATTTTCCAACCACAATGCTATGAGACTAGATATCAATTACAGGAAAAAATCTGTAAAAAAATACAAACACATGGAGGCTAAACAATATGCTACTAATTAACCAAGAGATCACTGAAGTAATCAAAGAGGAAATCAAAATATACCTAGAAACAAATGACAATGAAAACACGACAGCCAAAATCCTATGGGATGCAGTAAAAGCAGTTATAAGAGGGAAGTTTATAGCAATACAATCCTACCTCAAGAAACAAGAAAAATCTCAAATAAAAAACCTAACCTTACGCCTAAAGCAATGAGAAAAAGAAGAACAAAAACACCCGAAAGTTAGCAGAAGGAAAGAAATCATAAACATCAGATCAGAAATAAATGAAAAAGACATGAAGGAAATGATAGCAAAGATCATTAAAACTAAAATCTTGTTCTTTGAGATGATAAACAAAATTACCAGTAGCCAGACTCATCATGAAAAAAGGGAGAAGACTCAAATCAACAGAATTAGAAATGAAAAAGGAGAAGTAACAACTGACACTGCTGAAATACAAAGGATCGTGAGAGATTACAAGCAAATATGTGCCAATAAAATGGACAACCTGGAAGAAATGGACAAATTCTTAGAAAAGCACATCTTTGAAGACTGAACCAGGAAGAAACAGAAAATACAAACAAACCAATCACAAGCAATGAAATTGAAACTTTCATTAAAAATCTTCCAACAGACAAAAGCCCAGGACCAGATGGCTTCACAGGCAAGTTCTATCAAACATTTAGAGAACAACTAACACGTATACTACTCAAAGTCTTCCAAAAAATAGCAAAGGGAGGAATACTCCCAAACTCATTCTACGAGGTCACAATCACCCTGATACCAAAACGAGGCAAAGATGTCACAAAATAGAAAACTGCAGGCCAATAACACTGATGAACATAGATGCGAAAATCCTCAACAAAACACTAGCAAACAGAATCCAGCAGCACATTAAAAGGATCATACACCATGATCAAGTGTGGTTTATCCCAGGAATGCAAGGATTCTCCAATATATGCAAATCAATCAATGTGATACAACATATTGACAAACTGAAGGATAAAAACGATATGATAATCTCAATAGATGCAGAAAAAGCTTTCAACAAAATTCAATGCCCTTCTATGATAAAAAAAAAAAAAACTCTCCAGAAAGTAGGCATTGAGGAAACTTACCTCAACATAATAAAGGCCATATATGACAAACCCAGGGCCAACATCATTCTCAATGGTGAAACACTGAAACCATTTCCACTAAGATCAGGAACAAGACAAGGTTGCCCACTCTCACCATTACTATTCAACATAGTTTTGGAAGTTTTTGCCACAGCAATCAGAGACAAAAAAGAAATAAAAGGAATCCAAATCGGAAAAGAAGAAATAAAATGGTCACTCTTGGCAGATGACATGATAATATAGAGAATTCTAAAGATACTACCAGAAAACTACTAGAGCTAATCAATGAGTTTGGCAAGGTTGCAGGATACAAAATTAATGCACAGAAATCTCTGGCATTGTGAAACACTAATGATGAAAAATCTGAAAGAGAAATTAAGGAAACACTCCCATTTACCACTGCAACAAAAAGAATAAAACACCTAGGAATAAACCTACGTAAGGAGACGAAAGACCTGTACGCAGAAAGCTATAAGATACTGATAAAAGAAATTAAAGATGATACAAACAGATGGAGAAATATACCATGTTCTTGGATTGGAAGAATCAACATTGTAAAAATGACTATAATACCCAAAGCAATCTACAGTTTCAATGCAATCCCTATCAAACTACCTATCTGTCCATCGACAGATCCCTATCTGTCCATCGACAGATCTAGAACAAAAAATTTCACAATTTGTATGGAAACACAAAAGACCCTGAATAGCCAAAGCAATCTTGAGAAAGAAAAACAGAGCTCGCGGAATCAGGCTCCTGGACTTCAGACTATACTACAAAGCTACAGTAATCAAGACAGTTTGGTAAGGCACAAAAACATATATAGATCGATGGAACAGGATAGAAAGGCCAGAGATAAACCCACGCACATATGGTCACCTTATCCTTTTTTGTTTTTAACATCTTTATTGGAGTATAATTGCTTTACAGTGGTGTGTTAGTTTCTGCTTTATAACAAAGTGAATCAGCTATACATATGCATATATTCCCATATCTCCTCCCTCTTGCATCTCCCTCCCACCCTCCCCATCCCACCCCCCTAGGTGGTCAGAAAGCACCAAGCTGATCTCCCTGAGCTATGTGGCTGCTTCCCACTAGGTACCTATTTTACATTTGGTAGTCTATATATGTCCATGCCACTTTCTCACTTCAACCCATCTTACACTTCCCCCTCCCCATGTCCGCAAGTCCATTCTCTACATTCGTGTCTTTATTCCTGTCCTGCCCCTAGGTTCTTTAGAACCTTTTTTTTTTTTTTTTTAGATTCCTTATATATGTGTTAGCATACGGTATTTGTTTTTCTTTTTCTGACTTACTTCATTCCGTATGACAGATTCTAGGTCCATCCACCTCACTATAAATAACTCAATTTCGTTTCTTTTTATGACTGAGTAATATTCCATTGTATACATGTGCCACTTCTTATTTATCCATTCATCTGTCGAGATCACCTTATCTTTGATAAAGGAAGCAAGAATATACAATGGAGAAAAGACAGCCTTTTCAACAAGTGGTGCTAGGAAAACTGGACAGCTACATGTAAAAGAATGAAATTAGAACACCCCCTAACACCATACACAAATAGAAACTCAAAATGGGTTAAAGACATAAATGTAAGGCAAGACACTATAAAACTCTTAAAGGAAAACAGAGGCAGAACACTTTATGACATAAATCACAGCAAGATCCTTTTTAACCCACCTCCTAGAGAAATGAAAATAAAAACAAAAATAAACAAATGGGGCCTAATGAAACTTAAAAGCTTTTGCACAGCAAAGGAAACCATAAACAAGATGAAAAGACAGCCCTCAGAATGGGAGAAAATATTTGCAAACGTAGCAACTGACAAAGGATTAATCTCCAAAATATACAAGCAGCTCATGTAACTCAATATCAAAAAAACCAAACAACCCAATCCAAAAATGGGCAGAAGACCTAAATAGACATTTCTCCAAAGATGACATACAGATTGCCAACAAACACATGAAAGGATGCTCAACATCACTAATCATTAGAGAAATGCAAATCAAAACTACAATGCTGTACCACCTCACACCAGTCAGAATGCCCATCATCAAAAGGTTTACAAACAATAAATGCTGTACAGGGTGTGGAAAAAGGGAACTCTCTTACACTGTTGGTGGGAATGTAAATTGGTATAGCCACTATGGAGAACAGTATGGAGGTTCCTTAAAATACTAAAAATAGAACTACCATACGACCCAGCAATCCCACTGCTGGGCATATACCCTGAGAAAACCATAATTCAAAAAGAGTCAAGTACCACAGTGTTCATTGCAGCTTTATTTACAATAGCCAGGACCTGGAACAACCTAAGTGTCCATCGACAGACAAATGGATAAAGATGTTGCACATACATACAATGGAATATTACTCAGCCACAAAAAGCAAGGAAATTGAGTTACTTGTAGTGACGTGGATGGACTTAGAGTCTGTCATACAGAGTGAAGTAAGTCAGAAGGAGAAAAACAAATACCATAAGCTAACACGTATATATGGAATCTAAACAAACAAAAAAGTGGTCCTGAAGAACCTAGGGGCAGGACAGGAATAAAGATGCAGATGTAGAAAACAGACTTGAGGACACAGGGAGGGGGAAGGGTAAGCTAGGATGAAGTGAGAGAGTGGCATGGACATATATACACTACCAAATTTAAATAGATAGCTAGTGGGAAGCAGTTGCATAGCACAGGGAAATCAGTGGTGCTTTGTGAACACCTAGATGTGTAGGATATGGAGGGTGTGAGGGAGACGCAAGAGGGAGGGGATATGGGGATATATGTATATGTATAGCTCATTCATTTTGTTATACAGCAGAAACTAACACAATAATGTAAGGCAATTATACTCCAATAAAGATGTTAAAAAATTTTAAAAAAGGCAAAGTTGGAGCCACTACCTGAATGCTGTTTCCAGCATGGGCAGGATGCAGGTCTGCTGAGCAAGATTTGCATTTAGCTATTTTATAGTTCTGTTATATTTAAAGCCAAACCCTGCAACAGGGTCCTTTCTTCAGTGTCTCCAATATAACCAGAAGCCACCTCAGTTGTATAAGAAGCTGCTTTAATTTTAGCAGGTCTTATCTTCTGTACTATCCTGGTTTTAACCATGGTGGATCCGGAGTATTGCTTGGACTCCATTGTTCTTATTTTCTGTTTTCAAGGGAGCCTCTTAAAGCACAGTATACATATTGATGTGGTAACTTGTTCCCCCTCTGAGCTTAATTATATTTTTCTAGATGTACTTATTTTCAGGAATTTTCTGGTTTTCTACGTCTTCTTAAAAACATCATAGTTGAAAAGAAATCTGTTAATAATTTTGTTTCTTTCCAAAAATACCATTTTCAAGTGAATTTATATTGCCAAAGAGATAATTTGGGAATTAAAGTGGCAATGTCACTTATTAAGGAGGTATCGGGTAGGGACTTCTCTGGTGGTCGAGGGGTTAAGGCTCTGTGCTCCCAGTGCAGGGGGCCCAGGTTCAATCCCTGGTCAAGGAATTAGATTCCACATGCCACAACTAAGAGTTTGCATGCTTCAACTAAAAAAAGTTCCCACGTGCCGCAACTAAACAAAAAGTTCCTGTGGGCCGCAACTAAAGATTCCACGTGTCGCGACAAAGATCCCGTGTGCTGCAACTAAGACCTGGTGCAGCCAAATAAATAACTAACTAAATAAATAATAAAAACAAGGTACTGGGTAGTGTGTGGGGTTACTGTTCAGTTCTTTCTCTGAGATGTTATCTCTTGACTTACCAAAATGATCACTTAGGCTCAAAAATCCCATTCATGGTTTCTGGCAAACACAATGGGAAATGATATTAGATCACAAGCTAAGCAAAGGGAGTTTCAATAATGAACTGCAATCATTGGTCATCTTACCAATGAAAATAATCTGGGAAGAATTATACTCATTGGAACGTAAAGAAATACTACTGAGCTGAGTGTCAGAGGATCAGGTTCTTCCATTAATTTCTTCCATCAAGTTCTGGGTCTTGAAGAAGACTTGATCTTCTCATTAACTGGCCTCAGTTCCTAGTCTATGAAATGGGGTGGAGGAAGCTGAAGTGGATAAAGTCCATGTTTCATTTTGCTTCTGAGATGATTCTTTACCCAGTAGAAAGAAGATGAACCTGGGAGTCCCACAGGCCTAGACTAGAATTCTTGCTGGAGAAAACTGAATAAGGCACTTAACTTCTCTAAGCCATAGTTTATCCTCTTGAATAGGGAGAAAACTACACCTATGTAACAGAGTTTTAAAAATTAAGAATGAGGATTAAGAGGACAATGCATGCAAAGCTCCTATGACCATGCCAGCCCATAGTATGTGCCTAAGAAACATCAGTTTCCTTGGCTTGAGGGTTTTTCTGTTTTTGCTTTTGCTTTTGGTTTTTTCTTTTAAACTAAAAAGTCACAGCTACCATGGAGAAGTGATAGGGCTGGGAGATGGAAAATTCAAGATGAATCTGGAGTATCTTATCTTACGGTGCCTAAAGTATGGAAGTGTTCAAAAAAAGGATGGGGCGGGGCTTCCCTGGTGGCACAGTGGTTAAGAATCCACCTGCCAATGCAGGGGACATGGGTTTGAGCCCTGGTCTGGGAAGATCCCACATGTCGTGGAGGAACTAAGCCCGTGTGTCACAACTACTGAGCCTGCACTCTAAAGCCCACGAGCCACAAGTACTGAGCCCACGTGCCTAGAGCCTGTGCTCCGCAACAAGAGAAGCCACCGCAATGAGAAGTCCGCACACCGCAACAAAGAATAGCCCCGGCTCGCCACAACTAGGGAAAGCCCACGCGCAGCAAGGAAGACCCAGTGCAGCAATCAATCAAACAATCAATTTACGGAAAAGGATGGGGTGTGTTTAAAGGACACAGAAGTCAACCTCCCAGTGGATAGCTGGAGCAGTTTGAACAATAAGTAACAAAAGTACTGTATTAGAACCCATAAAATAAAGTGAATATCCATAAGTTCATACTGATATAAATAAAATTGAGTAAATAAATACCTGGAGGAGAAGGGACAGCTCTTCCTTACAAAAGAATTTCAAGTAATAAATGCAGAAGGAAGAGAGAAACAGAAATTAAGATTATACCACCACAGTGCTAACTGGTGAGGGAAAAATCCACTGGTAGATGCTAAAATTACTGAGCAATGCTTGAGGGGAAAGGGGATATTTGCAGAGTTTCAAATGATCTCCTTCAAATTATGTATTAAATAAAAAGGGAGAAACAGTCACTTTACAGTGGAGAAACCCAGCAGATAGCACCTAATTAAGTGATCAAACTTAACATCACCAGTAACAAGACATGTTGACATCACACATCCCTTGATGTGATGCATGGAGAGGTGATGGGCGTCCCTTCTGAGTGTTCTTGTTCCCTCAATCTGATCATGAGAAAACATCAGAGCAACCCCAAATTGAGGGACAGTGTACAAAAAGCTGACCAGTCCTCTTCAAAACTGTCAAGGTCACAAAAGATACATGCACCCCAATGTTCATAGCAGCACTATTTACAATAGCCAAGACATGGAAGCAACCTAGATGTCCACTGACAGATGAACAGGTAAAGAAGATGTGGTATACATACTAGGGCACAAAACAAGCCTCAATAAATTTAAAAGTATGGAAATTATCTCAAGCATCTTTTCTGACCACAATGGCATGAAACTAGAAATCAACCACAGAAAAAGAAATGAGAAGAAACTGGTTACAGGGCTTCCCTGGTGGCGCAGTGGTTGAGAGTCCGCCTGCCGATGCAGGGGACATGGGTTCGTGCCCTGTTCTGGGAAGATCCCACATGCCACGGAGCAGCTGGGCCCGTGAGCTGTGGCCACTGAGCCTGCGTGTCTGGAGCGTGTGCTCCGCAATGGGAGAGGCCACAGCAGTGAGTGGCCCGTGTACTGGAAAAACAAACAAACAAACAAACAAACAAAACAGAAAAAATCAATAAAACCAAGAGCTGGTTCTTCGAAAGGATAATAAACAAGACTGACAAACCTCTGGCCAGGCTCACCAAGAAGAAAAGAGAGAGAACCCAAATAAACAAGATAAGAAATGAAAAAGGAGAAATCTCAACTATCAAACATTTAGAGAAGAGTTAAGACCTATCCTTCTGAAGCTCTTCCAAAAAAGTGTAGAGGAAGGAACACTCCCGCAGCTCATTCTACAAGGCCACCATCACCCTGATACCAAAACCGGACAAAGACACCACCAAAAAGGAAAATTACAGGCCAACATCTCTGATGAATTTAGATGCAAAAAATTCTCAACAAAATATCAAACTGAATCCAATGACACATAAAAAAGATCACGCACCACGACCAAGTGAGATTTATCCCAAGTTCACAACGATGGTTCAACATATGCAAATTGATGTGATACACCACAAAAACTAGAGAAAAGACAAAAACCACATGATCGTCTCAGTAGATGCAGAGAAAGCATTTGACAAAATTCAACATCCATTCATGATAAAACCTCTTACCAAAGTGGGTAAGTGGGTATAGAGGGAACATATCTCAGTATAATAGAAGCTATTTATGACAAACCCACAGTCAATATAATGCTCAATGGTGAAAAGCTGAAAGCCTTCCTGCTAAAATCTGGAACAAGGGCCTTCCCTGGTAGTCCAGTGGTTAAGACTCCATGCTTCCACTGCAGGGGGCATGGGTTCAATCCCTGATTGGGGGACTAAGATCCTGCAAGCGGCATGGCCAATAAATAAATAAATTAATTAATTAATTAAATTAAATCTGGAACAAGACAAGGATGACCACTCTCATCTCTTCTATTCAACATAGTATTGGAAGTCCTAGCCACAGCAATCAGACAAGAAAAAGAAATAAGAAGTATCCAAATTGGAAGGGAAGAGGTAAAATTGTCATAATATGCAGATGATACGATACTTTATCAGATGATATGAAACCCTAAAGACTCCACACAAAAACTACTAGAACTGATAAACGAATTCAGCAAGGTAGCAGGATACAAGCTTAACATACAGGAATTGGTTGCGTTTCTTTACAACAACAATGAAATATCAGAAAGGGAATGTAAAAAAAAAAAAAAAAAAAAACCTTTTATAATTGCACCCCTAAAACCAAAATACTTAGGAATAAACCTGACCAAGGAGGTGAAAGACTTATACGCTGAGAACTGTAAATCATTAATAAAGGAAACTGATTCAATGAAATGGAAAGATATCCCATGCTCTTGGATTTGAAGAATTAATATTGTTAAAATGGCCATACTATGCAAAGCAATCTACAGATTTAATGCAATCCCTACCAAATTACCCATGACACTTTTTACAGAACTAGAACAGATAATCCTAAAATTCATATGGAACCACAAAAGACCCAGAATTGCCAAAGCAATCCTGAAGAAAAGGAACAAAGCAGGAGGAATAACCCTCCCAGACTTCAGACAATACTACAAAGCTACGGTAATCAAAACAGCATGGTACTGGCACAAAAACAGACATATGGCTCAATGGAACAGAATACAGAGCCCAGAAATAAACCCACACAGCTACGGTCAATTAATGTTCAACAAAGGAGGCAAGAATATACATGGGTAAAAAGCTAGTCTCTTCAGCAAGTGATGTTAGGAAAGTTGGACAGCCACATGTAAATCAGTGGAGTTAGAACACACCCTCTCACCATACAGAAAAATAAACTCAAAATGGCTTAAAGACTTAAACATAAGACATGACACCATAAAACTCCTAGAAGAGATCATAGGCAAAACATTCTCTGATTTGTACCAATTGTACCAATGTTTTCTTAGGTCAGTCTCCCAAAGCAATAGAAATAAAAACAAAAATAAACAAATGGGACCTAATCAAACTTACAGGCTGTTGCACAGCAGAAGAAACAATAAACAAAAAGAAAAGACAACGTACAGAATGGGAGAAAGTATTTGCAAATGATACGACTGACAAGGGCTTAATTTCCAAAATATACAAACAGCTCATACAACTCAACAACAACAACAAAATAACTGAATCAAAAACTAGGCAGAAGACCTAAACAGACATTTCTCTGAAGAAGACATACAGAGGACCGATAGGCACATGAAAAGATGCTCAACATCGCTAATTATTAGAGAAATGCAAGTCAAAACTACAATGAGGTACCACCTCACACCGGTCAGAATGGGCATCATTAAAAAGTCTACAAACAACAAATGCTGGAGAAGGTGTGGAGAGAAGGGAACTCTCCTACACTGTTGGTGGGAATGTAAGTTGGTGCAGCCACTGTGGAAAAAGGTATGGAGGTTCCTCAGAAAACTAAAAATAGAATTGCCATATGATCCATCAATCCCACTCCTGGGCATATATACAAATAAAACTATAATTCAAAAAGATACATGAACCCCTATGTTCATAGAAGCACTATTCACAATAGCCAAGACAAGGAAACAATCTAAATGTCCATGGACAGAGGAATGGATAAAGATGTGGTATATATACACAATGGAATACTACTCAGCCATAAAAAAGGAACGAAATAATGCCATTTGCAGCAACATGGATGCAACTAGAGATTATCATACTAAGTCAGAAAGACAAATACCATATGATATCACTTATATGTGCAATCTAAAATATGACACAAATGAACCTATCTATGAAACAGAAACACAGACATAGAGAACAGATTTGTGGTTGTCAAGGGGGAGGGGGTTGGGATGAGCAGATGCAAACTATTATATATAGAATGGATAGACAACAAGGTCCTACTGCATAGCACTGGGAACTATATTCAATATCCTATGATAAACCGTAACGAAAAAGAATATTAAAAAACAATGTATATATATGTAAAAAAAGATGTGGTATATATATGTATATATGTGTATATATGTGTGTGTGTATATGTATATCTATACATATACATGATGGAGTATTACACAGCCATTAAAAAGAATGAAATAATGCCATTTGCATTATTTATTACTTGCACGGATGGACCTAGAGATTATCATACTAAGTGAAGTAAGTCAGAGAAAAACAAGTATCATATGATATCACTTATACATGGAATCTAAAAAACAGTACCAGTGAACTTATTTATAAAACAGAAACAGACTCACAGGCATAGAAAACAAAGTTATGGTTACCAAAGGGGAAGGGAAGAGGGATAAATTGGGAGCGTGGGATTAACAAATGCACATTACTATATATAAACAACAAGGATTTACTGCATAGCACAGGGAACTATATTCAATATCTTGTAATAAAGTATAATGGAAAAGAATTGAAAAAAAGAATACAGATATATACATACATATATGTATAATGGGATCACTTGGTTGTATACCTGAAACAAACACAATATTGTAAATCAACTGTACTTCAATAAAAATGAAAAGTGTTAAGATCACAAAAGGCAAGAAAAGAGTGAGGAACTGGTAACTGAGATTAGAGGAGGAGACATGACCATGAAATGCAATGTAGGATCCTGCAGAGGATCCGGGAATAGAAAAAGGAAAAACGTATGAAATCCAAATACAAACCATGGTTGAATGAACAGTATGGCACCAATGTTAATTTCTCAGTTTTGATCATTGTACTACGGTGATGCTAGTTATTAACATTAGCAGAAGCTGGGTGAAGGGTACACGGAAACTCTCTACTATTTTGGCAGCTTTTCTGCAAGTCTCAAATTATTTCAAAATAAAAAATTTTCATAAAAGATGCTGGTATTAGGTGAGGGACAAGTCTATATCATTTTTCTATGTTCTACCCAAAAAAATGCTTCAGTGAAACGTGACTGACCACCGCACATGCTGATGGCCAATAACGTGTGTATGTCTGTATAGGTGACAGATGGTAGCCCCAAACATCTGTGCTATTTAATTACTTCCTTTGTGCCTCAAAGGCCTTGGGGGCTCTGGAAATGACTATTTTTCAGTGTGATGGGCTTGAGGGAAGATTACTGGGGGAATGGTTTTCCCCCTCTTCCAATGTTCCCTCAATTAGCGCAACTCATGGCCTCTCTAGACCTCTATTCCCTCTTCCCCAAGGGAGGTGGAGTGACATATCTGATTGGTAAATTTAAGAAGACTAAACAGGGCACATGCTGCTCATCCCCTTCCTTATCTTTCTTGGCAGTGAGTGGCTCATAGCAAACAGGTGGTCTGCCCTGCTCCCCGGGGCAAGAAACGTCCTTCTCTGGCTTTGTTTGGACTGGGTAAACCAGCTAATTTGAAGATGTTAATTTGGAAAACTGTTTGACTTTCACCCCAAAGCTATTCCCTCCAACCTAGTCTTTCTTAGTAACAATAGTGATCTTTTGGGCCTCATCTGTCTTGTTCCTTGTTTTATTTCTCAATTTGCTCAGAACCTGGGTAAGAAAGAAGGCTGATAACCACTGAGTACCCTCTAAACCCCACCAGGTTCTATTTGACCCAGTTTGCACAGTGTCCTAGAACTTAATTCTATAGCAATCGTCTGTGGGATTGGGAAGCATTTTCCAACTAATCTTCTGTTCCAATAGCCTCTGGACTTGGAGAATCAGAAACAAAAACCATTTAACATTGTTTTGTTTTTTTTTAAGAAGATGTTGGGGGTAGAGTTTATTAATTAATTAATTTATTTTTGGCTGTGTTGGGTCTTCGTTTCTGTGCGAGGGCTTTCTCTAGTTGTGGCAAGCGGTGGCCACTCTTCATCGCGGTGCGTGGGCCATTCACTATTGCGGCCTCTCTGGTTGCGGAGCACAGGCTCCAGGCTCGCAGGCTCAGTAATTGTGGCTCACGGGCCTAGTTGCTCTGCGGCATGTGGGATCTTCCCAGACCAGGGCTCGAACCTGTGTCCCCTGCATTGGCAGGCAGATTCCCACCCACTGCATCACCAGGGAAGCCCTTAACATTGTTTTTGCTCAGTGGGTTGAGCTAAATCAGGGCAGGAGGAGGGCCTGAAGTATTGTGCACCCCCTTCCCCCAACCGCAGATATACATGCAACCTTGGGCCACCCCAGAGACTGTGGGACTACAGTTCTACCATGACCTACTTGCTATAAGCATGCTTTTTAAACATGTAAGTTATTTTCCTAGTTTTCTCACCTTAGTCTCTGCCCCAAAGGTCAATTAAAATAGAAACATAAAGCATGCACCCTCTCTTCCTTGTGGACCATCATGCATGTATCTTTTTCTCTGCTCTCTTTGCTGGCACATAGATGGAAATTCCTAAAGAGAGTTTTTTTTTTTTTTAAATTTTATGGCTGTGTATGGCTCTTCGTTTCTGTGCGAGGGCTTTCTCTAGTTGCGGCAAGTGGGGGCCACTCCTCATGGCGGTGCGCGGGCCTCTCACTATGGCGGCCTCTCTTGTTGCGGAGCACAGACTCCAAACGCGCAGGCTCAGTAGTTGTAGCTCACGGGCCTAGTTGCTCCGCGGCACGTGGGATCTTCCCAGACCATGGCTCGAACCCGTGTCCCCTGCATTGGCAGGCAGGTTCTCAACCACTGCGCCACCAGGGAAGCCCTAAAGAGAGCTTTTAAGAGTCCATTACTTTTCATCCCATGTTGTATAATTTAGTTCTAAAGTCAAACTTCGATGGCAAACTGCTACTTGTGTGAATGCCCCTCTGGGAGTAAGGCTAATCTTCCTCTACTCGAAAAATCACCAACGCTTACTGCACCGGAGTTACGATTACACTACAGTGACTATTCCGTGCAGGACCAGGAAGAGCTCCTCAAGGAAAAATGCTTGGAAATGGGTAACCGGAATGAACTATATGCATTTTCACTGAGTTTTGAAAGAAACTGGGAGAAAAAAAATCTTCCATTTGTTCCCAAGTATTTTCTTTTTTCTCTTAAAGAACACCGTGTGAGGAATTTTGATAGTCTCTGCATTCTAATGAGGACATTTCGGGAAGAAGAAGCTTATCTCTAGGTACTTGTGCCTCGTTACTGCCACGATGGGCACCATTCATCAGACATAAAAGGAGGAGAAGACCTGGAGGTAGTTTTTTCCTGGACAATTCTGTGTTCTGGCTCTTAAGTACTTTTCCTTTGCCGTGGATGTGAATATTTTAAAAGCCAAAGATGCCCCATCCACTGGAGCTGCAGATGGCCACATGAAGGAAACAAGAATGCTAACAGTTTTTAAAGGGCCAAATAACAAGGGAGGCGCCAGGGTCTGCATTGCATATGCGTACTGACACCGAGCCGTCCGCCCAGCCTGGTCTAGTTTGGTGGAACCAGAAATTCAGGGTAACTGCAAAGGCACCCGACTGACCCCTACGGGCAAAAACAAACGTTTGTCTGTTCAAACAACGGCCACAGCCTCAAGAACACAGACATGAAACAAGATACCTCAAGAACATTCTCTTTCCTCATAACAGGGAGGTGTTAACTTCATTATTCAGAAGGCTTTGATTATCCCTTTCAAAAGTTTTTGTTGTTGAGTTTAATTTTCAAGGCTGTTAACCACGGATGCCACCTTAATTATAGCAAGCAAACAACCCACCCATAATGTACAATGCCAACTGTTAGTTTTACTTGAGTTTCACATGAGATGTGGATTTCTCTGCTCATTTATAACTTTCTGAGCCAGGAAGGTTTCTGCACAGACACTTGCTTTTCCTCAGCTGGTGTCTTTGTTCCCCCAGTTTGCCGTGGGGGACTGAGGGAACAGATATTATCTCACCTATTAACAGTGCCCTTCAGTGATTTATGAAACCGTGCTCTTGCATTTTTAACCCTGAAGGCCTTCTCATTATTGTTCCAAAATGGCAAAGTTAACATCACGGGACCCAAAGATGATAATCAGTTTCTTGCACACAAATTCACCCGAATTAGGGACAACAGAGTCCTCGGTGGCCTAATGGCTCCAGATGGGAGGGGCCGAGAACATCGAATCATTTAACTCAAGGCACCCTTGTATTCGTCGCCACGAACACATCATTCTCTCCTGTAGAAAATATCCTCACACTAAAATTTAGTTATACTCTTACAGCTCATCATTCAGTGAACCAAAATTCTGAAATGTCACATACACCTTGAACTAAACATCGGGACATCACTTGCTAGCGTATGTACTTCTTTCCCTTTCCAAAATGTGACAGGTGGGAAATTCCCTGTGGTCCGGTGGTTAGGACTCCACGCTTCCACCGCAGGGGGCACAGGTTCGATCCCTGGTCTGGGAACTAAGATCCTGCGTGCCCCACAGCACAGCCAAAAGAGAAAAACGTGACAGTGATTCATGATGGAGGTCCTCTGACGATGCATTTCAGTGTTTGTTTAACGCAAAAGAGCGGGTGATGTTCGGGCGAGGAAATCATCCCTGTTATTTCTCCAGGGGGCCTGGAAGCACTATGCTTGATTCTTTCCGGTTTTGTGCAAGGATTTCTCAAAAGGTGATTTGGCAGACACTGACAGTCAGCCACCCGATAGCCGTCCTCTGCTTTCTTCCTTACAGCAAACAGTGGCCATGAGACAACATTCTGATCAATGAAAGATAAGGAGAAGTCTCTTGGGGGGACTTTGGGAGAGATTTTGTTTTCTTGTTAAAAGGAAAAGCTGGAGAGAAAAGCTCCTAGGTGCTATCCCTTCCCTTTAATTGAATATAAGTAGCCACCTTGTGATCAAGAGGCAGTTGGCCTCAGGACAAAAAGCCAATGCTTAGGAAAATGAGTAGGAAAATGGAGAAAACCTGGGTCTTCGATGACATCACTGAGCTGTGGAAGCAACCCCAGGACATCCTTCTTCTGGATCATCTTGTTAGGTAAACAATACAGGCCTTTAAGACTCAAGTCCCCATTACTTGCCACTAAGGACATTCTTAAGTGATACAGAAAGTGAGGTCCAGAGTGGAGGTAAGAACATAAAGGAATCTGGCAGCAGCACTGGCTGGTTCTCTTTTGAAACTATGTCCCATAAACCAATGAGGGGAATAGACCTAAATGCTTCTTTGATGCCTGAAGCTACTGCAGCCAGAACTTCTTCGAGCTTCAACATAAGAATGACATCCAGGTCTTATGACAATGATATTAATGATATTCAATAAACAGGGCAAGAATACAAGCAATTAGTTGGATTCTTAGAGCCTAGTGAAAGTGTTAAGTGCAAGACAGACCATGGGAGAACAAAAACATAAAACATAGTCTTTTTTTTTTTTCTGCTTCTCTCTGTGGTTTAATTTTCCAAAACCAAATGGTTTAGAAGTACATCCCCCAGCTGAAAGTCTGGATTGCCTCTGTCTCGTGGGACCTATCCATTTGTATTTTAAACTTGCATCTCCTGTGCGGGAGAGGCCTGCGAAGAGGGAACAGAGATTTGTTGGGGGAATATGACTGCATATGGAGGGACTGGTTTCCTTCCTAAGGGAGTTCATGACAAAGGCAGATCTCAATGTAACGGAGTTCCAAATACTTAAACCTCCAGCTGATAGAACTGGCTGGGTGGTGACCTGTTCTCAGCTTGAGTACCAAGTTAGCGGAATGTTGCAGAAGTAGGGTGTGCGTGTGTTTCCAGAAAACACTCCTATTCAAAGCACATCCTTAAAAGCTGACCTACTAGAAAAACTGGGGTGGATTACACTTCAGAGTTGTTCCTTAAATGACATTAACAGGCATTAGTAGACTCTTTCCAGTTTAACGAAAAAGCAAAAAGTATATTCAACTTATCTTTGTTCTTTGTTTCCTCTTATGATAGAGATTTAAGCGCCCTCATTTTCGATATAATATTTTAAAAATACCAACAGATAAACCTATTTATTTTAGCTTGAAACTTGATTTTTCAAGCATACTCATTCAGCAAATATTTATGGGATGTCTGCATAGCAGTGCGTGAGTGTAAGTATATGTGTGTGAAAGAGAGATAGGGAAGGAGGGGGAGAAACAGAGAAACAGCGAGAGACCGAGAGAGACAAAGGAAGAGGGAGGCAGGCACAGTGGGCTTTCAGGAGCCCTGGGCACAGAAATGAACACCGGGAATGGACACTAGTGAATGAAGCTACAGTTCAATTCGATTAGGAAAAGATGCTCTAAAATACTAAAGGATCCTGCACCAGGTAAACCGCTGGCTGGAGAACACTGAACAAAAATAAAATTGTCAGAGCATCCCTCTGTCATTCTCCTGTCATCACCGACACCAGGGAAGGTCAATTCCAGAAGCACAGGTAAGCAGGGCCCCCGGTTGGCTTTTACACACGGACCCAGGTTTTACACAGATGGTTTAGCCTCTCTGGATCTCAACCCACTCTTATGTAGAACTGCTTCTGACCTGCTTTCTTTTTTTTTTTCCCTTCCAACAGCCAGTGACAGGTTGAGTAGAATGATGTTTGGCCTCTTTAAAGAAACTCAGCGAACTCTTCCCTCTCCAGGTGTGGTCCCATCCACTCGCGGCCTTTCTCTCTGAAGCCAGGGAAATTCTCGAAAGATTATATCTCGAGGCTGGCTTTGAAGCCGAGATCCATTTGGATGTCCTCACTGGGTGGAAAACTCATCAACCTGCCTAGCCTCTTGTTATCTCTGAAGTTACAGAAGACCTGAGTGTTTTGGCAGATTTTGCATAAGCAACAACGAAACAGTGCACAAAACCCATCACCCAGCATCACTTTGGGTGCTCTTTGAAGCAGCCTCAGTGCAGGGCATCTGAAGCTGCTCTGCACATTCATATTCACAGCGAGTACAGCACGCTGGACCACGGCGGGGGGAGGGCTGAGAGCTTCGCCGGGTATCACCGGCTCCTGGCGCTGTCTCCACCCATCCTCCGCTCTCACCGACAAGTCCAAGAAATAGAAGAACATCAAAAGCTATTGTCCATGTCCAGTGAGAAATGAAATGCCCTGGACCAAGTATCACAACTTCCTTAGAATACTGCAACACTTCAATCACTTTTGCATCTGGATCCCTCTCCTGGTTTATTGCAAAGTCAGAAAGGTGGGAATCAGCGTTGCGAACTATCCCCGCTTTATTCTATTTAAATGCATTGTTGAAAAAAAAAGCAATTTATTACAAACTTTTCATGGTTTCACCTTATCGAAAGCACTTAATTCAGTTCATCTGCTGCTTTGCTTTGGACTGTTGAAGGCGATCAGAAGGTTGGAAGTAATTTATTAATAAGGGAACATGTGGTATAGTTTTGGCTGGTGAAAACGGTTCCTGAATCACAATAATAGCCACAGCCCAAAGTTTACCATGGATAGAAGGAATTAGTGACATATACCATAATTCTTTTGTTTATTCACAGGATGATTCATCACAGGTTTGATTGAAGCTCCTACTTTATAGATATGGCCTTTTGTGGAATGCCCAGGGGAGGAAACACTGTCCTCCACCAGCAATTCTCTTCCCCCAAAATACAATCACTTGCACCACAAGGCAAAGAAGGATTCAGCTTAGTCTTTGAGAGGGAAAGAAAAGAAAAGAAACTTATACCTTCTGAAGGAGCGAACAGCTGTGCCTACATAAAGACTCTAATCAGTGGCTTGGTTTGGGAGAAAAAGGCTAGATTTGCACATGTTTACTGAGTATTCCTTGTAGATGATCAAATCACACCAGAATCCCATCTCCTTAACTACAATCTTTCCCCAGAATACTTCTCAACCTGCTCAACCCTCAAGCCTTCTCAAGGGAAGAAAGGGAAATGGACTCATCAAGATGCTTAAGCCCTCAGGAAAGAAAGCTACAGTCTTCTCATCTGTGAAATTATAAATGAAGATCTCTTCTAGCCTAAGAGGTGCAGGGTGCTTGAGGGCTATGGTCTGTGGGTGAGGCCGGATGTTGGGATGGGCAGCTGGGATCACTGATAAGAGCTTCTGGCATCAGGAATAGCCCACCCAAGATGCCTGAGGATTCTTGTGGCTAACAGACGAATTCAAGGTCCCCTCAGGGAAAAGCAGATTAACAGATGGCAATGGATAGGGAGGCGATGGATGCGAAGCCCAGTGCTGGGTCCTTTGCCCCAGGGCTCCCTGGGACAGCTTGCTCTTGGCACAGGTTTTTAGTTCCACTCAGCAAACTGGCTAATTAGCCCCTGGAGTTCCAGGTTCACAGCCATGCCCCCTCCTACCCCATCTCATCCCACCCCACTCTAATTGAGGGACTTGCCAAGCCTGAGTTTCCCCTTCAGACCCCTGTACGAGCAAGAGGAAAGGTGCACTTCAAAATGGGATGTGAAACGGGTGCACCTTGAACACATTATCCTAAGCGAGAGAAGTCAGTCACGAAAAATCACATTTTCTGTGATTCCATGTACAGGAAATGTCCAGAAGAGGCAAATCCATAGGGACAGAAAGTAGATCAGTGGTTCCCAGATTAGTGACAGCTAACGGTTACAGGGTTTCTTTTTGGGGTGATGAAAACGTTCTGGAATTAGATTATATTCACAACTCTGTAAATATACTAAAAACAAACCAATTATACACTCTAAAAGGATGCCTTGTACGGTACGCAAATTATATCTCAAAAAAGTTGTAATTAAAATCCAGAAAAGAAATGGTATTAGAGTGATCGAAAAAATCCTGGGGAAGAAAAAAGGGCTTGAATTCCAGTCCCACTGGCTGTGTGGTCCTGAGCAAATTGCTACATCTCTCTGCATCTCAGATTCACCAACTATCAAGTGAATATATTATCTCACTGTGAACCTTCCAGGCTAAGTATAAGGACCCTATTATAAGGAATGAAAGGTTACATGCAAGGACTCCTTCAGTCTGAGAAATGAAGAAGTAATATGTAAAGTAACTTAGGCTCAGGTGTCTGGGCCAGCCTTCAGAGGCAGCTATGGAGAGTGAACGAAGCAACTCCTGGTGAGCATTCCGGCAGGTTTCCCCCTTTAGTACTGGTGCCTTAATAAGGTGGTTATACTGACAGCATTCCTCACTGCCTTGCTGTATCTCATAAGAAGACAGGTGGCCTGTTTCTACATATTACAGCAGAGAAAGCTAAGCCCCTGGGATGTTAAGTAACCTCTTTAAAGTTACCAAGCCTGGGAAACCTGGAGCATGGCTCCTTGCTCCCTAAAGGTGATGGATACCCTTTCCATTCAACTGCTGACAACAGGGGTTAGGGTGTGGGCTACTACTGCACAGTGCGATAATAAACCTTTCCCAGGTTTGGGCATGAGAACCTAAGTCAGTTAATCAGAAAAAAAAAGAGAAAGGGAGGGAGAGAGGAAGGTAGGCAAGAAGGAAAGAAGGCGGGAAGGGGAGAGGGAGAGACAGAAAGCAGGCTGTATATTCAGATCTTTTTATTTCAGGAATATGTAAGGGAAGCAGATTTCCTTTTCAAAGTTCAAAAGGAAACGGTGTGTTTTGTTTTCATAGTTCGTTTCATTTTTCACTTGGGAGAAAAAACCCAGCTTTGAAGCCTCTCTGTTTAAACTCATTAGGAAAACCATCAATGATGGAAGCTTTCATGAAATCGCAGTGGGAGGAATTAAGTGTTATGGGAGAAGCTGGATCAATCTTCAAACGTTTCATCTCTGGAGATGGGAGGTCAGCCCCTGGCTGCTTGTTCAGCTGGAAAGTTAACATAAACAAATACTTTACGTACTGGAGAGTCCGAGGGACTAATGACATTTGATATTCACCCTCTGAAGACCTGCTCAGAAGTCGGCTATGCCTGCCACATGAAAAAGATGGACGCATCTTGAGAACTAAGTGAACAATCGGATTGGCAAAATGTCTTGCTCTGGAGAGAAAGGTGTTCTTTCAGGGTCCCACTGGAAAGGAGGTAGTGATATTGACATTCATCGCACAGAATCTTTCCCCGTGTAATTCATAACGTTATTGAGGTTGGCATGGAAACCTTTTTAAGCAGGGCCGGTGTTAATATATGAGAATATCTTTCTTGACACCTGAACCTTTTTTATTTTAAAGTTTTTTAATCTGTTGCGGTCTCCTTGGCAAAGTTAAATTATGGTGATTATTTTTTCATTTTTGCTCTTTACTTTATTCTTCGAGTGGAGTCCATAGCCCATCTCAGTGATGCAAAATGGATTTGAGAATGAGAAAGTAAGGGCTACAGGTAGGATGTTCAAAAGGGAGATGACAGGAGAGAAGAGGTAAGAGAAAAAGATATGGAGCAGATAAAGGGCACTAGAAGATTAACAAACATCACCGGTACTCTGAACAAAGATGTTCTGGGGAAAAGAAGTTAGAAAACGTCTTTGTACGATCTGAACAGCTACAAAAAAGGAGGATGCGATATTTTCACTTCTTTTCTCACAAGAATTATGTTTGTGTGTGTTAATTGATATAGGCAAAATTTAAAAATATACGCTCATACATATATATGCCATGTGTGTGCGCTTTAAAGAATCCGGGTATAAAGGGACTCTGATATAATATTGATAAGCAAAATTGGCCCTTCTTCCTGCCAGGACCACCCCAAAGACAAACTACAGCCTGTTATTGTAAATCTTGGTGAAACTAAGCAGAGCACAGCCTTAAGGGAACATAGGCCGTGGTTAGCTTTCCACTGCTTTCTGCTAAGAGTGGGTAACTGATTAGAGACCCCAGGTCCTCTCTTGCTATCCCCTTACCTTTCGATAGCTCATGGGAAAATAAGGCATAAAATTACCCTGTCCAAGGCATCGAGCCATCCCTGCCCAACTTAATGAGCAACTAACTAACCCAAAAGGAAAGTAGCCATTACTTATACAGCCATAAGGTAGATGCAACATGGCATATAAATCAGTGAACTCGTGTACTGCAAAACAGACAAATAGATTAATGCCTGTTGCAAAGGATGGGTGAAAAGATCGATTAGCTTACTGATTCAGACCATGAACTTTCTCGCAATATACTGCATTTAACTTTTAAATAAGGTTTAGGAGAACCTGTAACATTCTGCTCAGTGGCAGAGCTATATTTTGCTAGGGGCAGAAATTGGCTAGTCTATAAAAATTAAATTACGCCCCTTTCACTGTATCTAGTCAAGAGGAAAAACTCTAATTACAAGATTGCACTGTCAAACAAAAGCAGATTCACCTTCCTTATACCCTGGTTTTAAAATTCATGGGCGGGGGGCTTCCATTCCGAAGTGAAAATCGATATTTGAAATATTTTGCGGAGGGCGGTGATAGGCGAAAGCAAGAGAAATGTCATTATCAAGGGTGCTGGTTCATAGACACTAACTCATTAAGTGCAGAGCTGGAGAGAACAAGTCATTCATTATGCAAACATTTAAATATCAGTTAGTAAGGACAATGAAAGACGCCTTCTCTTCCCCACAACCCATGCCTTATTTCCCCATAAATGACCAAAAGGAAAAGGAGCAGAGAATCATCTCAGCATCTAATAGGAATGCCGCTCTGGGGAATAGGTAAAGGTCCTGCCAGTTGGTTCTCCTGTTCTTACAAAATCCACTTTGTGGCTCGTGCGCTCAACCCAGTTCACTAAGCCTACTAGGTGAGACTGGTGGGTGTGAGGATTGTCTAAGTCTTTAGCACTTTACCTGAATTATCTTTGCAGGTAACCCTAGCAGCATATTTTACTGTGTAAGGTGCTGGCCCAGGAAGCAGGTGCCTCGCAGTAACCATTGGCTGACAGACGTGGACCAGACATCTAATTTCTCTGGCCCTCGTTTTCCTCCTCTATAACACAAAAAGGTTGGTCCAGACCAGCAGTTCTCAATTTAGGGCACCCCATGGTCACCTGCGGGGGCTGACCCACGGCCCGTTACACCACAGACTTCCAGAACTGGCCTCTTCAAGGAGGGGCCCAGACATGTGGACTTGAACAAAAGTCCCAGATTCCAGTGTGCACCCTTGACTATAAATCAACTACCCACTATGGTTTATCCCTGTAAATATGATTCTTCTGTTGTTATATTTACTTATAATCTTTATGCAAAGGTAGGTTAGTTTTTGGGTATGAGCTGCAAAAGGTGGTGAACTTTCTCTGTTAAAGGAGAAATTCAGGAAGTGGTTATACGAGATGGAGTAGAAAGAAGATTGCTAACCCCCCTTTCGTAGTTTTTCTTGTAGAAAAGTGTATATGATTTTTTAAAAAATTAAAACAACAACAACAGCAACAAAAGCCCTTCCGATTCCAAAGCACTAAAATTCTTGGAACAGTATATGTTACTGATCAAGCACAAACGATTCTGACTTCGATTCCTAATAGCATCATTGAACAGGTGGGACTTCCTTGCTCCAGAGGGGAGAAGTTGACCCTGCAGCGTAATTAAACACGGTGGGTCGTGGCCTGGGGAAATAAGGGCCTCAAAAGAGGATGCTCAGATTTCAGGTAATTTCCCCCACGTAAAGCACAGGGAAAGAGCCTCCTACACAGGGCACACAACAGGAGTTAGCTGTTGCTACTGTGATGAGTATACTACGCTGTGGTCACTTAACAATCAGAGTTTTTAGCTTGGCTCTCCAGCCCTGCCAACAAGGGGAGGGTTAATAGCCACTTAAATTGATTGGTCTCTAGCCATCACATGATGACAATGGAAGCGCCTTGGAAATTTCAGCCCACTCCCCCTCCTGCCCCCATCCCTCCACGAACATCGCACTTTAAGCACAGAAACGTGCATTTGGCTGATTTCTATTGAATTCAGGCTAAGAATGCCTGGTTTCCACGTGTGCAGAGCTTGCATCCTTTCCCTAATAACCGGCTTTCCCTTTGAGCCCATCAACTGTTTCTGCTTCTCAAGCTTCACGATTGAGCTTGCCTTATATCTCCAGTGTCTGTCATCCTCTAGCCTATGACATGTGGTGGGAGAAACCTGGTTTGGCGACAAAATGCCCGCCTTGACTGAGCTAATAGCAACTTCAGGTCAGGCACTGATGGACTCTCTGCACTACAGCTTTGCGGGAAGAAGCTAGGCGTTATCAGGCCAGCACTGCCTTTTTTTTTTTTTTTTTTTTTACAGTGTGTGGTGGAGGAGAGGGGGAAGCTAGATGAAAAACCACACTTTGAAAATGGAGTTTGTAATGTTCACCTCAGATACACTTTTAGAGAGCAAGAAATTTGGTTCACAGCTTGTCCTCTTCTCGTGGCAACCATATCCCAGGTTATGATATATGATACCCAGGTAAGCAGTGGCCTAGATAGAGGACGATGAGAAAGTTTCACATCCCCATTTTTGTCTGGCTCTAAACTACTGCCTGGAAGAAAGCTACAGATGTTTGAGAGACACAGCAAAGTGTTCAAAGTGATTCTGAGGAAAATTATGGGAGTTCCTCAGGTAGAAGGGCCATCATCCATTTTTGCTCACATAAAATTCTCAGGAATGAAACAAGCAGAAAAGAAACAACCTGTCAGAATCACGCGTGTCAATCTCAGCTATAGAATCACCACTACGTTTTGTTTTGCCTTTTTAACAGTCCGAATCCCATATGACAAAACAATGCATGCTGCTTTGTTTGAGACGTTATTCTTGCGAGCGATTACGTTTCAGACTTCCCAGAAGAGTGATTCTGCTGGAAAGACTCCACACCTAGACTGCTAATGACCTATAAAGAAGGGCCTTTAAAGTTGCCTGCACGCGCGCCACGTCACAGCACAGCGACCAGCTATCTGCTCCCCAGGTTACTATGTGGTAAGCCACAAGGCACTTCCAGGCCCTTCTCTTTCCGAAGGTGCTCACTTTAAAACTAGAGCCCTTGCATGAATCTACCAGCGGGCTAAGGGAAGTCACTTAACAAGCTGGACCCTTCACCAGGCTCCGTGGGCAGGGCAGGGCAGTTCAGCAAACTCAAGAGAAGCAGCGCTTGGGGGCACTGAATATCATTCACCCATCTTTTCAACATCCTTACAATGGCAAAGTCTATGTTCAGGGACCTGACCTTGGCATTGAAACTCCAGTTCACCCGTTTCCCCAAAGTTCCAGTTTCACTTTTGGGGGGGCTTTGATTTCTGATGAGACTACTGGGCGGGGCTGGGGAGCCCCACCCAGCTCCACGAGAAGACTGCAGGAAATGAGTGAGGTTTATCTCTCACAAGACCCCTTTCTTTTTTCGCCTCATGCCCAGGCCCTCTGTCAGCCCACCAAGCAGCTAAGCTTGGGGGGCGGGGAACTACATTCCCTTGAAAGATCTTTGGCAATTTTTGCCTGGAATTTGATGCATTAGTTCTAAAATTAAATAAAGATGCTGTAGTGTTCTTCAAGGAAATATGGCGTGGCTCTTCGACAAAACACATTTTTCAAGTGCTGACCTCTGGGAACTTCAACTAGCTTCATATGTCAGGCTGACACTGCTCACAGGCTACTGTCTAGTTGCCCAAGCAGAGCCGGTTATCCATACATTTTCCAGTCTCCCGATCAGCTTTTAGCAGAGGGAGGTGAGGGCAGTCCATAAAAAGAGGAGAGCCACTCATGGAAATGCACTCCCCCCCACCCCCAGCCATATGAGCTTCTTCTCGGGGAGAAGCCCTGGTAATTAACTCTAATGAGATTAAAGTAACTTGGAACTTTTCATTTTCCCAGCTCTGGAAAAGTAAATCTGGGATAACCAGTGGGTGCATTATATCAAAGTCAATCCCTTTTCCTGTAATGCAATGGCCCCCTCACTCCCACCTCAGCCCAGACTGGAGAGGGGAGGAAAAGGGGGGCCTGCCGGGCTCTTACCTGCGCTTTGCTCCATCACTTCTTTCTGACACATGTCTTGAACGTTCACCGTGCAATTCACGATGAACTCGGGGGAGGAGCAGTCGTTATTCAGTTGGAATTCTTCACACTGGTAGCACTGGATTTGCAACGCAAAGCCTGCGGGACAGACGCAGTCGGATTCAGACCGGGCCGCCCCGAGACTACCCCAGAAGCCAGCATCCTGCCCCTCGCTCCAGCCAGCTGCGGCGCCCTCCCTCCTGGGTCTCCCCGGAAGGCGGCCGCGGTTGAAGCCGGTAGAGGGCGGCGCGGCCACCGAAGGTCCCGCAGGATATAAAGTGGGATTTGGCCCGCGAGCCCTGGACCCACTCTCCAGAAACAAAGAGCCCATCCAACACCACACCCGGCTCTTCCCCCACGGAAGTTGAAAGGAGGGCTATTCCGCCCGAGAGCCGAGGACCTGACGTGCGTCGGCTCCGGCCTACGCCGAAGGCTTTGCCTAATTGTTAATTGGTTACAAATGAGTTAATTACTAGGTCGGCACCGTTCGCGATTGCCTTCGCAGACGCCTTTTCAGTTTTCTTTGATAGTCGAAGCCGGCATCCCTGTGCTGTGGCTCCGAGGCCCCCCAGGCGGACGAAGGGCCGGGCGCTCAATGCTGCTGCGCCCCGAGTCCCCCGCCTTTCTTCGGGACGGTTCCCGAAGCAGCAGGGGTGGCCGCGGCGTGTGGCAAGGGGCGCGCGTGCCTGTGTGCGCGCGCGCGCGCATCCCCGGCCGCGACACCACAGTCCTTCCTTCCCGGCTTTCAGGGCTCCGTTTGGCTAGGGCTCCCGGTCCAGGTCCCAGCTCTGCAGAGCTGGACTGGGAGCCGCTCCTGTACTGGAGCGAAGGAGCCAGACGTTTCTGTACCTTTCCCCCCCCCAGCCCGACTGCTCCGCTCGGATCTACGAGCTCGCGTCTAGACATAACTACCCCCGGCTCCCGGGCAGATGAGCCCCGGACCCGGCGCACCTCCCCTCCCAGACCCACAGCGGTCGCACTCGGAGCGCAGCAACTCAGCCCCGGCCAGCCCAGGCCACAGGCTGAGCAGCATGCCGCTCACCTGTCGGCGGCGCCACTACCACGGGTTGCTAGCGACGCCTGACAACTTGGCGGGTTAGCGGGCTGTCGCCCCCGCTCCCTCGCCGAGACCCTGCACGGCTCGGACCTTCCCTCCTCCCCAGCCCAGCTTCTTCTTTCGCCGCGCAGCCCGGGCATCTGCAGCCCGAGTCCAACCAATCCGCCGCTGCCGCCGCTCCTCCAGCAGCGCAGGATTTGGGCACTTTCCCATCTAGCGCCCCTGGGCACCACTCGCCGCCGCCGAACTCCCGCCGGGCGACCCCTGCACAGCACGGGCGCGGAGGTGAGCGCCCAAGCGGAGGCAGAACGGCGGGCGGGTACACGGGGTGTGCGATCCCGGCCGGACGGCTGGCCGCTTCGTCTTCTTACCTTGAAGCAAGAACAGTCCGCAAAAAGTTGCCGCGATGCCGAGGACCCACATCCTCCCGGAGCCGCGGGGCCGGGAGCGGGCAGGCGCATCAGAAACGGCGACCGCGGCGGAGGCTGTCCGGGCCGCAGCGGCTGTGGCTGCCGAGACTGCTGGGGCCCGCGCTGCCGCCGCCGAAGTGCCCGCCGCCGCCAAGACGAGCCGCAGGTGCCGCCGGCGGCGCCCGCATCGCCCGCGCCGGGGCCCCCGGCTGCGGGTCGCCGCTTCTCTGTCTCGCGCTCCCGGGCAGTGAGTGCCTGGCGTCTCCGGAGTTGGCGACGGAGGCTGAAGGAACTGCTGGCGATCCGGAGCACCCAAAAAAGTCTCGCCTCTTCTCCCCACCTCCCACTCCAGGCACCACGTGACGGCTGCCGAGTTGGGGTGGAGGTGGCGAGCGGGGAAGGCTGGGACAGTCTTTTCACGTGTCCACCCCCTTCCGATAGCCCTCCTCTCCCGCCTCCGCACGTCCCCTGGGACGCCTCGAGGGGGAGAGGGAGAGTGTAGTTTTCGGAGGCTGGGAGGCTGGAGACTGGGGAAAGAGGGAGGAGGGCGCAGCAGGTGCCACGGCGGTCGGCCGGGCGCCGTCAGCAGGACGTAGGAGGTGGGGTGGGAAGACTGCTTGCCTCTACTTGCAGGGGCGCTTGCCCCCCTCCTCTGCGCCCCCCGGGGGCTGGTGGGTTGCCCGCGGCAGGGTCCGGTCCACCCGGCAGGGAGTGCGGGGACGCGCTCCCGTGCGTCTGGCAAAGTTGCACACTCGCAGGCTCCCTAGAGTATCCGGTGCAGCTGCGCCTTCTCTTCCTCGGAGAAGCCCCTGGGTAGTTACCGGGCTCGGCTTCAGCTGCGGCGCAGTGCGCGGGGTGGGCGGGGTAGGCGGGGACCCTGCCCAGCTCTGCGCGCTCGGGCCTCGCGTTCGTCTACCGCGCGCACCGCTGGAGGGTGCGGTAGCCTAGTCTAGGAGAGGGCCGCTCCGGGGACAACCGTGAATGAGCTCCCACTAGAAAGCAAATTGGGGCGAAGACGTGAGTTGCTCTCCTCCATCCCCTTCGTCCAAAAGGCCGGGCAGCTTCCTCTGGCTCTATTCACGGCGTCCTCTCGTATACCGCGCCTTCCGAGCCCAGGACTCGGGCACTGGCACACCCCTCGCCACCTCCCCCCACCCCATCCCCCCTCTCTTGTACAAGCGACCCACCTGGAGTACTCCCGGAACGCCAGCTTGCTACGTTTGCCTTCCTGGCCGCCGAGCCCTGCCGCAGGTGGTACGGGAGCCCGCTAGCCCGCCCGGAACGCCTGGGAGCCTCCGCCCCCAGTCCCGCACGTTCCCACGCCTGTCCCCCAGATCCCTAGGCAGCATCCATTTCGGTGGAAAGGGCTTCGTAAGCTTCGCCCCTCTTCACCTCCTTCTACTCGGGCCTCCTGTCTTAGGAGAAGGAAGCTCTCTTAGGCCGGGACGCTGATCATTTATTTCCCTATCCTGCCAGCAGAGCGGGTCCGGAAAGGGGCTTCAATGACTTTCTTGTCATTCCTCTGCAGAGATCGTTTCCTATCTGCCTCCGGCTCCTTCTCTCCCTTTGCACCCCTCTTCCTCTCAGTTCTAGTTGGTTAACCCCTCAGGGAGACGAAAATGCTTTGACCATTACTCGCTAGTCTGCAGACTCGAATCTTACAATTGGCTGAATTACTGTTTCTGGAGGAATAGGGCCAGTTTCCTTATTAGTCTGTTTATTCCTTCGGGGGAATGCGTCGTTGGAGCGCGTATGAGATTCAAATAACTAATTGCGCCGAAGGGTCCTTGAAGAAGCTCTTCTAAGCTTTCAGAGGGTGCGATTGTGATATGACGTTTATTCAGAAATGAAACAAAAGAATCTTAAAAAGTCTGAAAGACAATGACAAAATTTTCGTTTAAGACAACAAAATTCAAATATAACAAATTGCACAAATTAACCAAATAACACTGACCATACAATACTCTTTAAAGAAACAAGTGTGTACTAAAGTATCCATATAGATCCTAAAAATATCTGTTATGCCTAGTTTACAAGCTCCTGTACAAAAGCAATTATAAATAGTTCGCATCTAGAAAAAATACACGGTAACCTTTAAAATAGAATTTATCCTTACATATAAACAGACTTTGTAGGAAAAAAGGATATTAAAAAGTAAGAATTTTTCATAGCACCAACCATTTTATTTTTTACAAAGTGAACACTGCAAACAGGAATTTACTTTGATTTATAGATTGACCAGGTTTTAATCAAAAGAGCCAGAAGATAAAAATCAACAGATAATGTTGAGAATTGCAGAGAACCACTAAGTAGAAGAGGATGTAAGGAAATGATTGGAGGGAAAGTAGAATTACATCGTCTCTGATACAAATAGCTTCTGATCAGTGTCACACTTAAGTACCTTCCTCTACAGTTTTCAGTAGAAGCAGAATTATACTTATTACTAGAACCTGAATCTCTCTGGCAACAATTTGGAAGTTGCACTGGGATTAAAGTTTCTATCGAATTGAGATTATGAGATGGAGATGAGAGACAGCCCTCTGGTTTTTCAGCAGGCCCTGTTTTCTGTTTACAGAGTATACCATCAAACAATTTGAGGGCTAGGACAGTGACCTGAACAAAAACTGGAGTTGGAATTTTTCAAAAATATATTATCAACTTCTAAGACTTAGGGCATCATTTCAAGAGCATGGCACTGATTCAATTTATTGCTGTCTTTTTAAGGTTTTTTTTGCTACAAATATAATTTCTTTTCCAAAAAAAAATTTACAACTTCTGTACAACTTCTTTTTCAAAAGAAAAGTGCAAAATTAAGACTTCTGTATCCTGGGTGTGTTTACTTTTAATCCTCATGGAACACAGCAAGTAGAGTCTATCTTTATTGCCTTGTCAGGGAAGTAAGCTCCAGTGGGCTGCTGGCTGTGAATCTGACAGTGTCGGCCCTGGTACTGCAATAGTTTATTCGTTGCCATCTCTACCTGCCCCGCTTCCCAGGCCTGTTTCTTAAGTGCTCCATTTCCAGCTCACTAAGGGGAAAAAAAGTCCTTTACACATCATTTGAACCCTGACTTGCACAGGAAGAGAAGCTATCATATAAAGAATCACTCAAAGATTCCAAATTGTCTACCCCAGGCCTATCAGAGTTACTCAAAGAGGCCTCTTCATTTTTTTCTTTTTCTTCCTTTTGTCCTTCAACCTTGTTCAGAGAGTTCGTCTCTTTTTCTAATAAGATCACAGTATTGCCATTGTATTTATTGAATGACTCCAGGGAAATTTTACGTAATCTATTCTCAGGATCTTCTCTTGTTTCTTCAACTTGTTTCAATTTCTGCAATAAAAAGAGGAAAATATTAGAAACATATTTCTTTGCAAAATCAAGTTATTCTATCCAATATTCAATTATTGTCAGTATAAAGTACGATTTAAAGGGATAGAGGGAACCTACAAGTCTTTAACAATCTTCCAGTATAATTTAATGTAATAAAGCCAATTTTAGGGATAAATCAAGGCTTTAATCATTTTACTGAGATAAATAGGTCCCAATTTGCAAATCAGTTAAGTGCCACTTAATTTTAAATGGATCCATCTAAAATTTGTTCACGTAAAGTGCCTTATTTTTCTTAATCAAAGTTTCGAACTCCTTTCTTTTCTTACTAAATATTATTAGTTGTCCTGTTTCTAAATATGGATAGGGACTGAATTTCAGCCAGAAATGACAGTTCTATGAAAAAAAAAAAAAAAGCATGCAATCCCTTAAACTGACATAAAATTTAAGTACACATTAAACTTGTCAGATGCATTGTCACGTGTGTATTTTGTCCCTTTACAAGTCTTATGCTATTTGAAAGAGATCCCAGGTGTGAGGGTATAGATTCTTCAAGGCCCAAGGGCTTAAACATCATAGTAACAGGTCTGCACCCGAGTAACCCCTCCCTCCAGGAGGTTCTAGTAAAACCAATGTAAACAGGAATATTTATAGGCTGTTACTGGTAGTCTCTGGGACTTCATAAAACACTGCAGTCATATTCGATAATTACTGCAGGTAAACTCTGTAAACGTGAATATATTTAGTTGCTCAAGTGACTCCTGAGGTCTGAGGTGAGACGGAATAGGAAGGCATAGATGCAAAAACTGCAAGGGTGGAGGTGTTAAAGCCACTAACCACATTTCTCATTTCCTTTTCCTCTTTCAGGCAAAAATTCCATCCAGGAAGTAGGAACAGGGCCTTAGAGATGATAACAATAGCTACCATTTATTAAGCATCCACCATGTAAAAGACACAAAGTATTTTATTTATAAGCCCTTTTTCACAGACCTGTAAGTTACACATCCCCACTTTAGAGAGAAGGAAAACAAGGCTCAGAGTGACAGGGTCACTTGCCCAAGGTGGCTCAGCAAGTGATGGAGAACAGGATTTGAATTCCTGTCTGGTGGCCTTCCACACTCTTGTAATAAAGGACAAGATGTCCCGTATGTTTTTCTCATTTTGCCATCCACATATGCCAAACCATCTCAATTTGCTACTGTCCAAGGCCCTAACATAGGCAGTTCCATCCCTCCCTGCAACATTGCTACGATGGATGTCAAAGGTACAATGAGGAAATTGTGTTTGGATCCGGGCAAAAACAGACATAGCTAAAGACTGTGAATTCTCACATGCTAAATATTTAATAGAAAGAGAAAAGAAAAAGATACAGAAGTGGATGGTTCCGGTGTCCCAAGAGCAGGCTCAGACAGCATTTCTCTCTCTGCTATGGGGAAACGGTGTAATTCTATGGGAATACTTGATAATCAACCTTGAAGTGATGCTTATTTCATTATACTATTAACGTACAGGAGCATTATTCACAGAGCAAATTTTCAATCTGAAATGGCTACCTCGAAAAAGAGCTGGGCTGAGGAACAGATTCCTAGGTGATTACAAAAAAGTGGCTCCATAATTAGGAATGAATCCATGCAGGAGCCCCTTCTCATGGCATGCCAATTTTGAGCGTTCTTTAAAAAGAATTATAAAGTACAACATGAAAAATACATGGAGGGAGTAGGAAAGCTTTGACTGTACCAAATGTAGGTAAATAGAGGCCATTCAATGCAATTTCCTCCTCACCTGAATATCTTCTCCCTTTTTCTTTATTCAAGAACCTTTTCCTTGCCTATTTCTGGTCAATGTGGATCTCAAGTTCATTCAATAAACACTCACTAGAGAAGCTATCATGAGGCAGGTGGAAGGTTTTGGTGCTGAGGATACACAGCTGAATAAAATTACGTCCTGTAGGAGAGGAGTGAGGCCCTGGAGGCAGGCCGACTTGAGCTGGGGTCTCAGCTTTGCCCTTTCATTGGCTGTGTAAGTGCCCAAGAGCACCCTTCCTCAGGTAAAGTTAATAAGACATACCTTTATTTTAGGATTGCTGTAAGTATTAGAAGAAGAACACCTGAAGACGCTGACACATAGGAGTAGGTGCTCAATAAACGGAACAATAAATAATAGTAAGCTAGCATTCTTATTCTAGATCAGTGGGTCTTAAACTGTGCTCTCCAGGCAGCTTGCAGCATCAGCATCACCTGGGAGCTTGTTAGAAATGCAAATTCTCGAGTCCCGCCCCGACTTAACTACATCCGTAATGCAGCGTCCCAGAAAAAGTTTTTAACAAGGTCACCGGGTGATTCTGACACATGCTAACATTTGAGAATCGCTAGTCTAGAAGAACTTGTAGTCTTGGAGGGGAGACAGGTGAAAAGCATAATTCAGTGTATTCAGGTAGTGATAAGGAAAGGATTATTTACCATGAAAACACCCACTGTCTATGGGACACAAATAGTGCATCTTGTTTTCTAAATGTTTCCTGCTTGTAGGTTTGGCTCTTCAGTTAATTATGACAAAGGCCTACATCGGCTGGGGGGGCGATGGAAATGAAGGAATGGCCCATTGTAAGAAAAATCACACGCCTTCTCGGTCTTCCTTTTATTTTCAGTTTTGATGAGGGGTGGGTACCGAAATGTTTCTGGACTATAAGAACAACATCAGTGTAAGAGTGACAATGAGACACACTGACATTCAAGCTCAGTGCTGGGGAGCTACAGGGAGTGGTGCGGGGTGTGGTCAGCTCAGGAGTACGTGCCTCCTCTAAAGGCAGCTCTTTAGACCTAGCTCATTGCAGCTGTGCAGAAACATGGGCCCAGGTCTTTGCTTTTAAAGGTAAGGCCATGGATCTAGAACAATATTTGCTTATACTTAAAATCCTCTAATTTTAAGTATTTGCTTATACTAAGAAGAAAAACAAATCAATAATAACAAAAATAACCGCCACTATGTACGTCGAACAGCAATCTTTGCAGTGTGTGAACTTCTGAGCTAGCCATCATGTTTTATACTTCTTTTGTATGTCCTAGATGACCCCCCTCATCCCCCTTCTCCCATCAGCCTTCCCCCTAAAAACCGAGCCCAGCGCTCATCGTCAGTAGACTCTCGATGGAGACTGGATGATGGACTCGGCTTTCTCTACCATCAGTAGAGTCTCAACTGTTGGCTGGGATTTCTCCAGTGGTCCTGCCAGCTAAGAACAAAAGCACTGAAGTAGCTTACTTCCCTGCCTCGAATTAGAATTATATATATATTTTTAAAATTTTATTTATTTATTTATTTATGGCTGTGTTGGGTCTTCGTTTGTGTGTGAGGGCTTTCTCCAGCTGTGGCGAGCGGGGGCCACTCTTCATTGCAGTACGCGGGCCTCTCTTGCTGCGGAGCACAGGCTCCAGACGCGCAGGCTCAGTAACTGTGGCTCACGGGCCCAGCCGCTCCGGGCACGTGGGATCCTTTCCACCAGCCTTGCCTCTTTATTGGCTTTAGAGCGGCCAGCAGCCGGACTCCCACTCTCGGTAACAATAGTGCACATCAGTTTGCAGCAAATGTATGGGAAGGTGCTTTGAAAACTAATCATGGTAATAACAGCATTTAATTGAGTGCCTGCTCTGCACAGACACTTGGCTAAGCACGTTGCATGGATTATCTGTTTTCATCCTCACGTCAATTCTATGGGGGAGGTGTCACTGTTATCTTCATTTACAAGCAATCAAGCCTGGAGGAAGTTAGGTAACTTAAGGTCATGGAGCAGTACGTGGTGGGGTCTGGATTTGGACCCAGGCAGTCTGCCTGCAGAGCCCAAGTTCTTAACCTCTATCGTGGAAAAGAACTTCACAAATATCGGCCCATATTACCTTTAAGGGGAGCCTCTGAAATAAGAATCCCAGAACAGCAACAATAATATTAATGGTAACAAACCCAGTAAAGATTCCTGAAGATTGTGTGGGTCCCATAAAACATTGTCATTTCCTTTGTATAACGTGCTTCATCGAAATTATGATAAAATTAATATACTACACTTGCCACCTATAGGTGGCAACAGTTGTACAGTTCACTTTTTGGTGGGGCTTTTCACTGCACTTGGGAACAAAAGTAGGGCTCAAAAGGGTGAGAATGTATTTTCAAGTTTAAAATAAATAGCTTTGCTCATTCTTAAATATTTTCCTATCTTTCGTGTAACGATGACATTATTAACAATAATTCAAGCAAGAAGTAGTGACATATTCTCCAGAAATCCCTTAGTAATTATACCTTAGCTAATTTAATTCCTTGTAGTCAAATAATCAATCAATCAAACCAATCTACTATATGAATAATCTGTGCGAATAATTATGTGGTCTTGATTCTCAGAGAGAGTTTCATAGAAAAGGAGACGGGGCTCTTGGAACGCTTTTGAAGGGTGAATAGTATTAAGATGTATAGTAGGTAAGAAGGAGTACATTCCAAGAAATTTCCATTTCATGTGCCCCTACTGCATCTGTAGACCATTCTATAGTCTATCTCAGGTCTTGTAGTTGCCCAGATAGTCTATCTCTTGCCCTTTAAGATTCTATAATGGACAGAATCACCGTAAAGACAGAAACACAGAGCTATGCCTATCCCAAGGGGTTCCAAGAATTCCAGCCCAGACTCAGGAAAGTATCAGCCCAGAAACCTGGGTTATAAATAACAAATAGTTTTTATTTCCAAAGAGCTTTCCCATCTATGATCTCACTTTGCTCTTACATCAGGCTGGAAGGTGAGGGAGGCTGGTGTCAGCTATACGTTACATGGGGTATTTATGGAATTTGTGGTTCACACAAATTCAAATTCAGGTGAAATCAGACCTGGAAACTTGGTTTCCTGATTTTCAACACAAACACATACCATTTTTCCTCCATAGTCAACAATAGAGATTCTGCCTACACCAATAACCTGAACACAAGGAAGGATATAAAGCAGAAGGTGATACGTGCCCCTGTCATAAGAAAAAGATGGGGAAAATGTATAAGGTGATACAGAAAAACTCAAGTGATAAACCAGAAAAAAAAACTCATGGTGAGACCAGCTTCAGAGAGGCACATGTTACACATGTATAGCCAGAAACTCCTGCCCACAGCAGGGGAGAAACAAGTAGCAAATTCATGAACTTGCACAATGGATTAGCGTTCTATGATGGAAGCTACTCTTATTGTTTCATGTAAGTTTCCATCTCTTGATGATATCTTGAAAATACTGGTTAGTCTGTCTACTGTAAAATGCCAGGAGGAGATTCAGATCTACCTGTGGAATTGAAATGCAGCATCATTCCTCAGCTGGGCACTAATATTTGCAAAGAGGACTAGACCTCTTAGCATAAATTAATGTAAACAGTATCTTCATCCACATGATTTCTTATTTCTCTATTGCTATAATGACTCACTGCCAATCAGTTCAACAAGACGTGTGGTAGGAAAACAACAGCTACATTTATAAAGCGTTTTTACTATGTGTCAGGTACGGGGTTGAATGCGGTGCATGAATTATCTCATTTAATCCTTACACCGACCCTCTGAGACAGTACTATTTTCATCCCCATGATACTCATAGGGAAATAGAGAGTAGAGAGGTTGAAATATTTAGGCCACATACGCATGGCTAATAAATTAGGGAATCAGGACTCAAGCAGGAGAAGCCTGACCACAGAACTTGGGATTTTAATCACTAAGTACAAGACCAGGTATTTGAAAGCCAGTGTTCCGTTCCTGGCACTGTGCTAATTAGCTGTGTGACCTCTCTGAGCCTTAGTTTGTTGTTTTTTGTTTTTTGATTTTTTTTTGTGGTACGCGGGCCTCTCACTGTTGTGGCCTCTCCCGTTGCGGAGCACAGGCTCCGGACGCTCAGGCTCAGCGGCCATGGCTCACGGGCCCAGTCGCTCCGCGGCATGTGGGATCTTCCCGGACAGGGGCACGAACCCGCGTCCCCTGCATTGGCGGGCGGACTCTCAACCACTGCGCCACCAGGGAAGCCCTGAACCTTAGTTTATTTACACTAAAGATTTTTTTTTTTAAAGAATCTTCCCGCTCTATAAGCTCCGTGACTCCAAAATATTCTGAATTGTGTGTCTTCTATGCATCCATTATTGGAATTTCAGGTAACACAATAAATACTTCTCTTCCCCACCTTAGTTCTGAATGAACTGGAGAAAGAGATAAAAGAAAAAGGCTGATGGGAGGCTAAAATATCAGCTTTATTACTGAGAAAGCTTATAGGGAGAATGAGGTTTCTATCTTCAAAGAAGTGAGTTTCTTAGCAGTGGTCTAGAAGCAGACAGGCTTAGACTGGGCTGGCAGCCCTGGGCTGGGAGCAGGTCTTCTTAAACCTACAACGTGAGTGCTGCTTCTCCAGCCAGCCTGACTCCTGAGAGAGGGCGGGGAGAGCAGGAGATGGGCTTAAGCTTTCCCTGTTCCCTTCCTAAACTTGCTATTTTTTATTTTTTTTTATTGGAGTATAGTCAATTTACAATGTTGTCTTAGTTTAAGGTGTACAGCAAAGTGATTCAGTTATAAATGTATAATACCTGTTATTTTTCAGATTCTTTTCCCTTTATAGGTCATTACAAAGTATTGAGCACAGTTCCCTCCGCTACACAGTAGGTTCTTCTTGTTTATCTATTTTATATATACTGTGTATCTGTTAACTTGCTAAACAAGCCACTCCTCCGTCTCCTGAGAAGTGAATGAGCGGAGCTTAGAGACACCAGGAGTGTTATCCTAGGGAACTCCTCCCACATGGAAAGAAACACCCCCGAAATTGGGGAGAAGTGTCAGCATCATGCCCCTACCACAACCCCACATTTCTCATTATGTGTGATGATGCAGATTTTAACCAAACAGTCATATATGCAGCGGGGCCAGGAAGAAGCGGGAAAATTTGGAGACCGCAGTGAGTTGGTTTGGGCAGAGAAACGTCTCCCTGGGTGAAGCAATGGGAGTAAGATGATTTAGCAGATGAGAAATATAGCCAAGCTTCCATTTGGAAGCAGATGGATCAAATAGAGGAGACGGGTTGGCTAATCCTGAGCTTTGAGCTGGAGCAGAAGGTGTGATTTCCCCCATCCCTTTCCTGATGAGCAAACCTTGGGCACTGGAAAGATGATTATGTGTTATGCTCTTGTGGGAATGGGGAGGAAGTATTTTAATCCTGGGTCTCTTGGTTGAAGATCTGTGCACATACAAAGTCTATGTTAAGTGACGTTTGCTGGGGGCAGGCCAACCCCAAGGAAAACGATGCAGCTCAAGTCATTTCTCTTTTCTCAGAAGCACAGGTTAATCTCTTCTTTAATGCCACTTCTTACCGTATTCCTGGTGGAGCTACTTTCTGAATGAGACACAAAAATAGATAAAGTGACCTTTGGTGAACAGGGAAGACCCTCCAGACTTTTCTTGACAGTTGTGGTGTTGACCCTGCTAACCTGGTCAAATTCCAACTTGGATAATTACTTTCTCTCGGTGTTCAGTTCCCTCTATTACCTCAACTGGACACATTACTCTTCACTTGCCCTTCTGAAAAATTAATGTGACAGATAGGTAATAGAGAACTGTTCTCTCCGCCCAACCACACACTGGGAGATACGATGCTGCACTTGGGGCACTCTCTTTCCTTACTGGGTTCCTGAAGATCCTCAGTATCTCCAGGGCAAACTGGTTTCATTAGGTGAAAGAGTAATTTTCAGCTGAGATGTGCTTTTATGACTATATTATTACATGTATTGCTGTCCCTTACCAGGATCAATGACTCTCAATGACCTCTGTTAGAAGCCCTGAACCAGAGGGGAAAAATGAGCTTACTTTTTGAAAAAAAAGAAAAAAAAAAAAAAAAAAAAAGCAAGCAGAGAGAAGTGCAGTAGGAAGCTTAGGGTCGTTAGAAAATAATATATCTTGCGGAAAGGAAAAAAACTTAGCTTGGGGATAAACAGTGGCTGCGAAGGACATTTAAAGACCAGATCAAAAGGACGGAAGGAGAAGGAAGTCACTTTAAGGATATGGAAAATGGGGGAGATGTGGGACCGGGTCCCTCAGCGGGAAGAGAAAAAAGGAACGTAAAGAAAACCCTAAACTTTGTTTATGACAGAGAAAGGCATTTGTGAAAAGGAAAGGCATGTAATCACGATTAGGCAAAATGATTATATGAACGTGCAAAAGACACATTCATGATTTCTCTAACGTTAGTGCCATCACGTGAAATGCCCATTTGAAAACTTGTATTTTTTTTTTTTGCGGTACGCGGGCCTCTCACCGCCGTGGCCTCTCCCGCTGCGGAGCACAGGCTCCGGACGCGCAGGCCCAGCGGCCATGGCTCACGGGCCCAGCCGCTCCACGGCATATGGGATCTTCCCGGACCGGGGCACGAACCCACGCCCCCTGCATCGGCAGGCGGACTCCCAACCACTGCGCCACCAGGGAAGCCCGAAAACTTGTATTTTTTAATTTTTGTTTCCTAGGAGGTGGATGGACCCACAAATTTAATTTAAAATATAGGTTAATCACCTTAATACATCAGATTTGATCACTATTGGTCAATTTCTCCAAAAGCAAAATCTGCACTGTTTCACAGTGACTTAGACTTGGGGAAACAAGCCAGCTCATTGACTGTATGATTAGCTTAACTAAATGTAACATGCTTATTTGTGTTGTCAGATTTTTCTTCTTCCAACATAATAATATTAACCAAAATGTTTATTTAGGAATGAGAATTGAGCAGGCTCTGGGCTGGAACTCCTAGGTCTGTTCATCTTAGCGTCAGGCTAATGATTCCAGCTGATGAGAAGTGTGGGCACCAAACCTTTCTGGCCTTTCATTTACAGGCACCATTACGGATAAAAATAAATTCATACGCTACTCACTTGCCTTAAAAGATTGATTAGACTTTTTTCTTTGACTAACCTTTCCATCATTTCATGTCTTAAACAGGATACCTATCTGTCCAGCGAGCTTGGCCATGCCTGGCTTAGATGTCAGTGTATTTGTAGCATAAAGAGCCCAGGAACCTCGTCAGAGGAAAATCCAGCATGAAGGGACCATTTGTGTATTCTAGTACCATAGAGCTATGTCTTCACCTTGGAGTGATAAGAGTTTGGGCTACTCTTTCAAGAAAAAAAAAAACACACTTTTTAGGGGGGATTGGGTGAATGTTAAAAGAAAGTTACACTATTTTTTTTCATGGACGTTCCCCTTCCAAAGGAACATCTCCAATATCACCATAAGGACATCATAAAATGTACCTGAAAAGGCTAAGCTTTTATTACGAAGTATGCTGTGAGGGCCAAAACCAGGGAAAAACATTCTGTGTTACTTATTCACCTATAAATAATGAGGCAACCTGGAATTCTAACAGAAGTTGGTAGACCCTTTGGGAGTCACGGTGCACTGTGGTATCCAATCTATGAGGTGCTTTGCAATAGCCATGGAATTCAATGAGACTGAGTGCTAAGGGTCATCCAGAGACACATTGATATTTGTGGATGTAAGAGTGTTAGCTCTACTCAGGTTTAAGCTGTTCATCTCCCAATGTCATTTATGTTTCGGTTCGAGGGCCAGTCAGCCTTTGCTTTGGATAAAGTTATTTCCCAAGGATATCTGACATATCGAATCCCGAGAGTCAGAGCAACTCAGAATCAGTACCAATTTCCTGATCCTTATCCTAAAGAGAAGATTCCTTGGTGGAAATTGTTCTAAAGATTTAGAAACATTAAGCTTTATATTGTGTGTTGCACACAACTGTAAGACGCCATTATTCCTCATTACCCAGTAAGCACGGGGGGTTCTAGAATGGAAGGATGTGCTAGTTGAGAGAATGCCAATGGGAATCCGCGTTTGTTCTGGATTCCATCCTTTGCCACAATATGACACTGACAATCACTACTTCAACTCTGGACCTGGATTTAATAAATATTTAAATGGGGATTGCACTGCTCTTGCCACATCATTTATTTATTCAAGAGATATTTGTTGAGCACCTTTTACGTACAGGACAGTATTCTAGACACCGGAGATAGAGCGGTGTATGAGACAAAGTTACTGCTCACATGGAACGTACATGCTAAGGATTTTTTATCAGGATGTCAATAGAGAACAAAGCTTCAGCTATATTAGGAGACGATTCCCTGAGAACTGTTAGGCTAGTCTACCAGCCTACTATCTGGTCTGATAATGGCATTTAGAACACAAATATCCTGTCAAAGTTCTGAATGTGCCCCTTTACCCTAATCCTAACTTTTAAATAATTCCTTAACTTGCTTAGTTTCTTTTGACCTCCTCCCATTTTTAGTCTTTAAGATCCTTCAGGCAAATGTTTTCCATAGGTTAACTAATGACTATTCACATTCACCTTTCTTAATCTTTTTGGGCCTAGTTATCTCCTAAATTTAACATGCTTAAATTGGATTTTTTTGTCTTTTCTCTAATTCCATATCATTGTCAATAGTAACCACATTTTATATCTTTTTTTTTTTTTGGTTATTAACAGCTGCTGGTTCTGTTTCTACAGTACCTAATCCACAGGGGTCTTTCTATGAATTCCTGGCCTAAATGGCCACATTATCCATTTCAACCCTGAACTTATATACATTCTATTATGTAGTCTCTTTTCATATCAATGTCTCACTTCTCAGTTAGATGACACACTTCTGGAGGCCATGCACTAGGTTTGGTTCTGCTTTCTTCTTCAGATTCTGACACCATATCTTGGAGTTGCTATTTATCGCATATCAGCGAACAAAGTCACTATTAGATCTATTTTCACTACATCGTTCCCCTTCGGAGCTCAGAGACTTGTCTGAGATTTCTATAATGTCTGCTTTTCCATGATGAAGACGCATGTTAAATAAGATCATTTCTGACGTTCATCTGAGCTACTTTCCAGTCCCTAGATACACTAGCAGAGGCATGGTCTCGGGATTCTAGGGCGGCCTCAAGAACCAGGACGGTCCTTGGATTAACGGATGTCTGACTGCTGTTTACTTTGGCAAAAGCAATTTCCTCTCTCTGTCAAGAGCAGAGACCTGTGCACTCACATCCCATGGCCATGCTGGTTGGGCAACTCTGCTGAGCAACTGGGGCCTTCTTCTGCGCCTCCAGGTGGGCTTGGCTTGTGGTTGGATGAAGCAGAAGCTGCCATCGCTTCCTGGAAATGCAGGAGCCAGAGCAGAAACAATAAGCTTCTGTCTTGGGGTGCAATGTTATTGGAAGGATCAGGCCCGTGATAAACAGTACCAACGCTGGCTCTACCATTTTGTTAAGTGCGTCCTTCAGCCAGCAAGTGTTGTCTTTCCGGTCTGAGCCAGTCCCAGCAGTTTGCTTAAGTTCAGACCCCTGTCTCCTTAAGCAGGGGAAACCTGGTGATGTGTTCTGCTGCTTTTAAGTGAGAGTGTAAACAGGACGATGATGACGTTCTTAGAAACGTCAGCAAGACTGGCTACCTGGGTGATGGTCAGTGATATTACTGGGTGCATGAAATCAAGAAATGAAACTGTAAGGAGATTAAATTACAGCCACCTTTGGACAACATTCTAGTACCAGGCAGCATCCAGGTGCTTTTTATTCTCTCCCCGCCACCCATAATATATTCAAATGACAAACTGACTCTTGCATTATAGAAGGGATTATGTTCATGAACCGCCTAGACTAGCTTAATGCCACTTCATAAGGTTTACGTCACCCATCCGCTACAATAAACATAAGCTTTATTTTTGTCTCACATGTGCAGAACAATTTAATGTTTAAATTCACGTAGAAGTGAAAGGAGCCTTGCTCCAAGTGAAGTATGCCTGCCCACCACGACTCTGTAAACACAACTTGATTGCAATGAGAATTAAAGATGGATCAAACAAAATCAATAGTTAATTGTGTAACTCAGGGTCTTTCATTTCAGATCTAATCTGTAAAGAAGGTCCAGGGGATGTTTGCTTTTAATTTTCTTAAAATATTATTTCAAACCTTTCTGTCAGGCAAAGGAGTTCACAGGGTCTTTGCGTCATTTCCATAAATTATTTGGCTTATGAGTGGTCAAGGTCATATTGATCGCTCGGCCTCTCCAGTTTTCATTTTAAAATTCAGTATCTTTATCAGTCAAGCTGCCTCATTCTGGGTATCTGGCTGGCACTGAGGCCAAACAAACTTTATTTCAAAAATAACCCAGCATAATAGGCGTCTTGGTACCAGACATGGGTGCATGAGTCATGTTATAAGCTACCTTCGGTCCATCTCACGACACTATCCATAGCAGTTAAAGGGCTACACAACCACGCCATCTCCTATCAGCAAAATATATTGCGCTGTGAAGATACACGATTTTGTGCGACACGGCAAGACATGTGAGGTCGGGTTGAGCCCGTCTGGACGAATATGCTGTCTGTTCCGGCATTCCCAAAGGGACCAGAAGGACGGGGTGCTGTTTGAATAGGATCTAAAAAAACTCTTCCAATCTCATTAGCCCAAATGGATGAGAAGGGAAGGAGAGCAGGGAGGCCTCCTTTGCAAAGGGAATAGTACAATAACATCCAGAATACCACGGGGTTAACAGACGCACCGCCTTGACTCCAGTTATATTACAGCCGAGCTAAAAATGACATCTTTGAACTTCTTTTCCCTTTAAAATGGAACCTTTCATATAATAAGTTAAGCCTTACTCTCTCTTACATATTGTTGGAAGCCTTCATCCATTTGGGGGACTGAAGGCCAAATAATTCTTGAAATAATGAATCATTTTTCTTTTGCCAGCTTGTCCAGAAATCCCATGATTATTTTACTGTTGCAGACAATGACCTTCTCAAAGGAGGCCTATCAAACACTCAAGATAAATAATGAGAGGGTCTCTTTCTCCTGCCTCAAGGAAAAAAAACTGCTGAAAGGGAAAATGTTTGTGATGGCATCAAGATGTTCATCCCAGGACGGACAGCAGCATGCTTCAAGTAAAAAGGAGCAGCATGTGTGTTTATGTGTGACCAGTGGCCTCATTCAGCGGGACTCCTGGGGGGTACCTTGGGGGCGAAACACCCAAGCCCTTCACCCAGTAACGTTGGAAACAAATGTTCTGCTGATGACAGGCAGAGAAAGCTTTAACCTCTTGACCTGTGAGCAAATTAACTAAAGGGAAGGAAGCCCTAGTTAATGCCGCCTTCCAACAAGCTAGAAAACCATGGTTCCGATTTATCAGGTCCAGGAGGTAAGATGAATCATAGCAAATTCCACCCTTCCGCCCACATCCTTGCCTTCCCACCAGGCAGCAGATCCTTAGGGGAGTGAAAGGAACCATTCTCTTGTTGTTGTCCCCATGGAGGCAAGGTCTTAGAAACCAGGTAGAGGTGCAGTTGAAAAGCCACCACCTTCCCATGATTCAGGTGCTTTGGGGATGCATGGGAACCTGATTCTCAGGGCAAGAGTCATCTGTCCGTCCTTTTATGGCTCTTGTACTTAAGTCTCCGTGGACCTGAACAAAGCTCAGAACTTCAGGAGTAGCTCCAAGATTCTTCCATATATGCCCTGTTAGTCTCCTTCTTATCTTTGCTGAAACTCCCCCTTTTCCCCATAGATGGCTGACGGATGACCTGGTTCTAGACCAGGGGAAGAAAAGTCATTGCCAATGGAGCCCACTGGGAAGGATGTGACAACAGCGCAAATGCATGGATGGCATGAGTGGGTAGTGGGGACGGTGGTGAACCCAAGTGCCCATTTAGAGGGGCAGCTGCTGCTAATTTAACAAACATCCACGGAGCGCTTGTTCTTGTCCTAAAGACTGGACAGAACTCTACAAGGCAGGTACCATTAGTTACACCATTTAATACGTGAGGAAAGGGAGGCATAGGGAGCTAAGGTTCCTGCCCAAGGCCACACAGCCGTGAGGAGGCAGGCAGAGCCTGTATCCAAGTCCAGGGGTCCAGCTTGCAGGGTTCCCTCTCTCAATCACTCCACCTCCTGCCTCAGCACCAGCTGAGTCTTACCCTGTGAGCATGTGGGCTCATTCTTGCCAGAACTCCTGATCTTTCAAGAGAAATGAAAATCTAGACTTCATATATGAAATCTCCCAATATTTATTTAAAACAAATGTGTGGGTCCAATGAAACTCATCTGTATTTAATTTGTGACTCTTCCATATTACAGCCTATCAAAATCTGGTGATATTTAAGCAGGGGGCTTCCTGAAGCTACTGGAAAAATGACGACGACTGACACACTACCCACCCTGGGGCGAGGGCGTTTTAAACAGATGGTAAATGCCGTCATAAGGCTTCTAAATTCTTCTAAATGCCTCTCCCCTCCAAAAGAAAAGAAAACCCCCAAACAAAAAACTTCAAAAACCACTCCTTAAACATTAGGGGTAGCAGGTGACAGACCTCTCTGATATCTGTAAACTCACATCCAAAACCTAGGCCACTGCTTGGTCTATGACCACATAAACAAGGTAGGTAAATGAAAGATGCTTTTATTCTTAACCTTACACTGACTTTCTACTCTTTCCTTGGCTGGAATGGGTGGGAAAGGTGTTGTCTATTGCCCTTTGACTCATGTATCAGCAAACCACACACTACAGGATATTTTTTCAGAAGTGGGGGGCTGCAAGTGACCACCGTGGTTTTATATGGGGCCTTTCTTCAAAGAGCCTGTGAACTTATTTACTGTAGGGTAAGGAATAATCAAAGCCCAGCTCCACAATGAAGATACTGTGAATTTCCACAGGCTGATTGCACCTGTCACTGCCTTGCATAATATTGCCTTCTACAGTCTTTTTAATTTATTGTTATTATTATTTTTAACATCTTTATTGGAGTATAGTTGCTTTACTTTGTTGTGTTAGTTTCTGCTCTAAAACAAAGTGAATCAGCTATACATATTCATACATCCCCGTATCTCCTCCCTCTTGCGTCTCCCTCCCACCCTCCCTATCCCACCCCTCTAGGTGGTCACAAAGCACCGAGCTGATCTCCCTGTGCTATGCGGCTGCTTCCCACTAGCTATCTATTTTACATTTGGTAGTGTATATATGTCCATGCCACTCTCTCACTTCGTCCCAGCGTACCCTTCCCCCTCCCTGTGTCCTCAAGTCCATTCTCGAGTAGATCTGTGTCTTTATTCCCGTCCTGCCCCTAGGTTCTTCAGAACCACTTCTTTTGTTTTTTAGATTCCATATATATGTGTTAGCATACAGTATTTGTTTTTCTCTTTCTGACTTACTTCACTCTGTATGACAGATTCTAGGTCCATCCACCTCACTACAAATAACTCAATTTCGTTTCTTTTCATGGCCAAGTAATATTCCACTTAGGTTGCTTCCACGTCCTGGCTATTGTAAATAGAGCTGCAGTGAACATTGCGGTACATGACACTTTTTGAATTATGGTTTTCTCAGGGTATATGCCCAGTAGTGGGATTGCTGGATCGTATGTGGTTCTATTTTTAGTTTTTTAAGGAACCTCCGTACTGTTCTCCCTAGTGGCTGTATCAATTTACATTCCCACCAACAGTGCAGAGGGTTCCCTTTTCTCCACACCCTCTCCAGCATTTATTGTTTGTAGATATTTTGATGATGGCCATTCTGACTGGTGTGAGGTGATGCCTCATTGTAGTTTTGACCTGACCACTGTCCTTTTTGTTCTCCCTCCATCCCTGCGCCGACTGTTACCATGGCACCAGTGAGCCGTTGTGGTGTACTGGCTGCCATGGCTCACTCTCTCATGTAGGTACTGTGACCCTATTTATCTTTGCATCCCTTGGGCCCAGAACATCTGGCACGTGGGAGATCCACAGATGTTAGTGGAATAAAGGGAGTTTGCTAATTATATTTCTTATTTACCGGTCACCTTTCTTTTTCCTATCTTTACCTTATCTTTCACCTCTCTAACGCCCTTTATTGTCTTTGAAAGTGATTGAGTTCCATGGACAAGATGCTATACAGTCTGGTAGGGAACATTCATTTATTTCCTGAGGGGTAGGTAAAGCTCTAATCACCCAGAAGACATTTAGGTCTCCTTTATTTAGAAAGTAAAGGTAACGACTTTCCCAGTAAGTAAACAGGAAAATGGATTTTGATTTTCAAGAAAATTGATTCACAGATGACTTTCAAGTAGCATTTCTTTTGCCATAAACCGAGCTCTTTGAAATAATCAGCAGCACGACAGACTGCACGCTTAGAGAGTAAAACACAGGAAATAAGTGGGGATTGTATCATCTAGCAATGCGAAGACTGAATATGTCAGCAAGGCTTTTTAAACATCCAAGTAGTTTTATGTGAAGGAAAAAAGGCCTCATTGTGCACAAAATAAAATGGGGAATCGCCTGAGAATGAAGGTTTGAAATACTGGGATGAATTTAAAGAATACTGGATGTCCTTAAAGAATACAAGAGATTTTTGAGAGGCCTGGAGTGACTGAATCCCTCAGTGCAGGACAAAGTGAAACCTTACGGTCACCCGGGGAGATGTGTGGCCTGGGCTGTGTCCTTTGGGGCACAGAAGAAAAATGCGATGTGGCAGAAGCAGACCAGTGCAACAGGTAGTAACTTGTCATACATCAGAACTGGCACCAGGTATAATAGTGAGCATGGAGGGGGCAGAGGGGAAGATAATTATCTTTTCTTCAACTGTGTAAAAACCCAGAGTTTCGGTTTGATGTGACTGGGCTGATGTTTCGCTTGGCTGGCTAACAGCGTGGAGAGTTTCTCTGCCATGTATATCAGCAGTTCTCTTAAGTGACTGGAAAAAAATACTTTTCCTTAAATCGCTGGTCAAGAAGTTGCTGGCACACTGTCCCTTAAATATGCCTGTCGGGTGATACCAAAAGGATTATTTAAGATTATGAAACTAATCCAAAGGCTGCTCCTCCCTGGAAAATGACTAGGAAAGAGATGTTTAAGTCCAGGCCGGCTACACACACACACACACACACACACACACACACACACACACACACTCTCTCTCTCTCTCTCTCTCTCCTGATCTTTTAGGAGATGGCTACAGAAATGCCATTGTAAGCAAGGGGGAAAAAAAGAATCGCCTCTCACAGAAGTGTTTAAGTACATTTTGGTCTCTTCGCCAGGGCCAATAAAGATCTCTTGCTGTGAGCCAGCTAGAAAAGAAACCAGGGGAAGGATGCTACACTTTATGTGGTCTGATTGTGATTAGTGATTAGTGCCCGTAGCTTCAGTCACTTGGGAATAGCAATCAGGGGTTCTCTCCTGCAACTCTGAACAACTACAAAACACCACTGGCTCCCATCCCATACGATGATGGGATATTAACTGAAAATCTAATTAATCTGTGAATGAATTATGGCCTAAAAAATAAACTGTTTTATAATCAATTTGAAGTGAGTCCCTAACAGAAGATAAGATGAACAAAAAGCTCTAAAATTATCAAAGGGTGGTACATTCTGTTCACTGTGACTGATGATTTTAAGGGGGATAATTTTACAATCCATCACATTTTTGTCTTTTCGAAAATCATGCCTCCCAATGTATGCAGTAAATTAATTTTAAAATTTACATATTTATTAAAAATCCTATTGCAAACAGCAGGAAGGGAGCCCCCTTTGAACAATAAAATAACGTTATTGCACTGGAGATAAAAAAAATTAAAAGATTTTTATTTTGAGGTAATACTCATATAAATTGCTATGTGAATTAGTTAAACCAAGAATTTACATTCACCAGAAGCATCAACGGAGTATTAAAGATCATCCCCCAAATCGTCATTTTGGGGAGATGAAGCCAATCTCACAACACGTAAAAGGCACAGGAAGACGAATAGGGAGGTGAAGACCATGGTGCTTAGCCTGCGGGTGAGCACGTCTGACGGGGGGGGGGGGGTCAACAATCACTCTGGGAGGAGGCGCAGACACGAAAACCCCAGGCCTGCCTTTTGGGTGGTAGAACGCTTGACTTCATTTCAAAAACCTCTTTCCAAAGAGATCCTCGACTGTACTTCAGAAAGCCTATTTGGCTAACCTTCCCATCCAATATGGAAACCTTGCCTGAGGTAGAGACCATCCCGGATGTCTGCATTAGCCTCGGCTGTCAAGGGGCTAGGTACCAGCTGGGGTGGTCTCCAGAGCATGCCGGGAAATCACTGGAAGGGCACGGGGTTGTAGTCAGAAGCCGATGCCACACCACGTCTGAGTGAACACCACTGTTCACTCTAGATTAACCTCATAATAGACCGTCAACTCAAAGATCTGGACCTGAGATACGAACTGCCTGGATTCATCGACAGAAAGATGAAAGCGCCAGAAGGAGCAGAGCTGGTGTGAGTCACCCTGTGTACTCGCTACAATAAGGGATAATCCACTGGGCTGAGCCGACACCAGGTGCCCTCCGCAAAGTCCTGGGACAGAAGGGGGCATGAGAATACATCTATTTCATGAACTTCAGTTTAATCATGGCTATTTCCTTCCACGGGGGATTCATGATAGCTGTTATTACTGTCTTTAGGAGGACCACCGAGGTCCCTTTACGAAGCGCTCTCGGTGAGGGGATGGTTGCCACTGATCCTGCTGTGCAGAGCCCACTGCTTCGGTGCAGGCGTAGCTAACCCTGGCACGCACGTGGCAGCTGCCCGCTCCCAGGCCCATAGCAGGCGCTGCTTACCAATCTCTGTAACCCGCCTCCTGCTAAAGACGGATACAGCCTCAGAATCCTTTTTTTTTTTTTTTTGCGGTACGCGGGCCTCTCACTGTTGTGGCCTCTCCCGTTGCGGAGCACAGGCTCCGGACGCGCAGGCTCAATGGCCATGTCTCATGGGCCCAGCCGCTCCGCGGCATGTGGGATCTTCCCGGACCGGGGCACGAACCCGTGTCCCTAGCATCGGCAGGCGGACTCTCAACCAGTGCGCCACCAGGGAAGCCCCAGAATCCTTTTTAATACAGTAATTCAGGCAGCCTCTGCACACTGAATGTCCTTAGCATTTGAGATGAAAGCCATTTGGCATCCCTGCTTGTGTAAAAAAAATATACACACACACACACACACAAGTGTATACATGTTTGCATATCACAGAATCTATATGTTAATGAGTAGGTAAATCCCTTAGTAGATGTGCCTACCATGAGATATGTATATTGATGTCTTCGTATATGGAAACTTGAAGTTATCTTCGACCCCTCTCTCTCATACCCCACATCCACCAGTCTTTCCCGGTAAATTGCCTGTTTGTTCTCAGATGCATTCCTCTCCTTTTCCCCTGCTCTGCTTTGTGTCACTGGGAACTATGTTTCCCAGGCTCCCTCTTTCTCTGGCTTCTGAGGAGGTGCCGCCAATGAAAGGCAATGGCAGAGTCCTGGAAGGCAGGAGGAGAGGAGGAAACAAGGCGTTTCTTCCCTCCTCCGGGACTTGTGCTGTTCCTGGCAGCAACTGCTTCTCCTCCCTGGCTCTGCCTCCTGCCAGATAACCCCTCCCACCCACCGCTCTAGCTCCCGTTGGATGGTCCAGCTTCTGGGGTTTAATGTCACCTTCTGCTAGCATCCCTCCATCCCTAGGGAATGCTTGGGACTTCTTGCTTCGGCTAATCTCTGGATTGCCTGACTGTCTCCTTTTACCTTCTCAGCTAGTCCATTATCTGGGTGATTCCCTGTATTTAATTCTATCTACAGAGAGACCTAGAAGGGTTCCTGGTCCATGCTAGACCCTGACCAATACAATCATCAAACTCTGTTCGCTCTACTTTTCTCTTCTTCTTTTTTTTGGCTGCACTTCACAGCCTGCGGGATCTCAGTTCCCTGACCAGGGATTGAACCCAGGCTATGGCAGCGAAAGCCCAGAATCCTAACCACTACGCCACCAGGGAACTGTCAGTTTGCTCTACTTTTAAAACATATCGTAAACCCATTCACTCTCCACCATTTCTTTTCTGCTACCACGGTCAGGCCAAGTTACCACCATCTCTTGCTTGGATGGCTGCAATCGTTTCCTAAGTGGTCTTGGCACTCCCACTCTCACGTCTCAACAGTGTATTCTCCATCCAGCAGCCACAGCCGTCCTTAAAAACTGTTAACTCAAATCACGATGCTTCCCTGTTCAAAAGCCCCCAACGGTTTCCCTTTGCTGAGAACTTTAGAAACCTGAAGTTACTGACACAGCCTACGAGGTCCTATGTGATTGGCCCCCAGATTCTTCTCTAATTCCCTTCCTCTCCCTTCCTTCCAGCCATAATTGTCTGGGGACACATCGCATGCCCCACTTCAGGGCTTTTGTACTTTCCTGCACTCTGTGTCAACATGCTCCTCCTACAAACAGTCACATTTCAAAGTTTCACTTCATTCAAAACTCTTCAAATGTCCCCTCTTCAGAGAGACCTTATGGGATCACTCTCTCTGAAGTAGTACCCTCGTTATTTCCTACCCACTCATCCTGCTTGATCTTTTAATAACATATGTCATTACGTGACATTAAATTACATTTTGTGTGTTTATTATCTGTCTTCTCATCTAAAACATAATATCCACAAAGGCAGGGACTTTGTCTTTTTCTTTTTTTTTTAACCTTGCTTTGTCTGCGGTACTTAGAATGTTGCCTATCAAGTAATATAAACTCTATAAACATTCTTGAATCAATAAATAATAGGTGATGAATCTGAATTAATAAATAACAGGTGAAAAACAAGTGGCACAGGTAAACAGTTGCATTATTAGAATAAGGGAAGACAGATAAACACTTTTCTCATTAAGTCAAACAAACATGTTCAAAATGGAATCCCACTGCAAACCAGGGTATTGCTGGGGAGTTATGGCACAAACTAAGTTAATGAGTGGACAGTGATCAGAGAGGAAGTCCCCGAGAATTACACTCCCCCCATTTTCACATCCCTGCCATTCCTCCTTTTCAAGCACTGCTGCTTAGGACCTACGTTTAGTGCACTTGCAAGTAATGTTGGAAATACTTTTAAATTTCCATGTGTCAAAGGGAACCAGACAGTCAGTGAATAAAGTTCTTTGGTATGCTTACTTTAATTATATAAGGTAGGAGAAAATATAAATATATGTGAGATGTCTAGGGTTTTTGGCCTGCCACTTCTTCTGGCCAGGAATTATAGCTAGGAATGACCACTTGTTTAAGGGATATGATACTGATAAATCCTAGGAACTCACTTATCAAAGCTGATTTCTTCCTACTGAAGCCAACTGTCTTATCAATTCCTCTACCTTGTCATCTTCAGTTTTTTTTGGCTTTGGGTACTCTTAAGGGTCAAATTGTGTCCCCTGAAAAGCTATGTGGAAGTCCTAGCCCTTGATTCCTGTGAATGTGACTTTATTTGGAAATAAGGTCTTTGCAGATATAATTAAGCCCTAAGTGAGGATGGGTCATACTGGCATAGGATGGGTCCTTAATCCAAGATGACTAGTGTCCTTCTGAGAAGAGGAGAAAAGGTGGAGAGACAGACACACACAGAGGGAAGGCAGCCATGTCATGACAAAGACAGAGACTGCAGCTGTACGGCTGCACACCCGAGAACACCAAGCATTGGCAGTGGCCACCAGAAGCTGGGGGAGCATGCGTGGCCCTACCGATACCCTCATTTCAGACTTCAGGCCTCCAGGACTGTTGCTTTCAGCCCCCCAGTTTGTGATTCTTCATTACATTATGGCAACCCTAGGAAACTAAAACACGTACTCTGTAGAAGACTCACTGTCAACTGGAGCCATTTTGTGATACTAAAATTCCAGGTTTTACAAACATATGCTTATGAATTTTTTTAACTGATGAGAAGAAAAAAGGCAAGCTTATTTTTTGCCATTTTTATCTTTACTGGACTTAGAAATGGATGCTGAAGATAAAAAAGAAACTTTGTTTAACTCCGTGCTATGCGAAATTATGAAACTATGATTACATTAATTCTGTAAAATATTAAAGAATACTTCATTCGAAAGGAAAAATCATCAGAAAGGAAATGAAGTTATATTTAGAGTATCAGGAAACCACGGAATGCAACATTTCACAGGATGTCTCTTTTTATGCACACATTAGCTCTCTGGCTAGTTATACACTGTTCCACCCCACCCCATTGGCTGAGTCCATGAGTAGAGGAAAATTGTAATCAACATTTCCTTGCAAACGTGTACTTGGCCCAAAACTCTTTCAAATAAGTTTTAGTCCCAAGGCTTTCCTTTCTTTAAAAATAAATTCAAATTCAATTCCCTCTCACAATTTGAAAATGCTGGATTTAGGCCCAGGATTCTATTCCCAGCTAGGATCTCTCCCCACAATATGCCAGGGGAATATACCTGGTGGGCTGTGAATATAAATGGCTTAAGTTCCTTCACTCCCTTAGGGATGATAACCAAGTAAGTGAGTTACAGACTAAGTTAAACGCAGGCCAACTGGGGGGCCATCTGGCATAATGAACAGAGTCAGACCAACTTCTCATTTGAAAGCTTTTCCTAAAATCAAGTGAAATATGAATTGCCTCTTTACAGAGTCCCTGTTGTGTCATGAAAGTTAGGTTGGCTTAAGAATATGGGTCCAGGATGAGCTCAGGTGTCATCCCCCAGTCTCCAGCATGGTCCTCAATAAAGTTGTGGACTCATGTGGGCCATGTCTATGCTTAGGAGGAAGGAAGAAGTCTCTTCTCCAAATGGGAAAAAAGTCGTTATTTTCTTGGTAAAGAGCAAAAAGCTTCAGAGTGAACAGCAACATCTCTGCCCTGGAAGGTCTGTCAAGAGTGACACCTAGTTCAGGGGTGGGAAAATCAATCTGGGAGCATAGAAATGTCAGAGCCTGCCTTGCCTTATGGGAGAAGTGACCTTTTGATCCTGGAACTTCCTTTTATTCTTTGCTTCATTCCTGGCCATGGCACCCACCTTGTGCTCCATAATCCCTAAATAAATGATGGCTCATGACCCGTTCTCAATGGAATTGCCTTTTTCAAGAGGAAATGTGCCAGTATTCAGTCTATTGGTTTCCTGCTATGACCTTTGATGCATAAGGTGGGAATGAAGCCAAAAAAGGGTGCCGCAGAAATCTGGGGGCCTAATAATATAAAATTGTGCCTTTATTTGAAACAGGATACAATGATACTTTGGTCATTCCTGTTACATCAGCTTGTCCATACCACACACATGTGCATTTCTGCCATTTGACTCTTTTAACCTTTCACACACCTTATAATTTTACTTCTTCTCTGATTATCTATTATTTTCCATTTAACTCTGAAAATCTTTAAAAGTATCTCATTTCAGAGATCTCTTCTTCCAAGTTTTGTTGAATTGTTTTTTCTATTGAAGATTAAATGTGTTTCCAAATACCACCTACACCAGCAGTTAACTTTTCATGTGAGTATTTTAGCCAACCCAATGCTAATAAATCCTAGTTTGTTTCAAAAATTCAACTCTGAGTAAAATTTAGTTTGCAACACATATGATGGTGCATACATTTAGTTTAAAGTAGCAAAGATTTATTTACGTGGATTGGCTTTGTATGTCAAGATGAGGCCATCGTGACCCCACAGAACTGCAGGTTCACAGCTTCTATTTTTCAGTCGTGAGAATAGATTTCTGCTGGTTGGTCCCTTCTATAGCGTCTAGTCCTCCATAGGCCGAACCTTACACCTACAAAGGCTTGCTAGCTTTGGAATGTTCCAGTTCTTGTGAGCAGTTAATGCTATTATTTGTATTAAAAGCTAATCGGCCCACGTGGAGACAGTGATCATACTACCGCTCACCGAACGCTTCCTGTGTTCAAGGCTCTGTGACAGAGGTTGTGTACACACCACCTCCCTTAATGCCCACAACTTTACGGAGGCGGATTCTATTGTGCCCGTTATAGAGGTGAGAAAACTGAGGCTCAGCAAAGTTAAGGAGTTCACGTAGGGACAGAAAGGGCTTTCTGCTTCCAGTGTTCCTAGTCTTTTTATTGGCAAGAAAGCTTAATCATCTATATTCACTGGCCATAAATGTGGACAGTTAAAAAGCTTTCAGACTTGAAGGCGAGGAAGAGAAAATCAAAATGAAGGAGAAATTCTCCTGGACTCACAGTTGGCAACTTTTTAAATGATCACATTAACAATCTACAAATTGTTAGAGTAATCCAGAGTAATTAAAAGAGGACACGGTAAGAGAGGTCCCAGGGTGGCTGATGGTCTCAGGTCCCCATGCTTCTAACAATCCCTTAAAGAGCAGTCACCTTGGAGGAGCTGGTCTTTGGGGTTGCCTGTCAGGATGTGCTCCCAGGATGCACGGAGATCAGTTCAGGCCAAGCACTGTGATACATGCCACTTGAGTTTACAACATACTTTGGATATTTTGTGCATTTAAACAGCAGAATTGTAACTGATAAACTGTCCACATCATCTCTGTCATTCTTTGTTATTAGGATACTGAATCCTCTGAGAGGGATGTCACATTAGAGCATATTTCTTGCCCTGAAAAGTTGTAGGTTTCTCGAGAAATGAAAGTAACATCGGGAACACTAACAAAAGTAGAAAGAAAAATGGCATCACTGTTTTCTGTTGAGCATTTTGACCTTTCTAGAGGCTTCCGCAGGTCAGCTTCTGGTACCATCTTTTTTTCCATGTCCTGAAGGAAGCTAAGTGTATATACGGTCACATTTTTCATTTTGATATAGTTGATCTATTTTCCAGACTGTAGAAAACTGGGAAATGACTTTTCCTTTAAATATAAGTTGAAACCCTTTGGGAAGGTAAAAGAATTCAAGAAATATAGAGAAATGGCTGTTTCCAAGCCAAGAGGAGAAAGGGAGAGTCTTTTAGGTTTTCAAATTAGTTGTTAGGGAAAACGTTTTTCCTCCCATCAAACTTTCGCTTTTCCTTCTTTAAAATAGATTAATCATAGCTGTGTAGGTTTAGTTTTCTGCCTGTTTGTTAAAATGTGGAAAATATGAACAGTGGTTTCAAATGTTCATGAGTAAATTGTCACTTTGTGCCTTTTATTAGCCTGTATTTCAAACCCTACATTGCAAGAGCTCACTCTTTACTTCTGTGCCTTTCACTGGTAAGAATACGCTAATGGGTTATGTAGACCATGTCTTTATGAACTGACAGTACAATTCCAAAGGACAAAATAGCTTCCAGCCATAATCCAGTAGTATCGAAGTGCTGCTCTGCCGATCTGATGCATTATTGGAGTGCACAGATTTTAGACTCTCGTTAGATACAGACATCTGCTCATTTTTTCCGGCTTAAGAAAGACTGCATTCGTTTTGTCTTCTTATTTATCTTTTCTGAAATTTATACTTGTCTATTTAAAAGCCAAAAATAGCACCCTTGAAAATTATACAACCTGCTTTAATTTTCTCTAAAACTAACTCTTCAGAGCACAAAAGGCAGACACACTTGGCAGGCCTGGGTATGGATATGGACTGTGTGACTTTGGACAAGTCACTGAACTTGTCTAAGGCTCAGTTTTATTACATTTACAATAGGGAATGATACAGAGCATCTGGAAAGTAGTATTGCTCAACAGGTAATCACCAGACCAGAAGCCATGGCAGCACCTGGGAACTAGTCAGAAATGCAAAATTTCAGGCCCCACTCCAGACCCAAGGAACCAGAAGACCAATGTGTGTCTTAACAAGCTTCCATGGGATTCTGATGCACATCCAATTGTGAGAACCACAACTCAACAACAAAAAAACAAACAACCCAGTCAAAAAACAGGCAGAAGACCTCAACAGACGTTTCTCCAAAGAAGACATACAGATGGCCAACAGGCACATGAAAGGAAGCTCAACGTTCCTAATTATGAGAAAAATGCAAGTCAGAAAGACTGTGAGGTACCACCTCACAACGGTCAGAATGGCAATCATTAAAAAATCTACAAGTAACAAATGGGATCCAGCAATCCCACTCCTGGGCATGTATCTGGACAAAACTATATTTCAAAAGGATACATGCACCCCTATGTTCATAGCAGCACTATTCACAATAGCCAAGACATGGAAGCAACCTAAATGTCCACTGATAGGTGAATGGATAAAGAAGATGTGGTACACATATACAATGGAATATTACTCAGCCATAAAAAAGAGGAAATAATGCCATTTGCGGCAACATGGATGGACCTAGAGATTGTCATACTAAGTGAAGTAAGTTGGAAAGAGAAAGACAAATACCATATGATATCACTTATATGTGGAATCTAAAATATAACACAAATGAACTTACCTACAAAACAGAAACAGACCCACAGACCTGTGGTTGTTAAGGGGGGAGAGGGGGAGGGGGAGGGATGGATTCGGACTTTGGGATTAGCAGATGCAGACTATTATATATAGAATGGATAAATAACAAGGTCCTACTGTAAAGGACAGGGAACTATATTCAATATCCTGTGATAAACTATAATGAAAAAATATAAAAAGGAATATATATATATATATATATACGTATATCTGAATCGCTGCTGTGCGGCAGAAATGAACACAACATTGTAAATCAACTATACTTCAATAAAATAAATCTAAAGAAATTAATTTCGAGAACCACTGCTGTGGAGATTAGAATGAGCTATACGGAGGACTTGTGTGCCACATTTTAGAAGTTCAAGAAATAGCAACTATTTTCTTTCTGTTATTACCCCTGTTATATGGAAGAAACTGAAGCACAGAGCCAGGTGGTGACAACGCTGGAAGGAGCACCTGGGCCTTCTCGGTCAGCCGAGCGGCTGAAGGCGTGGCCCCCTTCTCCACTCTGCACTCTCTGTAGGATGTGGTAGACGGTTCGATAGACCTCAGTTATAAGTGCACATGGCTCTCCCAAACATAATCTAGTAATACTAACCCATCTCCCTGCTGGGGCCAGGTGATAAGAAATAGTCTTTCTCCTGATAAGAACTATTTTAGAAATTCTGAAATCACAAATTGTGATCTGCTTAGAATTACAGTTTTAGAGGTGGAAGTGGTTTACAGATCATCCATTTCAATTTTCACACTGTGCTTTTCAGAGATCAGTGGGACTCCCCCCAGGCTGCACGTTAGAATCTCTTGGGGGACTTAAAAAATTCTAATGGGAACACCCAACCCAAAAGATTTTGCTTTAACTGGTCTAGAATTTAGTTGGTTAAAAGTTCCTTAAGTAGAGTTGCCAGATAAAACATAGGAAACCGTATAAACTTGGACGTCTAGGTAAATACTAAAACATTATTTCATTATTTAGCTGAAATTCTAATTTAACTGGGTATCCTGTAGTTTTGTTTGTTAAATATGGCAACCCAATCGGAGGACTCTAAGGTCTGGCTAGGGTTGAGAAACCCTTGTAGGGTTTCCTCTGAAATACTACAGCTGCCACTATAGTGACCTGGGGAAGCAGGGCACCATCTATGCCCGTTCAAACCTGCTTTTTTTTGGTTAACACTTTTACATTACAAACGTTTTGTAAGTTTTTACATTTACATTACAAAAATTTACATGTATTGTCTGTCTTAAGCATTGGGTCTCTGTAATAGTTTGCTTGCAAAAAAAGTTTTTGTTATGACTAAAAAAGATTTGTAATCCTCTGATCTAATTCAAAATCTTCTTTCTGGGTAAGACCCAGAGACTCTCATAGCTAATTAAATGCAAAACCAAACTTCTCCATCAGAGGCTAATGCTAGGACCCTTTTCCTTTTTTCTGAGCTGTAAGTCAGGAGTAAGAGGTGGTATGATCCTATATCTGAAAGTGCTGGATGAACATCTGGCAAGCCCCTAAAGTTTTGCCAGACACTGTACTCAGCCCAGGTATTAAGGTGTGATTTCAGCTCTCAAGGAGCTGAAACACAAATAGTGTAGCTGTCTCTAGAAAAAAATGCCACCGATTTCTACGGCTTGTTCCCTCCATAATTTGACTGTTCAAAGCACCTTTCTTTGATCTGCAAAATGAGAACCGCGAGGCCGAAGGACTGCACTGGGTTTCCCAGAGGCAAATGGAGTCTAACCTAAATTTCCACTTTGAAAGTTAAAGGAGTGAAGAATATAGGATGACAAATGACACAGGGATGAATCCCTGCCCTCATGCATCTTCCATTCCAGTGATAGACAAGATAACTTCTAAGTTCTCTTCTAACACAAAAGCTCTAGGTTATTAGATATGGGGAGAAAAAGCAGAAAGAGAGAGAGAGAGAGAGAGGTGAGTTTTCTGTTTGTTGTTTTTCAGCGAAGGCCGCAGGACAGATTCAAGTTGAAAGGCAGATTCTGGGAACAGTAACGGCAAATCCAAGGCTGTTCATCACCCGCGTTTCTGTGCTGGTCCTCTGCTCACCTCTCAGGCTCACTGGCACACACAGATCACAACCACTCCCAGCTGGCACCACCTTTATGTTATAAATTTCTCTTGTAAAGCCACATGACCTCTGTTCTGCTAACCGCCTATGGGGAAGACTGGTGGTCACTGCCTTTTTCTGACCCTTTTTTCACTCCCCAACTCCCTCACTAGCTCCAAGCAGAAACTCTCTTCTCCTTTATGCCAACTGAAACTTGATTCTTCACGACTGACCCCGAAAGTCCCTCCAGGGAGAGAGCCTCACTACTTCATGCCTTTTGCTGGGAACCCTGCTGGCTTTCAATCTCAGAGTCATAGACCGTTCATACACCCAGCCCATCGATAAACATTCAGTAAGCCCTTGCCATGTGCCAGAGCTTCAGTGGGAAAGGTCACAGTTCCTGCTGTTAAGGAACAAGCAGGGGAGGCAGATGGGGATAACAGCAATTTGATGGTCATGGTGAGAGGAGGGGATTATGGAATCCCAGGAGAGGGACAGAAGCCTAGATCTAGAGTTCTGACTTTGAGTTGATCCACTCCGTTTGAAATGGGGAAAATAAGTCTTCATCTGACATGGGAAGATAAGACCCTATGATGGCCCATGATGTAAGGTCACTGAGTAGGAGTTGTGACAGCAACAAGCAGGCATGGGCACGGGTGGGGTGTCTATACCATACTTTTGGAAACTCTGGGAACTTATTTCTATGCTGCTGGTATTTTTTTTTTTTTTTTTTTTTTGGCCTCGCCTTTTGGCTTGTAGGAGCTTAGTTCCCTGACCAGGGATCGAACCCAGACCCTGGCAGTGAAAGCACCAAGTCCTAAGCACTGGACCACCAGGGAATACCCTATGCTGCTGGTATTGTTAGTGGCTTTTAACATTTCTAACTTATTCTCTCTACAACCAGACTGTAAGCTCTGTGTGGGCAGGACCGTGCCTCACGCTTCCTCTCTATTGCCCCCAGGACTTAGTGACGATTCATGGTGAGTCCCCGGTCAGTGCTAACTGAGTCTACCCATAAGCATGGCCAAAGGAGAGGTTTCACTCTGCCCAAATGGCCTAGGAGCCTCCTCTTGCACACTTAACTTTCCTTCCTTGCACATCTTCAGGCCTGTAATATGAGTCCTCCAAAAATCAGTCAATAATAGGACAGCACACTCTATGAATCGCCCCAAGGTCCTTAGGAACAAAGGATATTCCTTCACCTGGACATGGGTCATAGGATCCTTTTCTCATTAATTAGGCCCGATGGTGAAGTGACTGACACAGCAAACTCCAGAATGTGGGGATGAAAGGGCCAGGTTGGCCAGGTGGATCACTGTAATGGAAGAAACGGGTATCTTTCCATTTTCCCTCAGTTACCAAACTGTCTGCTTCACAGCTGGTCATAAAGGAAACTGACCGATCTTCTCCTTGCTAGAGTATCTCTTTAATAGAAAACGGACATGGAACAACTGGAGAGTCAAATTGTTTTCAAAAGTTGGATCTGTATGTGAGGACAAAAATACACACTGTCTGGGTACTAGGAAAAAAAGACATGAGTGTTTTTTAAAATTAATACATTTGGAGTGAGCAAAGGCCTGTCTCAAAAGAATGATGAGCTTGACCCTATGCAAATAAAATCTTCTATACTGCAAAGAACACCCTAAGTGATGTTCCAAGCAAATGAACAACTGGGAATGAAATGGACAGTTTGTATCACAAATGAAGGAATCATCTCCCTAAATGTTACGAAGCTCTTAGAAATGGTGTTGGGAACGACTAACAGCCCAGTCAAAAACTGGGCAAGGGTCACTCCCGGATGATTCACAGATTCAGAAATACAATGACATTTAAGTAGATTGAAGCAGCAGTTCTCAGCCTTACACTTCATAAGAGAAATCAAATCCAAACCACACTGGAAATACATTTCTTCTACGTAAGATTGGTGGAGCACAACAGTTTGACCTTGAATTTGTTGGTGAGGATTTGGGGGGACCAGGCATGTCAATCACGGCAGGTGGATGTGAAAACGGCCCAACTCCTCTGACGATGCGTTTACTATGACTCAGAAGTCTAATTCTGGGAACCCATTCCATAGAGGACTAGTTGCATTAACTACGTACCTAGTACATAGCTGTGAGAAAGAAGGAGGAAGACTTTTCCGTACTGACACGGAGCGACCTCCAGGATATGTTGTGAATCGGAGGAAAACAGAACAAGACAAGATGCAGCACGGAATGTACAGTTTGCTTTACTTTATATACAAAGTATTTATTTGCATCTGCTTGGTTTGCACAAAGAAAGACTCGAAGGATGAGCAAGAAACCAGCAAAGATGGTTAACCTATGTGAGGCGTGCGGCACAGAGGTAGGGGAGAGGCTTCTGCGATCCAAACAATAAAATCAAGCTGTGAAAAACGAGACCTGAGGAAAACTCTGAGAAGCTCTCCAAACAGCAGGGACTGCTGGATCCTGAAAGCTGAAGCTTGATGTCCGAGTCACTGTAGGCTTTGTTTACAGCGATAGAACATCAGGCCTGGTGGCGGGGGTGGGGGGTGGGGTGGGGGCTATCCGGAAGACATCCAGCTCGGGATTGGCTGCATGAGGGCAAGACAGATGTTTGCTCAAGATCACTCAGTAAGTTACGGTCCAAGAAGGCACATGCACGCTCCAGGATGGGTATCTGAGCCCTTGTGCATGTCTCAAAGATTTCGTGGGCGCTGTGGTGCAGTGAACGATGCCAGCATAGCTTTAGGTCTTCCCTCAAAATACTGATCCCGCCACCTCTCCTTCTACAGAATCCTCATCAAATTCAGGAAGATACCTGGAGGTTTCTGGCAGAGGGAACATTCCAGGATGAAAAGGGCCAATGTGATATATTATAATTATAGCATAGGATGGGTCAAACAAACCAAGATAAAAGGGAAGTTTTTAAAAAAGTGAAAAGATGAGGGTGGAAGAAAACACTGTTTATGATGCCTCTGGAGGTTCATAAACAAATAAGTAAGCTGATTGGCCGGGAGGCTGGGAGCCAACCACTAACCTTCTCTGCCTGCCCAAGACTGAGAGCCAGCTTGGCCAATACCATGGAAAGGATGCTGTCTCCTTTTCTAATTAAATTCCTTAAAGAGTGTGCTGATTTATTCATTTATAATACAATTCCTGGTCTGAGTATAAATGGAACTTTCCCCCACCTGATCCAGCCTCACCATATCTCTTGGGCCCCATGTAACTGAATCTGGAAACGATGATGCTGAGTGACAGCTTGGGGTATTGCTACTTACTGTGAAAATAAATAATAAGGAAGGAGGAGGCTACTGGGCTTGTTTCAGGGAAGGTTGAATCAGTTCTTTCTTACTTAGACTGAATTTTAACAACAGATAAAGAGAATATGGCGTTTCCCTTAATGAAACTGTATATAAGCCTGGCTAAGTTATGAGGTGGGTTTACCCTTCTGAGGCTGCAGCTTCACATTATTTTGGCCCACGGTTTGCAAGGTCCCTGTGCTCCCCTCCCCTCCTCTGAATACCTCAACCTTAAATTCCAGGATTTGTTCTTTCCCTCAGCATGTTTAACATAATTCCACTCATGCTTATTTAGTGTTCTACGGGTTGGAGGCCTTGTGACATCAATAATCAAATCTGAACTATTTCACGAGAAGAAGGCAAGGTGGGCCCTGGATGGCAGATGGAACGAAGGCTCAGAAAAGCTAACATTATTGGTCCAGGGTCACAAAGTCTATTCACTAGAACCCGGGTGTCCTAACTCCCAACTATGGGCATGTCCAACACATCAGGCCAAATAGCCCATGACTTGGTTTCTGGGTTCTAAGAAGTTCACAGAGGAGAGCCAGTTGTGTGATTTGCTGAACGAGGCTTGACATTTTCCTGGCAAAATTCCTGGTTGCTGGTTAGGAAGGAACCCTGCTCTTTTCCCTGAGGTCATCTGCTTGGTTGTACAGTACGGATATATTTGTAGGTTTCTGGCTGGTTAAGGAGGGGTGGTTGGGACGGGGGAATATTAGAAATGGTCTCTGTCCTTCTTCTTCAAGTCTGAGAACAAAATATGCAAAATAATTAGAATCCATGCCTCCTTTCTCCCCACACCTCAAAGCTTTGCACATCCCATTCTCTTTTTGCAAACTTTAATAATTACCTCTAGAAAGATATCCCCTGAATACCGAGCTCCTTCTTTTCCCCACTGACCCTATTTCTTCAACAGAGCTCCTTCTACTGACCTAGGCTTTCTATTCCTGAGATTTATGTTACTCTTCTTAGTCTGAACCATTCTGTGGAAGGGTCCTGGCAAGGGGCCCTTTCCAAATGTCACAATGTGCTTTTTAGGCAAGTAGGAAACGCTGAGGTCCCCCAGGGACCCCGAACACCTGCTGACGATGTTTTTCCTTCTTTTAACATCTAACTGCAATTTACCTGCTTCGCTAGAGCAGCGTGAGGATTGACTGTCCTCGGGTAACTTGCAAGTCTGTAAAGGAGTCCCGCCTCCTCTGGCACGTGTTCTCTAAGAGAGACAGAAATGAAACACTAATAAGAGGCTTAATGGGTAGCAGCCTCAAACAATCTGCGGTCTGTGTTAGTACTTCAGACGGTCGCCCTGTCCCTGACACTCAGACAGAGGCACCGGACCAGACGCCACAGGCCATTGTGAGAGGCCCAGACAGAAGCACGGACATCCCTTCCAAAGCCTCTCGGAGGACGTGCATCTTAACCCCCAATCAGGTAGCTGGGCCAGGCCTGATGCACCCGCTGGGCAGGCAGGGGGATGTGGCTGCTGTCATAGTTTGGCACAAATATTTGACAGCTCGTCCCTCCCAACAAACATTTCCGATACGCAGAGGTTAATCTCGTCCCGGCTGCTTCTCAGCCCTGCTGACATCCTGTGCAGGATAAGGCTTTGTTATTAGGGCTGCCCTGTGCGTTATAGGAGGTTTAGCAGCGTCCATGGGCTCTACGTACCAGACAGCAGCCCTCCCTACCACCTGTGAATTGTGACAGCCTGTAATGTGTCCGGACATCACCGAGCGTCCCGTGGGGAGCACGGTCAGCCCGTTTGAGAGCCACTGGGCTAGATGACCTAGAGTGAACACTGGAGGTATCCCTCGGGTTATGGGTAAGCGCTACACAAAAGTCATTTTCAGACGCGCTTCTGGGGCTGCAGGGTGGCAGGGGCCTTGGAGGTCTAGCAGGTCCTTCTGCGTCCCCTGCATGAGACTGAGGAGACGCACGCATTTTCACAAATGAAATGGCATCCGATTCATTGCTTATTTATTTAGATTCACTGCCCAGCTTTCTTTCAGTCCTGGCAGCCAAAGATTGCTATTTTGCACAGCACTCTGTGTTATTTGCTCTCCCTACCTAGTCCACAACAAGCAAGGATTTGTTCTGTGCTTTGAAATTCTACTTTGCGAGCTCCTGTTTAAATGTCTGGGGCTGTGTTGGAACTTGAGGTGGTAGCACTGGGGGAGCTGTGGTAATGGTGGGGGGGGAGGGGAGAATGTCCATCACAGAGTGACAGACTCTATGGGGGCATCTCTTCCCTCCAAAATGTCTCATTAGGGTCCCCAGACTTAGTCCGCATCTCCTCTGTATCCCGCGGTCCAGTTTAATTGAGCGACGGCCTCACCACGGCACACGGCTCTTTTGATCGGAGGGTAAACTCATTCTGTCCATCGTGACATTTGCTTTCTTAAGGGCCTCACAATATGCAGCTTTAATAATTAATTAAATGCAGGTCACATCGCAGCCTCCCTTTTCAAGCCTGTCTGAGGACACAGCGGGTTCCTTCTGACGGTTAGCTTCTGACCACGTGGTTTTTAGAAGCTAGTGGGGTTTTCTGTTTTGTTTTGTTATTGTGCATAACAAGTGGGGACACTTTTCCCCACTAAAAAAACCCCAAACTTCAGCAGAGTGCAAACCCAATCGGAATAGCTGAAAGGGCTGTGGCTTTTCTGATGGGGAATAAATGGTGACAGAGAGAAATTTGAGAATCTGGCTCCAGTAAGGGCCTCCGAGCAGCCTGCCTGTCACGGTCAGTACTTTCCATTTGTCATGCAGGAAAGTTTAATGCCAGGAGACACATCCCTTGTGTTTTATTGCATGTATCTATTCCCCTCAAGTTGGGATGGGCTTGTCAATATAAAGCCAATCTTTAAAATGATCTAAATAAGAGAGAAGATCCAGGAAGGACTAAAGAGAACTCTTACCGCTAGTGTCCATTTGAAACTAAAGATTTCTCCAGGGGAACTCAGAATGATTATAACGAGTTTGGATTTAGTTTAACCCAATGCTGATTTGGCATATTACAACGATTTGTCATCTTTAAGCCATGTGCCAGATGAACGCTTTAAAATAGATGCAACTTTGCGTGATTTCTCTACAATATAGCAAAATCTGATTGCTCTATTAATAGCCAAAGTCCTTGGCCTCGGCAAGACAGAGTGGCAGCGTTTTTAAAATTCATCATCTCTGCATAATTAGTTGTGAATCTCAAAATATTCAAGCTGAGGAATTAACCAGGAACTGGAGCCGTTATCCTTCAGTGTCCCTTTTCATAGTGGTCCACAGTCATCATGTCCTTGTGTTTTTCTAATTACTGCAAAACCAATTGTTTTTAACTCAGCTGCCCTGGCTCTTTGTAATTTGTTGAATGTAATCACCTTGAAATGAAGAAAACGTACTTCTTGTTCAGGAAACTGGGGCTTTTTTAGAGGAGCAGTTGGCTGTGGGACCGTGGTTCTGGAGCTTTGCTCACTGGACCTGATCAGTGCATTTGAGGGTGAGCGGTCAGAGGAGGGAGGGAGTGTTCTTGAAAGTAAGTTCTAGAGCACAGTGATCTACAGACCCTAGTGGGAAGTCAATTTATGAAAACTAAAAACAAATGAAGTTCCGGTTCCTCACTCCGAGCATGGCCTTAGGCAGTAGAACACAACTGTTTAGGACTCGAGCAGCATCTCTCTCAGATGATGTTTCGAGTCTGGAGGTCTGCTTAGAAGCATCGAGGGAGCAGGGCTATGTCGCTAACCTGCCCTCAAACGCCAGTGTCCAGCACCGGCCTGGACACAGAGTCAGAGCTGAATAAACCAGATGAACTAGAGTAGAGGTCAACTCTCTTCTTTGCTTTTATTCTTTCTGTCAATCTTGTTTATCTACTAACCACTCCAACTTAGAGATTTTCAAAGAACAAATATTGGAAGAGCAAAGGTTCTCAACCATTGTCTCCTTCAGGTCTCAAGGGTGTGATGCATTTTCATCAGTAAGAGTGACTCTCTGTGACAGTAACTCCCAAGTTGGGGCAGAGATTATGAAAATCAGGCCAGGGGACCGGGACCATTTAAAAGAGACAAAACAACACAGAGGAGTCTGATATGCCTCCAGCAGCCCCCATGAAGAATCATCATTAAAGAGGAAGCTGAATTACGTCTGTATCCAGGAGAAAAATTGGAAAAACGGATTCACCAATTTCTCTAGCATAGCCATACAGAGAAGGAGACATGTCCTTATAGAATTTCTCTCTGTAGGTGGCTGCTCTGGGTCTTTCTTTCTCTGGACGAGGAAAGGACCAAATGGATGATGAATGTTGCATGAGGTTAACCAAAGCCTTAACCAGTCCTGTGTTGCATTTTTTTCCAACACTTATGATGTTGTTTACCATTTATTCAACACCTATGATGTGCCAGGCCCTGTGCTAAGTGCTGAACACGAATGAGAAGACAGAGAGCCGGGAAGGCAGGCGTTTCTACAGGGAAAAAGAGAGGTTCGAGCTTGGATTTTGGCCCCTTGAGGTACCTGGCAGGGTAGGTGACGGTGGTGGGCAGCCAGATGGATGAATCAGAAGCTTGGGGGAGCAGCCTTGGTTAGAAATTGCTCATTCACCTTTTGCCAACCAGGTCCAGGGCCTTCAGTCAGGGCTGAGACTCCCTGCCCCGCTCCGTGCAGAGAGCGGGGCTTCATCGCTGCATGTCCACTGGGTCTTCCCTATTCTACATTCTGGCCCCGGTTTGCTCTCTCTCTCTCCTTCCCCTTCCCACCTCTGTCCCTTGCTCCTGCCTTCTCCCAGGCCCCACCTGCAGGAAAGGGGCAGGAGTATTTGTTATGTCTAGCCTGGCAATTTGGAGCGGGCAGCTCCATGGAAACAAAGCCACAGACTCACTCCACCCACCCCTTCACCTGCTGCGCCACCTACCCAGCTGCTAAAACCTGCTCCCACCGCTGCCTCTCTGCTAACACCCTGGCCTTTCTAAACACATTTCAGAGTCACTCTAAAGAAACCAACCATGAAAGGAAAGACGTGTCTTCACTTGAGTGCATTATGAGCCCTTAGGCAGGGTTTTGGAAGGCAGGATTCTTTTGCATAAGAGGTCGAGGCCACTGAGTGTCCATTTCCTAGAAGCCTCGGAGGACAGACTGCCACTGGCAGGTGCCCTCCCCTACCTTAGGGAAATTTCAGGGAACCAGGGAGAGAGGGCGTGTTTCAGAAAGGCCAACTAGCTTGGAGAACATCCATTAAGGCTTTAAGATCTACTGGCACATTCCATCCTGCAGGTTGGGGACCTCTATTACAAAACCTTTTTACTTAAAGAGGGAATGGGCTCGGGGTGGGGGGCTCGGGGCTAGGGGGCAATCTCACTTCGCAGGCACAGGTGACGAAAGCAAGGCAAAATCGTGACTCCAAAGGGGAAAAAATCTCTACTGCACACCCAAGGCATGTACTCCTTTTAGTGTTTTTCTCTTAATTGTTGCTATTTTCTTTTCCTATCAACTTTGCCAACATCCAAAAAGTTACCGGTGCTGCATCGACCCTGAACGTCCCTTCCCAGGCTTGCTGGAAGCCAGCACACACCCACAGGCACGCCAGCCGTCTGCACGCGTTTTCCCTCCCTGGCAGCACTGACATCAGCCAGGGCTGGGGGGTGGCTGGATCGGGCAGGGTGGGCAGATGACAGAGTTCTGGCAACAAGTCCATGTTTAAAGACAGAGGGCAGATGCCTGGCTAGAGGGAAGGCTCTTCTTGCTGGTTGTGCTGCTTCCAGGGTTACTCTGCACCTTATCCCAAGAAGCACCATGTGCACGGAGGCTAAAGCAATAGAATGAAAGAAGCCTGCTCCTCTCAAACAGGGATTTGCTCTGGTTGGAGGGAAGAGGATGAACACAGTGAGGACAGAGGGGAAAAAACCTGAGGCTGAGACTCACTTCAGTTTGCAGGGGGATAGAAAAAAAAGGTAAAGGAGCAAGTTCGCTGTTCACCAGGATCCGTAGCCATCACCGAATGCGTATCCCTTATTGCTCTGCACAAGTCACTTAAACAAGCTGGGTTAAAACTCTGAACCCTAAAGTGATTTCTCTCATACTCAGGTACATCCTCATTCAGAGTCAGACAATTTGTCTTAATCTTGTTTCCTTTTTCAGGATGTTTTCAAACTGCCTTTAGACCGTCCCTCCTTCCCCATCCCCACTTCCTTCCCCCAGCCCTGGAACCCCACTACCAGTGTGAGAGACGGGTCTCAATACGAAGACTGTGTCCCTCTTTTTAGCAAGTAGCATATGGAATCGTGGGATTCCTCCTTGACATACTTTTTCCACTTGGCTTCTGAGACGTCACGTTCTCCTCTGCCCCGCTCACTGCTGGTTCCTACCCAGTCTCCTTAGCTGGTTCTTTCTCTTCTCCACGACCTTTACACGTGGGAGGGTGAGGTCCTCTCTCTGTCAGCACTCTGTCCTCCTCTGATCTCAGCTGGACCCAGGGCCTTAGGTGCCATCGACACGCTGACACTCCAATTACCTCTCCAGACAAGACCTGACCTGCCCAACTCCAGACTCACAGCCCACTGCCTACTCACACCTCCGCTTGCTCAATGGGCACCTCGAACTTAGCATCGATTACCACTCTGCTTCCCCCAACCTCAGCCTTCTCCACTGCAGTGGGCAGAGCTCTGTCCCTTCTAGGACCCCACCTGGCAACCATCCTTGACCCTGCTTTTTCTTTCACCCCCATCTCCAAGCTATCAGTGATTCATGTTGTATTTTTAATTAGAACTGGAATGAGAGCACTGTCACTCCTTGTGCTGTACAGTGACCCAAATCTGGCTATTAATATTGAAGGCTAATTGAAATAAAAACAAATTAAAATAGAGGAAAATGGAACTCTTAGGGAAACTACAGCAAAAATTACATTTAGACATTCAGTTCCTTACACTAGCCACATCGCAAGAGCTCCTAAGCCATGGGTGGGTGATGGCTACGGTATTGGACAGGGCCGAGACACTGCAGAGAGTTCTATTAGCTCGTGCTGCCCACCGCTCTTACTGTTACCACCCTGGTCCCAGCCACTAACACGTCTTGCCTGGATGAGTGTCACAGCCTCTTAGTCGATCTTGCTTCTTCAGTCTTCACGACATGGCAGCCAGAGCGGTCCTTTGAAAACATCTCAGATCATGCCGCTCCTGTGCTCGGAGATGTCCAAAGACCCCCATGCGTGGCTCTCAGGGGAGAAGCAAAGACCTCAGAAATGTGAGCAAGGCCGTACGAGAGCTCTGGCTCCTTTTCCGTTTACTGGACCTCACCTCCCCGTCCTGCAACATACCCCCTCTACCACAGCCACGCTGGCTGCCCGCTGCTGCTGTCTCAAGGCCACGCGCTCCCCCCAGGTATCCTCCAGGGGCTCGCTCCCTTCCCTCCACCGCATCTCTGCTCAAACACCAACTTCTCAGGGAGCCTTGCTCTGACTGCTCTATTTTTTTTTTTTTTTTTTTGCGGTACGCGGGCCTCTCACTGTTGTGGCCTCTCCCGTTACGGAGCACAGGCTCCGGACGTGCAGGCTCAGCGGCCATGGCTCACGGGCCCAGCCGCTCCGCGGCATGTGGGATCTTCCCGGACCGGGGCACGAACCCGTGTCCCCTGCATCGGCAGGCGGACTCTCAACCACTGCGCCACCAGGGAAGCCCTCTATTTAAATTTTAACATCCGCTCCCACCCAACCACCACTCAGGAGCAGCCCTGCTCTCCCGTCCTACCCTGCTCAACCTGTCTTTTCCATATCTCCTTTCAACAAACTATATACATTTACTAGTCTATTCTACCCATTTTTTTTTTCCTGTCTGGCAGAGATCTTCGTCCATTTACTCACTGCTGGAAAGCTAGCCCAGAGGAGGCTTTTTATAAGTATTTGTTCAATAAATGAATAGAGTTTTAGAGCCGGAGGCGCAGTTGAGGGTCAATGAGGTAAGGTTATTCTTCACTGTGGACCCATGTTAAGTTCAGGGTAAGAGCTGGACTAGGGAGCTGGCCTGGCCTAGGCGTCTTCATGGGGAAGGACCCATGATGATTAACTCTCCTTCCCCTTATCCGTCACAACCAGAGGGACGCTGACGCAGCCCCGAGAGCTAACAAGGACAACAGTCTAACTAAAACACCAGGGGGTATTCTCCACTTCCCTCTTGGTAAGCCTTTGCAGGATTCACCCATCTGTCCTGCTTCTCCGGTGACTTGCAGGATCCAAGCAACAGAGAGGAGGCTCAGGTTGATGACTATCCTTACACACCTATCTCACCCCCAGGTATCACAAATGTCAAGACTCCTGGAAAACCGGAAACACACAGGGTTGCTCGATTACGTTTTTGTCAAAAGCAACACATCAGGCTTGTTTTAAAAAGGAAAGTCATGGTTTCATCACATAATTGCCAAATTAGTATTTGAGAGAAGCTGATTAGCACAAAAAGAAGGATTCTCCATTGTATCATTAAAATACGTCTGATAATCTAGAGCGGATTAGAAGAAAAGCAGATCCTAGACCACATTTTGTGTTAGGGGATCATCTGTCCTCTTGTATCTGTAAGGAGATGCCATCTGAATATATATATTTTTAAATGCCTCGGGATGATGGTTTTTCTACTGCCAATTCTCTTTCAAATAAAAATAATGTGAGAAAGTTTGAACCTCGTATAAACAGACGTGCTCATAATGGCATGGGTAACAGGTCCAGAGTTACAGAGCAGGATATGAGCAGAGAGCCTGGGAACGCCCCATCCACGGCTCACTGGATGACTTAACTTGCCGAAGTATGTAATTAAGAACAAAGTTATCTTTATAGTCATTCCTTCATTATGGAGATAACTCCACCGGAGACTTTTTGGGAGACGCCAGATTGGAAATAAAATCCTTACAGACTGCACTGCAATGTCATTAAGATAATACCAGAAAGCAAATTGATGCATGTAGACAATCTTCCATAAGTACCAGAAAATTAGATCTCGGGAGAGACATGGAACTGAGATGTAAAATCAAAGCGGGGTGGAGACAGAGCCCAGCGAAAGGCGTGATGGACAGCTTCCCGAGAGACAGGAGCCCCGAGTGTCCCGGGGCCCCGGCGTGCATTACCTGGGGTGGCGCTCTTCATCGCTTTCACTAACTTGCCCCTTCCAGCTCCAAAACCATTATTTCCATAGTCGGGGTCACTGTCACTACCACTGCCACCGCTGGCAGAGTACGCACACATTCTGGGTACCTTGTCCTAAATGAGTAACATGAGACCGTTAAGATTATTCACACTAGACAAAATGGGCAGACCATCCTGTGAGGATGTTCGTACCTGGCTGTTGGCGTGTGCACAGAATTGCATTCCCGCTGCCCCACCCCCAGTCTGCCTGGTCCGTCAGTCTGCCTCACGCGGAGCTGGTGAATTCTGCTCAATTACCAGAGCTGCAGATATGGACCTGCACTGACGAAGCCACTGACCACACGCTGCCATTGTGTCCCAGTCACAGGACAGTCCCCACAGTTACCCGCTCTGCATTTGGTACAGTTTTTATGGAGCCTTATTTTTCTCAAGTGCCAATTAGAGCTGCTGTCCCAGGCCTAACGGCTTATTTATTTATTTTTATTTTATTTTTTGGCTTATTTATTTAGCTGATCTCACCATTGGCTTTCAAGTATCAGAGGGTATGACAATAATCAACCTTGGGAACAAAAGAATAAATGTTTACCCAATACCTAATTTTATTCCAGCGCCTAAAAGGATAGGAGGCTTTAGGGAGGAACACAACTGCTAGCCTATAGGGTTATACATAATCCTTGAATCTACTAACAGGTCACAGGTCAAGGGACTTGGTCTCCCCGCTTACTCACATGCACACATAGCCTGACCCAAGAGGATGTTACAGGTGTGGCAGTAACACCAAGTTCAGGAATTGTGGAGGTTGTTGATACCATATGGATGGTTCTTCCTGCTGTGCACGCAAGTGGAATACTGACATCTAAGACCGCAACTCTCGCGTGTAGAATCAAGAGCATTTGGGGCTCTCTTTTATATGTTTGCAGACTGCCCTGTTAGAGCCGATTATTCCACACCGATCCCAGAGAGTTCAGGCACAGATGTGTGGGATGCGTCTCTAAAGTCAATCCTGTTTGGGAGGGTGCCATTTGGTTGGAAATTATAAAAACACATTTTAGGATGTAGGCCCCCGTAGCCGGGGTTATAAATTCAAGCAGTTACTTATTTCCTTTATTCCTTCATTCACGGAATCATTCGTCTACCCACTCAAAAGATTCTGTGCTAAGCATCTTAGTACCCACTCTGTGCGAGGTGGTATTCTAGTTCCTGGGGGTACAGAGCTCTATGCGGGAGGTACTGGTGGTCTAGCAAGGGGGATGTTTGTGAAGGATGACAAGTTTACGGCAGGGGTCCCAAGGGAGCCCCATGTCTGGAGTTCCAGCAGGATGCTGGGTATGACGAGATGCATTTTTTTCATTCCTCTATTCAACAGACACAAATGGAACCAGGCACTGCGCTTGGAACTGGAAATATAAAGCTCACTCTTACTTTAAACTTTCCTTCCCTGCGGTCAATGAAGCAGAGTTGTGAGCTCCAAGCCACAGTTGTGACTCTTACAAGTCAGGGCAGGACTTCCAATGGGCAAAGCTAGTGCAGGAGGATGAAGGGGACCCCAGAGAGGTGTGTGTGTCGGGGAACATGAATGCTGGGTGAGGAGTGCCCTGCCATCGCACATAGAGGGGGTAGCTCCCTCCCGGCCAGCACTGAGGAATTCCCTTTCTCTTTCTCTCGCTTTTCTCTGTTTTTTCTCCTTGGAATTGCTTGAGCCCTTTGCCACTATCGCCACCTGTTGTTTCTGAACTGTTTCCCCCTCCAACTCTGGATGTCTTCTAGGATTTTCTCAATGTTTTGGTCCCCAAATCAAGCACAGAGTTCTTGAAAGAGCGCTCCTCAAAGTGTGCCCTGTGGACCGGCAGCACCATCATCACTGGGGAATTTATTAGAAGTGTTCGGATCTCACCCCATCTGTACCAAACAGGACACTGGGTGTATGTGGAGAGCAGCAAGATGTGCCACCCTCCAGCTGATCCCGATGTCTGCTCGTTTAGGGAACTACTGCTTTGGAGAAAACTGAGAAAACCCTAACACTTAAAAGTTAAGTCATGATAGAATACACCGGTTTACTCCTTTCAGACCCTTGTTCTGAGTGCTGGACATGGAATTCAGAGGGCTGAGTTCTGACGTCAGTGTCCCAGTAACTTCTGCTTGGACCTTGACTGTGGTCCAGCATCTCTGGAGCTGCTGTCCTCTGCTGTACATCAAGGCTGTAGGCCCAGGGGATCGCTTCGCCTACTTGTCCAGGGTACCATTTCCATACCGAGGTGCTAAAGACTGAAAGAAGGCTCTACCAGTCTGGCTGTGAGGCATCTCAGATGTGGGCTGATCTGGGTATTTCGTCATCAAGGTTGGGTAGCAACCCTAGCAGAGATAGTGATAGGGCCTCCTCATGCCGGGATTGGGAGAGCCAAGGCAGCAGAAGCAGGAAGGGCCAAGGAAGGGCCGGGAAGCTCAGGTAATTGATCCTAATTGTCCTTTCTCCCACTCTTCTCACTATAGGTACCACCAAAGACACCGAAGTGGACCAGCCCAAGGGCAAGCTGAGAAATCGTGAACAGGCTGAATACGGCCCAAGTAATTAGTTGGAACAGGTAAGCGGGAGGGCACTGAGGAGGGACTACCACATAGCACCCAGGGAGGACCCAAGACTCCCGGAGCCCCGAGCTCCTCCCCAGGTCCAATCACACTTCAGGAGGCCTGTGTGCTTGCCATCTCAGGGCGGATGAAGAATCCCCAGCAAAAATGACGGGGATTGAAGAAACACACGTCTCACTGACCCCGGCAAGTCATCTGACCACTCCAGGCTTTAGTTTCTTTATGCCAAAAGGGAAAATAATTACACCTGCTTTACTGGTTTCATGGAGCAAGGTAAAAGACAAAGTAACTGATAACGAAAAAATATCACTGAATCATTCTAAGTGGTGCTCTTAGGGCTTGGGAGAGTGAATGGCCGTTGCACAATGTCTACTCAGGGCAGAGCATCCTTACCTCAAGAGTTGGGGTGCAGATGGATGGAATCATTTGAATTACAAGAACTCACAGCGTTACTTAATAATGCAGGAAAAAAGGAGAGCCTTGGTCTTTATGCACTAATCCCACAACAAATCTGACTTAACATTAAAATCTATCACAGAAGTGGTTAAGGAGGTCATTTTTCACACTCAGGACAATTAGGTGGAGGGTGCCCTCCCGTCGACTCTCCTTACCTGGGTCTCCGCAGCAGCGCCGTCCCCCCCCCAGGCTAGAAGTGGCTTGCTCTCCACTGCCGTCGTGTTTTCAGCGTATTCGAATGACGAACAAGTCTGAGGCCTTGGCTTGGCTTCACTCTGCATTTGGGAATTGATTTTTCCTAAATGAGGAAATGTATATGAAATCACAACCAGCTTTCTTCAACTCTTTACAAGTTTAGGGATGAGGGTAGGGGAGATAGTCAGAAATAATCCGAAGGGTCCAAACATGGTAACAGCTTGGTTTCCCAACATTCTGTCTCCTGCAAGTCTGCGCTAACAGAAATGTCTGCGTAATTACGTGTATCTTTGGAGGATGTCCGCCTTGGAGTCCCAAATGCAAACTGTGCTTGGACCACTTTTCCAGAAAATGTTGACAAATTTTTCATGTTAGAAAGGGTTCAGTGGGCAAACTGCTTGGGAAACGCTGATCATTCCTCAAACAGTGTTATACATCAAATAACAAACACGCTTCTGTTTTGGAGGACTTCTCGGAGCCTTCATTATGCTAATGGGGATTTTCATAATTTCCAAAGGGAGGATGTGAATCCACAGCCTTTCCCAAACATGTTTGCTCAGGGAACCCTGATTTCCCTAGGAAACTTATGAAGGTCATTCTGAATAAGGTGGTTTGCGAAACTGCTCAGAGGCCCTTTAAGATCTTGCCGGGCAGTCTCAAACTCATATGTGCGTATACCTCAGCCAAGCTTTTGTTACACTGCAGGTTCTGATTTGGTAGGTCTGGAGCAGGGTCTGAGAGCTGGCATCTACGACAAGCTCCCAGGGGCGGCTCTTGGCCCATGGATTACATTGTAAGTAGCCAAGGGTGCAATTAGCAGAGAATGATGAAAATGTCTGCATTACCCATAATAGTGGATTAACCTGCAGAGTGTAGCCTTTCCTCATGTCAGAAAGGAGAATTGCTGTCATTATCCTTCAGCCTCAGTGATTATCAACAGGACAGGCTGTGAGAGCCTTTCAACAGCATTTTGCTTGTGAGCAGAAGTGAGGTAATGTATTTTCATCAGCACTGGGAGGTCTGTACAGTTCCTCCCATCTCTGATACGGGGATAAGAAAATAACTAATTCAAATGCATATATTAACCAGGAATTGACTGCCCAAAACCACTTTCCTTTTTTTCTTTTCTTTTTCTTTCTTTTTTTTTTTTTTTTGCGGTACGCGGGCCTCTCACTGTCGTGGCCTCTCCCGTTGCGGAGCACAGGCTCCGGACGCGCAGGCTCAGCGGCCATGGCTCACGGGCCCAGCCGCTCCGCGGCATGTGGGATCTTCCCGGACCGGGGCGCGAACCCGTGTCCCCCGCATCGGCAGGAGGACTCTCAACCACTGCGCCACCAGGGGAGCCCCCACTTTCCTTTTGTTCCAACTAGATCTCCATTCCTTAATATTTAAAATGAGTAACCAATGGCCACAGAAAAGAAAAAAGCCTTGGAAAGCCAGCCCTGCCTCTGACCCGCAGTGACAACATCTTAAGGTAGACAGGAAGCTTCGGGGTGGACGGCACAAAAATGTCCTGCAGTGTGTTGACCTCACTGTCTACCGTATACTACTTTCTTGTTCTTACCACTCTTCATGACAATCTAACTAAGACACAAAACTAAGAAAACCGGTGCACTGAATATTAGCAGCAAGATCAGAACAATCTCCTTCCTATCCCCTTCTTATGAAGCAATTCAAGGCTTGCAGTTCCTATTCAATTTGTTATAATGACAGTGTTTAATCATGGAGTCTGCTCGGCAGCCTGCCGCTGAATGGAGGTCACACATGTGACTAGTCAGGCATGGAGCACATAATCTATAACTACAATTTCGCCCCGGAATCTCCGGAGGCTGTGTCATTCATTAACAGTACATTTATTTCAAAAATAATATATGTCCCAGCGTTTTCAAATGTAGCCTTGGCTTGAAATAAGCAGAAGTTTGTGATGAAACATTCATGGCAGTCAGTACTACTGTATGGAGGAAGAACTCAGCCGTGGGAATAACCCAATCACACTGACTCACAGATGTTTAATGAAAAGCCTTCTAATTTCTCGGAAGCCCATGGTATAATCTCTACTTGTGGTTGCTTTCTCACCATCCAATCATAAATGAAAGTCTTTAGAATTCTAGTTCATGTGCTTATGCATGTCATAAACGCACCATGAGGCGCACAAGTTAAAAGTTATTTAGTGTCATCCCGAGCTGCAATAAATATTTTTAATCTTGAGGGAACAGTGAAAAAACTTTGACCCTTAGCCTGGCCCTATCTTTAATCATGAAAGCTTGTTTCCACTGACTACGGCAAAGGATGGTACTTCTCAGTGGGAAGGCTCCCTCCATCCCGTTGTAGTTAACAGACAATCTACCGCTAATATATCAAACTACGTTTTTTATAGCTCAACATATAAATACATTTGAACGGGATAGGAATATGTCAGAAGACATATGTTTCTGTGAGAGGGCAAACAACATTTCAGCTAAATTTATGTCTATACTCAGAGTTATACTCTGGTCTATACTCAGAGTTAAGTTTTAAAAGACAAAATCTGAAGTCCACGTTGTATGGTTTTTTTCTTTATCAATTTATATATCCATCTACCTGTGCTAACAACGTGCTTGTTTCCTTTATGTGTGTGTACACTCCTTAAATAATACTGAGAGTAGATGATGTTTAATACTTGTTTTCTTTTTATGTTTTGGTTGAGGACATAAAGGGATTTCATGCATCTACATTTCCACTGGGCAGAGGTCACTGACTGACCTCCTGGTGGAAATCTTTTCTGCTGCCTGTTCTCCATTTTTGTCAGCAAGTGCATGATTCTAGTGAGCAAACAATCTCATCTGGAAGGTAACAGGCATTTTACCTGAGGAGGCTGGCTTGGGGAGGCGACTCTGAAGAGGTCGCATCCCTCTGGCAGTCATGATGGGGTCGGATGTGGAATGAACAATGGCGTTGTCTTTAGATCCCCGGCTGTCTGCAGAGGAAGGCACTTCTCGTTCAAGGGTCTGGGCTCTTATGGAAGAAGCTGCACAAAGGGCTGGCTGGAGAGACAGGAGGGGCTCAGTGTCATCGGGGGAGTCAGCTTGGCACAGGTGCCGTCCCGCTGAGCGGTTTCCTGAGTCTGGGAGCGGGAAGGTTCCAATCCCACTGTCCAGTGTCCTCATCTGGCAGTTCGTTTCTAGACAGAGTAACATAGTGAGAATTAGAGACTGCTCACGGAAAAGGAGAAAAGGATCATGGGCATTTGGATCTGGTCTGGAGGAAAGGGGATATCTAGAAGGAAGAAATACTCGTAAGGGTGTAGTAGATTTCCAGGGAGTGGCATGAAACAGACATCTAATTGAACACGGAAATATTCCCTTAACATAACACGGAGTAAGAAGGTTAGCCATTACTGGCAGCAAGAGTCACGTGTACATACAAAGTACATGGTTCTCTAGAGTTATAAGGGTAAAAGAACGGTCACTGGAGACCAAAAATTATCTTTGATCACCCTTATTTCAATTGGGAATCATATGACTTCAATCAATTAGGTAACATTTATTAACCGAAATAAGATGAGTAATGAGCACACGTAACAAATTGAAGTGATGTCCTAACAAAGGCAGCTGTGCATCTCTTACGTGAATTACCATCCGCCAGCAGTTAACTAAGTCTCTGGCCTCTCCATTTGACTGTGAGGACAAGTAATTCACATACTATAAGGGTCATCCCCAAAGGTACATCACTTATCATGTGGGCTTCCTATGACTCAACTGCTATCTGAGGTCTCACAGAGAAGGTCATAGGGCCACTTTCTGTCTTTCCATCTACCTTCACGTAACGACAAAGCTCATCAGTACTCTTTGGATTTCTCGTCTGTCCCAGGGCTCCCACTATTCCCTAAAACAAACCAAGCTGATTTCACCACATGTGTGACATATTCTGCCAATTACATCTCATCTTCAAAACATTTTATATCCAAGAAAAATACAATATCTGAAAAAATTATTACAGAATTCCTGAAATGTGGTGTAGTTTATCTAAGCCAATGAGACAGCTTCCAAGATCCGCTTGTCACCCAAAAGTCTCCTGTTTACACAATAATCTTAGAGTGAAACGGCCTTAGTAAAGTTTGTATTAGCATCTTATCAGTCTAGGACTGGAGAAGAGGCACAACTTAACACCGTGTTAGGCATGGTGGGGAATATAATAGACTATGTTGTGATCTTCGTATCAAGAGGCTCGACAGCTAACATTTCAGTGGTGCTCGGGAGTCTGGTCTCTGCTAATAACTAATTGTGAGAGCCCTCCACATAAGATCCTTAACCCCTCAAGGGCTCAGGTTCCTTATAGAGTTTCTGTGAGAATAAAGATATGTTCACTGTGGAATCTCTTGAATTTAGAATGACCCCTAGCACACCGCAGGATAGCTGAATGAAAGAAATAATGAATGATGACGTATAAAAAACACTAGATATATTTATTAGATCTCAGTAGATATCTGACAGGTAAATAGTTTATCCTTAAGTACCTTCCTCACACAATCTCATTTGATGCTCACCAATTAGTATCTGAACTTCAGAATTTGACCATTCCCCTACCTTTCTCCTCAAAACGTCTCTGCTCTGAGTACTAGAATTCTGGGAAATTCCTAATACTAAGGTGAAAACAAAGGGGTGGGGGTGGGTACAGAGTTAGCTTTTATAGGTTCTAGTAGCTTTGGTCCTTGGCTTTAGAAGCGCTAGAAAGATGAAGTCCCTATCAAAAGAGAGGATTCAGTCTCCAAAGGGATATTTAGTAGGAAGATACAGATACCCTTTCTCCAGTAGGGTGCCATTTAGCCATCTCATACGCCATCTGATCTCAAAGACTGATCATGGACTCCAGGAGCCCTGAGTCACGTGGCTATAGTCTGAGATCTTTCCCAGAACCACAAGGTCTAAGTTTTAGTTCCATTCATTTCAGGGCCTCCACCTGGTCAGCTTTCCTCTCAACCAGCTTCCGAGATTATTCATTATCTTCTCTATTCATTTTCTCCTCAATTAAGCTGACTCAATTGCTACAAAATAGCCTTTTGGAGAAATAATCAGCTGTTTGCACGGGAAGGCAATGCCAGAAAAGAAAGATCTTCTTATTCAGAATTTGGTGTCCCTTCTTCATGTTAGCCTAGACATACGACACACCTCATATTTAACAATGTCCGTACGTTGTACTTGGGGCAATTCTAAATGTCTGAACTATTTCAGTCTCACACAGGAGTAAGTGGATCGGAATCGACCCAGTCTTCAGGGATGGGGATCAAAGATTCATGGGATGTAATAGCTGTGTCAGTCCCTACGCGCCCCAGGCTGCCTGCCATAATAATTTCCTCCCAGCATCTCCAGGATGCCTACCTCTGAACAAAAGAATGCTCAACATGGCAACATTAGGGGTTCTTTTCCTTTTGTGAAAATGGATCATCAAGTTTGGCTGCAGCGAGGAGTTCACTGCTTTCTTTGTATCATCTCTTCATCTTCTCAACCTCAAAGGGTAAGAACTATCATTGCCATCTACAAATGAGAAATCATGGCTCAAAAAGGTACCTTGTCCAAGGCTGTATGCTGTAAATAGCGAGCCTTGGATTTGAATCCAGACTTACATAAATACAGAGACCACGCTCTTAGCCACCAAGCTATACTGATTCTGCCAAAAAGTTGAGGGAAATCCAGAAGTGGGGTCTGCTCTGTTAGCAGCCATTGAGGCAGCCTTGTGAGCTCAGAGTGCACAGAAGGGCCCCCTGCCTCTGGCCAGTGCGCCCAGCTTCTCCCATGGAACTGGTGCTGGCCCTGAATTCCAGCTGGTTCCCATACCTCCCATCCTGAGGATGGAGTTAACAGTTGGCATTCCCGGCATCTGCACGGTTCCCGAGAACCACAATTGTCCGGTACCTCTTCCCCCACCCTCTTGGATCGATCGCATCTGTAGACTCCCACGCCAGGGTTTTTCTGGCATTTATCTCATCTCTCTGGCCCTGGTGATAGGCATTGCCTGCAAGGGCAATATTTTTCTGGCTTTGTCTAAGAACTCTCTCCCCTATAGGTATTTTATGAGTTAATCCAGTCCCTTCAAATGGAGACTCAAAAAGCAAAGTAGGATTCTTGGCAACCTTCTCAGTGATTTTGCTGGGGAAAGGCCCCAGACACTAAAGCCCATGTATGTTGGCCTGGCCTGTAACACCAGGCAGGAAATAGGGCAGGGAGAAATCTGGGGTAGGAAGAAAGACGAAGGAGGTCTAACTCTGGTGCCCTCCTGAGGACACCAGCATTTTTTGGCACCTGTCCCTTTATACTATTTTCTTTTCCCTTCTTTCCCTCCACAATACTGTCATAATCAGAAGCTATAAAACAGGACTTCTGGTATTCCTGAGTTCTCTGATCCTCTAAGAATTGTGTGCACTGACATTAAACACAGAAATCACCTGTTACTAAAGCCCCCTTTTTATTTCTAAAAATTACAGATGCCGAATGCAGTGAATTTGAAGGACTCACTTGTAATACCTACGAAATGAGGTATGGACAGTCAGGAACTCAGACACCATATGCCAAGTTTCCCCCTCAAGCAAATTTCTCCTGAATGCATAAACCTTTGGAAATAGAGTTTATACTGAAAATGCTGACACCTTCTTTATGTAGTTTCTTTCAGGCACTGTAAGTTTCTTACAGTTCATAAAAATATTGTAATCTGAAACAGTGTTAGATATTGTACTTTTGAAGTCAGTTTCTTTTCTCAGGGGATTATAAGAACTCACAAAATAATTGAATGGCCGTGGTAAAGATAAAGTTCAAAGGGACAAGCCAGCCTTGCATCCAGAATGAGTTGACTCAGTTCTGAGCTCACAAAATGTTTAAGTTCACGTTGTGACTGTGAGAACAGCTGTCAACAGGGCCTTGCTAATGAGTCAAGGGTTGGATCACTAGACAGACCAGCGGGTTTCATTCTTTCAAGGTCACTAATGACTTCTCCTACCCTGATGACTTCTCGTCATCCCATTTGCCTTCTGTCTCTTAAGGTAAGTTCTCTCACTTATCACCACCAACAAGCCCCAGATGTTTCATGGGATGACTTAAGCAGTGCTTCCCAGTCCTTTTAAAGTTCTGGCACACATAGGAAATACACACATACAGCTCACTGAGGAACACACCAGCTGCCCCAGGACCCCCGGCTACCTGAGAGCTGAGGGCTCAACATCTCAGCACACCTGGGGTCCGTTCAGGGCACGTCAGCATGGTAGGGAATCTCTTCCTTCCAGAATGGACTCGGGACCTTCTTTTCCTGTCCCCTTGGATGCGTTATCGTGCATACCTCCAGCAGGAAAGGAGACGGACAGCCTTGTAGTCTGTTAGCAGCTGACAGGAGAATTTTTAGGTCCTTCTTTTTTGAAGGAATGTTGAGAGTGTTGTGTTAGGAATACCGTCTGGCCTCAGAGCTTCAGTAAAGAGGGATTTATTGTGCCTGAGAGGCGGGGGGAGGGGATGAGTCAGCGGAGGGTGAGCAGGGCAGCCAAGATGGGGGACGTTCTGCGTGGGATGGTGGCAGAGAAGACATTTTGGAGAAACAGTTCAACCAGGGGTTTTTCAACTGTTAACTCAGGATGTGCAATACAAAATCCCCACTCAGCTCATCAGTGAGCATCAGCCCTCTGCTCCTGGACCAGGTGCCCCAGCAGGTGGCTTTAGGTTCCTCATATGAAAATTAGATTATATAACCTCCATCACAGGGGCGCTCTGAGGACTAGCTACATAGCACATAATAAACATAGCACGATGCCTGGAACAGGTACACAGCTATTATTCAGAAAATGGCAGCAATTCTCAAAATAAGTGTTATTAGACTGCTAGCAGCCTGGGGGCAGATTGGGTTTTATCCATCTCTTCAGAATTCCCACGTAAGCCTGTTCCTGACTCTACATCGCCTTTTTCTACAGAATGGCAATTATATGCTAATAGAGCTGATGATAACTATAGGCTGAGAGAGTGCCTGATTTATTCGCCATCACCCACGCTCAGCACAGAGCCTGACACATAGCTAGCACGGAGTGTAATGAAAAAATAGGTGGATGAAATAAGCTCTCATCTTTAGAAAATTCTTCCTGAAATTAAATTGAATATGAACTTTTCCTTTTGAAATCCCAATCTGTTGTTTTTTTGTTCTCACTTCAGCAACCAGAGAAAACAGCTGACTTCCTTTTTCTGTGCAGCTATATTTCTCATACAGCCAGACTTCATTAATTCAGATAGCCAGGGGGGATAAGATCATTCAGAATTACTGAATATTTTAAAGACAGGTATCTTAATACTTCCAAGCCCTTAGAGCAAGGGTCAGTGACCAAGACGAAGGATAGTGCAGGGAATGTGGCTTTAGTATCCGCCTTGGCCCCCGCCCCCACCTCAAAGCATCACTGGGCTGGAAGGTCCCCGGTCTGGCCTCATTCCTCCCGCTCTCATCCTCAGGGAGTGTAGATGCCAAGCTGAGTGCCGGCGTCACGTTTAACATCAGCACGCATAGTAGCACAAGAACCAAGTTATCACAGAGACAAGTTCCTGGGAGCCATTTGTAGTGAACAGATGAGATTACTCAGGGACTTCTTATATGTCCTTACACAAAACAGTGAGGTTTTTCTCTTTTAAACAATTTGTTCTCTTAATTGGCTTCTTCTTGCATCTTCCAAATTTGTTTTACACTATTCATTTACATTGTAACACTATATTTAAAATAGCTGCAAAGGGAAAAGCTTATTTCCGGCACTGTTTCAGTTAATATAAATTTCCAAGTTAGTGCAATTTGTATTAGCACTGATTTTGAGTGTTTGGGAAAGGCCACTAACTCATTTTTTCCTCAGTCTTCTACAGATTAAAGTATCTCAATTTTTTTTTCACGGATCCTATCTCACAAATCTTTAATTGCTTGAATGTATAAACCAAAACTCTTGGTATTATTAATGTATCTGTCCATAGAGATTATTATATAGGACAGGCTTAAGCAAACCCGACTTGAGTTCCAAGTTCGTCTAAATATTCGGAAGAATGAAGCGAAAAGACAATAGGCTTCAGAGTTGGAAAGACTAGGCTTGACGATCTGCTTGGCTACCTGCTGGCTGTGTCACAACAAGGGAATTTTTAAACGATCCTGACATCATATAATCATAGCTCATTGGTAATAATGCTCGTTACAAAGTAGGTACTCTGTAAGTTTCCAGAAGGGGTTGTCAAGGAGAGGTGAGGGCCCCTGCAGGTACATAATACACACACTGTCTGGAATCGAAGACAAACCAAACTTCCCCTGTGTGGTCAGTGTTCTACTGCAGCACCTGGGTACATTTCACTAAACTGCCCCAGTTATTTCCTAAGCAAGTGCCATGTGGCAACCATTTCCTTGGGGGTTACTTGATCACATCGTTATTGAACGATTATAAACATGGAGCAAAGTACTTGGAGTTGGTTGCAAGCTGCCTCATGTATAGAAAAGATGGAGTCCATTTTCCCAAGAAATCCATTTTGGAATAGGCACCAGAAAGGCTTTTTAAAAAGCTTAAACAAATGATGTTTACCAATTATCCTTTGTTCACAGACTTGCCACATTCTCAGGGAATATTCCCAAATTAGTAAGCTCTGATTTTCACTCTATCCTAAAAGGTTACACTTGCTTCTGTGCAATGATCTACCCTCGCTTATATATTCAAACAAACTGCTTCAGTAATCACTGTTTTTTTCCCCTCTTCCACACTCGTAAATCCTAGGAAAATGGAAAACTTTAAAACCCAAGCTCATTTTTACTTTGAGAACTTTAATCACACCTACAAAGTTTCAGCCAAACAAAATTTCAAATTGTGTCGAATGAGGACTCAACACAATTCACCAGCCAGAAAGAGCAACTCATGGGTGTTTAGTAGTCATACCGTATTACTAACTGGCATACTTTCCTATAATGCAATTGGTCGTGTAAATAAGTCTTTGTATGAGTTCTCTCCAGGTTCCTAAACATCTTAAGCTATGTGTGGTACTGGCAATAGAAACTTAACTACAGATGGGAGAACAGATCTCTTTATTTGCACATCTTTCTCTTCATCTGTATGGCTGAAATAAGCTAAGAAAAACTAAGTCTGTTGCCAAAGCCACATCAATTAAATGTGGGTTATTCATTCTAAGCTTATTACCCTGTGGTTTTGTTAAAGTAGTCCAAAATGACTATACTGGCTCTTTATTCACAAACATCGGGTAACTTTTGACTGTGGCATTAAGATGACCTTCTGGACGAGTAAATTCAATTTGATGGTTTCAGAATATGCATGTAAATACTCAGCTTCTAAGTTCAAACTGGATTTAAGCTTTCTGAGATTTGAAAAGTATATAGGAGAATGTAAATTTATTTTCTAACCCTTGTGTTCTCTTTGACATAAAGGAAGACTGGAACTTTGGGGGTCTGGTACACTGGTACATAGGGAATAAATATGAGAAAAAAATGAAGGGAGTTAATATGACAAAAATTTTTAAAAAGAAAAAAGCAGATCATAAAACTCCTTTGTCAAGGTGAAGGACAAGTTATTTAAACCAATATAAAAGACACATCACCTCAGACTGGCTTGATATCCTGTTAACCCAATATTCTGTCTGACAGCGGTAGCATCACATAAAATATTGTAGTGGGATGTGACTTAAGGATATAGACTGGAAAAGGTCAGAAATATGTTCCAAATGCCCATGCAGACCACGAATTAATAGAAATCCTCCTTAAATTTATGTAATTATTCATCTGGTATAAACCCTGAGGAAAAAATTCCTTAGGTTCGCTATAACACGTGCTTCGTCTTGTGACTGACACTAAGACAACCTCTTCAAAGGTGTGGGGGATGGCTCTTGGTCTAGTATTCTGAGATTTGTTATGCAACTTTCCAAACCCTTCCTGATTTTACAAATTTTAATAATTATCTCTAGACTCTTATTCTTCTAGCCTGAAAAATCTTGAGACCTTCACATAACTCCTTCATGTCTTGCTATGCCACTATGCCTGTCTTGTAAAACAGTGGTGAGATTTGCACGTGATATTTACTGTGATATATAAGAGTAGGCTAACGTGATCACTACAGTTTAAAAACCAGTATTTGCTTGACTTGGTCAGCTGGTCTAGGAACAGACTTGGATCCCAGATGGCTACATCTTGTTTTGGGAGCCACCACTTCCAGGTCAAAGTCCTTGTTGACGAGAATACAACATAGATTCCTCTCAATTCCTCACAGGGTGATGATTACCACTTAAACACTTTCCTATCCATATGTCAAGTCTTGTCCTCCTCAGCTATTTTTCTAATTGGAAAAAAGAAAGCCCTTAATTTTATTAGTAAAACTTTCTAGAGTACCATAAAAATGTAGACCAACTATGGTTCCAGCCCTGATCTGTGTCCATCATTTTGCTAATTGAAGAAATGCCAATTTATCTCTCCCTTTTGTTTCCTGTTATCCCTGCTCATTCTGTATCCATGACAAAATTGCTCTATCCTCAACTTTTTTCCCCCAATCTAATGATAATCTAGCTATTTGCTTGTATCTTCTTTTAATCCACTTTCGTGCTGGTGCTTATGAAAGACATATTAAAGGTCTAAACAAATGATGTTTACTGATTCTCCTTGGTTCACACACTTATTACATTCTCAGATCACACTCCCAAATTAGTAAGTCACAATTTCCCCTTAGAGAAGATACAGCGTATTTATCCTAGAAGGTTGTCCTTGTATCTGTTCGATGATCTACCCTCTCTCTTAGCTTCACTCCATCTCTATCTGCCCTGCCAAAAGGAAGTGAGAAGCTGAACAATTATCTGGTGAATCTGAAGGACACAGATGGCTATTATGGGTAAGTCTGTCTCTCTAAATCTCTAAAATTCCACATTGGGTTTGCTGAATTATATGGACAACTGCCTCTGCTCTCCATTTTACCTGCCTGGATAACATCTGCTTTGATAAGGCAAGTGAGGGAAGGGAGGAAAGAAAATAAACTGGAGGTAAGCTGCTGCAGGAAGAGAGTCAAAACAGCTTTCCTTGGTAGGAAGCATATAAAAACAGAGAAGCATGAGGAGATTCAGATCTATCAATTTAGCAACACATAAAAAATTTATTAAAGATGTTTACAAGAGGTAAAGCACCCTATGTATTATTAAATGTATTTATTTTTGGCTGCTTTGGTTCTTTGTTACTGCGCGGCTTTCTCTAGTTGTGGCAAGCGGGGGGCTACTCTTTGTTGTGGTGCATGGGCTCCTCATTGCGGTGGCTTCTCTTGTTGTGGAGCACGAGCTCTAGGCATGTGGGCTTAAGTAGTTGTGGCACGCGGGCTCAGCAGTTGTGGCTCTCGGGCTCAATAGTTGTGGCACATGGGCTTGGTTGCTCCGCGGCATGTGGGATCTTCCCGGGCCAGGGCTCGAAGCCGTGTCCCCTGCATTGGCAGGTGGATTCTTAACCACTGCGCCACCAGGGAAGTCCTCCTATGTATTATTAACCTATTTTATTTATTTATTTTTAAAAATTTTATTTATTTATTTTTGGCCGCGTTGGGTCTTTGTTGCTGGGCGCGGGCTTTCTCTAGTTGCGGCAAGAGGGGGTTACTCTTCATTGCGGTGCATGGGCTTCTCACTGCGGTGGCTTCTCTTGTTGTGGAGCACGGGCTCTAGGCACATGGGCTTCAGTAGTTGTGGCATGCGGGCCCAGTAGTTGTGGCTCGTGGGCTCAGTAGCTGTGTATCGTGGGCTCTAGAGTGCAGGCTCAGTAGTGGTAGTGCACAGGCTTAGCTGCTCCGTGGCGTGTGGGATCTTCCCAGACCAGGGCTCGAACCCATGTGCCCTGCACTGGCAGGCGGGTTCTTCACCACTGCACCACCAGGGAAGTCCCTAACCTATTTTTTTAAATTAAAATTTTATATACTCTAAAATTACAAATTATTTTAGTTTTCTTTTATTACTGTAATTATATTTAATAAAAGACCCCAGAAAGATAAGAATTTAAAGCTCATAGATGTTTTTCTCCATTTGTCTCTATATTTATTCAATGTTAATGATTTTTCAAATTGTATGTGGAAAGGAAAAAAGCTTAAGTCTTCATACCCTGAAACTTTAAATAAAAAATTCACTTTAACATGCCTTACTTGCTTGGTTCAGGATTTTAATTAATATAAGCTAATCTATTTTAAGTGGATATTCAAGGATCATTTATTTTTCTTTTATGTGACTGTAGCTGAAATATGGGTGAAGAGAAGGCTGAAGCAGATATGAGCCTATCTTTCCATTTCAGCTGCCACTCTCCACTCTCCAATATTCCATGGTTGTTTCTACAGGGAGATAATAAAGGAGTAATGAAATCCAACAGACCAAAGGATATGAATATGGGCAAAAATATAGAGAGATATTTGCTTCTGTCCATTAATGACTAACTGTAACAGGAACAGCATATACTGTTAACCATTGTTTTCAGACATTAGACAATAGGCAACATAAAACTTGATCTCTGACTCAAGGAAAACAAACGAAGCGAGCTCTATAATCTCTGTAGCCAACTGCCCAGTGATGGTTTCCAGACTGAAACGCTGAGAGAAGAAACATGAACAGAGTCTGGAGGGCCTGCTGAATTCAAGAAGAGGTAAACACAGGCGTGTGGGTGGGGTAGGGAAGGGGCTGTCTAGGCAGCTAGAACTTGCAGGGCTATGTATTGCAAAGAAATGATAACAGCAGAGGTTTCGCTATAGTCTTCTGCTGTGTATTAACCTGCACATGCATGAGGTGAAATGCATGAGGTCAGAGAAGCAATGACTATGAAGCAGTAGGTTGAATCATTTCATGAGCTCACGAAAGGCTGAAAATAGTTTGTATTTCCACCATCCAGAGAGGATAGGCCTCCCAAAACATGGACCACACGGTACAGTCCTAAGAAGGGTCAAGCCATAGTCGTGAGGCTAAATTATTCCCAGAAAAAAGGTTCCCTTGAATTTGTCATAACAAAACATAAAAGGAAGCCTTGAAAAATGAAAATAATCTGCAAGTAACTTAAATGCACCTCAAAATAAAGAACAACAGTCTTTACAGGAATACAATGAAATCTAGTACTCAACAATGTAAAATTTACAATCTCCGGCATCCAATTAAAAATCACCACCAGGCATGAAAAGAAGGAGGACAATATGATCCATATTCAAGAGAGAAATTAATCAACAGAAACAGACACAGTAATGAGAGATAATGAAATTAAACAAGAACTGAAAAATATTGTAGATGTCACAGCTATGTACAAAGATGTAAAGTAAAATTTGAACATAATTAGGAAATAATAAAATAATAAAATAATAAAAAATTAAAAAAATGGAAATTGTAGACAGGAAAAACTATATTTAAATTTAAAAATACACTATACAGAATTAATAGCAGATTAGCAGAGCTATTAGATGTCGCAGGAGGAAAGATCAGTGAATTTTTAAACATTACAAAATAAATTATCCAAAATAAAACACATAGAGAAAAAAGACTTAAAGAAATAGACCATCAGTGATCTGGATGTCAATATGAAATGGTCTAAATATGTATAACTGGAGCCCCAGAAGGAAAGAAAAGAGAGAAAGGGGAGAAAGTTATGTGAAGTAATAACCAAAAATGTACATATTTGATAAAAAACTATAAACCCCAAATCCAAGAGACTCAATGAACCTCAACCTGAACCAACATAGGGAAAACGACATTTAGGCTCATCATAAACTACTGAATATCAGTGATAAAGACAAAAATCTTAAAAGCAACTGAGCAAAAAGATACTTTACAGAACAAAGGTAAAACTGACAGTAGAATTCATGTCAGAAACTACATAAGCCGGAAGAGAATGAAATAACATCTTTAAAGTCTTGAGAGGGAAAGAAACAAAACCTGTCAACCTTTTAAAAATTAATTCTAATTAATCAACTTTTCAACTAATTTAATAACCAAGAAAAAAAATATATGCTTTTCAAACTAACAAAAGCTGAGAGAATTCATTGCCAGAGAATGTTTAGTGTAAGATATTAAGGGAAGTTTCACAGGCAGATGAAAAATACGTATCAGGTAAAAATCTGGATGTATACAATAGAATGAAGAACGCAAGAAATGGTAAGTATATGCTATATAAAGTATATTTTTCTTATTTTTTAATCTCTTCAGGAGATAATTCACTAAAGCCAATATAAAAACATATTGCAAGCTTTCTAACATACGTAGAAGTAAAATATACAATAGCATAAAGGGTGAGAGGGGTTATAAGAAAGTAATCTGTAATGTAGATAGATACATTACAGATAGACTGTGCTAAGGTAAAGATGTAGTTAAACTACATGTAAACATTAGTTCAATCACTAAAACAAACCAAAAGAAAAAAAAAAAACCAAAAACCAAAAAACCCACTAAAACCCAAAGATGTATAGCTAATAAGGTGTAAATGGAGATAAAGTGGAATCATAAAAAATTCTCAGTTCCAAAGAAGGCTGAAACAGCCCCAGAGAGCAGGGGGACACAGGCTCCCTGGGGACGGCTCGTAGAGAAAACATTTAAAAGAAACTGTCCGTGACCTGATGCATTTGATTATGTGGAAAATAATATTGAGAGGCGCCTTACAATTTTGCTGGAGAATTTGGAATCAATGATCAGCACCTAGGAGCCTAAGATAATTGGGAGAAAATGTCATTATTAATGCTAGAAAGAAGTCTAAGCTGTACAAGAAAGGAAGTGGGATCATATTACGCTCTAAGTAGTATAATTAGTTCATCAGTGAACAGTATTTACATAATCATAAGGGTATAAACCATACATATTAACCAAAATCTCTAATACAATTTTTTGGAAGAAATAACGGAAGAAGAATGGGTCAAGAATGCAAATTCATAATCTCTCATGATAGAAAGTCAACAGATGAGTTTACATTTTCAAAAACTCAAGAAATGGCAGTGTAGGTTTATCATCTCAGAATATGGAGGTGCAAGGCCGAAAGAAATAGCTGAGAGACTAGAAACTAGCTGTAGGCTGTAGGGCCCAAGGCTGTAAGGACTGGAGCAGAGAAACCTGTTTTTGTTACAAGTCTTAGAGAACTGTTTAACTTTTAAAAATAGGTTAAAAATAAAAATTAAATTACCAGTGCAAAAACAAAATCCAAAAAACAGAAGCAGGCAGAAAAAGAGGCAAACATATAGAGAACAGATGGGACAAATAAAATACATAGTAAGATGGCAGATCTAAACCCAACCATGTAGATTATATTAAATGGCCTAAATATCCCAATTAATAGGCTGAGATTGTCAGATTTGGTTTTGAAAAAAATCAAGACCCAATTATATGCTGTTTATTAGAAATCTGCTTTATTTTTTTACCATTACAAGGGTTTAATAAGATGTAATACACATAATACATGTGAATGCAAATAGCACATTGCCTGGCAGCCAGTGAAGTTTTAGTAAATATGGTTGCCATGTGTCTGGTTTTAAACCAGACAGTCCAGTATTTGAGTTTTCTTTGAGAAATAGATTAAGAAAAGACCAGACATATAAATGTAAATATGAGTAAGTGCTATTATTACTACCATGACATGTCTTATGCATGAATAGTGGAGCTTCCTCTCACTAGGAGAGTTTGCCACGAGGAATGATAGAGAGCACACTACGCAAGACATGCTTCAAGCACCACGACGTGGGAGAGCCCAGCACACACTTTGCCAAGTACCAAATTCCATTGCCATTGTGAGCCAGGTGCGAGGGGAGGGCCCCGCAGTTTTTCTCAATGTTTCCTTTTACAGGTACAATTCCTAACTGTGTTTTATCTCATCTCCTTGTGGTCCTTTTCAGTAAGAGATATTTGGCAGTTTTTTTTCTTTTTTTTAATTTAACATCTTTATTGGAGTATAATTGCTTTACAATGGTGTGTTAGTTTCCGCTCTATAACAAAGTGAATCAGCTATACATATTCATACATCCCCGTATCTCCTCCCTCTTGCGGCTCCCTCCCACCCTCCCTATCCCACCCCTCTAGGTGGTCACAAAGCACCGAGCTGATCTCCCTGTGCTATGCGGCTGCTTCCCACTAGCTATCTATTTTACATTTGGTAGTGTATATATGTCCATGCCACTCTCTCACTTCATCCCAGCTTACCCTTCCCCCTCCCCGTGTCCTCAAGTCCATTCTCTACATTTGTGTCTTTATTCTTGTCCTGCCCCTAGGTTCATCAGAACCATTTTTTTTTCTAGATTCCATATATATGTGTCAGCATACGGTATTTGTTTTTCTCTTTCTGCTTACTTCACTCTGTATGACAGATTCTAGGTCCATCCACCTCACTACAAATAAGTCAATTTCGCTTCTTTTTATGGTTGAGTAATATTCCGTTGTATATATGTGTCACATCTTCTTTATTCATTCATCTGTCGATGGACACTTAGGTTGCTTCCATGTCCTGGCTATTGTAAATGGTGCTGCAATGAACATTGTGGTACATGTATCTTTTTGAATTATGGTTTTCTCAGGGTATGTGCCCAGTAGTGGGACTGCTGGGTCGTATGGTAGTTCTATTTTTTGTTTCTTTAAGGAACCTCCATACTGTTCTCCATAGTGGCTGTATCAATTTACATTCTCACCAACAGTGCAAGAGGGTTCCCTTTTCTCCTCACCCTCTCCAGCATTTATTGTTTCTAAATTGTTTGATGATGGCCATTCTGACCGGTGTGAAGTGATACCTCATTGTAGTTTTGAAGAAATGTGCTTTAAATACATTCATGGGTCAGAATATTCAGTATTATTCAGATGTCAGTTCTCTCTGAATTGATCTATAGATTCAATGGACTCCTAATCAAAGCACTATCAGGCGTTTTATAGACATTGAGAAACTGATTCTAAAATTATTTAGAAATGCAAACATTTTTAAAAAAAGTAAAACACCGTCTGAAGACTGACAGTACACACTACCTGAATTCTATTTGGCTACAGTAATCAAGAGAATGTGGTATTGGGTAAAGATTTACATATAGATCCATGGAACAGAACACATTCCAGAAGCAGACTCACAAATATACTGTCAATTGTTTCCTGACAAAGATGACAAGGTAATTTAATAAGGGAAAGATAGTACTTCAACAAAGGATACTGGAAACACTGAATATTCATACGAGGAAAAATGAACCTTACCTCTTTCCTTATGCTATACACAAAAATTAATGCATAGACTGAAACGTAAGAGCAAAAACCATAAAAATTCTAAAAGAAGACAAAGGAGAACATCTCTGTGACCTTGGATTAGGTAGCAATTTCTTAAACAGAGTCAAAAACATGAATCATAAAATTAAAAAAAAAATAGTTAAACTTGATCAAAATAAAAAACGTTCTCTTCAAAAGTATTGTTAAGAAAATTAAAAGGCAAGCAACAGGCTGGAAGAATACAGTGAAGTTATTTCTAATAAGGGATTTGGATACAGAATAAAAAGACCTCTGATGCAATAATAAGGACAAGCAACTCTACCAAATTGAGGAAAAAATTTGAATGCATATGTCACCAAAGAAGATACATGGAAAAGATGCTCAACATCATCAGACGTTAGGGGGATGCAAATTAAAACCACAATGAGATATCACTATACTCCCCTAAAAGTGGCTAAAATTAAAAAGACTAAGAATGTTAAATGTTGGTGAAAATGTGGAACAAGCTGAATTCTCGTACACTGTCGGCAGGGATACAGAATGGTAAAACTACTTTGGAAAACAGTTTGGCAACTTCTTCTAAAGTTAAACAGACACCCATCATGTGACCCCACAATAATACTGTTACCCAAAAGAAAAGAATATATATCCACCCGAAGACTCATATATACAAATATATATGGCGGCTTTATGCATAATAGCCCAAATTGGAAATAACTGAAATGTCCGTAAGCTAGTGAATGGATAAATAAACGTGGTACATCCACGCAGTGAAATGCTTATCAGCAATAAAGCACACGCGTGTGCGCGCACACACACACACAACTGAGGATACAGATAACAACACGGATGGTTCTTAAAACCATTAGGCTAATTAAAAGAGGCCAAACGCCAAATACTATATATACTGTATGATTAGTTCCATTTACATAAAATTCTAGAAAAGGCAAAACTATAGTGATACGAAGCAGATCAGTGGGTACCTGGGACCAGTGGTGCTGAGAGAGGTTCAGATGTAAAGAGGCATGAGGGAATGTTTTGGGGTGATTAGAATGTTATATATCTTGATTGTGGTAGTGGTTATACAAGCACATGCATTAGTCACAGCTCACTGAACTGGACACTTGGAATGGGTAAATTGTGTTGTATATAAATTACAACTGAATATACCTGATTTTAAATATGATGCGCCCAACCTGCCAATAAAGATTTATTGAAATCCCAAAGTATAAGCAATCCTGGTTGAACATGGCTGAACAGAGGAACTGGGCTTTTGCCATGTAAATCTTGAATAACCTTTAGAGGCGTTAGAAAGTGATGTTGACGAGGGAGGGTCTTCAGGAGTCACTAGGAAGCAACACGGGAGCTAGTCCTTAATCCCAGATCCAGGCAGCACACACAAGGCTTTGTGTGTACTCCGTCTTTTCAACAATCTTGGGAAGTAGCTACTATTATCCCCATTTGGTAGAAGAGGAAGCAAAGCTCTGAGAAGTGAAGATGGTGACTGGACAGAGTGCAAGTCCAACTCCAAAGCTCATGTTCGCTCTACTCATCAACCTGTCCCCCAGTAGGGTTGGGGACCCCCAGTATCAGAGAACCTGCCAGGGACTCTGTAGCCCAGCACTTCTCCAGCTTGGGGCGTGGTGCCTAGACCCCTGGCTTCCCTGGCTGTGTGTCCCAGATTCCTTTGCAGCAAGGGTCCTTAAGGAGCAGAGCCACTAAATCGTGACTGCACCAGCAGCCTAGGCATGGTCTGTGCCGATGCACTTGACCTTCATCACACCTCCTATTTCTGCAGCATAACAACATGTGCTGACCGCTTACTGCAGGGCAAGCGCTTTGCTTGCATCGGGTTACTATGCAATATGCAATGGACACACGTTACATATGAGGAAACTGAGGTTTAAGGAGGTTAAAGTTGCCCATAGTCATACAGCTACACATAGGAAAGCCAGGGTTTGGACCAAGGTCTATATAAGCCACAAAGCCTGCATGCTTGACTACGACGTGATTCCAGTACTGTCTTCTGTATTCAGTTTACTGAGCACTCTGAATCAGTGAGGATGCTTTCGGAGGAAAGTAACGCATTAAACAGTAAGTATGTATTAGCTCACTGTCCAGAATTAGCGCTAGCTTCAGGGCTGCCTTAATCTAGGCCCTTTGCTTCCCTTTCCCTGCGGTTCTCTTGACTCTGTGCTGCTTCTGCGTCTCAGCTTTATCTTCATGTTGGTAGGAGTTGGCTGGAACAGCCCCATACCAGTCAGCTCTACACTCCCAAGACTAGAGGGAAAGAGAAGCTGACTCTATGTGATTCTCTCCAAACCTCCAAACACCCTGTCCCCTGACAATGAGTCAGATGAGGTCACAAGCTCACTCTTGGACCAATCCATGTCACTGGGAAGATGCCACTCAGTGAGTGACTCAGGCCTGGGTTCTAATTACTGCCAAGGACGGTTACCACGACTGTCCTAATCACCTGGTACCCCTGGAGACAAATACTGGGGCCTCAACCATAACATTTGCTACATTCTTTCTTAGTCATTATTTCAATGGAATTGTACAGCAATGCTATGTTTCAGTGATCATTTCCATTTTACAGATGAGAAAACAAATGCACAGGGAACAGATGTCTCTCGGGGACATGAGTAGATATGCAGCAGCCAGGATTCAAAGTCAGGGCTTCTAACTCCAAGGCCATAGCCCTTTCTACTACTTGGCAACTATGATGACCTTAACCCATGCTTCCACTTCAGACCAAATTCTAAGATGCTGCTGAGAATATATTCATCTTCTAGGGTCTCTCTTCTGGTATTTATCATCATTTTTTCCTAATTCAATAACCATTTCATTATGGACTCCAGTGAGCCATTTATAACCAAGTCAGGAGGCTTTTTTTAAAAGCACTTCCCTTCTAATGAGGTTTTATAGCTATCATTTAAAATAGTCTGATGTACCTTAAAACCTACTTCGTGTGATGTAACTTTCTTCTCTTTTTCCTCTTCAATCCCACTTTTTCAATAAGCTCGTCTTCAAAAATACTGTCCTTTTCAAATTCTTTTTTGACATCTACCTTCAGTATGCTATCAAACCGCACCCCCAGGCCTTCTGTTCTCACCACCTGTATTCATTCTCCATAATGGGCCTAATAAGGAGTCTCTGGCCTTTGGGCTTTTAAAGCAAGAGGGTCATAAAGGTAGCATCTTTTTCCTTTAAAAGATATGTAAGAGAAATGACACTCAGCTACACAGGGCAGTGTTTCATCCAGAGTACCAACAGGAATGGAAATAGACAACTGGCCCACATACGACTATGGCTTCGGTACCTAACAGAGCCCCGGACGCTGGGATAAAGGAGTCCCTGGCACTTGGGGCCCAGCTTACATTAAGAACGTGCAGCCATGAGCTTCACCTCCTTTGACTTTCCCAACAATCACGAGCTGAGTTGGGGAAGACAGAAACCAGTACGTCCAGTCTACAGATATGGAAACCAAGACAAAGATCTGCTTAATTAATAAAGGACAAAACTGTAACTGAAACTTAAGTATCCTGGTTCCAGGAATAGTGCCGTTTATGCTGCATTATTTTGATTCCTGAAAAGTTAAGGAAGTTGTGTAAAAAATGTGAAGGCTCAGGACTTAGTTTAGTACCGCTGACCCTGGATTTTAAGTGTGAATCTTATAGATATTTTGCCTTTTCTGTGGTGTTCAGGAAAAGTAAACAAGACTTGACAGAAAATATGATGAGTAGCAGCAAACATTCAGACCCAAGGTCAATATATAAAAATTCAAAAGATGTTATCAAGAATATACTTTGGTGCCATGTAAGGGCATCTGTCATAACTTGGCCTTCCAACAGAAAGATATTATCATCGCATGTTGAATAATATTGAACGTGCTGTTGATTCTTTAGAAACTGTGTACCTCCTGAAGATAAGAAGAAGGAGGTAAAGAGGCATCAAAGAAGAGTCTCATTTTTCTAAATGTGAAGACTTGGGAGTACAGTCATGGAAGGGCTCCTAAAATAAGGAGCCAAGTGAGAGCACTGGGGAAAAATCATCATAGGAAAGTAACCATAGGAAGTAACCATAGTAACCATAGGAAGTAACCATAGTAACCATAGGAAGTAACCATAGTAACCATAGGAAGGAGGAGGTGGAGAAGCCTAATGGAATCATGATGGTGGAGGCCATACTGGAAATATCTAGAGCCCAGGTGGGAGATTTTGGTTGTCAACACAGCTGCTGGGGAAAAGGGAAGGAAAGCTATGACAGACGGCATTGTTGAAGGAGGGATTAAGGCGGAAACCAAAGGCAGCTGAGAGAACTCAGGATGTAAAGGATGAAAATGTCTCTGGCGAGCACAAGCAAGTCAGGAGACACTCAGAGATCCCTCCGGGCCCTCCCTTTTCCCATCTGACGGGGAAAGAGTCAGGGATGGAACAGAATGAGGAGAGCAGGGCAGAAGCTGAGAGGGTCTCTCCGTGGGGTCCTGAGGGTTGCAGCCCGATGGAACACGCAGAGCTTCAAAGGTTTTTGCCAGCTAGATCTGCTTCAATATGCAGGGGGGAAGGAGAAACTTCGGTCTGAACGACACAGCTCAACCCATCTGTTTCTGCAGAATGCATCTTAGCTCCTATCCATATGCCTGCAGAATATCACCCTGGAAGTGGAATCTATTATTCTTGTAAATACAAATTCACTAATGGGCGTGGCTCATTGTGAAGCAAGGCACGTTGCCCCACTGCCTCTGCCTGTTGCTACTCCAGAGCTTCTGTCATCCTGGGACACTTCACTCAACTCAGCAAGGTTCCCACGCTTGATGCGAAGACTGTCCGGCGTCAGGGATCCCCGTGCAGTGAAGGAAGCGGAAGGGGTTCTGTGGATGTCACTCTTAGGTGTTGCTTTCTCCTACAGAGGTTAGTGCACAATGGGAATTTCTCCGTGCAGAGTGGATTGTCTTTCTGCCTGGCAGTTTCATTACAACATTCCATACAAGTTATATCTGTACATGATGACCAAGCACAGCCGCCCACCTATTGTGGAGTCCCGAACAGGCTAGTTTGGGTGAAAGAAGGCCATTTAACCCGGGTCCCCTAGCAGCCCAGTCTTCTTGCAGGGCACAGCCACATGCAAACTGTAAGGCCCATTAATTGTCATCCATGATTCTGGCCACTCAGCACAATCACCTACATGGGAAGCAACTCCCCCTGATTTCAGCAGGAGCGTCTCTAACCTCTGAAGCCGCTGTTTTTGGCTTGCAAGGAGGTTTGCTCTAAAACACAAATTCTCTTTAATAGGGAGCCATTACTGTGTAATGAATGAACATGCCATGTGCTGGCATGCAGAGCCCTCGGGCCCTGTTCTCATGCACAGGTCTCTGGAATCTTCACGCCTACCGGGGAGAGGTGAGCACATCTGCAGAGGGCACACAGCTCCATGAAAGTTCACTTCTTACAGATGTGTGAATGAGTTCTGCTTTCAGATCCAGTTGAAGTCAAACTATCTTGCTTTGTTTGCTCACATGAAACTGGACTGCTCAACCAGAAGGCTTTTAATAACTGGGGCTTCAGCAGACCTGCCCACCCCACCGTTTTACATCAATGGTGATGACATGTGCTGCCTGGTGTTCGGATCCTGGCGTCTGCAGTTTCCCTGCCCCTGCCCAGCTTCTAGGATGCTAAGTTTTCAGCTCTGTTTTCCTTGGCCTGGATAAAGCAAAGTGAAATCTTTAGCCACCTGGACAGATGACAGCAGTCTGACATCCTCTTAACTAGCTGATAGTCTGATCGTCCTGTGAAAATTGAATTACATGTAATTTCATTAGAACTAAGAGGGCGTGTGTGTGTGTGTGTGTGTGTGTGTGTGTGTGTGTGTGTGTCTGTATTATAAGGAACTGGCTCATGTAATCATGGAGGCTGGCAAGTCCCAAGATCTTCAGGGTGACTCAACAAGCTGGAGACCCAGGACAGCCCAAGGCTTAGCTCTAGTCTGAGTCCTGAGTCCTGAGAACCAGGTGGACTGACAGTGTAGTTCTGGTCTGAAGGCCGGCAGGCTCGAGACCCAGGAGAAGTCACCAGTTCAGCGCTAGTCTGAAGGCAGGATGGCTGACCTCCCAGCTCAAAGGCAGTCAGGCAGGAAGACGAACTCTCTTCCTTGGGGGAGAGTCAGGCTTTTTGTTCTATTTGGGCCTTCAACGAATTGGAAGAAGCCCACTGCCTTTAGGAGGGCAATCTGCTTTATTCAGTTTGCTGATCTAAATGTTAATCTTATCCAGAAACACCCACACAGAAATATCTAGAATAATGTCTGATTAAAGATCGGGGCACCCTGTGGCCCAGTCAAGTTGCCATATAAAATTAACCATCACGGTAATTTAGGAGTCATTGTTTGTGACACACAGCAATGATTAAAGAGACAAAATGGTGGGGGGCATTTTCTAATTAAAACATAATTTTTATGCCCCCTTCAAAGAAACACATGCAACATGGCCTATTGAAATGAGCTCAGCGGAAACCTTCCTGCTAATTCCTCCTTGCCTCCACTCCCACCCCACAGCTTTAAAAAGACACCGTTATTACTTAGGAATGAATTCATTGTTTAAACCTACCCTCCCCGTATTTTTCTGACGTAGACTCCTCAAACCTTGTGGAAATCAACTGAGAATAATTCTCTCTTCTTCCTGGATGAGGCAAATGAAGCACAGGGGGAAGAAACAGCTTGTCCAGCAAGCTGATACTTGGAAAACAAATGTAGCTGCATTTTAAGAACTCAGGATTGTAGTTTTTCGCCCTTTTTCTATGAGTATGCTGGAATTTTCACAGGTAGAAAATGATGGCTATCTTAGTTATTAAAGAGCTGGCTCAGATACAGATAGCAAGCACAGGGTTTGAGAGGATATTATTTTTAAAGGGGGGAACTTCAAGGGCTGCCCCCTCAGCAAGGTAGCTCACTTTTCGGGAGACTTGGGGCTGACCTGTGATACCAGGAGGTTCTTTGGCAGTTGGGTAGCGTGCTGGCCACTGTTGCGGTCCATCCACCTTCCTGGGGCCTTACTACTTGAGTGTGCCCCTGCTGAAATTCCAGTTGCCAGCAACTGCACCTCTCTGCCTAAAGCTAACAGGCCCAGAAGCAGCCGCCAACTTATCAGTGATGGAAGGTGGTGATGAATATCCAGGTCCCTCACTCCTCAGATGGGAAGACTCTCAGACTTGGGCTCTATACCCTAGAGTTTCTCTGAGATTAAACTTCTGTCACACACACACTCAGGGCCGGTAGCATGTATGTGTGACCTGTATGGTCACACATACATGCTTGTACTCTGCTGTCGCCATCTTGAAATTCTTAATAACTTTTGAACAAGGGGCCCGGATTTTATTTTGCACTGGGCTATGAGAATTGTGCAGCCAGTTCTGGTGGTAGCTGGCAGAACACACCTTTCGTTGGCTGGGTTCCCTTCTCTGTCTGACTTCTCCTCTTGGTCTCTCCTGTACTTCCTGATAATTTACTTGTCCTTGAATCCTTTTCACAGCGTCTACTTCTGGGAGACCCAAACTAGACTGTTGCAAATGTCATGATAATCCTGAAGAACACTGTGAAGAATTAATGAAAGCCATCCTCCTATTTTATTAAAATAAAACAATAATGCATGTGGGTTTAACCGTCACTAAAGATAAAATCACAGTTATATCATCTGTCAATGCCATAACATATTGTAATATCTAAGAGGTTTTATTAGGAAGTAATCCCCAGCTAAGCTTCCCAACTTCTCTGCATCCCAGACCAAGTGCCCAGGTGAATCCAACATGCAAATATCTCCCTGAAGAAGCAGGGTAATAAACAGCAGCGGAGTTGACATTTAAACAATAGCTCTGCATGCCATCTGTTTTAAAGAAATTATTTGTCTTTGCCAACATGTCAAGAAAAATAAGTTCACATAATTTAGGGGCTACTAAGGCATGTAAGTCCTTGATTATTTACAACGACAGGATTATCTAGAGCCATCGCATTTCTTTACCAACAAGATTTTTTAAAAAACGGGTCAGAGAAATTGACCTTTTTGTAGAGTCCAGTAATGAGGCAAGATATTAGAGTAAGTAATCCAATCTCAAACCAAAGTTTAAGGAAAAGACGTAAACAAGGATACTGGTTCAGAATCAGATCAGCTCATCAAATCGAGCCCATGTATTCTCAATTTTTATGTCCCTACGGTCCGGCACAATGCCTGGAATGGAGTCGATGCCTAATAAATATTAAGTAACTGACTGAACTTGGGTATGGCTGTGCCTTGAGGCTTGAGTACCAGGAAAGGAAACTGACTCACCCCTACCTATGAAGAAGCTATAAGTTTTCCCCTTAGTCCTTTCTTACAGACTGGAATTTACCAAATGGGTGTAACACGAGTGCAGAGAACCGTGTGGGAGGGAGACAATGGAAGGCAGTGGGTCGGCAGCAGGTGCGGGTGGGATGCTGCACGTGATGGCAGCTGTGGTTCAGGTCCATTTGCAGTAGGTGAGGGATGCAATATTTGAGAACGGGCTGGAGAACTAGAAGGCCGCCTTAGGCCTTTCTCTCCACGTGTGAGACTTACGGCCAGGAGCTTCTAAGACCAAATCCATCCATCCGTAAGGCATGTTGGTCTTCGACAGGAATCCTGTCATCCCCTTGCCGTGGATTACGGACATAAAACCTCACTGCGCTTCACTTTCCTCATCAATCAGAAGGATGACGCCGAGGTTACCTGCAATTTACATCAGTGGACTGAGGTGCTGACTGCACTTCACTCACCTTTCCCTGGCACACAAGCTTTTGTGCAGTCTGATCGTTAAATGCAGCTGTCCCCAGAAAGGTAAAGCCTTTTAGGCTGCTCACTGGATAGATGATCAGGACAAAAGAGGTTATAGAAACATTTTACTTTGAAACATTTTAAAATTCAAGATTTTGTCCTGACCAATTTCTGAACATGATGTTTCTTTCCGCTTAAGTTATATCAAAATATTTTTACGTGGTTTATAGCAGTATTACGTACAATAGCCAAGATACGGAAGCACCCTAAGTGTCCATCAGCAGATGAATGGATAAAGAAGGTGTGTAATGTAATGCTACTCGGCCATAAAAAGAACGAAATCTTGCCATCTGCAACAACATGGATGGACCCGGAGGGTATTAGGTTTAGTGAAGTAAGTCAGATGGAGAAAGACAAATACTGTATGTTTTCACTTATACGTGTAATCCAAATAATATCAATGAAACAAACGAATGACTATAACAAAACAGAAACAGACCGACAGATACAGAGAACAAACTAGTGGTTACCAGTGGAGAGACGGGTGGGAGCAGGTACAAGATAGGGGTAGGGGATTAAGAGGTATGAATTACTAGGTATAAAATAAATGAGATACAAGGATGTAATGTACACCACAGGGTGTATAACCAATATTTTATAATAACTTCATATGGAGTATAATCTATAAAAATAGTGAACCACTAGGTTGTACACTTAAAACTAATATAACATTCTAAATCAACTATACTTCAATGAAAAAAATATTTTTCTGTGAAAATTCCTTTTTCCCTCTTGCATATGACCTTTCTAGACAAATAAATAAATAAATAAATAAAAGCCTGGGTGAGCATTTAGGAATGAAAAAAATGTAAAGTTTTGATTACTGACTGAAACACAGTGATTTTGTGTCAATGGGAGAAATCAAAGCCCTGGCACCTGGGGAGGCATGGGGTGGTAGACGTGGAAAAGGAATTAATAATCTTTGTTTTTCAGAACTGTTCCTGGAAGCTTTCTCCTCTTCCTGAATGAAAGGTCCTCCTGCTACCTTTCCAGGATGCTGTGAGGGCCTTGAATTCAAACTGATGGCTGAGCCCAAGATCACCCTTGATAGCACCAACTATGAAAGGGCGAAGGTGGCCCAGCTCCTGTGCTTTCCACACAGAACACTTACGAATGTCACCCACACCCATGTCACTGATGGGCTGATGTCACGGATGAGCAGAGCTGTTTGGAATTGGCTGCAATGCCTCTGAAACCAGAGACCGAACCGAATTCTTCTAGACCAGATTGGGGATCCTAGGGATGGAAACCCTGTCAGGGGAAGCCACCTTGGGGGCCTGCTAACCTGTACCATCTGACTAACAAATACCCTGTTGGAGGGCCTTAATGATAGTAGACGCTTTGTTTCCAGAAGCACCAAGTACTGTGCACGGGAATGCCCTTCCTGGGTGCCTTATCCGTGACTATCATGCCTGCCTCAGCCCTGGACAGAGGCATTCGCGTTAAATTCAACTTAGTTCAGAGGCCCCAAAGGGAAGAGCTCAAGTCAACACTGCAGTTTGGTCTCACCCTGCTGTATGGAGCCCTGCAGCTAATTTTGCCATAACGATGCTTTGGACAGGGCCAAGGTGACGGATTGTGTAGGGAAGAGTTTTCACAGCAGGCCTGAGAGTGCTGACGCTCAGAAAGGCCCGCTTGCAAGGTGGGCCCTTTACTGGCACCTGGGAACCTGAAATTCGAGAGGGTTCCCACCACCTTAACTGATAAGAGTTACTACGCCTGAATGGTTGGTGCAAACAACAAGCGTGGTTTATGCTGAACAATGGCTTCCCTTCTGGGGAACTGGGAATTTTGAAGGCGTGAGGCAAGATGGTGACTGTAAAAATGCTGGGCTCTGAGTCGCTCACGAGCTCAGGTAGTTAGCATTTCACATGTGTTGTCATCGCTTGTCACCGGGGGGGTTTAGTGTGTCCTATGTGACTTTCCTGGAAGAGGACCCTGGGCCCGGTTACCTCCCTTTGCTGCCCCACGGGCCATTTCCCTTTGCTGGTTTTGCTGTGTAACCTTTCACTGCGATAACTCACAGCTCTGAGTACAACTAGAAAAAAGAGAGGAAGGAAGGAAGGAAGGCAAGAAGGGAGGGAGGAAGGAAAGAAAGAAAGCTAGCTGATAGCCATACTATCTACACTTTATCCATATCCTTTTTCATAACAACAAAGAAGGCCAAAATGGAGCTCTTGCTAACTCCTGGCATGGTGTCAAGCGCTCGTATGCAAAAAACTCAAACCTCCCAACAATATTTCAAAGTAGGTCTCGTTATGATCTCCATTTGGCACACGAGGGAAGGAGAGAGAGAGAGGTTCAGGAACTTGCTCCAGGTCACAGCATCTGTTAGGTGGCAAAGGGGGGACGGGAAATCGGCTTATGTGACTGCAAACCCCAGGCGGGGAGACTCTGTTGAGGGGATCAATGAAGCTCTCTCAAAAATGCAAAACTCTAGGCAAATGCACGGTGGTGACATTACTGTTATGAACGAGGTCTAAGTCCTGCCCAGAAATCACTGGATAAGATTTGCAACTTTTCGATTTTATTCAGGTCCTGGGATTGAAACCCCTGTCTTCCCACAGATACACAGGAGCTGGGAACTTGACACGGAAGTGTATTTGCAAGTTCAGATATACCCTCCTCCCTCAAAGAGTGTTAGAACTTTGGGCCAGAAAAAACATAAGAGAGCATCTGGAATAAGTCCTTCATCTGATAACTGAGGAAACAGAGAGATGCACCAGTTTGCACTAAGCTGCGGAATGGACTCTGGACCCCAACCCATTCGTTTCCTTAGTGCACTGCTTCCCCCTTGTCATATTTCTCTTTTTAAAAGTGGATGCAATCGTAACCCAGCATACAAGAGGTACTTTCATTTCTACAAGTATGAATTACACAGGAAAGAGACCTGTTTGAAAGGAGAATTATGCACACATACTTTTGACATCCTGGAAACATTCTGATGACTGGGTTAATGGCGAGGGGAAATGACATCTTTGGAAATGCAATCCACTCATTTGAAAGCAGGGCAGCCGTTGCCCACTCCAAATGTGTTCTCATGCACACAGGATTCCTTCCGAGCAGGCTCTGAAGGCAAAGCACACCGCTGCGTTTCAAATGGGCAGAAAGTCACCTTAAAGCATATTTCCCCTCCTGGGAGTTGACACAATCGAGTTACAGGCAGAGACTGTTTATCACACCGGCATGAAAGTCTCTCTTCAAATTCCTCTTGCTTTTATAATCAAACAATAACATCTCCAGAGTATAGGTTTTAGCTACATAAGAAACATATTGGAAATTGATTCAATGTTCCTGGCTTGGCTGTGACAATGTTTCATAACCTGGTAACCTCTCAGCTTATTCTTCCCCTTTCCTGAAAAGCTTTTTGCGGCACCAGGGGGGCAAAGCAAAGATAACACAAACATCCTCCTTTTATCTGATCCTGCACAAAATGAGAGGAGCAGGCACTGTACCGCTGATAAGAAGATTTGCTAAATGACTCTTCTGGAATTCTATCAATGGGCTGATGAAATAAATTAAGACTGACATTGATACGTCATTTTCTCAGGCACAACCATTTTCAAAAATGAAGGTGTTTCTTTCGAAGCAGTTAAGCCCCAGTTGCATGTCTGTGACTCATTAAAAAGTGCCCAGATCAGCCCCGTGTTGTTAACAGATTTACTGCAATGCTTTACTTTCTTTATATCCATTTTGTTTTTCTCTAGCATGTTTCTTGAATAAGGATTCATTCGAGTCAAGAGCATCCTGTTCCCAAGATCACCATTCCTCCTTTTATTCCCCCTCAGGTGCATGTTTCATTACACAACTCAATTTTTGTTACCACAATCTGCCATAGCCCTTACCCGATCTAGCGCTTTACATCTGTCTCAAGCTAAAGTGTTTACTTGAATGTGCCAGACTTAATGGACACACCATGGGGAATCCCAGTGGACCGAGTGCGCAGATCACCTTAACTGAGACGTTTTTTCATTAGGTATATGTGATTGAGTTCTTACGGTCAGGACAGCGCATTCCTTCCAAGCTTGATTACAGGCTTCTGAAAAGCTACAGACTCCTGTCCGGCAATTTTTTTTTTTTTTTAAATCACTGCTGCTTCTCTGTTACTAATTTTTTATTACCTTCAGGATTAAGAAGAACTGCTGGTGGGCTTCCCTGGTGGCGCAGTGGCTGAGAGTCCGCCTGCCGATGCAGGAGACACGGGTTCGTGCCCCTGTCCGGGAAGATCCCACATGCCGCGGAGCGGCTGGGCCCGTGAACCATGGCCGCTGAGCCTGCGCGTCCGGAGCCTGTGCTCCGCAACGGGAGAGGCCACAACAGTGAGAGGCCCGCATACCGCAAAAAAAAAAAAAAAAAGAACTGCTGGTTTTAGCAGTACTTAAGGCACAGACAGTTCAACCTATCTGTAATGTCTGATCAACCTGGAATTATCTGTGGTAACGTGGACGACAAAGAGATTACAATTCAAGAGCTGCCCACAACCTCTGTTTCTAACTTACTCCTCTGACACCCGATGGGCTTCAGGATTGATGATGTAACTTTATATTTGTAGTCAGGATGCGTCCCTTTCCTGCTCTTTCTTCTCTTGGCTGACCTCGCTTCTGGAGATGCTAATGAGCTAGTCCGAGGGCAGACAGGAAGAGGACCGGAGGTGGCGGGTGGATGGCATAGATCAACCAAGCAAACGGAAGGCCCGTTCAGCCCACGCACATGTTTTGTTTTGGATGGTACTTTAGTTTTTATCTTTTTAAAACAAATGTGAAATATACTATGAGCACGAGTGCATACAGCAAATAGTTACACTTAAATCATCATGACCATAAAAGGATACCCACAACCCACCTCAACAACTCAGTGGTTTTTTCTTTTTAGGCACAATCTTTTTTTTTTTTTTTTTTTTTTTTTTGCGGTACGCGGGCCTCTCACCGTTGTGGCCTCTCCCCTTGCGGAGCACAGGCTCTGGACGCGCAGGCTCAGCGGCCATGGCTCACGGGCCCAGCCGCTCCGCTGCATGTGGGATCTTCCCAGACCGGGGCACGAACCCGTGTCCCCTGCATCGGCAGGTGGACTCTCAACCACTGTGCCACCAGGGAAGTCCTAGGCACAATCTTTAATATTTATTTTATTTTTTAAAAAGGTATTATAGAAGATTGCAGAATTAAAGAGACACAAAACAGCATATATTGACAATACTCTCTCATTCTTGTGTCCTTTACACTCAGGTCTGCTCTCCTGAGGCAACCAATAGTACTGGTCTCTTGTGTTTCAGTTCTATTCATGCCAACAACTGTGTGTGTGTGTGCGTGTATGATCATATTTACACTTGCATTTAAATTTTTACTATATATGTATGTGTGTTATAGTCCTTTCTCCCTTTTAAAAAAAATCAAGCATACTATAGGTACTACTATGCTCCTGGCTTTTCTCATTTAATAATGTACCTCAGAAATTGTTCCTTACCAGTAAAGATCTTCCTTATTTCTTTTTTACAGCTGTATAATATTCCATTTTCGGAATTCATCTGACTAGTACCCTATTAATGGACATTTGGTTCACCTGTGATTTTTTCCTATTACTATGAACAATGCTTTGGGGCATGCATTATTTTTCATATGTGCGAGTGTGTCTATAGGATAAATTATTTGATTGGACTTGCTATTTAATATGTGTGACTTTTATTAGATATTGCCAAATTCTCATCCATAGAGGTTGTACTAGTACCCTCTCACCTAAGTATGTAACAATGCCTCTTTCCTCACATCCCTGCCAACAAAGTTTATCTTAAAACTTTTTTTTTTTTTTTTTTTTGTGGTACGCGGGCCTCTCACTGTTGTGGTCTCTCCCGTTGTGGGGCACAGGCTCCAGACGCGCGGGCCCAGCGGCCACGGCTCACGGGCCCAGCCGCTCCGCGGCATGTGGGATCCTCCCGGACCGGGGCACGAACCCGCGTCCCCTGCATCGGCAGGCGGACTCTCAACCACTGCGCCACCAGGGAAGCCCTGTCTTAAAACTTTTTAAGCTTTTCCAATGTGATAGATAAAAAACAGGATCTAAGTGTCATTTTTAATGTGGGTTTCTTTGATCACGAATGCATCTCTTTTATTATGAATGTGCCTTTCTGACCCTGTTTCTGTAGAAATGTCTTTTTCTCGGGCCCTCTTCTGCTTCTTCCTTCTACTCTTAAGGACCCTTGTGATGCGTTGGGTCCACCCCAATTCTGAGGTCAACAACTCAGTGTTTTTAAGTCACTCTTGCACCCCTTCCACTAGATCCTTCTCTCACTACTTCCCCTCCATAAGGTAACCCATTGTTGGATTTCATGCTACTCATTCATTTGCTGTGGTTTTTAAATTTGTTTTTGTAGTAAAAAAAAAAAAATGTAACACTGGATTACATTCATGTATAGGCACGTGTGCAGAGGTGTACTGGTTTATGATGTAAAAAGTTACTACTGTGGATACTAGTCAAAAAAGTTTGAAAGGCCTGGCTCTAGAAAAACCCTTGGCAACTATATCAGGGAATATATACCACCATGGTGACCCTAGCAACACTGTCATAATTGCAAAAAATGGAAAACAACCCAAATATTTATCAACAGTAGAAAGGATAAATAAAATTCGAACTTTTTCTGCTCTGGAAGACCATACAGCAGTGAAAATTAATGAACTACAACTGCAGGGACCATCGTTGATTCAGCGCAAAAACAACGTTGACCGAAATAAAGCCAGTTGTAGTAGAATATTTACAGTATGATGCTATTTGTATAATAAGCAAAATTAACAATAGTGTGGTAAGACTATATAAATAAAAGTGAGTACTACGTGCAGACTATAAAACTATACATATGTGCACACACACATCTATATACACACACGTATACATACATACATATATGCCATGAATTCTTTATCCGTCATCTATCAACAGACCAATATCTTGGCTATTGTGAATAATGGTGCAGCTAACTCTTTGAGACAGCGATTTTATTTCCAAATAGAACTATCATGCAGTCTAGCAATCCCACTTCTGGATATATATGGGAAGGGAAAAAGCTCACTATCCTTAAGCGTATATTTCCTTTTATTTACCTTGCTTGGAACTCATTTGGCTTCCTGAATCTGGGGGTTGGTAACTTTCTTCAATTCTACAAAATTCTCAGCCACTCACACTTTTAAAATTGTGTCTTTCCTGTTCATTCTATTCTCTGCTTCAGGAGCTACAATTAGATGCATGTGGATTTCATCACCTTTTACTTAATTTAACCTCTCTTTCATATTATCCATGTTCTTGGCCCTCTGTGACACATTTTTGTGTACTTTTTCAATTCTATCTTCTAGTTCAGTAATTCTCTCTTCAGTGATGATAAATACTATTCTGACAACATTTAATTTTTCTGAAGTTCTCTTGTGTCCTTTTTTGAAATTTGACTGCTCATCTGTTTGTTCCTTAACTTTCATTTCCATTTTTGTTTAAATGCATTAAATATCTTTGGTTTATATCCTCTATTGGATAATTTCCAATTCTGCAGTCTTTGCAGGCCTCATGCTATAGCTTTGGTTTTTTTTTTTTTTTTTCCTGATACTGACTGATGAAGTCATTTTTTCCCCTCATGTCTTTAATGGTGTTCTATTCTGAGTTAATTTTCCTTAGAACTTTATCTGTATGCAAATTTTAGAGTGGGTGCAAGAGAGGATTTGAGTTGGGTTCTGCCAGATTCCTGAGAGTACTACCACCCTGAATCTGTGTTTTGTTCTTTTTAAACCTTTCATCATGATAAATTTCCAATATTCTCAAACAGTGTAATGTATCCTCATATACCCACTGCCCAGCCTTAAAATATTAATATTCTGCCATTCTTGTTTCATCTATTTCCTCTCCCAGTTCTTCTCTGGAATATTTAAACTCACACCTCAGACCATTTAAAATTGTCAAGCTTGGACTTCCCTGGTGGCGCAGTGATTAAGAATCCACCTGCCAATGCAGCGGTTCAAGCCCTGTCCGGAAAGATCCCACATGATGTGGAGCAACTAAGCCCATGCGCCACAACTACTGAGCCTGCGAGCCACAACTACTGAGCCCACGTGCCACAACTACTGAAGCTGGCGCGCCTAGAGCCCGTGCTCTGCAACAAGAGAAGCCACCACAATGAGAAGCCTGTGCACCGCAATGAAGAGTAGCCCCCGCTCGCCGCAACTAGAGAAAGCCCGCGCACAGCAACCAACACCCAATGCAGCCAAAAATTTCAAAATATAAATAAATAAAAATTTAAAAAACGTTTGTCAAGCTGGGGGGCTCAGGGGACACAAAGAGAGACTGAATTAATTCCCTGACCCACATGAGTGTGAGCTAATGACTCAGAATCTTCAGAGGAGACATGTTTTTCCTTCTCTTTTTTTTTTTTCCCGCTAGAGTTGAGACAGAGTTGAGGCTGAGTCAGGAGTTTATTCCCACTGTCTTCCTCCGTGGGGTACGTTTGTCACCACTGCTCTTGGGAATTCAGCTTTATGCTGGATGGGGAAGGGGTGTTTTTGATGTAACATTTCACCCTGCTCAGGCCCTAGGCTTTCATTAGGCCAACAGTTTAGCTCTTTAACACCAGGCTCCAGGTAGAGTGACCAACTGTTCCAGTTTGTCCAGGTTCTGAGGGGTTTCCTGGGATGAGGGACTTTCAGTGCTAAAACCAAGAAAGCCAAAGTCAAACTAGAACAGTTGGTCACCCTAGTTCGAGGTCACCAGAGACTAGTACGTACCCCTTGGGCAAGGGGTACTCTCTCCCCTCTGCATTCAAACTTTCTTGCTGTCCCCAGCCTCTGATCAATTTTTTGCCTGAAGCTCAACCATGCATTTAAGAAAATAGGTATATTTTTATATTATATTCTATGCTCTTAGGTGTGGCATCCTGTGAAAGGGATTTTGAAATCCTAATTCGAAATATTGCCAGATAAAAGGAAGTCTCTGAAGATTTACTTTTTTGAAAACTAGGCCCAGATTTTTAAAAGTGTCATATGTTACATAAAAATCTAGACTTCTGGCTTCTGGTGAGAAATGGAAAGACGTGGCTACTTAGGGCCAGCCTTCTTCTATGGTGACAACTGGAACTGGCAAGCAGCTGCTCCCCTAGAATGGGCTGTGTTCTCTCCATGTCTCAAGACTCCCATCATTCATACAGTGTATGCCTGTGAATGTCAAGTCCAGCCCATCTCACTCATTGACCCAGGGGCTTGGTTGAGTTTGCAACCCCTGACCAAGCAATCTACTAAAGGGATCCTTGGTCTCTGATGCCTGCAAGGTGACCAAAAAAAGTACCTAGTCATCATTTAGCATTCTTGGGGGTTTATTTAACTTGACCTCACGGCTGTGCACTAAGCACCGGACGACGGTTCCACTCCACACCAGCCACAGTGCTGAGCAACACACATAACCTTTCAGGACGTACATTTCCTCATCCGCAGAAGGGTGAGCACAGTCCTTAGTCTGCAGGGCTGATGTGAGGATAAAACAAGGCAACATACATACCAGCACTTTGGCCAGTGCCTAGCATATAGAAAGCTCTTGATAAAGAGTGAGTATTGGCATAATACATGACATCGTCTTCTTTCAGAACTTTCTGTCACGTTGGCAGCTTTCTGGTTCAGAGGCTGAGGCGCTCTGTTGTTTGACTTTGTTTTGACCTCCACCTCTTCCTTCCTTTGCCATAAGTCACACACACAGTCTTATATTTAAGTGGATTAATTGTCTTTTAAGAAATTGAGGGAACTGTACAAAATGAGGTCTCTCTACAGCTATTTCAGATTCCCCAGCCATGTACTTTAGAGCAATAGGCCTTGGGAAAATGGGGGGGAAAAAAAGACAAAGCTTATTTAACATAGCCACTTAACACCTGTTCAGTGGGCCCTTTCCCCTACTAGCACGTGGATTAATTAGTGTCACCCCCCCCAGGGCTTCATGTCTGCCTCTGCCCTCGCAGCTGAGATCTCTGTCTGAAAAGCACCGCCCTTATAGGGTCTTGCTGGTGCTAATGTGAGAGACACACTGAGATTGTCTGTCAGTGACACTCAGTGGGTACCCTTCCCAAACACCAGCTGTATTATAACAAGAGACGTGAGCACTTGTACCCAAAGGAGTTACCCACGGGTAGGACATTTAGGTACACCCTGATAGATCTCCAGGAGAGTTCTTTTGGGGCAGGGAGCCCTTTGGCAACCCTGAAATAATCCATCCTTTTACACGAATGTGTGACTCTACTCATCATGGCACACCACTTGTGAGGAAACAGTATGGTGACTAGTGCATCTGGTTGGTCCAAGGCTAAAGGAGAGAAAATGAAAATATGTTTTTATTTTAAAAGTCTAAGCATGAGCATCATAGTGATTGGATGGCCATTTCTTAGCGTGTTGGTCTTTTCAAACAATTTTCCACTGTCTATGTATTGTCTGTAGGATTAAGTTCGAACACCTAAGCTTGGCTTTCAAGGTCTCCACAATCCGGTCCCATCCCACAAAGCCCCTCTGTCTGTACCTCGTCCTCAAAGCTTACCCTCTGCTCTAGCCAGGCTGGTCCTCTGCTGACCCCCTTCCCTACAGTGTGCCGTATTCCTATCTCCAGGTCTCTGATTACGCTGCTTACCTTGAGTTGAAGGAAATCTCTGCCCCTTTTGCTGATGAAATCCTACCCCTTAGGAAAGTGGTTCCCAAACTTTGCTGCACATTGGAATCACCTGGGGATCTTTACAGACTACTAATGCGTGGCTCCACTCCCTAGACCTTGTGATTTAATTGTTACGGGGTGTGACCTGGGCATCAGCATTTTTAGAGCCTTCCCGGAGGATTCTGATGTGTTGCAGAGTTTGGGAGCCACTGGCATAAATTGCAAACACTCTTAAACTTCAGTACCTCGCTGTCTCACTCTTGTCTCTTCCTGTTCATGAACATCAACACTTCTGGATTCACCAAAGGTGGGCTCCACACCCTGCCCTGTGTGCTCATATGTATGGAGAGTATGCCTCTAAGTTATCTGTGATTACACGGCATCAGAATTATTTGTTTGCTTCTCTGTTTCCCCACTGAACTGGAGTTCACAGAATATGCGTACTGTGTCTTATTCATCTCTGTATCTTTGGCTTCTAAAACAGGGCATGGCTGGGAGAAGATGCTCCATATAGGCTTGTTGAACTAAAGAGAACTCAGCTCCTTGGTGCAATCTACAGAGCAAATATTTTACAGGAGTAAAAAAGCCATACTTGCAACTCTCTAAGGCTACAATTCTCTATCTCTCTAGTAAAAAACAGAGAGAGGGAGTCACAGTCTATGATTCACTATGCTGACAAATATGGAAATCTCCACCAAAGCCTTATCTCATGCCTGCCTCTGGTATTTAGAAGGAAGCACTCTTAAGGAACAAGCTGACAGATGACGAAAACAGAGAACCAGCCGCAAGGGAGTGAGACACAAGAAGGATGACATGTAATGTTCCAAGCACAGGGCTTTGTACATAGGAGATGCTCAATGGATGGAAACTAATATTACTAGTTCCAGTCCTTGGTCAGAAAGAACCACATGGTCCTGTTTCCACGGGTCTACCTTCATGACAGGTGGGATTTATATTTTGGGCTGCCAGGTGCCAAGCCCCCCCCCCCCACTTTGAAGTTCGGCGCTTGTGGTTATAGATGGGTGAACTCAGTGCAGCCACTATAGAAACTTCCTTGCCCAAGCTATTACCCTATAGTACCTCTCAGGTGTCATTTGTATATTCGGACATGCAGAAGTATTGTCACCCTGGGAAGTATTCATGTGGATCCAGATTATGGAAAACCATTCTATCTGATTCCTCATCCACAGGTATTATTATCTAAGTGGTTTCCAGTTCAGAGCCAGTCTGTTACAAGTCACCAGAACATTCTCTATTGAATATCCGAGTCGTTACTGAGAACATTTGTACTTCCCATTCACATCTGTTTTGATGATCAGTAGCTCACTCTTTCCACAATTAAGCCACATATGTCAGCACGTTATTCAAAAGGTGACCTTTGACTCAAATGGACTTCCACTCAAAAAGCTGTGAAAGCCTGATTAGCTTTCTGAGATATTTTAAATTTTATTTTTACTATGAATGTCCTTCACTGTGCTTTGGGCACACAAACTTGCATTCGGTAACAACTCTTTAGATTTGGGGAAATACCATGTATCCTTCACTTCACGAGAGTCTACCAAGCAGCCTTGTTTTCTTGGTTATCATTTAGTTCAGCTTGATTTCTTCCTCAAACTCCTCAGAAGACATTTCTTCCTCTTTAAAGGAATTTCCAAATCCCCTGTCTCCTCTTAGGAGATTATTTTTGATGCTATCACTGGCTGATGTTTTTAATATGAGACAATGTCATTTGAATTCCTACTGACCATTTAATCCTATTAGATAATTAGTGTAATACACTGGGTGAATCTATTACAGTTAAATAACAAGAAAGAACAATTGGTGTTGGTGATCATTTGTGTAGGCTAGTCTAGTCATTTGCTTGTTGCTTATTAACATGAAAGTCTGACATTTGTTAGGGCAATTTGAAAGAAAAGAATCTAGTTGCATTATTTAACTTATTTCATGAATCTTGAATTTCAATATAGAGCAGGTTTAGTTAACAGCATCCTGTCTTGTAATCAACTCAGACCATTTTGATGAAGCCAACACGATTATCCTTAACCACAGAAATACAAACATTCAGATTCACAGATTTTTCTGATTGTTGTTCTTTGTCAAAGATACTAGCTGTTGCTTGGTTAGAAGAAGACCATATTTAGATTTGCTCAGTTGCTGTGATTGGAAATATTCTATGGTTATAAATATTGGCAGGATATGTGATAACACTTAGTCTAGGCAAAATGAAGAACACTGGGATTCGCAGGGTGCTAAAAAAATATTTTTTCAGTCATGTTTGTGCAATAAAGATAAATAGCCACTCGATTTGTTGAGTCTCACTCAGCCTTGAAATGGATGAACTTTTTAAAAGGCCTGTGGTAATACTGATTGGCTAACTCAGGGAACACTTTCAACCCTCTTCTCTCTGCTACCTCATGCAGTAGAGGCTGGGAAGCAACATACTGACTTTCCCAGCATCCCTTGCACCTAAGATTGGCTTTATGATCTGGTTCTCACTGATGACATGTAACCTGAAGTCTGTGGTGCGGGGCGGTGATTCTGAAGGAATTTTTACTTTTCCTTGCACTTTGTGTCGCAAATGTAGCTGGGATGCCTAGAGTGGTGGGAATTAATTTGCAACCAGAAGTGACAAGCATGAGGACCAAAAAACAGGGTTTCGGATAGAATTGTTGAGCTGCTGCTTCTCTTTTATGTTTCCCTTCCTCCAGACTTTTAATTATATAAGATGACTCAATGACTTTATTCCTTAAGTCATGGCTAGTCAGTTTTGTTGTTGTTACTTGCTGCCAGGAGCAGCTTGTTCGGATAGGTCTCCACCAGTTTGAAGAGATGAGTCTACAATTATGTGAAACAGAAACAGAGTCCAAATTTACTTCCTTGAGAGTAATCTAAACCAGCACTTCCCAGCAGAACTTTGTATGATGATGGAAAAAGAGGCCATATAGAATACGTGGCCACTGAGTACTTAAAATGTGGCTAGTGCAATTGAGGAACTGAATTTTTAATTTTCTGTAGTTTTCATGAATTTAAACTGAACCTGAAATAACTACATGTGACTAATGGCTATCATGTGAAACAGTACAGATCTAAAGAACTGCTAGCCTATAAAAAAAAATGCAGATTACTATAGCTCTCTCTCGAAAATTCAGCCTCTAACTTTATGTATGTTATCGTACAAGCCGAAGAATACCTCATTATGGAAAAATGATGACTCAGTGGGGCTTTACGTAGTGCCACGTTTGAAGGTTGCTGAACAATATTTAACTTGCGCGTTAGCTAACTACACAGAACTGACACTAATTTAAGCATTTTACTGACAACTGTACAACTGACATTTTACTCTCAGTTATCACTGACAACTAAGTGTACTAAAGGATGTCTTTCTGGAATAATACTCTCATTCAGACTCCACTCATCCAGCTATTTGTTAAGACTTTTGTATTCCCAATTACAACAGAAAAGAATAATAATGGTGTGCCAGTCTCATTAAGCTGTGAGGGTATGATAACTCTCTGAGATCAACTGTAAATTATAGTTGGGAGAAGGCAGCTGGGTAAGCTGGAAAGGCAGCCGCAAAACATACCAACATGGCTCTAGGAGTGGTGAGATACTGAGAGTTGGCAGCTAAAGGTACTCCAGGGAAAGGGCAGGAGCCGTGCATACTGATTATGCCAGCCACCAGAAAGCTGGAGGGCCGTCATGCCCTAGAGGATGGTATTCAGTACTGTCTACTACACCCAAATGTGATTGGAAAAAATGATTCTCTCATGCCTTGATGTTTTGTGTAAAACTAAATAATCAGCACGCTTACATTTCACAGCTATTTTTTAGAGCCCAAAGAACAACTAATTTTGCAAGTGTCCACGGTGGCCCAGAGCTGTTAAAGTTATCACGTCTTCTATCTCCTGACAAGGACCACCGTCGCAGACAGCTACTCTATTACCAGCTACTTCCTGACTGCTGGAAACAGGTAAGCAAAATCCCTTTGTGTTAGAAACCTGAGTTCCTTCAACGTGGGCTCATGTAAAATTTTAGGACAGAGCTGACAAAGCAAACGTATCTCTGAGAAAGGACTACCTATAATCAGGGTTCTAACAGAAACGATGAAGAAAATGAGGTGAATGTGGCAAGCCGTATATACTTAATCTGTTTAGTTCTATGTGTAAAACATATCCAATTTAAAAAATATTCAGTATAAGAAAGCTAACACTCCACACTTCTAACCAATGGTAGTGCTCCCTGAGACAGTTACAGAAACTGGATCAATTCAACGTTGATTTTTTCCGCAGAGAGAAATTATTTACACTCAGTATCATTTTTGTTTCATATTGACAAGGACTCACTTATCAGTTGGCATTGCGTTCCTTTGCAAATACCTACGTTTTCTTCATAGGTTCTGCTTTGAGCCACTTATTTTATGGTGGCTTCCAACGCCTAAGAAGATAAGGGTTATCACGCGTGAGAAGTTAAGACCCAGTCCTGGTAGAGGGCATAAGACATGACCTTTAGGAACACACCGTGTCTGAAATAAGGTCGCACGTAGAAAACATCTCAGTGAAAGGCATATTGAGACATGAATTTTTACCTATGGTATGGCTCTGAAATGCAGAATCTGCAACTGTATCTTCTTCATCCTCTTGCAAGTGTTCATTTGCCTCTTTTATCTGCAGTAACAAGGAAACACTGTGAGTTCCTATGTGTTATATTAAATCGATTGTGTAATCCTCAGAATATTGGTACATTCTATAACAAACATGTGGGTGTGTATGTGTGAGTGTGTGTGTGTATATATATATATATATATATATATATACACATATTTTCTTCACTCCATTTTCCCCTACTCTATCACTTGGCTTTATTACAAGTTTTAATTATAAGAGCATATTTTCAGAAATATAACCCCAGCTCTGAAAGCAAGTTATAGGGTACCTGATTCTACATAAGATTTTCGAGATAACAGCTATAGTTCTTTTTAATACTTAATAAAGTCAGTAACACAGAGCTGCTGGGAAAAATTAAAGTCTAAGGAAACATAATTCTTCCAGGGACAGTGACTCCACCACAAGTTATTTTAATGAGAATAAAGAAATACACTTAGATCTTTTGACCTTCTCCTAGAGTATAACTCTCTAAGAAAATGTTATTTTGTTGTTGTTCTTTCCAGAATGAAATGTGAGGTGATTATGATGTGTGCTCAGTGAACTAGAAGGCTGATGCATTTACCTAGATTTTTTTCAGGTCAGAAACATCCGCCTTACATTTCAGCTGGGATATCCAGGAGCTGAATGCCGGAGTACCAAATGGAACTCCAGCAGGAATCTAATACAGTCACAGTATTTTACAAACGAGAATTCTGAGATCCAGCAAGTTTCCTTAAACATATGCAAATGCCAACACTAAACCCAGGCCCCCTACTTCCCAATCTAGTAGCAGTAGTAATAACAATATCATGAACAATATCAATAATAATAAAAACAGCGAACATTTAACTACTATGAAGCAGGAGCTGTTTTAAGCCCCTCACACCTGTGCTCTCCTAACCTTGCAATGCCAGGAGGTAAGTGCTATCGTTAGCTCCGTTTTGGACATAAGGGGCCTTGAAGAAACAGACAAGATAAGCAATTGTCCAAGCGGTGGAACCAGGATTCAAACACAGCAAATCTGGTTTCAGTGTTGTGTTCATTTGGTGGAACTTTGTTATTCTCAAATTTCCATGGGACTATGCCGGTGTAGACTTGGCCACAAGGTCAAGACAGCTTATGGTCCTTGGCAGAATGACCCTAAGTAGCTCTTTGAAAATACATCCCAGCCGGTCACCTGGGCAGCCAACGATAATAATGAACTGTGCAATGAACGCAGTGGGGGGACATTAGAGGTTGTCAGTGGATCTGCTCGGGGGCTCGAGTGGAATGCCAAGAAACCATTATTTTATACTTACAATATAGAAAGTCATATGCTGGTCAACTGACCTTGAGCTAGACTTAGCTTTCTACTTTTTAACCTCTTATTTTTCATGACTAATGGAATCAGACCAATTATTTACATTTCATGATCATGGTTCCAATATCAGAATGTAACTGGCGCCTAGTCCGTACATACTGAGAGCCAGGAGATGGAACACTCAGGAGTATGTCAATGACTGTCTGAACCCTGAAAGGAGAGGGTGTTAAGGGCTGAATATCCAGAGGCCACGCGTCATCACTTTCTTTCCCCATCAGCTGTCTGCTGCGAGCACTGCCTTGTTTGTTAGTACCCCCAGCAACACCAACCAGCCCTATTTCTCGTATTTATGGATGGCAGAGAGGAGAAGCTCTGTGTGCATCATCAAGACTAACGAGTTACTTATTCGCCTTCCAAAGTTCACCTAGTTCGGTGACCTCTTTGTGACAAAGCTACCAAGAAACCCAAAAGGAAGGAGACCCAAACACCTTAATTTCCATTAAGAATCCAACAGGAACTTTCTATCCTCATTTACAGAAGCATCAAGAAAATCTATATTTTCAGCCCGTTCCAATACCTAAGACAGGATGCTCCATATTTTCGCACACCTGTTAGGTAAGATAGTATTTCCTTTGGGTTTTTCTAAATCAACCAATTTTAAACTTGAAGGGGTGCCATGCTAACCTGCTAGAAAGTGGGTGAATCATCACCTCCATCAGCCTATGAAATCCTGAACAGAAGAAAGTAACGATTACAATACGGTTCTCATCTTGGAGATAAAGGAGAAGAGGCTTAGAGAGGGTTAGTGATCTGTTCAAGGTTATAAAAGGATGTCAGTTTTAGAGTGGGCACTCCTGACCCCTATTCATTGCTGTAATTTAATTTTTCAGTGTGCTATCTTGTCACAGTCATCCCTTCCAGACCTTCCCAAGAACTACTGTCTCTTTCTTAGTGTCTGGCAATTAGGTAGGCAGTATTCCAAATACACATAAACTATATTTTTATTTAAGAGTAGCAAAAAAGTTTTCTGTTTGTGTGTGTTAGTGCCCTGCTTCTCTTTCCTACTTGTTCCGACGCCTTCGGTGGAACTTAATCACCACCTCTGTCCGAGTATCATATTTAAGAAGGAAAATAAAAACCATCTTGAGGTCCTACCTATCAGCTCCTTGTCAGAACTTTTCTAGGGCTTTAAGTGCTTAACAGCAAATGCTAAACGTGGCCTCTTGGGTATTTATCAGAGGAACTGGGATTGTAGACAGGAGTTTTTTCAGCTCTCCTGGGATAATGACCCCTGAGCAGCGAATGACACATGAGGGGAAGTTCTGAATTGGAAGGGGATGGATGAAGAATCAACAAAGGAAAGGAAAATGGGGGAGTGCCTTAGAATGGCATACTTGTCAGCTCTAATTATCCATACAAATAGATTTCAATGCAAAGTGGTGAGTAATTAAAAAAATCCATTTCCATATGGAAATGCGGGGCATAATTTATTTTGGCAGCAGATTCCCCTTGCTAATTGTATTTCTCATAGGCTGAAATTAAAATTAATTTTCACTCTTGATCACACAGTGGCTGTGTGTTGGCGAAAGGCTGTGGAACTTTCCTGGGGGCAAGGGCCTGCGAGCTCAAGCTGAAGAATTTGCCGAAGCGAATTCTTCACGTGGCAAAGCACTGCACAGATGGGAATGGTCACAAAACCAAGAAGTTTGGCTCAGCAAACAATGGTGGTTAGAGACTCAGAATTTCTTCAGCCATTGCTCTACCAGGAACAGATACAAATCAATGTCAGTAATGTCCCATTTGGTAAGAAGTAGCAGGTGACTCGTGAGCAATGATGTGGGTTATTTTTGGTTTCACTTTGCTGCCAGTACTTTGGGCACCTTCTAATGGTGCACCTCCAGCTCTTGCCCATCTTTTGAGCTCTGCAGTTGTAGTCAAGAGCTGTACTACATACCAGTCTCTAACAGGTAACCATTAAATGCCACTGTACCCATTATATTCTATTAACCTCTCCCATTAGAAAAGGCTGGGAGGAACGTGCTTACAAAGGACACAGGAGGAAAAAGGGAGAAAGTATTTCATTGCTGACAAATATATATACATAACTGCAGAATAAAACCCAACATTTGGGGACACCCTTCATTTGGAATTCTGTGTATATTTCTTCTCTGAATCTTCCTAACAAGAACTGCATCCCGAGAAAAGAACATTTTGATGTTAAAGCTCAATGAAAAGGAAAAGAACTTAATGAGCCTCTGTGAGACGAGAGAAGTGATCTTTGGAGGGAAGCCTCCTGGGAGGCATTACCTTTAGGAAAGACAGTCATTTAGAAAACTCTGCAGGAGGAGGGCAAAATAGGCATGCTTCTTATGAGCATCCAAATAGGATTTAGAACAGAATTGTTCAATTAAAGATGTTGAAATTATAAAATTTTGCAGAACTTAATAAGATGATAACAATTTGTGTAATTATTGTACTATTTTATGCTACTTCATCACCGCAGCACAATTTTAATGGGATTGTATTTGATACTTTTTTATTAGCATATGTGATTTTTTCAGACTATGTGACACTGGGTGAAGAGGATACTCATAATTTAAATTAAAATACCCATATTAAAATGGCCATCTCTTTCCAGCTATATGATCTCATTAATTTCATTAACGATTTTTATTTTGTCCAGTGACAGCTCAATAAGGAGCTGGGAGCTGTTCCTTTGAGACTTCTCATTTCAGAAAATTACCTAAATCCACAGGAAGGAAGGACTTACAACATGTAGGAAGGAGTGTGTATTTCTTTCTGACTTATTTACTTAATACTGATGCAATCTTTTCTGGGGATGCCTTTTCCCCCTCTTATAATGATTTTGCAGAATTTAAGTAAAAGTGCAAAGTAACATGACCCTTGTCTAAATTACACAAAGGTCAGAGCTAAGTGGTCTGTAAATGACAGCATAAATGGGGACATAAGCCTCTAATTAAGGCTCTGAAAAGAGAAAAATATTTAATTCAGTAAAGCATTAATGAGACTTTTATACATACAGTAGAGTGCATCTAGCAATCTTGAAAATGGATATGCAGTCAGTCACCAGTGAACTAAGTGGAGGTGTGCTACGTACATGGACTTGATATATGTATGGAAATAATTTTTCTATTATATTACCACAGATTAAAATAATTTAAATGCCTTAGGACCCTCATAACTACATATAGCCTTAGATTGTTAAGGGCAAAGGATGATGGTATATTATGGTGTAAGATTTTTTGGGTATTTTTGGCTGTACCTTGCGACGCACGGGATCTTAGTTCCCCAGCGAGGGATCGAACCCGCGCCCCCTGAGATGGAAGTGCGGAGTCTTAACCACTGGACCTCCAGGGAAGTCCCTGGTATAAGATTTTTGAAGAGTGATTTTATTCAGGAAAAAAATGTGATATGTAATGCATTATGCGCAGCTATTGTTTTCACCCAAAATAACTACTGTGAGAAGAATTCTCTAAGACACAATTTAAAAGAAGCAGAGAGCAAATTTACCTTGAGCCGCAGGAGGGGAAAATTCCCTTCAACTCTTGATTTTAAAAGGTTCGTGGGTACTCACATCAATGTGCTATGGTATAAGAGTGTATCTCATTTTGCATCTAATTTCCTTTCTATATAGGCTGATAACATACAATGAATAGGTTTTCACTGCTGTTCTTTTACTAGTCCCCAAGGGGACTAGGGCCAATGTCCTTTCTGAAATTAGTAACTTTAGTCCGATCCCCATTGCCGATTATAGAGGTGAAAAAAAATTGCATTTTACCTTTGAATAAATGACTAGCTGTTCAACTATCTAGGTTAATAATAGTCCTCTATATGGAAAGCGTCCCAGCCTGACTAATTTTCCTCTTGCAGCTAACTAGAAAATTAGCTTATCCCTATGGATGATGTATATTTGGTGGTTAGGGAATCCTTGTACTTCACAGAGAACAATAAGAGTGTTTCTTGCAGATATTCCGGAAGGACCAAAGGAAACATTATTACAATGTAAAAGACTTCAAATGAGAGAAGAAAAGGCAAATTACTTTAGCACTAGGAAGTAATAAGAAAGTAAAAATGAAATTGTAAAAGCTAAACAGGTTTTTTTTCTTTTTGGTATCTCTGTACAGTGAAGATATACCCCAAGCTGTCAGCACCATATTAAATGGGGCATAGTTAAATTGAGTGCCTCTGATAAGGGGCTCTGCCAGCCTATCAAAGTTTTAGATCAGTTGGATTGAATTTCTGGCATACTGCACATTTCCGCACGTTTATTCTCTCTCTTTCCTTTCAGTGACACTACAGAGGCAGCCTTAGACACACTTATAATTTGTGATTTTATAATGCAAGGGACATCTATGTTTTCAAGAAGGCATGATACCATGGAGGCCAAGAGCAAGAAGTGGGGAAAAGAAAAAAAAAAAAAGCTTTTGCAAAGAACATAGTCTGCATATGATTTCAGAGGGTTTGGAAAAGAAAAAAAAAAAGAACTTAAAGCTCTTTAGAGTCAAGAGCTGTTTGAAAAAAAAAAAGCATTTAAATGTACATTTGTCTCAAATTAAAGTGAAACTCTAAGGAACCCTAAACATCAATAATAATTAAAAACTAATAATGCCAATCACGATTACTTCTAAAATCTCCTCTACTCTTGAACCACTCCAGAAAAAAATGAGTAATTGCTTCATGTTTCACGTTTTCCTTAGGAAAATGGTAGCACATAGTAGATCTTATAATCACTTGTGCTAGAGCCCAAAAATATATGGATACAGGAATTCTGAAAAGATACTGTTTTTTGCTCAAGTGCTTTAAAATTTACATAAAGGAACAAGGAATATCACCAGTGATGCAAGAACAGAAAGAACATAAGGAGAGGAAGTTCAATTTAAGGTAATTTTAAAACAAAAATATTATTTGAAACTGGCATATCCTTGGGAAATATAAAAATGCCTTTTATTCATTTTTTTAAAGGATATTACCCCCTGAGTTCTGGACCTCATAATTAAAACACTAAATGATAGGGAGTCAAGTTCCAAAAAGGATAACTTTCTTTTTTTTTTCTCTTACATGTATTTTATTTTTTATTTATTTATTTTTTAACATCTTTATTGGTGTATAATTGCTTTACAATGGTGTGTTAGTTTCTGCTTTATAACAAAGTGAATCAGTCATACATATACATATGTTCCCATATCTCCTCCCTCTTGCGTCTCCCTCCCTCCCACCTTCCCTATCCCACCCCTCTAGGAGGTCACAAAGCACCAAGCTGATCTCCCTGTGCTACGTGGCTGCTTCCCACTAGCTATCTATTTTACATTTGGTAGTGTATATATGTCCATGCCACTCTCTCACTTCATCCCAGCTTACCCTTCCCCCTCCCTGTGTCCTCAAGTCCATTCTCTATGTCTGCTTCTTTATTCCTGTCCTGCCCCTAGGTTCTTCAGAACCTTTTTATTTTTTTAAGATTCCATATATATGTGTTAGCATGTGGTATTTGTTTTTCTCTTTCTGACTTCCTTTACTCTGTAGGACAGTCTCTAGGTCCATCCACCTCACTACAAATAACTCAGCTTCGTTTCTTTTTACAGCTGAGTAATATTCCATTGTATATATGTGCCACATCTTCTTTATCCACTTATCTGTCGATGGACACTTAGGTTGCTTCCATCTTACGTGTATTTTAAATGATGAAAAGCTGTCCGCGACAGTTACAGAAAATGGATGGAGTTACCTTTTTTGGAAGTTCCATTTATGTGTATCTGTGTGTAAATCTGTGTGTGTACACACACACACTTTTTAACAAGAGTTAAATTAAACTCCCCACGAAAACTCATATATGGGAAATGTTTAGTGGGCGTCCTCACTTACGGGAAAGCTCAACAAGATTTGGGAAGAGTCATGGGACATTCATATTAAAATAGGAAATACAGGCTATCCTCAAATGGCTCCAATCTATATAAATCCAGGATGGAAGTCATGCAATTCTGAGACATCTAATCAGGACCGTTAGTTTCAAGTTCTTTTCCATGTTCGCGAAGCTCTTTCAAATGCTTTCTGCTTTCAGCTTCTCTTGGGAGACCTAGCTCTCAATCCTTAAGGGTGAGCACAAAGCATGTGTATTTGGAATTTTAACGTGTCCTCTTTATGAGATCCGGATTCTAGTGACTTTGGTTCTAATATTTAAACTCTAAAATTCTATCAGCATTAATCTCAGTTGAATCAAACTATACTCATCTGCCCAAACCATCCTTTTTCCTCTCCCCTAAAGTATTACTAAAATAGAAGCAAACGGCTAGTTTACTTTTTAGATGTTTGAGGATAGAAGATCATCTAGTCCAGTAAAAAGAAAAGTATAAACCAAGGAAAGTACTGCCGTCGCCTTCAAAAGTGGTACCCAAAGAGCATCAAAGGTCAAAGATGATACCAAAAGCCTGAACATCTGCAAATCTCTATTTCTACCCCGCGTTCTCCAAAACAGTGTAGAAACTGTACTATTTCACAGGAAAAAGCACCCCCTGATCACTTCCCCGAGACGGTTTCCACATCAGCGATCTTGCACTTCAATTTCCCAAATCCAGCCTGATCCTCTGCAGGTGACAATATTTTTGTGAGCTGAAATAACGTGCAAATTCTGCCGTTACTGTTGGAAATCACTCATTCCCGATTCACGGGCGGTGGTGAACGGGTCTGGATTCCTGACGTAACTAAGGAACTTACAGCAACAGCCAAGCTTCTCACCCCAGCTTGCTGGAAACCCAAACAGCAGTCTGTCTTCATCTTTTAGAAGCTGATGGCATTCCCGCCCAAGACCCCCGTGCCATTCTGCTGCCCCTGTGCTTTGTGACCATGTCGATGGCCTGGGGTCGGTAGTTTCGGAGCTCATTCCAGAGCCGGAATCTCTCTGTCCAGATTCACGATGGAACCAACAGATCAAGCAATCTTTTGTACAACCCAAGGTCCAGCTGTCTACCTTATCACGATTGATCGAGGTGTCTGAGGAATTAGCAATTCTTGGTTAGGCAGCACGTCTATTGCAAACAGAAGAGAAAACCCTTCAGGGCAGCTGGTCAAGCCAAGAAGGAAAGGAACTTCATGGGAGCGATGAAGGCGGTTCTTGACTGGACGGAGCTTTTCTCAAAGCGATGGGTGGATTTTGAAGGCCTAAGATGTTTTCTGGTTCATTTGTCCTGAAGCAATTCCTCCTCCTGTTGTACTGGAAATAGCTGGCCGCTCCGAGGGTCCAGGGTCACCACCACCACGGACACGACAGGAGACACGATTTTTGCTATCACGTTGCCTTGTGGGTTGCCGAACGAGGGATAGCTGTCTCCGCCGAGCGTGTTTCCGTGGCCGTCACGATGGGGGGTGGCAGCTGCCACCGCCTCCTGCGGGCGGCCTGGGCCCGGGCGGGTAGCGGCCATTCTCGAGGTCCCTGTCGCTCAGGAAACCTGGGCAGCCTACAGAAGCCCCGATGTGCAGCCTGCACGGCGGACCATGCTAGCTCCGGGGCTAGCGCCCAGTCCCAGGACAGGCTTGATGTCCCGGCCGGGAGCATGGGGCACAGCTCCAGGCTCTGTCCCCTCTCCCTTGCCCTGCAGCATCCAGGCCTGGTTCCAAGGATAAGTTTCTTAAGTCTTAACACCTTCTGTCTTAGGTAGGATGAGTCGGTGTTTACAACTTTAGGAAAAATGCTTAAATCAAATCATCAAAATAGCCAATGTTCTCCTAAATTGCTCTGCACTTTTATCTTTTACAATCATTTTCGTTCCTTTTTGCGTTGCTGGAAATGATGGAAAGCATCATCAGGACAAATTCCCAGCACAAGGGTGTAACTGGAAGATGACACTCGCAGCATCATTTGCCTGCACTGTGATCATACCATCCTTCTGAGAAGGGAACTACAAAGGCAGCAAGAGTGGAGGGAGCGAGGCCCATTCCAATCTAACCGCCGTCACTCCGCTACAGCGTCACCAAGATTTCCCTCTTTTTTCTCTTTGGCTTTAACTTTCCCTTTCCCCCTTAATCTCTTGCCTATATATTTTCATCAGCAAAGGGTAGACAAAACCCAACGAGCCCATCTCAGAACCTGACACTTCATAACCAGGATGGTAAAAGACTTACCAGGGAGCCTTTCGGTATTTCCGTATCTGCTTTGGTTTTGACGTTCTTCTTGTGGGTTCCTTGAGTGCCGATAGAGCTGCCGGTGACACAAGAGCCCTGGGAGCTGCCCTTTAACACGCTCCTGCAGGAAACATTATTTGATCCACTTTCAGTCTGTTGAGCTGCTTTCTTATCAACTCTGCAGGTAGAAAGTGATTCCTCTGATCAATTACATTGCTCTCCTGCAATCGCTCTACTTTTCCCAATCCTTTAATGTTTAAAGTAACCTCCATGTGTCTCTTTGTCTTTAAACCCTTGAGTGATAAGTGTGTCTCACTGGCCTTGGTCAAATGTTCATCTGCTATTCCGGTAGTGTGTCAATTTAGATTTGATAATGCAATGGCTTATTTTTATTTTTATGACTGCTTGTGAGATGGCGGGTGTGTGTGTGAGGGAATAGAGTAAAAACCACTGGGGAATGATTGCTAAATATATTTCTGGCTTGAGATCAGCAGAATCTGTAATTACCTCCAGAAAGTTTCTAAGTTTGCTCGGTACGATCAGTGGGGTCAGCATCCTTTAAAAACATATGTGTAGTTTTCTTCCATTTCATGCCATGTGGGTATATTCATGATTTCTACTGTAGGCTGGATTTCCATCAACCTTGATAAAACTTACCATTCTTTAATTTCAAAGACCACTGGTTTGGTTACCAAAGTAACGTGGACTAAATTACCATTTTATCGCTAACTTGTACTTCATTGTTTAAATTCTGGCTAACGTGTAAAAGATTGCTACGATGAATTTCTGCTTGTATGAGAAACATGCTTGACTGCTATTCAGTATGCAGGAAACAAACAACTCTCCCTGTTGGGGGGTGAGGAGTGGGTAGGGTTCTGCACTGCCCTCTACACTGCCACCCTCTTTGCCAACACGCTACCTGTTTAGGAGTTCCGTCATAAAGGTATCTTTCGTTGCACACGGAACAGGGCTGGGTCTATTTCTCGATACAAACTTCACTTGGTCATAAATGTCTGGCGGTGTTTTCAGGTTATTTCTGTTTTGTAAACCACTGTCTGGACCATCTGCCAGCTCGATGTCCCTGTTAAGTTCATTTTCCATCTCGCATTGTAGCTCAGGCTTCTTTTTCTCTTTCTTTCTCTCTGATTTTAGCTGTTTGTTTCCAAACCCCAAACCTTTTGCATCTTTCTTTTCTGCTTTGGTTTTGGAGACATCCATCTTCCTGCTACTGAGAGCCGGCAGTCTGCTCCTCCGAAAACCGAACCAGCTGGCAAAAGAAGGCCCGGGCTTCGGCTTCGCGTCCACAGAGGTGGACTTTGTTTGCACTTGGCCCTTTTCCACATTTTCCTGAATGCACAACATGACCTTTTCTTCGATTGTGGGTGAGAGGGGGGCTTCTGGGCTCACAGCACCGGTCCTGGTTGTAGACGTGTCTGGATACCTTCCAGAAGTTTCTAGCTTGGAGGTCCTGCTGGTTTCAAAACTGCTGGGATGCCGTGTCCTCCCCGGACTCTGAGGGGCTCCCAGGCCGTCTTTTGGGGTGGACGGGCACCTGCCGTGGTCGCTGCCTGCTTCCTCTGGTGCAGTCACCCTGACGCCTTCTCCCTGGGCGTAGGCCGGCTGCTCTTCTGTTCCAGGTGGGGCGAGGGGCCCTTCGGATTTTGGAAGGATCCTCAAAGGCAACTTGCTTGGACTCCCGTGCTGGCTGCTGGAGCTGCCTGTACTCCCCAGGGAGCCCTGCCTGGAGGAAGGATGCCCCAGGGGCCTCCCAGCACCAGGGAGACCGTCAGACACCGGGGCAGACGCGGTCTTGCTGGGAGAGCCTTCCGTGGAGGAGCTCTGCCGGGTGAGGGAGTTGCCCCTCTCAGCAGTGTTGGTAATAATCTGAGTCCGGACCTTGCCTGGCCCTTCCACGGAGGCCGTGGGGGGCTTGTCCCCTGAGTGAGCGCTGAAACTCTGGCTGCGGGCTTTGGCTCCGTTCATGCCTAGAGCTGGTTTTAGCAGCGGTTTGTTGGAGGACAGGGATCTCTTCACAGACTTGTTTTCTACCGCATCTTCTCCATCAGCCCCAGGCGTGCTACTTTCCAGTGACTCTGGCGTTGCTGTTTCCAGGGGAAGCCCTTCGGCCAAACTCTCCTGTGCTCGTAAACCCAGTGGAGACACATTTCTTTCGCCTCCCGTGGTCTCAAGGCTGCTGGCGTTCCTGGAGGTCCCTGGCTTATCCTTGCTCACAGCCGCGGAACTTTTCGAGGCTTCGTTGAGGCTGTCTTTTTCATGTTTCCCTGGCACTGTAGAGCTCTTCCTGAGCAACTGGGGAGACTTCATGAAGACTTTGAGCCCAACGGGGAGGCGAGTTTTCAGTCCTCTCTCCTGAGGGTTTTGGCAACCCTGCGGGGTGCTGTGGCTTTTGGAGGGTGCTGATGACGAGGGGCTGCTAACCTGAGATGATGGTGACTCATTTACCCCTAAGAAGGAGGGCTTGGGGGGTGTGGAGACACTGTCATTCAACTGTCCTTTTCTTGCTGGAGACACACCTTTGGGAGACGGTATTTCCAGTGGCTCACGGGTAGAAGGACAGTTCTTGGGAGTCCGTAACCCTATGTCCGTTTGTGTGGTCCCAAGTGTCTGGTGAGGTGGGGTTTTGGGGACACTTCTCTTTGGAGAGACCTTTGGAGGCCCTGGGGCCATCCCAGCAAACGAGCTGGAGGGGCTGTGAGCAGGGCATCTGGTTTGGATTGCTGTTTCTGTGGAGGGCGGAGGGGGAGTGAAGACTGGCTTTTTGAAGGCCACAGAAGGTTTCTTCCCCTGCACTTCTGTCACGGTCTGATTAAAATAAATAATTGGAGCAGAGGATCCTTTCAGAGGGGGGGATTTCAATACTGTCCTCGCCGCCTCACTGGGGACCCCGCTCTCTGGCTTGGCCCACGAAGGGGGCGACAGATAGTCGTAACTGGGCCTGGCGAGTAGGGAGACCGACCTGCCTGGAGGGGACGGCAGGGAGGGCGATCTCACCCCGGCCTCTGGCCCCGGGTCACAGTGTTTATCCCTCGTGGGGGGCTCGCCATCGTCACTCGGCTCGGCAGGGGGCCTTGGCAGCAGCTGTGACGCTGGAATCTGACTCCTGGAGTACTGGACCCAGTCCCTTCTGCTGAACATTTTGGAGCCGTGAGGGAGCTGGGTGGAGGGTTTTGGAATGTGTGAATCTGGCGGTAAAGCAAAGAGGGGCTCTGGGCCTTCAGACTTTTTGAACCGTGAGAGTTTCCCTGGAGCTGGTGATCTCTCAAGAGTCACTGGGCCAGCTGAGGGGACCATGAGGGAGGCTTCAGGCTCCATTATCCTCGATTTCTGAGGTGAAGACTTGCCCCTGGTAGGTATTTTTGTCAGACTTTTCTTCTGATAGATGCCCGTGGCCACAGAGGACCTAGAATGACTCTGGCATGACGTAGCGTGTGTTGGTTTGGTCAGTCTTTGTCGCTGAGTGCTTTGCGTCACAGTCCTGGGGTGGAAGGATTCAGTGGGTGTCACGGCAACATCATCCACTTCTTGTCTTGGAATGTTTCTCTCAGTTTCTTCTTCAGATCTCTTCAAGAAAGGGTAGTCTCTAGCAGCAGCCCCTGGCTGTAAGTGAGCAATTCCCTGAGGTAAAAGTTCAGTGTGTTCTGTCTGGGGCCCAGCAGGGGCCTGATGGATGGAAATCTCCTTTCTGGTAACAGTGACCAGGCCAGTCTGGTGAGAGCTGAACTCAATGGGCTCGCCATCTTCTGCATCAAATATGACAGTAATACATTCTTCTGAGGAAGTCCGTTTTACAACCCTTTGCTGCTTAATGAAACTAAACGTCTTTGGCCTGCTCTCGAAGTGGACGGGCACTTGTTTTTCTTCCTCCTCAGGAGACCCACGTTGAGATCTTCCAAATCCCACATGGACGTCCAGGTTCTCCACGGACTTGTCGGCGTCCACAGTCAAAGACACGTCTGAAGGGCTTTTCTCATCACTGCTCTCTATGTGCAGCTCATCCAGGGTTTCGGTGTCATCAGTGTCTGAGAGCTGGAGATTGACAGACAGGCAGCCCTGGCTGTGCGGGTCCCTCTCTCTCTGTACCTGAGGCCCCTGCGCACTTGGGCACTGCTTCCGCTCCAAGGGACAGTTGCTAGCACAACTGGTCAGCTTCTCAGGCCTTTCCCAGGGGTAGACCGAGGAAGTGATTTCTGAACAGTGTTTGCCATTCAGCTCCCAGCCAAAGAGACTGTCAGAAACACTGTGGGTTAATTCACAACCGTGCAGCCTGCAGCCCTGGTGTGGAACTGCCTGGAGCGAGGCTAAGGAGGAAGGGTCCTCTTCGGCATCGTCGTGAGAATCTGTGTCATAAGCAAATGCCTTGTGGGGCTCCTTGCAGGGGTTCCCCGTGTCTGTGGGTTTGCAGGGGGGATATTCCTTGAGGCTGCTACTTTTAATTCCTGGCGAATAGATTCCTTCATTGGAGTTCATGCAATCTTTATAACCCCATTTGGTTATCACTGATGGGGGTTCAAGTAACACTTTTCGCTTCTGGAGCTTTCTGAGTCCTTCCAAAATGTGGCTTTCCTTGATGCGAGTCGGAGGTAGTTCATCTGTGGGACTAGCAAAGCCACTCGGGAGTGAAGAGTCAATACTTAACCTTTTGTCCCAATTTTGTGACGACTGCTAGGAAAGAAAAGGAGACATGAGAAATGATTGAGCTCTGTGGATCACCAATTTATAAAAGGGAAAAGGCCATCATTAAACTTAATTTGTTCTAGTGGTTGATAAATATTCACATATAAATGCATTTATTCATTAATTGATTCAAACTAATTCATTAACTACGCAGTGAAGCTCTACCTTGCCAGGTCCTGAGCTAAGTAGCACATGATATAGGTAAGTAGAGGATGAGGACCCTGCTTTCAAGGAGCATGCAACCCCCAGGAGGAGTTGAGCTCAAGGAACCATAAGTCAAGGGATCATATGAGACATGCAGGGGTAGCAGGTACTCCAGAATTTCGGACGAGGGAGACCACATGTCTGTTCAGAAAAAAAAATACAAAAAGCATATAAGTTTCCTTTCCTTTCCTTTTCTTTTTAAAAAAATAAACCTAGCCCTAGAAAGAGAGATAGGTTTGCCTTAGTTTAAAAGTAGAGGAAATGATTTCCAGGTAGAAGAAATGGGAAGGCAAAGACCTGAATTGGAAAAGTATGCTTAAGGAACACTTAGGGAGTAACCAGAAGACACTATGGCTCACTGCTCAGTGTATACGGCAGGTAAAGAGGGTAAATGGAAAAGTAAGCTGGTCCCTGCCTTTACGGTCCCTTCCATTCTAACGACTGAAAGTTAGAATGCCATGTGGCTTCATGACTTTACTCATTGATAGGCAGTGAACATCTGTGCAATGTTTACACAGATAGAGCAGCTGGGCATTTGCTGTTAGAACTCATAGCAATGGTTCACCGGCTAACTTCAAAAGGTCAATTTCCTGTTCTTCATATTTCTCCAAATACCAGTGTTAGTTCTGGAGAAGTGACCAAGAAATGACATAGAAAAAACCATGGCATTCTACTCAGACATTCATATTTATCAAATTACTGCTAGCAAGAAACAGTGGCAGAGGAGGAAACTTACATTGACCAAGCATTTGCTGTGTACCAGCCCCTGACCCAGTGCTTTGATTTAATTTTCAGAACAATACCATGAGGGAGACATTATCAGTTCTATTTTACTAGGCGGGAAAGTGAGATTCAGCAAGGTCTGTCCTTTGGAGATCACATAGTTAAGGAACAGCTGGAGCAAAGGTTTGAACTCTGGTCTCCTGGGTCCTTCCTATGACCATTTCTGAAGTGGCTGTGTGGAGATCTGAACCCAGGCAATCTGGCTCTAGAGACTGCACCATCCATCTGGATGCCATACTGCTGGAATGAAGCTTAGCCTCTGTTCTACCCTCTATATTAGTCAAAGTCATAATAGAGACCATAGGTTATTCCAACACCCCTCTTTCGAATGGAACTTGTGGAGTTTAATCACAAACCGGCACTCGGGGAAACTGGGAGGCTCTGACCTAATGACTATTTTCTTTTAAAAGGCTATATAATTAACGATGAAGAATGTCTATGAATGAATCTGGTGGTTTCAGATGTGCACTCTGCACCAGTCTTGGCTAAGAGTACAGCTCCCGTTGGCATCTCCACACTAGGTGCCCTGCTGCTCCAGGACTCTGAACACCTGAGCGCTCGTAAGCAGAGGTCAGCTCCATGTCAGAAACTTGCCTTGGAATCTCAGCGAGCATCTGGTTACATCTAAAACTTTCTCATAAAAATTTTGATTGTTAAAAATCATAAAAATCTTGTCATCAACAATACGTCTTGTTTATTTTTTCTTTATTTGTTGTATGTATATTTGGTTTTAAGTCAAATTATATATTCTCTTTGGAAAATTCTCCAGGGTCAGAAGTTGCTGTGCATAGATTCTATTTTGGTGATGCTTCCCCTTCCCCCTCCTCTTCTGCTGTGCCATTAAAAACTCCTTCGGAAATCAGAAGAAATCCCTTCGGTAAGTCTGGGTATTATAGACTGACCAGTGAGCAGACTGCCACAGCTTGGGTTTCTAAGAATTTCCATGATCCTGATGTCACGTTCACAAAAAAGAAGAGAAGCCAGGCAAAAGCACCCTCTTAGAACTTGAAAGGGGCAGATTTGTTCACGCCATAGGTGTGCTCTGTGTCTGCCTACCCACTTCTCTTCTGCCTCCCCGCAGCCTGCCCATGCTGTGGTCTGCGTCATCCCAGGGCCCAAGGCTGCAAACCTCCCAGGGCCCTGGCTCCCCACCGTGGGAGATTAGCCACATTCCTCCAACAGTTTTCCAAAGGAGGTCATGGTATTTAATAGCTTGAGAAAGGTTGAGGATAATCTTGAAACTTGAAAAAAAGCATGAATCTCCTATTGGGGAGATGGTGGGACGAAGCTGGCATTTCATATTGGCAGCTTCATTCTTTGCAGGGAAAAGTCAGAAGAGACTTGCTCTGGGGAACAGGGCAGCTGGCTGAAAGATGCTGCTGCTAAGGTAGGAGCCTCGGTTTAATGCCCACAGTTCTTTCCTATTTCTTGACTAGACAACAGTTTTACACATTCTTTTTTTTTTTTTAAACGACATTCTTGGTCTTAATGGAAACAAACCCATCCCGACAACTGGGACTCCTCCACGTTTTAGGCTGATTCAAGGAGGTCAGTCTAGCAGAATGGTTAAGGTTCTGGAACCAACTGCCCAGCTCCACTTACTGGCTATGAGACCTTGGGATGGATATTTAATTTCTCAGCACCTCAAGTTTACTTCTCTGTGAAATGGAGGAAATAGGAGAACCTACTTAATAAGCTATCACGAGCATTAAATGAGCTAGTACTTATGAAGAGCTGACAAAGCTGACATGTGGTCATTACTCAATAATACAAGCCAGATTCCTCCATGGAGGGCAGGCCAGTGCATTTCATGTAGGCTTCCCTTCTGTTTCTACACAAAAAAATATTAAACCAAAATACTTATGAACTACTAAAGAACCGTTGGTCATATATTTGTTATTACATAGGTTAATATTATATTCACATTCAAATTTATATTGTATGAATTTATTATGTAAGTTAATACTAAATGAGTACCTGGTACTTGGTAAGAACTTAAGAAGTTCCTTAAATAATATCAACTTAAAATGTCTTCAAGACTTCTTCCCTGGTGGCCCAGTGGTTAAGAATCGCCTGCCAATGCAGGGGACACGGGTTCGAGCCCTGGTCTGGGAAGATCCCACGTGCTGCGGAGCAACTAAGCCCGTGCGCCACGACTACTGAGCCTGCGCTCTAGAGCCCGCGAGCCACAACTACTGAAGCCCACGCGCCTAGAGCCCGTGCTCCGCAACAAGAGAAGCCACTGCAATGAGAAGCCCGCGTACCGCAACGAAGAGTAGCCCCTGCTCGCCGCAACTTGAGTAAGCCCGTGCGCAGCAATGAAGACCCAAGGCAGCCAAAAATAAATAAACAAACAAATAAAAATAAAATAAAATGTCTTCATGAGACTGGGTCTAGTTTGCTGGATCCCTGAGAATTAGGACTTTTCTCTGGGAGATGTAACAGGCACGCTGGTACTCCACAGCCATTTTGAGATGGGACACTGTTAAATCTCCAGATGATGGCTAATGGAGTGTGTATGAAGTGTCTTAAGAACCTTATTTCTCCTCTTTCAGGGAAGAGATGTCCCTAGGATACCGAGGGTTGCTCTAACTGGAAAAATTTCAAGGAAGAAAGAAAAGAAGAGAAAAGAAAAAAGGCTCAGAGAGAGAGAGAAAGAGCTGTGAATGAAAAGAGCAGAGCAGGGGGCTCTGGGAGCCAGCAATATTCAGAGACAAAGAGAGGGAACACCCCCCCCCACCACCACCACCTCCCCAGTCTGCTAAGGGCCAGGTTCCTAGCAGTCATTATTCAGAACTCCAAACAGCTCCTTAGAAGGAGCAATTCTGATAACACCCCAGCCTCCGCACTTTGCACTGTAAGTCTGAGTCCAAGGGAATAAGCTCTAAATTCCAGCTTGCAATCTTGTTCTGAGTTCTTGTTCAGAGTATGAAAAACCTCCTCCCTCACCCAAATTTTCTGGCAGTTACGGAAGTTCCCTGGTTTCTTATGCTTCTGAAGTCATAAACTAAATTTATACAGATGGCAGAAAACCGATCTCCAAATATTCGAATTCAGGGTTTCCATTCTCCTGTACTCTTTGTTTTTCTTTAACATTAGGAAACTGCAGAAACAGCGATTCCAGATTCTTGGCTTATACCAGTGTGCAAAGATGTTTATTCAAATCATGAAGGAATCTTCAGCTGGGTGAGCCCACTTTGCAGATGGAGTCATTCCAGCCGTAAGAGTTATTTAAAAATCTGGTAGAGGAACTCCTGGCATCTAAGTAGAGACATGCTCGACTTTCACTGAAGCCATAGCGCTTGTCGTCCACCATGGAATTCTCCCTCTCTACTGTGCCACCCTCCAACTTACAGCCATAATATTAGTGTTTTATGAGGCTATTGCCTTGATTAAAGGTCAATATAATACATGCTATTTTTGAGCAGTAAACTCCTACAAAGCTAATGATACTTCCAAACCTTTCGGCCATTCATTCGGAGAGAATGCACCGCTCTCCCTATTCTCTAGAAGAAAACCTTTTCTTTGAGTTCTCACGGGATGCTCAGTCTGGAGTGACTTGGCACGTGGGCAAGGCCACTCTCGTTTGCAGCGGACGTTAACAAGTCTCTCTGAGCATCACAGGCTTGATGTCCATAAAACTACTTGAAAATGTCTTAGTCGGTCTGAAGCGTGGTCAGTTCCATTAGGCCAGGGCTCCAGTTCCAACTCGATATAAATCTGGGAATTCGGTGGGCTCCACCAAAGCACAGAAGGGAAAATGTCTTTCTCTCCCAAACTCCCTCCCATGATGGCCTCGTCATCTGAGGTTGAATCATCATGCCACTTCTCACTGGCTGTGTGACTTCTAGCAAGGAACTTAACAGTCTCTAGCCAATTTCCTCTTCTATGTAATGGGGAGAAGCGTAAACAGACAAGAACTCAGCAAATGGTCATTTCCTTCTTCGCCTCCCTCCCACCTTCCGCCTTCCTACCGGAAGAGGCTTCTTTTCTGGTTCTCTCTGACGCTGCAGTGCCCTGAAAGGAGCCTTACCCTTTTCCTGAGGTTCTTCCCATCATGCCACGTGTAGGAGGAGCCGCTGGAGTATTCGCTGCAGGCGCTCGAGAGAGACAGCTCGCTGCTGCTACAGCTGCTTCGAGTACAGAGATGACCGTGGATGGCAACCCCCATGCCAGGGCGTTTCAAAGCAGGGGTTCCTGATTTTGTGTTCAGCTGGCATTCCTAAAAAAAGCAGGACAGCTCTGAGCGAGGACTTCGCTAAGGGAGAGAGGAAATCCCAGCTCAACATCATAATGAGGTAGGAGCGAATACAGCACTGTGGTTAGAGGCACAGACTTTGGGGTCGACAGACTAGGGGTTCAAATCTTGGCTATGACTCTGACTAACATGCCTGGGAAATGATGTAATCTTTTAGAGCTACATTTTCTTTTTTAAAAAGTGAAGAATAATAATACCGCGCACCGTTTAGGGTCACTGCAAGGACCAAGTGAGTTTCTAGATGAGAAGCATACAGCATAGGATCTGGCCTAAGCAGGTGCTCAATTATTATGAGCTGCCATCATCGTTAGGCAGAAATATGACACTGGTAGTGTTCCATTTTATCCAGTCATGCTGGTTAAAGAATCAGATCAATATCAAGACATGACTTTAATGCTACAAAAGGAAGAAGACAGAGCAGCACCTTTGGCTTAAGGGTTCAAGAGCATGGGCCCTGGACTGGAGTCTAGCGACCTGGCTCTCAGGCTACCAGTGCCACCAGATATGAGATATTGAGAAAGAAAGCATTTAACTTCCATGGACCTTATTGTCTTCTGGTATAGGGTGGGACAGTTCTCCCAGATCACTCTTATAATCCCTATGGCTCTGATAACATCATTATAAGTCTGGGATCGAATGCCCAGGAAGCCATGTACTGTAATGGAACACCAAACCTGGGAATCACGAGGCTCTGTTGTAAAGATCCTAGGACTCTTCATATCAGTTGGCTATCCAAATGGTAAAGATTCTCACATCAAACAGATCTGGGTCCCGCACAGAAGGATCCAAGCAGTTAGAATTCTAGCGGGTCTGCATAAGGCACAGGTGACAAAGCTGTAGACACCCCAGAACATCTTGACAGCCACATTATAGGCCCCTAATGTAACAGATGAAGCTCCACTAACTGGACAGGCTAAATTAATTTAGCATCCCGATCACAAGAATGGGATCTCTCCATTACAGTCTCATTCCTGTCCCCTATCTAGAAAAGCTTTGTCTCAGAAACTCATTGATGGGAAACCATCTGTCTTTGTGTCACTGGCGGAATGGCAAGTCTCTTACTTGTGCAATCTATTGACACTTTATGGCTGCCTTTAGTACCTGGGTACATATCACTGTTCTCCAAATGCAATTCCAACTGACGATGACTAAACACCAGCTTGGGGAAGGAAGGTAATGCTGTTCTGGGAGCACTCGTGGTCAATAGGAAACCCCTGCATCGGTACAGAGGGCATGTTTAATCTGCTGTCTAACCAATATCCATAATGCTTAATAACGTTAGATTTTCAATATGAGGCATCTGCCTTGCTATCGATACTTCATTTTGGCTGCACAATAATCTCTTTAAGTGATCTGAAAATGCCAAGGAACTTTACTACTCTATTTTTCCCCCTGAAATTTGGCTCTAAATACCACTGAAAGGAGAAAGTCGTCTTAAAATCCAGCTTTCAGCAATACTTATTGATTTATGACCTCATTTACTGCCAGACGTAACTTAGTTAAGGGGAGTTCACGTCTGTATCTCAACAACTAGCCTCTGCCCGTGGTCCCAATGCACAGGAGCACGATGCAGTTAGGCCTCAGGCACGGCACACACATCTGGAGCATGCCCTGCACAGACTTGCAGAAATATCACATCGTGAGCCGCTTGCACTTGTGCGTCTTCTCTTTTCTCCGTCCCATTCTCTGGTATTTTGCTGTTTGGTTCACCAGGGTGGTGGCTTTTATTTAGGACTACCTCTGCTCTAGAACTTGTGTCTACTATCCGGAGAGAGATCACATCCATGTCCTTTGAGGCCATCCGATCTAAACTTCTCCCATGGCTTTTTTCACACCCTGCACAGGTGTCAGTCACCGTTTATATTCTACCTTTTCCCAAAGTACTGAAGCTTATCTGTGATTTCTCTCTGTCTTTCCCATCTATACCTTCCCACCTCACCTATCAAAATACTGTCTATTTTTACAACTCAACTCAGTTCCCAGGCCTCTCTTTAACAAATAAGCTTCCTTGCCCAGTTGTCACACATGTGTGCACCTCGATACAGATGTTGGATTAAGATGACAGGGAACTCAGAAGATGAGCTGGAGGAGGGAGGCATTGTTGCCTCTCCCTTGACCTTGAACTTGAGATGCCCAGATGTGATGGAGGACACGGTTGGGAGGTGGGGAAGGCCCATCAATGTCATGTGGGTCAGGCAGGGCTGGGGTAGTTATGCACAGAAGTGTCCTCTAAGCCGGGCTTTTCATCCTTTCATGGGCACAGAAGTCATCCCAGATCTTGTTAAATACAGACGTTGATTCAGTAATTCTGAGGTGGGGTCTGAGATGTAGTATTTTAAGAAATTCCCAGGTGCTTTGATGCTGCTGGCCCAGGGCCTGTGCTTTGAGCAGAAAGCCCCTAGCCTAGGAGGAGCGATGAGAGATGATTACCTCTCATGTGCATTACTTGGTAGCAAGTTGTGTGTCTCACAGTGTGACCTGGGCTATGCTGAGGAGGATGAAAGGAGTGGTGTGAGCCCTCCCTTGGAGCAGTGTACTGGGGAGGGTGTGTGTGTGTGTGTGTGTGTGTGTGTGTGTGTACGTGTGTGTGTGTGTGTGTGGTGGGGTGATTACAGAGTAATTCTTCGCCAAGAAGAGGAAGGGGCGAGTCCTCTCTACTGGGAAATTCTCCCACCTCTCCCTGACCTTGGGCAACCAATGTTGGAACTTAATAAGGGACCCAGCATCTCTGACATCATGGCTGAAAAGCGAGCTCCTCTGTCCTGAAGTTTCTTCCCTCATCAGCACATGATTATCATGTAGGATTACCTGCTCCAATAAATAACCGTTCTGTGACCAAGGCCACTTATAAGGTTTAAATCCTGGCTCTCTCACTGGCTAACTCTTTGACCTTGGGAAAATTATTTAACTCCTCCATGCCTCAGTTTCCTTCTTTCTACCTGGAGATAATGAAAGCACCTACCACATAAGATCCATGTGAAGAGTGAACAGCCCCTGCCAATTAGTAGCAGTTCGCCTAATGATACTTAGTAATTATTAGTGACAGTAAAACTTAGTAACTGTCAGGTTTTACTACTATTACTAAAAATGTTTCTTTTTTTAATATGTGTGCGTCTTGGCTTTTCAACAAAATTATGCTTTATAGCCTCCCTAAGGGACCATGCATTACACTTCTTAATATGCCATCATGGTCTTACACATGGGCGCTGTGATGAGAAACAGCCAGAAGTGTGTGTACTTTATTTCCACGGGTCACTGACGTGACCTTCTGTAGAGACACACCAGTAGGCACTTTTCTCTATTCTCATTCTCCACCTTCGCCATGTTCTTCTGTGGCCGTGGCACGCGGCCAAATACTTAAGAACGCAAGAGGGCTAAAGCAGCGGAGATCTCGTTATGGCTCCTAACTGTTAGCAGCTACTGTGTTATGTACATTTTATATATTATCTTATTTAATCCTCACTACAACTCTCAGAAATAGAAAAAAATTATCATTTTTTCTCATTTTCCAGAAGGGGAAGCTGAGGCACCGAGGTGTTCAAATCTTGTCCAAGGTCACCCAGTCAATACAACATTGTGATGTCAGGCCCAGGTCCCAGCCTCTATGATACAGCTCCAAGTAAGGCCCCTGACAATCAGCAGAACTCCTGCACCTATACAGACTTCCTTCCAAAACATCCTCCTGAGAAGAGTCGTAATTAGTAATAGATAATGATTATCATTAAAATTCTTCTTTGCCACAAGACGTATGTTGTTTCCGTTGCAACATTATCTTAATTGTGTTGATTTAATTGGCAAAGTATACCATTTACACTATTCAAAGTGTCTTTTTCCCATAGTGTATTTTAGATTACCACCTTGAAGCACTCATATGCTTTAACATCCTTACTATGAGAAATGCAATACAAAATCCATAATTTTAGTTAAAAAAAGGAGAGAGACACAGAGAATGAAGGCAAGGATTTCTTGGATAAAAACTGCAACTTAAAAAAATTCCTGATCCTAAGGCCATATTATAGATTGGATGGCATTAAGGTCTTCATGAATGTTTAAAGTGACAGCATTCCACTGACATTTAATTCCAATCTAACTTGAGAATATTTACCTCCGATATAGACTCTCCTAGCTACACTTATAAAATTATACAGTAAAATAAAAGGCCAGTCATCCACAAACGTCCATCTGTCATTGTTTTAAGCCTAACACTTTTCATTATATATTTATTTGGCTCTTGTGTTTTCCAAGATACTTTTTTTATGTCAATGAGAGTTAAAAACCACGCTGGTTAAAGTTTTGCCAAATAAGCACAAAGATAACCCTAGCTAAAGAAAAAAAAAGTACAGACCATGAATTTTTAAAAGTTCATACATAATATATCATAAAAGTAGGATGAGTAATATGGGACATGGGCTTTAATAAAAAGCTCCTTGGCCATTTCTCAGAGACTTTGAGATGTAATCAATACCCAAGAAGGTATCTTGGGGACGAGGCAAGATTTATGATATTTTTGCCGAGAGCGACACTTTCTGCTTACTTCATCAGCTGGGGGACATGATACTGAATTGCAGAGGACACAAGAAAGGAAAGTATTTTTAATCTGCCTGACAGTGCTTCAAGGATGCGCTTTATGGTTCACCTGTGACATCATTTCTGATGGAAGGAAGGAAAAGAACAACCTGAACAAGTGCTCTGAAGGCGACAGGGAAACTCACGTGCATTTCAACATCAGTTCGTGAGTGCGTCAGACTCCGGCTTCTTTCCACATCTGAGAGCAAATCCCCGGTTGAAAGATCTAAGATGCGTGAGTGAAGTTTCTGGGTAAAAACAGGCAGAAATTTTGAACAGTGTTGATTTAATTGTTTGTTTCAAATCTTGCCTTGGACAGGTAAATCTCAAAAGAGTTGACATTTCTAGATTAGATAACATATCCTAACTCAAAAAAGTTTATCTGAGTTTATCAGTGTTCTATATACACACATGTGCAATTACACATTATAAACAATAATCACACTTCCACAGTCTGTCGGTATGTGTTGGAAAATAAGTAGTAAGGAAAAAGAAACAGCAAGAAAAATGTGAATACCCCAATACACTTATTGGCTTTTGATACTAACATTAAATTAACTTTTGATATTCACATTAAAAAGCACTCACCATGTTAACCTTATTATGCTGAGTAGTGGTTAAAATCTGAGCAAATGATTATAAAAGTGACCTTATTTCTAAACAGCACTGATCTTGTGACATCTTCCTTTGCACACATTTTAACTCAAAGTCATTAATGTCATCTGTTAGGAACAATTAATGTGAATAGGAAATAATTGCATTAGGGATCTGGGGACTTGGAGGGCTTTGTGCATTAATATTCACATGCTATTCGATTATATACTCAATTCTTTATTTCAGCTTTGCTTGGGTGGCCTGCTAAACCAGGGACATTTCACTATATTAATCTTTATCCTAATTATTAAGGCTTTTCTGTAGATATTAAATTTGATCTTTTTAATTGCAAATACAATAAAACTCGTGATTTATGTCTAATGTTTCTGCTAGGCTGATGACATTTTAAAAATGGTACTCACAGCCTGGTTTGTCTTGGTTACAACTTTTGTGACTTCAGACACTAAAAAAATCGAATCGAATAAGTAAATAACGTGGCTGAGATGCCTCCCTCACCTCTGAAAAGTTTTTCTATTCCTTTTCTTCCCCGGAAAGGCCTTGCTGCATACTGATGTTGATCGGGGAAATGACTAGTTCTCTGCCAATAATTAATGCTAGGATCATCTTAGCGTGCAGGGGTTGCCCAAGGGTCACTTTGTCCCAGCAGATCCACCATGTTGTCAGCAGGGCTGTGAACTCCACTAAAATGAGCCATATTTACTGTTCCCCATTTTCCTTCAGGTTGAACTTGTGTGAAAGCCCTGTGTACCTGGTTAGTTAGTCACTCAACAAACATCTATTCAGCACCCACTGAAGGATAAGCACTCTGGTAGCATTGCACTGCATCCATCTGCAGGAATAAAGGCAGTTTTTTGTTTTTTTTTTTCTGCTATGGATCAGTTCTCCTTCTTATCAGTAGAGCTTAAAATCATTTGCTTCAGACTTATACTCTTGCTTCTCTCAATTTGTGTTTGTGGAGTTACTTTCACCAAGAAGAACATAAATCCTAGATATCTGGTTTTCCATTATTTTCAAGATTCTAATTTCTCCAACAATGCCAAGACATCAATAGGTAACTAGAGCCAGGATGTTGTTTCTGCACAATATTTATAATCCTTATCTCAAGCTCCCTCTAGAATCAAAGATATTTTAAGCCCCGGGATCTGTCACACAACGTGTCATACTCAGTAAGTACCCAACTGGTGCTTGCTGTAGTCCATAAAGAAAAAGATGTCTATATTTTCTCCACCCACATACAGGTTTTAAGGATTGAGAGAGTGCCAAAAGAATGATAACATTCTAAGGCTTAAGAACACATTTATCAATATGCAAAGAGTCAAAGAATTTACGGGAAATGACATTCAACAAAAGAAATGATGATTTTGAGTGGTATATCATGTGATTTGGGGGAAGAGTCCTTATAGATTAGATATTTGACTTCTTATTCAGTTCATGGTTACACTTCTTACCAGATATATGATGTCATTGTTTTGCTTTCTGAATGAATATGCGTGTATATATAAACCCATCCTCCTAAATGAGGTTATATTTTAGTTATTTTTATGCAAATGGTCAGTTCTCTCCATTGAAATAAGTAAAGTCATGAAGGAGAGGGGACAGATCCTAGGGCAAGGGGACCTGAGTTTCAGCCCGAAGGCACAGATTTTACCAGATCTCAGGATGTAATTGAACCTCTTTGTCTCAGATTCCTTGCCTGTTACAAAGGGATGGAAGAAGCTACTTAACCTACCTCTCAGGTAGGGAGGGGTATTGCCATAGTCAGAAAGGATAATAAATAAGATAGTACTGTGAAATTTACATAGGCTTATACCAATTAATTGTCATAACTGAGAGTTGGTAATTTCTTTTTTTTTTTTTTATCGTCTTCATTGGAGTATAACTGCTTTACAATGGTGTGTCAGTTTCTGCTGTATAACAAAGTGAATCAGCTATACATATACATATATCCCCATATCCCCTCCCTCTGCGTTACCCTCCCACCCTCCTTATCCCACCCCTCTAGGTGATCACAAAGCACCGAGCTGATCTCCCTGTGCTATGTGGTTGCTTCCCACTAGCTATCTATTTTACATTTGGGAGTGTATACATGTCCATGCCGCTCTCTCACTTCGTCCCAGCCTACCCTTCCCCTCCACGTGTCCTCAAGTCCATTCTCTACGTCTGTGTCTTTATTCCTGTCCTGCCCCTAGGTTCTTCAGAACCTTTTTTTTTTTTTTTTTAGATTCCATATATACGTGTTAGCATACGGTATTTGTTTTTCTCTTCTGACTTACTTCACTCTGTATGACAGACTCTAGGTCCATCCACCTCACTACAAATAAGAGAGTTGGTAATTTCTTAAATGCTAAGGTACAAAGGAATCATTTGTTGTTATAGTTTACATGTATGTAAGGAGAATAAAAACTGACTTAGAGGAAAATAAAATCTACTTCTGTGTTAAGGCTGTAGGTAAGAAAATAAAAGGTAAATATCATCCTTTCACATAAACATCCTTCATGGTTAAATAACCACAAAAGCTCACAATACATTAGGTGTTATACTTTTATAATAAGTATTTTTATGAAAGGTTTATATTTTCTACATATACATATATAATAAATAAATTCCCATAGAGAGAATATTACTTTTCAAAGTGGTGTTGTATGTTATCTGGCCTTAATTCAGGTAGAACATATACATAAGGAAATCAATTAGAATCATTGACAGAGTATAACTGACAGGAGAGTACCCCTGCCTCTTCAAGGAAGTCCACCTGCTTAGTTTGAGGGCAAATTCACTATCACATGATACCTAGCTACAGTTCATGTGTACTGAGTAAGTGTCCATTCAGATAAAATCTCCCACCTGAAAATTTTCAAACGTGAAATCTTTAGCCTACGAATCTGGATGAATCCTGGATTTGACTCGGACATGGTTTTGTGTGTGTGTGTGTGTGTGTGTGTCTTTGTGCGTGTGTTTAGACATGAGAGATAACAATATTACTCAGTATAGATTTGAAATTGACCTCACATCACTTCTTATACTATCTCAGTAACTGAGATTTCACTTGGTCTTAGAAATAGAGACTCCCAGCCTCACGCATTCTCAAACTAAAGGCCAGTGAGATCTTTTCACTCAAATGCTTCCTTTCATGGTAACTGTTCACCCCTCCCTTCCTGCCAGACTGGTTTCACTGTTTCTAGAATGGGCCCCTCTCACTTCTGAGCTGGTGCTTTTGTCCGTCTGCCTCTAGCACACTCTCCCTGCTCCTGCCCACCTGCCTGAAACCTGCTCACTATTCAGGATTGCATTGAAGCCTGCCTGTAGGGTTGTCTGTCATCTCTAGCCCCCAGTGGATTCCTCACTCAGATGGATTACGTCCTCCATCATTTTGGCCCTTTATCTGAAGTGCGTAATTGCTGAATTGCTCCTGTATTGCAGGATCTAGTTCCCTAATGGGGTGACCAGCTCCATGAGAATGCAGGCCAAGCCCTCGATTTCTTCTGCTTTGTCCCTGTGGCAGGGGCTGGCTAGGTGTCATGGAACCCATTCCCTCTACCCTCTAGCCACACAGCTGGACTACATTTCCCAACACCCTTTGCAGTTAGGTGTGGCCATGTGACAGGGGTAGTTCCAGCCCATGGGGTATGAGCAAAAGTGATACCCGTCCTGGCCCAGGAGTATCTCCCACATGCGGTGCTCCACCCTCTTTCCCCTTCCACCAGTTTGATGCAGCCAACTCAGCACAGCAATCACAGAAGTCATGTGCTGAAGATGGAGCCAGCAGGTAGGAGGAGTCTGGATTTCTGAATAGTCAATGGAAAAGAGCTGCCCTGGGACCAGAAGTACCTCTTTTGGACTTTCCACGAGAAAGAATCCTGCACTGGGTTTGAGCCATTAATCATTTGGGGGTTTGTTTGTTATCAGGATTAATATTAACTGGCTGATGTCACCCTTTTCTGAGATAAGCACTCTATAGCAAACAGAGCAGTCACTAAATAAAGACACACATACACACATAAATTCATATGCACAATTATGTATATACACACATTATATACACATTCAGAAACACATTCACACATGTATTTTCAGCTTCATGGAGAAGAGGCCTACTTTGTGTCATGATGCAGGGGCAGGGGTGAGGAGCTGTGTGACAGGCCATGGTGTAGATCAATCCACAGTCTGAACACACGCCTCACAACAGAATAAGATACGATGGCCAGCTTTGGGAACCTGGCAATGCCAGAGCAGCGGGGCCAGAAATACAAGCTGGGGTAATAATTTTTGGTGGATTACTCTGCCTTCAGTCAGCCAGCTCTTTTTTCTATTTTACGGTTTTGAATCTGTAATTCAAGGCCGAGAAGCACTGCACCTGAGACCAGCTGTGCATTATCTGGTGGGATGGAGGTGGAGTGGCCCCTTTCACAGTAGCCCGGATGGCTCTGCAGCTCGCCAGCTAATGATGGCGGCCGAGGCCGAGACCAAGGTGTGCCTGGCCTTTCAGAGTGGGGCTGGAGGGCTGCTTTGCCATTTTTTGTATCTCTCCTCACTCACGGAGCTGCACTTCTTCAGATGCTCAGTGAAGGCTTGTTGCATTTAACAGAATTCCGCCTTTGGATTTTTGCTCAGTACCGAGACGATGCCACGACTGGAAGGCAGTGATTGCTGAGGCCAGGGCGACACTGAGTCCTTATTTAGTGACACAAGGTGAGGTTAAAAAGCAGATTATCTGAGAAATGTGGGTAACATGGGAAACCATACTGGAAAAACCAAGTGAAATAGGGTGATGAGCAGCTTTTGTATTTACTGATATACTCCCTAAAGTTTGAAAAGGATTGTGTGAAGTTTTTCATTTCAGGATTTCAGGTGTAAAGAGGAACATACAGAAAGGATTGTTTAACCATCGCTCCCTTATCTTCATTCAGATCTGGTGAGAGAATTAAGCTAATACCATAATCATGCATACAATTATTCTCCCCTCTAACTAAGAAAACCAAATACCTGTAAAAAAGAAATTATGAGAGTGAATATGGCATATACCTGATTAATGGACACTACCAACGTGGGCAATTTAGGTTCAGCCACAAAAAGGCGAGCGTGAATTAGTGCTTTTAATCTGATCTGCTTCAATCCCCTTGATTTACTCAAGCTTGGTAGATGCTACAGTACCACGATCCTGAATTCTACTCTGTCCTGTTGCATATTCTCTAGAGTTCTTTCTCCCCCTTGTGGAAAAGGTCTCCCAGTCAAACGGGATGGCTTCTCTGCCCACAATTCTTGAATTCCTATTTTATTTACGAAGTGATGAGTTCTGCTATTGCCAAATGATCTAGGGCTCAACCTTCTTTACCGACCACATTTCCCTGAATTCTGTTCCTAATGCACTCTGCCACCCATCAGAAGGTATTTTTCTACTCTCAAAAAACTGCATGGCAGGGTATTTAGGAGTGGAAAAACTTCTTGGGATTTGCCCACTCACCACTGGTATCTTTAGCCATTCAACACTCTCCCCAAGAAGGTCCACCGGAAGTCAAATCTTCTGCCATCTTGGGCTGGTTCTAACCGGTTCTAACCGGTTTTCGTCGTATCCTGTTCTTCTTAATGTTGTGTCATTCTTTTAATAGTTGTACCCTGCCCCCTTCCTTCCTGTCTCATTGTGGCCTGGATCCTAGGCTGATTTCTTGGATGAAGAATTTACTGCTTCGTCAGCTGTGGCTTTGTTTTCACACTGTCCTGCCTCCACCTTGGAGATCTGACCTCAACTCACAGCTTCCAGAGAGCTTCCTAGAGCCCCACCCCTGCTCCCTCAATTCAGCCCATGCTGGTCCCCAGGCAGTGTGTTTCATCCCCTTTTATCCCAGCACAAGGGAAGCAAGTCTGGAGTACGTAATTATGAAATCCTATGAGCATCTTTGGATTTTGCCAATTTCATGGCTTTTCCTGTGAGTTCACCTTTCTTGGATATCCTCTGTTACAGGGGCAGAAAACATGTGTGGTGGATTTGGTATATATTTAAGAGACTTGTTCTAAATATGGCTTGAATTAGACATCTCCTTGTTCCTTCTGTTGGGTAGTAAGGCAGTTTTCACAGGTATGCACAAGGCTCTGAAAGGAAATCCAAGGAAATGTCCTAAAATGACTCGAAGCCTGATTAAGGTAATTTTTCTTTGGAAGCTTTACTCCCCAGAAGATCGTCCAAAAACCCCCCAGTTTTATCTTTCTCACACACTAGACTTACACTTTTATTTACATTTTGCCACACTCAGAAATGTGATTTTTCATCAGCCCTTCCAAACCCCATCAAGAGATATTGTGTCAGACCCCTAGTTCACATTTCAGAGGTTTCATTCTGTTCCATTAAGAATTTATTATAAAACTGAACATTACATAACTGCGTATTATGTAACTGAGTATTATAGTCCTTTCTTAGATTCACAAAAATTTGAGCCTAGGACAAAATATTTTTGGATAAAAGCTGATGTTTAATTAATTATGCCATAACTTCCATTTGGGGATACAAAGATAAAACATAGTATCTGCATTCGGTCATCTTGCTGCTGCGACACAGAGCATGTCTTTTGGATATTCTCTTAGAGGTCCTTTAAAAAATACGTCCATCAAGATTTGATCTCACTTCAGAGTCTGAAATTTTTATAGCTAACTTTTTTTTAGCCATCTACACCAGTCCTTGGTGCAATTATTATTTTCCCTGACAACGTTCAGACTTGCCCTGCATGTCCGTCTTTCTGTGACCCGTTCTGATGCATTCCGTTTCGCTGTGGATGGTGCCTCTGCATATGACATGGCTCTTTTCTACTTCCCTGGGATCCAAGGTTATACACGCTTTTGAAACAATTATTCCACAGCTATATTCAAAACGTTCTTCAAGGGTCCCTGCTACCATGACAACCTGATTACCCAGTGGCTGCCTAAGGGAGCATTTGGTTTGGTTACTAGGAAGTTTATTTGGGGCTTCTGCAGCTCAGACTGATGACTGGAGTGTCTCAAATCTGTCCTATCTTCTGAAATTCCATTAACAGTGCCCTGAGGTCCCGCTGGGAGAGGACCAGCGGGATGATGGATGAGGATATAAACAGCAGACCTTGCCCTCAGGAGTCTCCACTCTAATTAGTCCAACAAGAAGCATTCATGAAGCATCTACTATGTAAGAATCCTGCCTATGAACTACGAACAGACTCAAAGAAGCCCGTTAGTGGAGCCTATGATATGAATGAGGTGCCCGGACACACAGATGAGAAAGAAACAGAACAATTTTAAGGCAGGATATGCAAAAGAGGTCATGGTACAGGAAGAGTGATACGGAGGCGGGGCGGTGAGGGTAGGGGTCAGTGTGGCAACACAGTTAAATATAAATAAGATAATATTCTGTGCAATAAAGATTCAGGCCATATGGGCTTAGGTCTCCCTGTCAAGCTCCCAAATCCCTTGGTCTCTTTACATAAAACAAACAAAAAGGAATCAGAAGTATTTAATATGTAACAGCAAAGTGACAGGTGTTGGGAAACAGGATGTATGGTAAGGGCTTCAGCTCACTCAGACCTGGGAAGAGCCAGTTCCTAAGAGTGGTTCACACCTGCCTCCCAATCCTAAAACTCTTTGAAGCTTCTCTTTTGTCTTTTTGTGACTCTGATCTGAGAGAGGAAGTGATTCAGCACAGTCTGAGCCTATTCTGGGATCTAAGAGATACAGAAGTGCCTTGAAATTTCCATTTTTATCACTAATTACTTTAACAGGTACTTTAATAAGTGCTTTCCAATTGCCCCTGCTGTTTTGTAAAATTATCTACACTGCATTTTATATTTTTAATCAAGCTTGATTTTTGCAAACTCTCCTGGATTTCTGAAGCTTTTTGACTTTTACACGTGGGGGAACAAATTTTTCCTCTGATTTCACGGAACTAAATGAATTAGGGAGAAAAACAACTTGACCTTCTATTTTTACCGGACCTATTGGAAATAGCATTCACGGTCACTGGAGTCCAGTGCACTGTTCATTAGGAAGAAATGATCTACCTCCTGCCCTATGGGGGAAGAAGGGCACTGAGTGGAGTCCCTTCCCTGATCTTATCTCATGAATCCTCATGCTATTGTGTGGAAGAAGCTAAGATCTTAATTTTTACGGATGAAGAACTCAACCAATACTAAGGATGGTATCCAGTGTCACAAGGCTATATTCCAGTAAGTGGCAGAACCAGGATTCTCTCCCAGATCTGCCTACTGCTAAGTCCAAACTCTACCACATTCTGTTCACTTTTCCCCTGAAGGAAGGAAATTGATATCCTCATTGGTCTCTTCTGCGAGATGAGTTGCTTATTTCTGCCGAAGTGCTAAGCCCACAATTTGGGTCACTCCCATTAAGTGAACTATGTTGCCTTGGGAACTTTCCTGCCCAGAGCCTTTCTCAGAGGCAGATAACCCATAACCGAAAAAGAAATAATCATAACAACAACAGTAACAACAACAGCTGTGACCACTGAGCTCTTTTTAGCACTAAGTATCTATTTCATGCATGTTATCCTTGTAAATCCTTATCACAATTCACAGTAAGGGCTGTTATTATCTCCATTTACAGGTGAGGAAACTGAGGCAGCGAGCTAAAAATATTGTCTAAGGTCATATAAACCATATTTAAATCCCAGGCAGTCTGACTGCAGAGTTTATATCGTTAATTCTACAATTAAATCTGGTTAATGATAGCTTGGTAGAAGCAACTTACTAAAATAACAATATAAATTAATTAGACGAGATAAACTACGTAGAATTAAAAATAGAAATAACTCTAAGTACAATGTGATATCTTCACTCACTATGCTTAAACATAAATCATTCATTTATTCAAAAATATACTTTCCTTATGAGGATGCTTATTGTTGATAATATTTTTGTTATCAGTGATGTTTCCTTCTTAGGTCTCTACATTGTTTTCAGGGAAACGCAATTCTGTATATAAATATTTGGATCTAACTGAAAAAAACAGCAAGCATTTATAGAGTGCTTGCTACATGCCTTGCTAAGGCAAAAAAAAAAAAAAAAACAGACATTATTTTTTTCTTATTTAATCCTTAGGATCACCTAACAAGGTAGAATCTATTACGAGCTCCACTTTTCAGATGAATAAACTGAGGAAGAAGAGAAGTTAAGGAACTGTTCAGGTCAGGGATCTGAACCTGGGCACAGACTTCAGGGCCTCTCATGACGTCCTCTGCCACTATGTCCTCTAATCCAGGGTACAACGATGGACAAACACAGTCCCTGCCGTTAAGGTGCTTGTGGGACAAGCCACCGGGCACCCTCAATGTCATGTGCCATGGAAAACTCAGCAGGGGACTCTGGGAAGGCTTTTCCTGGGAAGCGATAGGTAAGTTGAGATTTTATGAACAAGAACTGATGATTCAGGGGAAGAAACCAAGAAAGGAAAACAGGGCTTTCTGGGCAGAACCTGTACAAAGGTCCAGAGATGAGAGAGAGTGACATTTTTCTGCATATGGCTCAGCAAGACGACAGAGGCGAGTTCAAAAGGAGGAGAGCGGGGAGAGGGATGTCTCAGCAACAAAGGACCTGCGGCAAGTCACACGGTGGGTGAGAAAGTAGGGAGGCTGGGATTTGAACCCATCACTCTCTCCAAAATACAAGTTTCCTCCCCTCTTCTTCTGCCCACCACACAGTTTTTTCAAATGCTGAACTTGGCTGTGGGCCTCCATGGCCCTTAGGTACGTAAACAAGCACTGGAAGAAGAGACAGGAAGGGTCCCTAAGCAAATGTGAACACAGAGGACACACCCACAGCTTCTAGCCTTCTCGTCATGCTTCTTCCTGAAAGGGGTGCCAGGGGTTTCCAACCAGGATCCTCACTCACGCCACATGCTAGGGCTGTGCAAAGAGCTGCCTGCATCCCAGAGATCTCTAGTCACTAATCCTGAAGAACTAGAGTGGCTCCTCCTGTGATGCCAGAGTGTTCTATGATCATCCAGGCTGCCAGCAGGAAGCCAGACCTGGGTCCCACTCTGTTCTTGCAACTTCGATGAGGAGACATTAACTTCAAAAGACTATTGTTTGACACTGAATCTTCTAGGAAGAGAAAGTGCCTTGTCAGTGTTTCGGAGAACCCCCCCCCCCAAAAAAAAAATCCTGCAGAATTATTTATAAGATGGTTGCCACCTGCCATGATTAAAGGAAAGATGAGAACAAATTGAGATGCAGAGTTTGGGAGATTACATAACCACTGGGACCTTCACAGGCTATAAGAGTCACTCTCACAGTCTTTCCCTGCAGGGAGTTTGGGGTAAGACATAGATCAGAGCGTTGATGAAGATGACTTCTGTGATGAGCCCTCATCTGTATTTTACAGCCCGAAGTCCTGGTTCTAGTGGGACAAGTTGCTGGAGAGTCCAATTCATTTCACAACATTTGTGAAGACATGTCAAGTAAAGGCAGTTTCTGGCTGAATGTTCGGCGAAGGCCTGTAGTCTCAGCTCCTTTGATAGTTAATATGAAGTTGTGTGTTATCAGGGTTTCAGACGCATGACTTCGGTTGGCTTCACAGGCTTTGTTGCTACAGATCTGAGTCACAGTTTCTCTGTAGCTCCATCCCCACAGCAGATCTTTTTTAAAATCCACTCTTACTTTACCCCATGGTAAGGAATGCCTCAGGGTGTTATAAACAATCAGTTGAAAACTGTTATTTATGTAGCTTCCTAATAGCAACTTGAAATATAGGGCATAAAATTACTAGCTTACAATATTGTTCAATATTAACAGTGGGAAGGGTAATATGTAAAACAGACATTAAAGGATTAGCTGTAAAATACATTTCACTGAGCTAAGTCATTTCTTGGCAAATGGTAGTTTCCAGCTATTAACGTAGGATTTATCAAGTCGAGTGGATTTATTTTTATTTTTCTATCAGTTTGCTAAATATATTCTATATTTAAATTTCAATTTTGTGTGTGTGTGTGTTTCAAGCAAATTAGGAGCAGCTGCTGAAAACAAAATCTGAGCTAGAAATGACACCAGAATTTCAAGTCAAAACTGCTCCTCGATTTCCCCCAGCGAATCCTCTAGTAAGTTGACTAAAGATTCAGCTGTCACATCCAAGAGAAAAGTACATGATATGATATTACAGACATCTGTATGACAGATTAGGGGGTTTACAGCTGCATCAGAAAATTCAGTAAAAAGGCATATCCTCCACAAGACATAAAACAATGCTTCTACCATTTCTGCTTGAGACTCAGCAGGCACACAACACTTCGTTCTCATCAAGCACGTTCAGTAAACACTATGAATTTGTGAACCAGGCACCCAGAAAGAAGGTCGAAAGAGAAATTCCTAATCTCCTAGGGTGGAAATTGTGAAGTATTACATGGATATTTGAGGCATAAATACAAATAACATAATCTCTCTATTTTCTTCTGAGACAGTCACCAGTTACCATAATCCTAAAATTATTCTGTGTTCTCAAATCCCTACAGATTTATTGATTTTCATAAATTGCTTTGACGGAAACTTTCTTAAAAGATGCGAACTAATCTTCCTCTGAGTTTCCTTTCATGTGATAACGTCTGCAACATTTTCAATCTCAGAGAATGCCAAAAGCGAGTTCTTATTTTTCAGAGGAATTGGCTAGAGATCTATAAATAGCTGTTACAAAGAAATTAGTTATAGATCTATAAATATTACAAAGCATTATAGAGACAAGAAACTGCCCTGAGACTCATTTGTGAAACTATGGGAAAGTCCAAATTGCCAAGAAGTAATTATTATTTAGAATTCAGGATCCATTTTGAACACTTGTTACTAGTTAGCTAGTTTTAAAGATAATAATTTTCTTCTCAGACTATAAATTGGAAACCACAAATATTTCTCCTCAAATGCCCCATGTTAATAATTCCAGGGGCTTCAAATCATTTATTCCATATAAATCTCTGTTTTCTTGTTCAGCTGTTTTATGTGGGATGCTGTAGTTCTTTTCATAAATACTTTTCTATTGATCGAAAACTAATGAAATAAGGCACCCTCTAACTTGAGTGCATAAAAGTATCGTCATTGTGTTAAGATGTGAATCACTTATTCAGAAAGCTGGTGGTTGAGTCACAGAAGATATCTCGTCCAGTGTGTCATCAAGTGTGAAGTTCAGGTCCATGAGCCACGTTCACTGTATTACTGAAACACCTCAATTAACTGGAATCCAATGGACCCAAACCCTTGATTCGTTGGCATATTTAAAACAAAGAAGATAATAACTGCAAAGTCAGCTGTTCAACATTCAGTATAAATCCTGGGTTCAGGTTCACAAATTAGCTACTCTCCCAGACAGCACATGGCCCCAGGTGTTATACTGCTTGGGTTCAGATTCTGGCTTTGTGTGGCTTGGGGCAATTACTTCATCTTTTAAGTCTTAGTTTCCTTTATAGATCATAATAACAATATTAGTTCACAGGAGTTTATTGAAGACTGGATGCTCAAGAGAAGAAACTCCCGAATTTATAAGGCTGTGATAGGGACTCCATTCATTAAAATGCTTGGGACATATTAAATGCTCAATAAATGTTAGCTTTTTTCAGGACCAGTGACATAATTTGTGGAGCCCAGTGCAGGGGCCCATTTGTGAAAAAGACATTAAGAATTTCAAGATGGTGACAGAACAGCGTTAAATCAAGCACAGGGCCCTTCTAAGCCCCTGTGTGATTGCACAGGTTCACACCCACGAAGTGGGCCCTGGATATCACCTTCTCTGATAATCATTAGACTCTGAAAGACACCCCTTAATCACACAAGGATCTGATTTGTTACCCTAACTGGGGTAAAAGTGGAATTTTGAATTTTAACCTAACTTTTCAATAACAGAGTAGTATGCTTTTTCCCCCCTGTCTATCCTCAAGTAGTGACACTTGCCTGCCCCTGCAAACAGTCGTAAAACAGCTTCCTAATATGAGAATCACCTCCACTAAAGAACCACCGTTTTGGTAGCACATAAGTAATGACCATTTGAAACTCCAGAAAGTGTCAACAGAGGGTACCTGATGGAGGTAGAAAAAATACATATAGCGGGCCTCCCTGGTGGCGCAGTGGTCGAGAGTCTGCCTGCGGATTCAACGGACACGAGTTCGTGCCCCGGTCCGGGAGGATCCCACATGCCGCGGAGCGGCTGGGCCCGTGAGCCATGGCCGCTGAGCCTGCGCGTCCGGAGCCTGTGCTCCGCAACGGGAGAGGCCGCAACAGTGAGAGGCCCGCGTACCACAAAAAAAAAAAAAAAACATATAGCAAGGAAAAGTCAGTTTTGTCAATTCTAAGTCACAGTTGCTTTACAATCAGAATGCTAGGAGCGACTTCAAAGTTGCTGCCTGTTTTCATGTATCCCCTTTTCTGTCCCCACAGGACGGCCACCCATGCCCTGAAAGGAAGTCCTGCCTAGACAGGGAATCTGGGAGGAGTCTCCTGCTAAGGCAGCAAGATGGCCCCAGGTGGCAGTGGGCAGAGCGACATTTTATATTCACATTCTTCTTTCTCTGCCCACCCCACTGAATCCCTGCCCTACTCCTTAGTAGCTCCACACGCCTTAATGCTCCCTGGTTTCCTTGATCCTGAAATTCACTTGCTGACGCTTGTCCTGTTGCTGTCCATGGTCCTTAACACGACAGAGGGTTGAGGACCAGTTCTTAGTAAAAACCCTGGACAGACAATTGATAAAGGCGTATAAAATGGCAAATGATGACTTCAGGATTCTATCCCATATAACGTTTCCTGAGAACTGACAGTTTCCTTTGCTACTGCACTCTCTAGACATGGCCTCCCGGAGATACAATAAATAAGTGCACTAAGTTTCTCCTGCCCCCTCCCCCTCAACTGCCATGACTAACTATAAATTACCAGTTACAATAACAATTGTTACTATATTACACCACATGGTACTGGTACCACATATCTTACAATATGAAAATCCTTTAACAATCTGCCTCTAATTAATTTTAGCCTGGACCCATTCGGTCACGTGCCACCAAAGTACCGCGTAGCCTGCTGCTCGTCAATGGAGTGACTGTAAGAGTCTTCAATTCCCTTTCACATTTACCTCTTTGATTTGTCACTAGACCCCAGAATCATCTGAAGGGACTGGGCAGCTCTCAATCCGATCTCATTATTGACATTTATGTTGATTGATGTTGGCTCTTACAGAATTGGAATCTGCAGATCAATTCTCTGATTAGATTCTCACTGCTGCCATAATCATTTTATCACACGGGCTGCTGCTATGAAATGCTGCTTTATCACTACGAAACAGGGCAAGCTAAACCAGTTCCTCTACTATGCCACAAGAAATAAGACATTCTCCTGGTTTTAAATCTTCCTTTTCTCAAATTTGAAGAAAGTCCCTGATAATTACATTCCTATAGGAGTTAATCTGAAGTTACTGTCCCTTAAAACTATGTTCCATGGGGGAACCAATGTTGAGTCCTAAGGCAAATATATGCAAGACTCCTTGAAACCTGTTTTCCTTTCCTCTCAAAGAGTTTCAGATGTCAGATTATAAAGCAGGTACCTCTGTGTGGTGACCATGGCCAGTTGGGGAGAGCCCGTGAAAATGTCATTGTCTCTGGTAGGGTCTCAACACCTGCCCAGGAAGCCTTGTATGAAGGCGGAGAAACAAACCTTTCAAGGTGCTTCTAGCCCTACACTGTTATTAGTTGTAAGAGGGCCAAGAAAAAAGCAGTGTGGTTGTCACCAGACGACCCACAGAACCAAACTCGGGGTATATGCTCTGTTAAGAAATGATCAGGAGTGACATCAAATATGAAGTATAGTCATCCAAATGTTTTCTAAAGTCTAATATTAAACTCTGCACTTATTCCACTGGGAGGAATGAGTAGTTACAAGGACAAATAATTGTCCTTGTAACTACACAGACATGCAATTCCCAGGAAACAGAAAATACAGATTCTCAGGGCTTGTTAATTCCATGGACAGAATTCAGAGCATTCGTGAACTCTGAGGAAGAAAAGGCAGCTTTAGTTCCACTAAACTTGAACGAAACCTTAGCATTTCCTTCAGCTACAAATGCAGACATCAAACTTCAGTGGTGTCAACTGGTGACTTCGTCACTGACAGAAATCACAGACATCTTCATGTCACGTTACAGTTTTTGAAAATATCTCTAGAAATTTCATATTGGAATCATTACATAAAAACTAACTTAGAACTTCCATTTGAGCTTGTTATTTTATGCTTCAGAAATGAGGCACATGTATTACTATGTCATATATGTTTTCAATATTTTAGTAACTGGACCTCAATATAATCAGTTTCCTTTATAATCCTATGTCATCTATTTTACACATTGCAAAACATTATTCTGACAAGGGGACCACAGGCTTCTATGATCTTACACAATGAACCATGGCAACAAAATATTTATGAACACCATTACTTGACTGCTCCCCGACCCTCCACGTCACGTTGCATGTGACATGGAGACCTCTCCCGGCACTGACTTTCCACACATGTGAACAAGGATGGGCGGATTTCTTTTCTTTTTTTTTTTTTTTGCGGTACGCGGGCCTCTCACTGTTGTGGCCTCTCCTGTTGCAGAGCACAGGCTCCGGACGCACAGGCTCAGCGGCCATGGCTCACGGGCCCAGTCGCTCCGCGGCATGTGGGATCCTCCCGGACCGGGGCACGAACCCGTGACCCCTGCATCGGCAGGCGGACTCTCAACCACTGCGCCACCAGGGAAGCCCGGATGGGTGGATTTCAGCCATCCTGATTCCTGTCATTTACCTCCAGAACCTGGAGGCATTGGCACCGGTTGGGCAAGGACCTTCCATTAATTTCAATCTCCACCAAAATAAATGAGTTTTCTTTTCATTGCCAAGCCGAGCTCTTCAGCTATGATTGTTATGTATTGTTCCAGTCGAGACCTTAATGGCATTTTAGCCCTGTGGTGGGCTCACAGAGAAACGATTTTCAAACTTCAAAAGGCCACTTAAACGTGTGCAGATGTCTGGAAAATTAATACTATTATCTAACTCTCACCCTTTGCCTGTAGGAGGCAAAGAAGAGACAACGTTCAATAAAGATATTAGAGATCAATACATGGTCATAAAGCAAAGTGCTGTCCTTCCGGGAAGCACCAGTGGTGAGAAGTGAGGAATCCAAAAGTGCTTTTGAAAACACTTTCTCATTAGATTTTTTTGTCGAAGTCATTCACTTAATCTGTTAAAGGTTTAAAGAGAGAATGGGGATGGGATGGAAGGTGGAAGGAGAGAGAAAGATAAAGATAACTTTCTGCCGTCCTACTTCAACTTAGATGTTCGAGGTCTAGAGTTCTCAAGAGTGGAGGCATTCATTCATTCACAAGACAGGACCCGAATTTGTCAAGGTTAATGTTAAGCAGGTTACAGTTTCTAACGTGTTTTGCATTCTGAGAGACTTCAGCCACATTATGTAAAATTCTCAGGATAGGGAAGTAGTCTCATAGCTACTTCCAAGGCTTTCATAAAGTTTTCAGAACCGCAGTATATTCTCTTCTCTTCCTTCATTTTATTTCCAACAGATTTTCTTCTGTACGTGTCCCAGGTACCCCCAAAAGGCATGAAAACCAGACTTAAAAAAAAATCACAGAATGGGGGCTTTATATTTTTATTAAAGGATTTCTTTTAGAGAGTTCTTCAGTTTGGAAAGGGGAAAGAGAATGAAAATGTGGTAAAAGACATTTTTAGCAGGTTTTCTTTTTTCAGATGGATGGAGCTGACCGTGGGAAGTTCACTGGGAACTCTTAAGGAAGTACTAATATGGAATCATCTCTCTAGATAACCCTTCATAAGAAAACCTGAAAACATTCACAGATTGCAGGTAACACATCCTTTTCAATTCAAGAATAAGCAAGACTGTATTAGTAGGGATTGCACCTAGCTATAAGAAGCAGAAACACTGACTTTTAAAGGGCTTAAACATACAGGTGTTTGTTTTCTCACACATCAAGAAGTCCAGCGGTAGGCGGTTTGAGATTTGGGGGGTTGTTTGTTACTGCATTACAACCTAGTTTATCCTGACTGACAAAGTGAGCCAACATGAAACGCCAACCAAAAGGACCAAAACAAAAAGTAGTCTAAAACAGGGTCGTGTATTAGAAATCTCCAAATCATATTTTAATGATATTGGAGTGTTTGTAACACATTCTTTTGAAGGGGATCTTTTTCTTTTGAAGTTCAGAACATATAAGGACAGTCTCAGGATTGCATCCAGCTACAAAAAAAAAAAAAAAAAGGAAAGCTTGACTTACAGTGTCGTAAGCCTACAGGGGCTTATATTTCTCACATAGCGAGATGTCTGGAGGTAGGCAGTGCGGGGCTGGCGTAGCGGTTCATTGAAATCATCAAGGAACCAAACTCTTCCCATCTTTTGGCTCTGTCATGGTTTTTTTTTGGGGGGGGGGCCGCTGGGGAGTTCATGCCAAGGTGGCTGCTACGTATGCTGGCATTGCCTCCATCTTCCAGATAGGAAGAAGGGATAAGTGTGAACGAAAAATACCACAGCTGTGTCCAATCCCCTTTTTCCAGAAAGCCAAAGCTTTCTGGTAAGTCCGCATCGCAGAGTTCCATTTAGGTCTCACAGGCCAGAACCAGGACCATGTGGACTCTTCGAGGAGAAACAGAAGCTGAAAAACAGTGTATATGGCTTTCTAGTTTCTGAAGTAGAGGAAAGAAAGGAGAAGGATGTGACTGAGTGTGGTGGTCATGACTGCTGCTCGTCAAGTATGTCTAAGTCTCTCTCCTACTGGGAATGTGTCGCCTTGTGTTTCCCAACCCCTTTGTGGTTGGGTGGGGCCATGCGACTAGCTCTGGCCAGTGAACTGTGAGGGTGGTGCTCCAAACCAGAGTGCTTTTAACATTGATGTGAGGTCTCCCAGAACTCTCTTCTTCCTGGCCTGGCGACTAGCAATGTTTGAGATGGTGTCTGCTCGATCAGTCATATCTCCTGAGTGTCTAAGAGGCTCAGAGCTCCCCTGCTGACCCACGAGGGCCACGTAACATGAAGAAGAAATGAATCCTGACGTTTGAAGCCACAGAGATTTTGTAATTGCTTGTTACCACAGCATAACCTAGCCTGTCCTGACTGATTCAATGCGTCAACCTGAAATGTCAGCCAGAAGGAACAAATTTGAGAGGCAAAAGTAGTTTCAGGAAGGCCAATGTATTAGCCATCATGGAACCTGATATCAGTGGGATGATATCCTGAAGCCAACTTTCTCGACCTCAAGTGCAGTTAAGTGGACTTTAATTCATAATGTGAAAGCCGTCCTTGTACTACCCACAGGACACAGACAAATTATCCCTCTCTCCTGTGTCTCTACACAGGTGAGTGGCTAATGAACCAGAGCATGTTCAAGGTAAGCCACCAAATTTAATATGAACTTCCAGGATGACCACCCACAAAAATTTAATGCATGATAATGAAGATGGCATAGTTTAGGACAAGCCTAGTTAATGATACAATTCACATGTCTGCCTTGCTGAGCCTGCCCTTAAGAAGAAGAAGAAAAAAAAGAAAACCCAGGCAGGGGCGAGGTGACTAAGAGTTAAAGCATTAATGGCCTCTTCAGTTACATTAAAGATCTGATTTTATCTCTAAATATAGTATTTCACATCCTCAGCAAAGTCAACAGAAATTCATTCAATAGTGACGGGGCTCTTCCATAAGGACCCCAAAGGTACCAGCATCCAACCAGTGTAACAGAGGGCAAATCAGATGGGGGAGGAAAGGGAGCACTAGTAGAATTCAATACAAAGGAGGTGGACTGCTTGACTTGCCGTTTCAAGTTTCACTGTTGCTCACATTTCACTTTTAACTACTATCCTTGGGCTGATCATGGGACGGGAGAGGCGAGCCACATGGATTTATGCCAGCAAGATGGTTGGTTCCACAACAGATGGTAACACAGAATCTTACGCAACATACTCATGTGCTAAAAACCACTTAACATAACTTGAGTTAGGTTCATCTGGTTTGAAACGTGTGCAGAGTGGGGTGTGCGGCAAAGGGGACAGTAAATGGCTCCAAGTGCGACTGCTGATTCGGTCCTTTCTCGGCAGTCACGCTCTAGTTCTCACTCGCAAAGGTCAAAGGAAGACCACGGTCACGTAATGCTACACTTCCCTGGGGTTTTCAATTGCTCATTTAACAGAAGGGATGAGATAATTCATCTCCTCCTTTCGTAAAATCCAAGTATGGATTGCTTTCTACACTCCCTGAATGTGTACATGCCTCATTTTTTCTTTTGGTGGTTTTCATCTTCAAGTGTCAGTTTTTAAAGCAAAAAATAAATATTACATATTTAGGGATATCAATAGTTGCGGTGATGGTTACAGTTTCTTTTCAAGATTTCAATGGATTCCCACCTTACCATAAAAAGGATAATAAACCCTTTCAATCTTTGAATCATTTAATTTTATGTCTGCTTTTGGTATTTCATTTGGGAGTTATGGTGTGTGAAATATGCACCATGATGAGAAAACAATTAGTCAGCACACCTGTTGTTTATTCACACTGTGTTCAGGGAGGGCCTGCTGGAGCTGTTATTTTATTCCACAGCATGGTGTCAAGCAGGGGGCTTTCAGAGGTGACCTGATGACACCAGATTCTACTTTTATTTGTATTACATGCCTTGGGCCTTGCCCTCCTGTTGGAATGATCTTTGCTTCTCACGTCAGAATCCTGTTTGTAACCCACAACAGCAGTCAGTAAGATTTTCAGGTTTAAAAGAAAAATTAGAGTTCAGATGTGCTACAGGAGTGAGTAGTGAGAAAAATTATAAAAGTAGCAGAGACAATGATCCCTTATTGAGTATCAACTGTGCCCAGGTAAAACACGAAGTTTAGAGATAAAGAAGTGGGGAGAAAAACAGGCCATTCTAGGTTTGTCCATAATACAGGGGAAGAAATGTTCTGTTTGCTCCCCCTTCTGTTAACAGACTGTGGTGGTAGAAGGAAGTAATACACGTTAAAGAAAATTTAAACTCTGCTTAAAATTTTGATTGGGGACACATGAAGCCAATAACAAAAAACTGTAATTTCACAGCTTTGGCCAGTTCTCTGGGTGGGGTATCTGGGGGTGAAGGACTATTTTATTTAAGACAATGGTTCTCAATCTATCAGACCTAATGTCCCTTGGAAACACATGTATGTTTTAAAAATTCCCCATTTACTGTTTACCAATGCTATTCATAGGTAGTATAACCCACTGCACAGAAAAAAAAAATTAACATAGCAGGCTTGGCTGCCATCTCTTGAAAGGCCCACTTACAAGGGTGGGTCTGAGCTGGCGTCTGGATTTTGGAGGCCTCCCACCGCCGTAGCTAATCAGAGTGGCTCACTGTGCCTAAGCTGCTTGTACAAATGATGTGGTTTGTGCTGAACACCTGCTTTCCTTCTGGGAGTCTAGAATTTTGATACATGCTGGGTAAAGGGTGCCTATGTGACCAGCCCTTAATAAAAGTCCTGGGCACTGAGGCTCTACCGAGCTTTCCCGGTAGACGACACTCCACACATGCTGTCACAACCCAATGCCTGTCCTGTGTGACTCTAATAGGAGAGTCTGGAAATCTCGTGGCAAGTCTCCAGACTCACCCTGTGCACCTTGATCCTTCACCGAGTTTCCTTTGGATCCTGTCACTGTAATAAATATATTACTTTCAAAAAATATAATGTACAAACTCGAACTCACAGAAAAGGAAAAAAAATGTAATTTAGGATAAACAATATGCTTTTCGATATGCAAATGCTCAGGCGTTACTCCCTTGCGGGAGACAATAAAGTGGCCAGATGCTTGCCCAGTGGAGTCACCACCAATGAAACAGCCATAAATACAGACTCTTCCTGGTTTCTTGTCCTGGAAGTTCAAACACAGTGAGGGCCACTGCAATCAAGGATGTGCCTTTCTGCAACAGTGAACAATTCTGGGTAAAGTTTAAAATAAAACAAAGTTCAGTTTTTCTTGAAGAATGCCGAGAAAATTCAGCTTCTATTAAAACCATGCCCCCAATACTTTGAGTTTCTACATGACATGGTGTCAGGTTCTGTGCTCAGATGATCACGGGCACACATGAAGGCCTGGCGGGAAGTCTGAGGCAGTGAGGTCCAAGGGACCAGGTCTGGCATCCTTGTCTCCAGTCCCTGAAACGTCAGTAGTGCTTCCCAAACATCGTGTCACCCAACAAGATGCCCCAGATACCCCCTTTCCAAGGTGTAGGACCACCCCGTTCAGAACTAATGGTCTTTGAGAACATGTGAATGAAACTAGGAGGCCCATAAGCAGGGCCTGCAGCAAATCTGAGATCAGGCAGGTGGAGGTAACAAGAGTTAATCGCACAAAGGGATAAAAGAAAGAAAGTAGGAGTCTCCTAGTAGCTGAGAGCAGACCTCAGTTTAGCTTAGTTCAACAAACCTTTCGTGAGCATCTGCAATGCAGTGGGTGCTGTGCAAGGTGGGAAAAGACAAGGCAAGAGAAAAGGGCAGGGAGGAGAAAGTGCTTGTATTTAGAGGCAAACAGACACTCTGGTATCCCCAGAGGTGCTGATACATGAGAGACTGCTTCTCATGCATGAAAAGACCACAAAGAGAGAGTGGAAAATCTCAACTGTCATTCAGCTGGGGACAGAGTGTGGAGGTACAGTCATATAAAAACAATGACAACTGTAACCGTCAAAATGAAGGCCCAGCCACTGTGTGTCAGGCCTGATCCAGGTCCTTATGTGTTATTTCAATCCTCACAACACCCCTATGAGGTGGATGTGGTTATTAGTCCCATTTTACAGATGAAGAAACAGAGGCAGAGAAAGGTAAAATAACTTGCTCAAGGTAAAAACTTAGACAGTCTGACTCCAGAGTGCACGCTTATAAGCTCTATGCTATGAAGAATGATTCAGTGAGAAGTAGTTACAATCACACTAAAATGTTGCTAGGGTTTTCTGAGTCTCTGTTGACTCATGGCCTCAAAGTCTCCTGTTTCCTGATTCTTGTTTCTGAATGAAGGCCTCTATGGTGAGGTTTAAATATACTTCAGCTGGATTGCTGAGATTTGATGGCACTGTCACTTGGGTTTTACAAAGCTCAAGGCTGACCCTGTAGCTGTTTTTAGTTCAGAGAAGCGCTATGGTATAGTAGTTGAGACACAGGCTTTGAAGTCACACTCAGGTTCAAATCCAAGTTGAGGGATCTGCCTGATTTTATTTATCACTTACAAAACGGGAATATTTCCTCATCGTATGTTATGACAATAAATGGAGAGGCTGCGGGTAAACTTCTTAGTGAGGTGTGTGGAGCACAGAGAGTTCACGGGGTACACAGCTGTTATCATCACGACTCTCCTCAGATAGACAGTGCGCATGTGTGGTCCAGGCCCAGGAGGTGACCATTTCTCTCAGGTGACCCCTCCTACAGCCTTCTTTCCACAGGTAACTGCTGGCTCAGTGCATGACAAAACCGAGAAACAGATGCTTCCTGCTGGCATTTTCCTGTCCAACCTTCCCTCAGGGTCCTGCCTTAGATGCCCAGACCCCTGGTGCTTTCCTAGGGCTCCCCATCTGAGGCCTGTGTGGGCGTGGTCTGGGCAGTGCTCTGTATGACAGGCCTCTCCTCCCAATTTTGGTTTCCAGAAGTAGTGTGGTGTCATCTCAGCTCTCAGCTAAGAGACCTCATATCTTACAAAGGAAATGAAAGGAAATGGGACCCTGAGATAACAACTAACCAGAGAAAAGCATTTATGAATATTCCTTTATCATGACTAAAAAAATGACACAGCTCACCAAATGAAGAAAATGTCAGCCATTTTTGACTTAAGTACTAATAGTAATATTGGTACAATGCAGTTAGTTTCCATTCATTTGATATCAAAAGAAAATAAAAGCATGGCCTTTGCAGTGAAATAAGGCCTGAATTCTGGGCCTGTGAACTAAATGCCTTTGGGAAAATCTGATACTCATTTCAAGACCTATAAAGATGAGGGAAACAGCACCTACCTTATGGAGTATTGGGAAATAAAAGAGATGATTTATAAAAAGCATTATACAGGCCCCACAAGAGACACTCAGTGAGTCATAGCTGCTATTATTATCTAGAACAGGGATTTGCAAACCGTAACCTATGGGCCAAATCCCTGTTTGTATAAATGCAATTTCAAAGGAACACAGCCATGCCTATTCATTTACATATTACCTCTAGATGCTTTGGCTGACGATGGCAGACGGAATACTAGTTCTGACCGATAACTTAAAGCCTGCAAAGACTCAGATATTAACTATCTGGCCCTTTGCAGAAAAAAAATAATTTCTGATGTAGAGTAGAAGTTCTCAAATGGTAGCATACATCAGACTCACCCGGAAGACTCGATAAACTCCCCATCACTGAACCCCATCCCCAGCTTTCGGATGTCATAGGGATGTAATGAACCTGATAACTTGCATTTCTAACTGGTTGCCAGGTGATGCTGATGCTGCTGGTACAGGGACCTCACATGGAGAGCAGCCCATCTGGAGAAACTTTCCAAATCTCTCCTTTTTACAGTTCTAATAGGATGCACACATAGCATCAGGTTTGCTTTGTGGCTGCTGAAATACACATAAGAGGCATTTATTTACTCTATCTGGTGCTCCAGCCAAATTTTTAGATTTCAAAACTAGTGAGGTTGGGACTTCCCTGGTGGCGCAGTGGTTAAGAATCCGCCTGCCAATGCAGGGGACACGGGTTCGAGCCCTGGTCCGGGAAGATCCCACATGCTGCGGAGCAACTAAGCCCGTGCGCCAGAACAACTGAGCCTGCACTCTACAGCCCACGAGCCACAAGTACTGAGCCCACGTGCCACAACTACTGAAGCCTGCGTGCCACAACTACTGAAGCCCATGCGCCTAGAGCCCGTGCTCCACAACAAGAGAAGCCACCTTAATGAGAGGCCTGTGCACCACAACGAAGAGTAGCCCTCGCTCAGTGCAACTAAAATGAAAGCCCACGCACAGCAACGAAGACCCAACAGAGCCATAAATGAATAAATAAATTTATTAAAGAAAAACCTAGTGAGGTTGACTTTCCCCTTCTTAGTTCCTACTGCAGTCCGAAGACACAACAGGTAAAGCCCAAGCTTTCTGCTACTCTTCCATGAACTAGGTTTGGTTCCTTTTTCCTAAAAGGAGCAGGAGAGCATTCCTAATGTCTGAGCTTTACTTTTTCAGTCCTTCATTTCTCCACTAAGGCTTTACTGAAAAATCCATTCCCACGTGACCCTTTGCAACTCCTTTCCAAGTCTTAAAAATTTTTGGCAACAAGATGCACTGAAGTGAAAACAATGGAAAGTTCTTGAGAGTGGGACTCCTGGTTTGTTTGTTCTGGTTTTTTTTCGAATTGTTTTTTTGTTGCTGTTGCTTTTGGAAAGGGTGATGGGAGGAGGCTGGGAGAGTAAAATGGCTTATTGGTGCTCTGGTAATTATGCTAAGGTGCTAAAGACAGATAAGTGCTGGCAATTTTTCCCCCTTGCAGTGCTACCAGGAACTCAGGAGGGTAAACAGTATCTCCATCCAAAGAAAAAAGGACTAAGCTGGAATGTGGGCTCAGTGGCCAACAGCAAAAGATATATTTCTGGGGCACGAATCACTCCCCAAATCACACTGCAGAGATAATAGCACAGATGAGCTTGTTTAACCTGTCTGCCGAGTACTTGAATATCTTTAATATTGCTTCCAGCAGAAGTGAAAAGAATACAACTTTTCTGTCATTGGGACTGACAAGGGTACATATTCAACTAACTAACAATTCAACTAACTAACAATCAGTTAGTTCCTGAAGCTGTTCAGAGTTACAAGAACAGAATGTGGTAATTATCAAAAGAATATAAAGAGGATCAGTGGCATTTACTAGTCTTAAATTAAAAAATATATATACTATCTGAATATGTTCTTATAATAAAACTTCAATAATGTAGAAGTATATGGAGTAAAAGTGAAAGTCTTTACAATGTCCTCACCTTCGTCAGTTCTATTCTTTTTCCCATAAGTAGCCATTGTTTATATTAGGTATGCATCCTTCCAGAACAATTACGATGCATGGAATTTACAAATCCATACTGCATTAATCATGCTTTTCTGTTTTATGTAATTCTGATGCTTTGATATCTTGGGGCCTTGCTGATCCTGGAGAGACTACTTCTCCCAGGGTTAGCCCTTCCCTAGACATAGTAAACAACTCAGCTAGGAGGGTGCCTTTCATATGCAAACTAACCAAGTGAGAGCCCATATCCTTCCAATGCCTTCTTTTTCAGGCTCTTACTCTCTTATACATTATCATACTAGGTCTCTGCCTTAATCACCTCAGGGCTAGATATCAGGCACCTAAGAGCCGCCCCTACACCCCAGAGCCTTCGGACATTATTCAAACCAGCCAATCCTAAACCTGCTTAACCTGCTTCACCAGATCCTTCCAGCACAACTGGAAGGAATCACAATTGTGAAAACTACAATAAAAGCGTCTTGCCCCCGTTTCTGCCTTACTCTGCCTCTCCTGATCAACCCTGCTGCTTCCACATGGGCCCCTGCATTGCATCACATACGGCATATGTCTTCCTCTTGGGACCTGTAACAAACTAACTTCAAACTATCTTTTCTTTTTTTTTTTTTATGAGAAATGTTCTAGCTTATTTATTTATTTATTTGAAGTATAGTTGATTTACAAAGTTGTTAGTTTCAGGTATACAGCAAAGTGAGTCACACTTATTACAGAAAACTGTTATTACAGAAAACTGAGTACAGTTCCCTGTGCTATACAGTAGATCCTTGTTGGTTATTTATTTTATATACAGTAGTGTGTATCTGTTAATCCCAGACTCCTAAGGTATGTAAAAAACTGACATCCAGCATTAGGCATGTGATGTATGAATGTTGTTGAGTACGAATTGATACTTTATTTTGTTACAATTGGTAAATTGCATTGTTCAGAAGAACAAAAGGCTGTCACTGTCCCTCCAGATCGTCTCATCTGCTGTCCTCATCAAACCTGAGTAATAATAAAACCTACATTTTTAAAATTTAATTGGGGTATAGCTGTTTTACAATGTTGTGTTAGTTTCTACTGTACAGCGAAATGGAGTTCCCTGTGCTATACAGCAGGTTCTTATTAGTTAACTATTTTATACATATTAGTGTATACATGTCAATCCCAATCCCCAATTCATCCCCCACCCCAGCTTTCCTCCCTTGGTGTCCATACATTTGTTCTCTACATCTGTGCCTCTATTTCTGCCTTGCAAACTGGTTCATCTGTACCATTTTTCTAGATTCCACATATATGCATTAATATACGATATCTGTTTTTCTCTTTCTGGCTTACTTCACTCTGTATGGCAGTCTCTAGGTCCATCCATATCTCTACAAATGACTCAATTTTATTCCTTTTTATGGCTGAGTAATATTCCATTGTGTATATGTACCACACCTTCTTTATCCATTTGTCTGTTGATGGACATTTAGGTTGCTTCCATGACCTGGCTATTGTAAAGTGATGCAATGAACATTGGGGTGCAAGCATCTTTCTGAATTATGGTTTTCTCTGGGTATATGCCCAGTAGTGGGATTGCTGGGTCATATGGTAGTTCTATTTTTAGTTTCTAAGGAGCCTCCATACTGTTCTCCATAGTGGCTGTCACAATTTAAATTCCTACCAACAGTGCAAGAGGGTTCCCTTTTCTCCACACCCTCCCCAGCATTTGTTGTTTGTAGATTTTTTGATGATGTCCATTCTAACTGGTGTGAGGTGATACCTCATTGTAGTTTTGATTTGCATTTCTCTAATAATTAGTGATGTTGAGCAGTTTTTCATGTGCCTCTTGGCCATCTGTATATCTTCTTTGGAGAAATGTCTGTTTAGGTCTTCCACCCATTTTTTGACTGGGTTGTTTGTTTTTTTGATATTGAGCTGCATGAGCTGTTTATATATTTTGGAGATTAATCCTTTTTCCATTGATTCGTTTGCAACTATTTTCTCCCATTCTGAGGGTTGTCTTTCCGTCCTGTTTATAGTTTCCTTTGCTGTGCAAAAGCTTTTAAGTTTCATTACGTCCCATTTGTTTAGTTTTTGTTTTTATTTCCATTACTCTAGGAGGTGGGTCATAAAGGATCTTGCTGGGATTTATGTCAAAGAGTGTTCTTCCTATGTTTTCCTCTAAGAGTTTTATAGTGTACAGCCTTACATTTAGGCCTTTAATCCATTTTGAGTTTATTTTTGTGTATGGTGTTAGGGAGTGTTCTAATTTCATTCTTTTACACGTAGCTGTCCACTTTTCCCAGCACCACTTATTGAAGAGACTGTCTTTTCTCCATTGTATATCCTTGCCTCCTTTGTCATAGATTAGTTGACCATAGGTGTGTGGGTTTATCTCTGGACTTTCTATCCTGTTCCACTGATCTGTATTTCTGTTTTGTGCCACTACCATATTGTCTTTATTACTGTAGCTTTGTAGTATAGGGAACACTCCCAAACTCATTCTGTGAGGCCACCATCTCCCTGATACCAAAATCAGACAAAGATACTACAAAAAATGAAAATTACAGACCAATATCACTGATGAATGCAGATGCAAAAATCCTCAACAAAACACTAGCAAACAGAATCCAACAACACATTAAAAGGATTAAACACCATGATCAAGTGGGATTTATCCCAGGGATACAAGGATTCTTCAATACACGCAAATCAATCAACGTGATACACCATATTAACAAACTGAAGAGTAAAAACCATATGGTCATCTCAACAGATGCAGAACAAGCTTTTGACAAAATTCAACACCGATTTATGACAAAAACTCTCCAGAAAGTGGGCATAGAGGGAACCTACCTCAACATAATAAAGGCCATATATGACAAACCCACAGCAAACATCATTCTCAATGGTGAAAAACTGAAAGCATTTCCTCTAAGGTCAAGGACAAGACAAGGATGTCCACTCTCGCCACTGTTGCGCAACACAGTTTTGGAAGTCCTAGCCATGACAATCAGAGAAGAAAAAGAAATAAAAGGAATACGAATTGGCAAAGAAATAGTAAAACGGTCACTGTTTGCAGATGACATGATACTATACAGAGAAAATCCTAAAGATGCCACCAGAAAACTACTAGAGCTAATTGATGAATTTCATAAAGTTGCAGGATACAAAATTAATGCACAGAAATCTCTTGCATTCATATACACTAACAAGAAAAAATCAGAAAGTGAAATTAAGGAGACAATCCCATTCACCATTGCAACAACAACAAAATACCTAGGAATAAACCTACCTAAGAAGGTAAAAGACGTGTACTCAGAAAACTGATGAAAGAAATAAGATGAAAGAAACTGATGAAAAGAAAACTGATGAAAGAAATTAAAGATGATACAAACAGATGGAGAGAGATACCGTGTTCTTGGATTGGAAGAATCAATATTGTAAAAATGACTCTACTACCCAAAGCAATCTACAGATTCAATGCAATCCCTATCAAACTACCAATGGCATTTTTTACAGAACTAGAACAAAAAATCTTAAAATTTGTATGGAAACACAGAAGACTCCGAATAGCCAAAGCAATCTTGAGAAAAAACACGGAGCTGGAGGAATCAGACTCCCTGACTTAGGACTATACTACAAAACCTACATTTAAAACACATACCAACACACAGTTTTCAAAAACATAAATGGATGACACAGTATTATGCATACTGTTGTACAACCTGCTTTCTTAGACATAATACAAGATTTTGGAACCCCTTCTGGTCAGTAGATGTGGATAAATCTGATAACTTTTCTCACTGCACTGTGTCCCATCACTTGGAAGAACCATTCTTTATTGAATCTTTTTTCCCAATAAGGTCTTCTGGTTGTTTCCAAGTCATTGTTCTTCTGAACACTGCAATAAACATCCCAACGAATCTATATATGCATGTGTGCGAGCATTTCAGTGGAAGAGGTATCAAGAACAGGTATTTCTGGGGCTGAGAGCACACACACTTAGATTTTTGTTATAAGCAGCTAAATGGCCTTCCAAAAAAATGTACCAGTTCATACTTAACAGCATTGATGTATCACATGCCAAATGCTGGATGTCAGTTTTTAAAATTTTTGTCAGTGTTTCTGATTGCTGTTCTATTTTCACTTCACTGATTACTAACGCACTTGATGGTATATTTGATATTTGGAAATTTTTTGTTGTGAAAAAAATTTTTCACAGGAAAGTTTGCTTTGAACCTTTGCTTCTCCAAAGGTTTTGATCATTTTTTCTATTGGCTTATTTGTCCTTATTTTTGGAGGGGCTCTTTATATAGCGTGGATACTAATATTGGGAGTTTTTCCTCCCTGTTGTTTGTCCCTTAACTTTATGATGTCTTCTGTAAAAGGGTTGTTTGTTGTTTGGTTGGTTTAGTTTTGAATTTAAATATATCAGTCATTTATGACTTCTGGGTTTTGTGTCTTGCTTAGTAATACCTTACCTATCAAAAGATTATAATGCCATTCTCTTCTCTATTTTTATATTTAATGCTTTAATTTATTTGAAATTTATTTTTGCTTGTGGTGTTAGAACAACAAACTAATTTTTTTGAAATACATTGATGAATGTCTAGTATTTTCTCTATTGATTTAAAATATCTCTATCGTAAACAAAACTCCCATTTAAACACTATTCCTGAAAATGTTATTTTGTTTAGTTCATCTGTTTTTCTGCTTTTGAGCCAATACCATACTGACTTAGTTGTAGCTTTGCAATTTGTTTTGAGATTTGGTAAGCAAGTCCCTCTTCATACTTTCTTTTTCAAAAAGTTTCTTCCAGTTCTTGTCAAAGTCCATAAAATAAACTAATGGGATTCAATTTAATTTCCATCAATTTGGGGAATTAATATTGTTATTGCCAACTGAAGAATGTCACTACCCATTTGCTTCTACAATGACTGAGTTATTAGCCACCGCTGCCACTGACCTTCGACACCCCCTGAAAGGAGTTCAGGGTGGAGATCAGGAACGAGGCCCTCTGTGCTCTGAGAAAACTGGCAGAACAGGCCTTCAGACAGTTAGATATTTTCAGGAGAAATTTTTAATGAACCTGGATTCTTGCATCTTCCCAGACTTAGAAAAGCACGAAAATCATTAACTAAGATATCCGTTCCTCGTGGCTAGCAGCAACCAAGATGTGTGCTTGGTGGCATGTACGCCTTCACCAAAATCGCATGTATACTGGCTGACGTCCCTCCCTACCTCTTTGAAACAGTTTCTCAGAGCGATCTGAAATGCCATCTCCCAGGCTACAGTCCTCAGTAAGACACTGAATAAACTTGACTCACGTGTGTGTGTGTGTGTGTGTGTGTGTGTCTGTGTGTGCGTGTAAGGTAACATTATCTTTATATTGTTGAGTCTTGCATGGGCATCATATGCTTCCACATTATATATCTCTTACTGTCCAATACAATCTTATAGTTTGCATCACATATGATTTATAGAGCTCTCACATGGACTTATTTATTGGTATTTTATGGTTTTTACTGTTGCTACTGTCAATACATTTCCCTTTTTAATTTTTTTTATTTTTTATTTTTTTTGTGGTACGCAGGCCTCTCACTGCTGTGGCCTCTCCCGTTGCGGAGCACAGGCTCCGGACGCGCAGGCTCAGCGGCCATGGCTCACGGGCCCAGCTGCTCCGCGGCATGTGGGATCTTCCCGGACCGGGACACGAACCCGTGTCCCCTGCATCGGCAGGCGAACTCTCAACCACTGTGCCACCAGGGAAGCCCCCTTTTTAATTCTTTACTTAGTCATTATTGGCATGTAGAAATGGTGTAGTTTTTTGTACTTCTGTATTACACATTAAAGAATTTTCTTAATTGTTCATAGAGGCTTTCTAGTAATATGTTTAGACTTTGCAGGTCATATTATTCAGAAATAATGATAGCTATATGCCTTTTTTTCCCCCAATACATATGCCACTTATTTGTTTACTTATCTTATTGGATTGGCCAATAAATATTAAATAGTAATAGATATAAACATATTTCTATTTTTTATGATTTTAATTTAAATGTTTCAATTTTAATTTAAATGCTTTAACATTGAAAATGATACTTGCTGTTGGATTCTAATAGACAACTATCATTAAGTATCTTCTAGCTTGCTAAGATTTTTTTTTTCTTTTTAATTAGGTAATGAGGTGTAATTTCTGGCAGCCACTGAGATGATTATATGAAATTTGTTTTCTTTATTTTTTAACATAGAGGATTACATAAACAGAATCATTAAGTTAGATCTTTGTGCTACTGGATTAAACTTTGCTTGGTAATAATTTGTTATAGGTTTTAATAATATATCATTGTTTTTTTTAAACAATATGTTGACCTTTATAAGCACTGCACTGCAGGAAGGAGAATGACTGTGCTCACCAGCTAGGGGCTGGGAATGTCACACCCAAGTTCCTTCATGCATCAACGTTACAAGACTTTCTTTAGTATGAGCACACCCAAGACACCCTGTCCCATGAGTTCTTACCTCCTCCCATAATTGTTTTGTGATCTACAGAAGAAGGTAGTCCTTTTACTTACAAGTGTTTAAATTTGAAAGAAAAAAATGTGTACATTTGAAAAGGGGTTAAATATATATTTGAAAACAAGGGACCCACAGAATTTGATAAGAAGAACAGAAAGTGGCAGAACATTCTCTAAAGATTTCATGGTGATCATTCAAGGGGGCAAAACATCAAGCCATTTTGTTTCACTTTACTTTTAGTTCATATTTGTTTTAACTTCTGGGATATGTGGCATAACGTTTTGTTGATTAAGTGGGGGGGGGCTGATTTACTCTTTATTTCCCTCCCCCCATGGATATAGAAGTGCACGTATTTTATCTATGTGTTCATTAGGCTATAAATATGCCTTCCCAAGGATGTAATTGTTTGCCATCATAGTAAGAGCCACTTAAGGGAAGCGACACAGGGAGAAGCAGAGAAAGAGAACCTTGTTGGTAATAGCAGCGAACTAGAACTGAAAGCCAGATAAAGACTATTACGTGTCCTGCTTCTCAACACAGGTCGAACATCACTATGGGCTTCATTCCATCGACACAGATATTAGAAGCCCACACACCTTTTACGTCCCAGACCACAAGGCAGAGCAAACCTGGGGAGGCCCTGAAGCTACATCTGTGGTTGACAGTAGAGTCTGGCCCACCCTGTTTTGGTGACTATTTCACTGCTTAAAGGAACAGTTTCATAGGAAAGGACCAACTTGGAATGAAAGGCATGGCGTGTTATTTGTCAATGTTTAGAATTATTTACCTTTTTTCCCACATGTGTTTCATAAGTGAGAGACTTATACTTCGGGTTTGTGAGGGCTCTGCTTGACGAATGTCAGTATCTGGGTTCGCCTAGCCTTGTGGAATGAGTTGGGAAACTTTCCCTCTGAAATGGTTTAAATGATGATACAAATTATCTGTGTCAAAAGGATGGGGTGGTACAGTCTTGTGAAACTGCTGCTTTGTTCTGAGATAAGTCTGCCCCTGGAGCTTCTTCTCCTGTCATTGTCACTGGTCGGCTAAAGCTTCCTACCTTCTCCTGAGATGATTTTCCTCCTCTGTCTTCCTTAGAACATTACACATTCAATTTTATTGGTGTAAAGCTCTCCTTATCTGTAGCTCAAACCATTTTCTAATTTCCAATGTCATTTATTTGCATTTTTACTTTTTCTCCCTACTTCAGGCTTATTCAAATTTCTTTCTTTGTTGGGGAGGTCTGTGTTGATTTTTTTTCACTTCTGTGCCTTTAATGGACTGATTAATTTCTTTGCTCCAATTTTAATTCAAATAGTTATATTCACCATAGCCCTATTATCATACTTTTCCTTTTAATCTTGCACTGCCGGTTAATTTCATGTGAATTAATTTTATTTTGTTCCAGTAAAATATGTAAAAGTCAAATATTAAAAATGGTTTATAATTAAAGCAAAAAATAGAAGTCTTTTCTCCCATTCTTCTCCACCTCTTCGGCCTATATTCTATTACCACGTTTCCTCCTTATATTTGCCCCCAGTTTTTGGAATAATAATCATAATCATGGCTTACAAACTGCTGTTTGCATATTAGACACTATTCTAAAAATATACACACAGCAAAGGAAACCATCAACAAAATGAAAAGGCAACCTACTCAGTGGGAGAAAATATTTGCAGATCATGTATCTGATAAGTGGTTAACATCCAAAATGTGTAAAGAACTCATACAACTCAATAACAAAAAAGCCAAACAATCTGATTAAAAAATGGAATTTTTTAGAGAAATTTAATAGACATTTTCCCCAAGAAGACATACAGATGGCCAACAGGCACATGAAAGATACTCTACATCGTTAATCATCACAGAAATGCAAATCAAAATCACAATGAAATATCACCTCACACCTGTTAGAATGGCTATTATCAAAAAGACAGGAGATACAAGTGTTACATTAGGGAAGAATTTTATTGGCTGTGCTTGGTCACAAGTCTACTCCTGGACCAATCACTAGGCTAGTGTGCTGAGTTCTGGGATTGTCCAGCATGGATTTAAGTGCCCATACAGCAAATACTTAGCGAGCAGTACTGTTGAGAGAGGAGGAGCTTTTGTTGTCTTAAATCATATAGGCAGCCATCAATTGCACCTGTTTGTAAAACCGGTCACTTCCAAATTCATAAAATAACTGCATTTATAATTCATAAAACCACTTCTGTGTAAGATGTCACTGTGGTCACTGCTCTACCTTTATGTCAATTTTCATATAACATAAAAAAAATGCCATGGGAATAGGATACAGCCCTGTTAACATGAACCAGCTGGCTTTTAACATTGGATTATTGTGATTTTTGAGGGTAAATGGGAGATATTTTTCCTTAGTTTTAAATCCCCCTTTAGTCTACTCAGTACCTTTTACTCAAGAAGCTGAGAAGGAAACACAGTAAGAATGTGCTAAATATGAATATTCAGGCACTGCGATATAAACAGTTTAAAACAATGATTTGAAATTATAGTAAGTATAAATTCCAAAACTGTAATTTCAGTTTACTTTATCTGTTATATGGGGTAGGCCTCAGTGTTAGCTAAATGTTTTAATAAAAAACCAACAATGAATGCACGTAATTAGTTACACACACTAGAAATGCTTGAACATAAATAGAATCTCGAACAAATTCCATGCTGTTTTATATAACTTTTCAAAACTTAATAATCTGGGTTTAGTTCTTATGTTTTTTTCTTACTTTAGTATACAAGTGAGGTCTGCCTTAGAACTGAACCTCTGATTGTGGCTGATAAGTAGAATTAAAAAAATATTTTTTTCAAAAGGTGAAAAAAAAAAGAAATACAAGTGTTGACCAAGATATGGAGAAAAGAGAACCCTTGTGCACTGTTGGTGAGAATATAAATTGATGCAGCCACTATGGGAAAAAGAAGTATGGGGTTTCCTCAAAAAATTAAAAACAGAGCTACCATACATTCCAGCAATTCTACTTTCGGGTATATATTTGAAGGAAATGAAACCACTAGTCTTGAAGAAACATCTACACTCCCATGTTCACTGCAGCATTATTTATAATAGCCAAGACATGGAAACAATGTAAGTACCCATCAATGGAAGAATGGATAAGAAAATGTGATACACACACACACACACTCACACACACAATGGAATATTATTCCGCCATAAAAAGAAGAAAATCCTGCCATTTGTGACAACTTGGATGGACCTTAAGGGCATTATGCTAAATGAGAAGTGGGGCACATACTATTCTTTCGTTTGTCTGAATCCTTGTAAGCTGCAAATATCTTTATTCTTGTGCTTGATTAATATTTTGTTGGTTGTGGTAGGTTGAACATCATTCCACTGCTTCCTTAACAGTGACGCTATTGAGAAGTCTGATGCCATTCAGCTTGTAATTCCTATTTTGTTATATGTAGTCGCTCCGTTATTCTTTGGTCACCTTTGGTCCTTAAGGAGCGTCTTTTCTCTTTGAGTATTCTGAAATTTCATGGTACGTTTGACGTAGGTGTTTCCTAAATCACTGGGCTACGTACTCAGAGGCCCTTTCGATCTGCAGGCTTGTGCCTTTCCTTAGTTCAGAGCTATCTTATTTGTTTCATAATTGCATTCTTCTGTTTTCTCTGTGGTCTCTTTCTGGTATCCTTATTATTCTTACTTTTGCATTGTTCCTCTAATTTCCTTATTTTTGGACTCTAATTTTTCAGTTCTAATTTTTTCTCAACCTTCCAACCCTTCTACTGAGTCTTTTATTTTGGTTACCATAGTGTAATTTCCAAGCATTCTTAAATTTCTCTAATCTCTTTTCATGGTAACCATTTCTGTATCAATAGATTTAACATTTTCTGTCATATTTTTTCTTTTCAACGTTCACTAGTTATTTCTGTGACCTCTGGGTCCTTTTCCTCCATTTCTCTGTATTGGTGTCTTTCATTTATGAATGTGTCCTCAAATGTTTGGTCACCCTTGACTGTCAGTCCGTGTATGAGAATGCATTTCTAACAGCTGACTACACACCCCCGTGCACGGGCACGGCTTGTTCCTGGCCGGGCTTCATTGAGAGGGTGACGAGCTGACCTTCCCATTGAGGAGACTCTCCAGATAACAGAAATGGGAGGTTTTTCAGTTACTGAGATGAATCCTCCAACCTCCCTCCTGGGCTGGAGCAGGGTGGTGTACATCTGCATGTTGATGTTCCGGCAGCTGGACAGAAGTGGAGGTGGGCACGGGGGGCTCCCCATAGTTCAGCATGTAGACTCTCATTTAACTCCCTCTTTTCAGCCCTATTATTCACTCCAGACTTTGGCTCTACTGGCATCTCTGAGTATGGGCCCTTCCTGCTCAACTTCCTTTATTTCTCAGAATATGGGTGTGAGTGGTGATGGTGGAAGCAAACCTGGGGGTCTAGCCGCTCTACACACAGACTTCCAATGCTCCTCTCTCTGGCACCTGGGGGGTCTCCCAGTGGTACCCCTCAAGGGTCCTGCAGGGAGAGTTGCTTCCTCTTGCTATTTGCCCAATGCCAATACTTAGGTTGTAGCTTCTTTCACTTCATTAATTCAGCTGCTATTACTCCATTTGTTTCTCTCTCCCCCAAACTTATAGAAATCTCTCATCTGTTTTCGTTTCCTCTTCTGTACAATTTTCCCTTTCTGGACTAATACCTTATTTCTATGGCACAGAGTCTTGGGATTAGGACTGCTGGCTGAACAGAAGTATTTTCAATTTTAGTAGATATAGCTCGCTTGTTTTCCAAAAAGTATAACACTTCACATACATGAGAGTAGCCTCTCCATGGTTAACAGTCAAAATTATTTCCCTCCTTAAGTATTTCTAATATGATTGTAATTGTTACCTAAATTTTCATTTCCTTGAATACTCATGAGTTAAGTATCTTTTGAAATGTTTGTTGACCATTAGTACTTGCACTTATCAACTGCCTTCCTCAATTTCTAGTGTCTTATATGTCCCCTTCTTGTCAATTTGTAAAAGTCCTTTGTATATTACAGATATTTATTATCTACATTGAAAACATTTTTTCCCCAAATCTATTGTTTGTCTACTGCCTTTGTTAATGGTACTTTTTAAAAGCCATACACATTGCTGTGTTTTTATAGAATCAAATATATTCACATTTTACAGTTTCTGGGATTTCTATACTTGATTATATATGTATCCCATATTATTTTGTAATATCTATCATTTCCTTTATATTAAAATTTTTAATGTATCTAGAATTTGACATGTGGCATAAGAATTTGACATGTGGCATAAGGCCAATTATACCTATTTTCTATATACCTTTTTTTTTTTTTTTTTTTTTTAACCAGATAGCTAGCTAGTAATATAAGTATAATCTTTCAAAGAATCCACCCCTTTTCCTGCAGGACTGAAATGCTGACTTTATCATATATTAGATTTTCATACATACTAAGATCTATTTCTAAATCTTATATGTTGTTCCCCTGGTATGTTTGTTAATTCCTATGATAATACCACATTGATTTTAAATATAGTAACTTTCCAGGTGTTCTGATACCTGTAAGAGAGTCCCCCTGACTTTTCTTCTTTTTTACATTTTTCTTATATTTTCTCTTCTCAGGCATCTATTTCTCCAAAACTACACTAAAATAATTTAATTCAGTTCCAGTTTTTTTTGGTGAATTTTATCATGTGGTTCAGTACATTTCTTTTAAAATTTATTCTTAAATATATTATAGTTTTAATCCTATGAGAGGGATTCATTTCCTGTTCCCATTTCTAGGTGCTTTATTGAAGAACAAGCAAGAGCTATTAATTGTTATTATATTTACCTTCAGTTGAACAAGTTTACCATTTTTATAGTACATTTTTTTCAAATTAGAGAGGATTTCTAAGTTGGAGTTATAAAATGAATAAAAGAGACAGTTGTAGTTCTACCTTTCTAAAATTTATACCTGAGATTTCATTTTCATGTCTTATTGAACTCACTGGAACCTCGAACACAATATAGGATAATAGTGGTAATATCAGCATTATCGTTTATTTCCAGATTTAAAAAAAAATATATATATATATATTTATTTATTTATTTATTTGGCTGCACTGGGCCTTAGTTGCAGCACATGGGGTCTTTGTTGTGGTGGGTGGGATCTTTAGTTGCAGCATGCAGGCTCTTAGTTGTGGCATGCGGGATCTAGTTCCCTGACCAGGGATCGAAGCTGGGCCCCCTGCATTGGGAATGCAGAGCCTTAACCCCTGGACCACCAGGGAAGTCCCTATTTCCAGATTTTAATTGAAACAATTTCTGGTTTTTTTTGTTTGCCAGCATAATATATATATATGCTTTAAAAAATTGTTATATATTCTGTATTATATTTAAGTCATTTCCATCTACTCCATTTTACTTAGAATTTTTATTGGGAATGGGTATTGAGCTTTTCAAGTACATTTCCAGTATCTTTCATCTTGGCCATATGGTTTTTCTATCTTAATTTGTTGAAGTTTTTATTCTGTATTATGTTGACATATTTCCTGATATTGAACCACCCTGGCATTTCTAGAATTACCTTATTTTATTATTCTGTATTTTAAAAGAAATTTCTTGAGTCTGTTTCCCAATATTTTCTTTTGAATATATGCATCTAAATTCATAAATATTTGACAATAGTTTTCATATGTGTAATATTTTTACCCGATTTTGGTATTAAAGTTATGATGATTTCATCTTTCATGTGGTCTGAAATGATTTAGATAGTATTGGTATTACATGCTTTTTTAAAGGTTAGATACAGCTCAGCTGTAAGCCCATATGTTCCTGGGACTTCTGTCAATGGTAGGTCTTTAATCATCTTTCCAATCTCTTCTACTATACTCTTCATTTTTCAGTTTATATTTTTCTAGGCAATAATTTATTTCAGGGACTTCTGTGGTGGCACAGTGGTTAAGAATCCTCCTGCCAATGCAGGTGACACGGGTTCGAGCCCTGGTCCAGGAAGATCCCACATGCCGTGGAGCAACTAAGCCCATGCGCCACAACTACTGAGCCTGTGCTCTAGACCCCGCGAGCCACAACTACCGAGCCCATGCGCCACAAATAGTGAAGCTCACGCGCTCTAGGGCCTGTGCTTTGCAACAAAAGAAGTCACTGCAATGAGAAGCACGTGCACCACAATGAAGAGTAGCCCCCACTCGCCACAACTAGAGAAAGCCTGCGTGCAGCAACAAAGACCCAATGCAGCCAAAAATAAATTAATTTTTAAAAATGTATTTCAAATTTGTTGCTGTAGACTTGATTATTTTCTTATAAACATTTATTCTCTCTTGTATCTGTGACTGTTTCCTCTCATTCTAATATAGTGCAGCTCTCCTCTTTCTTTATTTGGTCAAATGAGAGGTTTAACTATCTCACTGGTAATTAAAAAATATTTTGGAAATATAATACTAACATACACACACATATATAAATCTTCTATTCATTAATTTCAGCTTCAATTTTAGTTATTTTTTCTTTGTAAGTTTCTTTGGTTTATTTTGTTGTCCTTTCCCAATTTCTTAAAATAAGGATTAAGTCACTTTATTATTTTTCTTTATTTTCTAATACTAAAGACATTTAATGTTATCCAATTTCTATTTTTTCTATGTCTCATATAAAATTTCTGCTTTTGCCATGTCCCATAGATTTTGTTTTGAAGTATATTTCTTTATACAGCTTCACAGGTAGTTTATAAAACCACATTTTCTATTCTCTTTGATCCAAGGATTGCCTATTTTATAATCTCCAAGTAGCAATATGTTTTGATCACTTTTTTATTATTAATTTGTAATTTTATTAGCTAATTATCAGAGAATGAGCCTGTAAATCCACACATTTTTTATTTCATTAAGGTTTTCTCTGTGGCTAAGGCATAATTGATCTTTTCCAAATGTTCCATAGACACATGAAAATAATGGATATACCTTATTGAAATGATGTAGAATTTTGTATATAGCTATTACATCAAGATTATTGGTTGTATTATTTGTTTCTTTATGTCCTACCTATTATTTGTCTGTCAGAGCTACCCAATTCTGAAAGAATCTATGTCTTTGTGTTGTGAAGTCACTTTCCGTAATGATATTTTTACTATTATGTTCTCCTTGCATTTAAGTTTTTTGCTGTGTAATTGCTGCGGTATTTGGTGCACACAATTTTGTGACCACTAAATTTTTATTCCTGACTTATACTGTTTATTATTACTAATTTCCCTCGATCTCTATAAAAGGCTTTTACCCTTAAATTTCACTTTATGTGTGTAATCCCTCCATACCTGTTTTCTTCATGTTTGCATTTTTCAGGTATTACCTACTCATTTATTTTCCCCACTATAAGTTTGTTTGTTTGTTTAATAAACAGCTTATTATTGGGTATTATTATCTAACACAATCTGACAATCTCACTCGGCTTTTGACCACTATCTGACCCTATTTCCGTTCCCATCTGTATACATTGTAGTGTCATGTTAATATACTTTATTTTATTCATTCCCTCTTAATTTAGATCTCTTATGTTATATTGTTCTTCCATCTCTTACTGATTATTTTTATTGGTTTAAGGTGTTATTAGTTTCTTATTTTTTTCCCTTGTTAACTTAAAAGTTCTAGTGCTCTTTTGCCCTAAATAATACACATATCCTCCTCATGTTTTGAGAAAACATGATACCAGCTATTTTCCCCACTGAGACACAACGTTTCCTCTATGTCTGCATTTCCTCAACCTCCTAAATTGTCTTCAAGAACACTTTCACCACCCCCTTCTCTCTTCCTCCTTCTCCCCTCCCCCCTTCCATGAGGTCTCTGGAACACTTTTACTCTCCCATGCCCCTCACTACTCTCCCCGGCGAGGTTTTACTGAGGGTAGCTTTAGCATTTTAAGATCTACATTAATAATTTCCCTTGCAATATGTGCTTTTTGTCTCAAGAGTCCCTATGGAACACAAAGATTACACGTTCTCAGAAGTCTATCATTATAAATGTATGTGTGTGCTTGCCTGTGTATATATTGCATGTCTACCATTATTCTCAATATTTATAATTTTCTTCTACCACTGATACTATTTTAATTTACTTTTATTTTAAAGAATTAGTAATATATGAATAAGTTCTCACTAAAGAATTCAAACTCTACAAGAAAGATGAAGTGTCACTTGACCATCCCTCATCATATTCCCCTTCCTAAAGGTAGCCTCTGTTATCAGTATGCCACGTACTTTTCCAGAATATTTTCCATATATATACATACATATACCTACACATGTATTTTTTTTTAAATTTATTTATATTTGGCTGCGTTGGGTCTTTGCTGCTGCGCGTGGTCTTTCCCTAGCTGCGGCGAGCGGGGCCCACTCTTTGTTGTGGTGCGTGGGCTTCTCATTGTGGTGGCTACTCTTGTTGCGGAGCACAGGCTCTAGGCACGTGGGCTTCACTAGCTGCAGCACGTGGGCTCAGTAGTTGTGGCTCGCAGGCTCTAGAGCGCAGGCTCAGTAGTTGTGGAGCACGGGTTTAGTTGCTCTGTAGAATGTGGGATCTTCTGGGACCAGGGCTCGAACCCATGTCCCCTGCATTGGGAGGCTGATTCTTAACCACTGCACCACCAGGGAAGTCCCACATGTATGTTTTTAATATAAATGGTATCATGTTGTCTGTACTGCTTTGCAACTTCATTTTTCTCGCTTAATATATTTTAGAGATCCTTCTAGATGAGTAGATATAGTTTAACTTGATTATTTTAAACTGTTGCATAATATTTTCAGTAAATTTTTTTGGTGAGCATTTAGGTTGTTTCTACTAATTTGCTATTGAAAACAGTGTATAACATTTCACCTGTCACCACCTGCACATGAATGAGAGTTTCTGCTAAATCAAAGGGTAGATGTTTTTCCTACTAAATTGCCACACAAGAATTACTGTACCTATTTATAATCTTACCAGCAATGCTTGAGGTTTACATTTTCAACAACAGTGCATGAGACTGTTTCGCTCTACCATTTTTTTATACTTGTCTGCATGTATTACAAAATGGCTATCTCATCCGATCAGTGAAATAATACTGTTCTCAACATGGCAAGCTCTCTCTACCTTTGGCAATGCTTAATATTATCACAATTTTATTTATGCCAGAATATACTGGTGAAAAAAAAGTGTCTTGGACTTTAATTTCTGGTTACTAGTGAGGTGAGCGTCTTTTCGTAAGTTTATTAGCTATTTGTGTTTCCTATCCTGTTAACTGCCTGTTTTCCACCCTTTGTCTTCCCTCTTCATTTTTTCTAACTCATTACAAATTTGTAACTCTAATTTATAGGAACTATTCATATACTTTAGAGTTCATTCCTTTATTGTTAAATATGTTAAAGGGTTTTCTCCAGGTCTGTTGCTTATTCTTGCTTACATTTATGGAATATTTGGTCAACAAAAAATTACAAATTTTGAGGTAGTCAAAATTTAACAGTCCTTTTCTTTGTTATCTTGGTTTTCTGTGTTGTTTGAGAAAGCATAAAGTATGCTAAGATAAAAAATAATAGTCTTCTGAATTTCCGCAGCATTTATATTATTTGTACATTTAGGATATTAACCTGTGCAAAATTTGTATTTCTTTATGGTGAGGTAGGGCTCTGATGATGGTGATGATGATTTTCAACTGTATTGTCAAATGTCCTCCAACCATTTATGCATAGTTCATTATTCCCCACTGCCACTTTTATCATAAAATAAATTCACATTTTAAAATAGGTCTCCTTTGGGACTTCTATCAATGGATTCCTCTCTTTCTGGTTCAAACTCACTCTTTTCTAATTACTACAATTTTAAGTATATTTTAAAGTATTATAGGATAATTTTTCCACCACACACATTGGTGTAGTCCTTAATTTTCAAAGCTGACTTGTCTATATGAGAACATTTTAAGCTTCCCAGGTGTATTTTATAACCAGCTTGGCAAGTCTCATAAAAAATTCTGTTGAATTTTGATTGAAAATGCATTTAATTGTAGATTGGCTCTGGGAGAATGAACATTTTTATAACACTGACTTTTCTCATCTCATGGATATACAATATACTTCCACTTATTCATTTCTTCCCTTCTTTTCTTATTAAAAATTTCCATTTTGTTCATTTAGATATATCTTATTAGGTTTATTGCTAGGTAGTTCATATTTTTTATTGACATTATGAATGGAAATTGCATTTTCCAACTGGCTGTTAGTTTACCTTGGTGAACATATTAGCTTTCAAAATTTTTTTCCTGCTGAAGGAAACCGTATTTTCCAGTAATAAGCATTTAATTTGATATAGTGCATTTGGAGCTAAAGTTTCAGAAGTGAGACTCAAACCTAGGTGTACAGAGCATGAATCCCCTTTCTTTATGTTATTTCACGCTGACTCAGCATTCAGTGAGTTTCCCCATACCCCTGCCCCCTAACCTGATCCCTTTTTCTCAGTGCAAACAAAAATATAACAGAAAGAAGGGCTCCTGGGTCCTTGACAAATGCCTCATTTTACCTACTGAGACCTAAAGCATTTAAGTGACTTGTCTAAGGTCACACAATGTAGGACTCAGAAAAAGGCAGAACTGGATTAGCTTCTAGAATGGTTATTACAATTTCTAACATAACAGGAATAATAGTGGCTTAACTGTGCTTCTCTTACAAGCTGTATACAATTCTACACACAGCTTTACCTGTTATTCTGTGGAACGGTTTGTGTAGTATTTTATGATTGTGTATGAAATGGGCAAATTTCCATGCCATGCAAATACTGTTGGTTTTCAATTATATAATTTTAAAAAGTCGGAAATGGGTCACATTTATGTTGCAAAGTATACAAGTGTACCCAAAATGGCTGAAGGCAATTATCAAAATGCTTGAGAGTAAAAGCCAATGAAAAGTTATTAATTCCCAAAAGTGCATTAAGCACTGTGAGAGAAGCAAAGACATATAAGAAAATGGTACAAAAAACAATAGAGAGGTGATATAATTTAGTAACTGTTATTTACAGTTTAATACATTGTACTATATGCTTTCCGTATGGTAACTCCCTTAACTCTTTTTTTTTTTTTTTTTTTTTTTTTTTTGCGGTACGTGGACCTCTCACTGTTGTGGCCTCTCCCGTTGCAGAGCACAGGCTCTGGACGCGCAGGCTCAGCGGCCATGGCTCACGGGCCCAGCCGCTCTGCAGCATGTGGGATCTTCCCGGACCGGGGCACGAACCCGTGTCCCCTGCATCGGCAGGCGGACTCTCAACCACTGCGCCACCAGGGAAGCCCTCATTTAACTCTTAAAGCACACACACACAACAAACAAGAGCTAAATGTTGGGTTTTGTTCTTCATAGAGGAGATACCAGAACTTTAGTGATGAAGTTACTTGCCCAGCGTCATGATATTAGTGAGTAGCAAAGACTGAATTGGAACCCCGGTGTATTTAACACCAAAAATCTTGTTCTAACTTTTCTACGTACTTATCTATTTTCCTTAGAATCCAGCTAAAAATACACATCTTCCCTTTTGGCAACACTGCATTAGGCTAACAAGTCCTGGGAACATTAACGATTAACTGAGACCCAAATGCATCTACTACCAAAAAGCTGGTCATTAACTTACTGAACATTCTCACGAACGCCTTTGAGGAAGTACTCATGACACATCGCAACACAAATCAAAAGATCAAGTCGTTGTGGAAGAACTGATAGAAGCAGCTACCCGGATGAATATCAAACACATGCTAAGCAAAGTAAGCCAGACACCAAAGCCTATATATGATATGATTTCATTTATATGAAACTTTTGAAAGGCAAAACTAATCCGTAGTGACAGAGAGCAGATCAGCGGTTGCCTGGGGCTGGAGATTATGGAGAATTGACTGGGAAAGGGAACAAGGGAATATTTGGGGGCGGGGGTGGATGAATAGATAAAGCAGATATTCTTCAGAAATGGGTCACAACCTTTGGTGAAATGGGTGTAATGGTTCCTCTTAATTAGGGTAAGGTCTAGATATCAGAAAATTGCTTTGAGGAGTCACCAATGAATACCATGTTATGTGGATCTTCAGTGTTTCAGCAATCTGGTCTGAGAATAGCAGCAACATTTAGCTCCTAAAGTAAACAGTCTGGAAGCTTAGTGAACAATCAGTGGTGGTAATCCATCCAGCTGCACCAAGGGCATGCAGGAGCACCTCAGATGTTCTGTTTTGTGTGGAATCAATGCAGTCAGTTATTTTTTCTTTTTGCAATGGATGTAACATTGTAATGAGAAGATAAGTTTGCATCAGAGGTGTCAGCTTCTCGATTATCTCTTGCATTTTGGCTTTCCCCACTTTTATGGCAAATTCTGCTGCAGCGTCATGGTAATGGCATTTTGCACTCATGTTATTACGAGATCTATGCATTAATTCAAGCATCTCAACTCCTGCCTTGAACAACATCACACGGACAGTGAAATATGAGCAAGGCTTATTGGAAAACACCTGCATGCATCTCATATCAAAAAATGCACAACAGATTCGGTTATGAAATTCTGATTTTCGTCACATTAAAATTGCTTTGAAAGATACCTATTATGCAATATGATTCCTATGACATGATCCTTTATCATCCCCTCCCATTCAATATTTAGCTATCTGGGAAAGAAATGCAACCATAAAAAGGGAAACGTGAAAACAATTCTTGCTTTTAGGGGGGCCTGTACTTTGAATTTTTAAAGGTAGACATTCAGGGACCTAGCATACTTGGTTAGGGTTTTAAAACAGGTCTAAAGGAAAGAATCATATAAAATAGAAAGTGTCTAACACAAGATGAATGAATCAAGGTAGAACGTAGGTCATGATGCAAACTACCATCAAGGATTCAATCTTAATTTAGGATTCATTTCTTATTTAAGGAAGTAATAGACAGGCTTCACAGGATCCCTGAAGATCTTTGGGTTATAAGAAAATTTTTCTCTGTATGTGGGGAGAAACCTATAAAGGATTCTGTGATCCAGCCATGACCCTCTTCCCCTTCAAAGTCAACCAGCAGATAAGATAAATAGCTTAATTCAGGGCATTTCCAATTCATTCAACTCCAGCACATCTCATAAACATACTCTTGCTTAAAGGTTCACTCTGAGTCACTGAGCTACAAGCCAGTAAGGATCTACTTAGAGCTCAATATCTCCAGAGAATCTCCAGAAATACAAATTCCCAGGAAAATCCAAAAACAAACAAACAAACAAGTCAACAGTGAAGAGAAACTGATTTAATGCAGTAAATGTGGGCCTAATACCACATCCTTTCAGACCAGTTTCTCAGAAAGATTCTTGCTGAACAAACGGATCACCTTTCTGCACCGCCTGTTTCCCCGCTACCCTGCTGCCGATCACTGACCTCACAGGAAGAGAGAGGAAAAAAGTTCAACATTTGTTCAGCTTCTCCTGTATGACAGTCAGTGGACTAGGCATTTTAGACATTTTTCACTGCTTTTTTTGGATAGACAATTACGGTTCTAGGAATTTCAGGAGCCTGCCCCGGTCACCTAACCAAAGAAACTGTGGCGGAGTTGGGACTTGAATTCAAGAGAGCTTGGAGCTTAGTGTTCGTTGTCTTTCTGCCCCTCCACACAGTGATTCCTCTTCCCTTCCTGCCTCTCTGGTCCTCTCCATCATGCCTCCTTGGAGGCGGGTGTTTTCCCAAAGCTGCCTATTAGGCTAACAGCACATGTCTCCTGCTGAGTTCTTACTCTTCCTTAATTCAGGCAAATTTCAAATGTGTTACCCATTGCATGGTGGAAAAGGCACAGTGCTGGGAATCAGGACTCCTGGGTTCTGTCTGCCCTAAACAGATCATGTGACCTTGTACCAGGCATGAATCAATCTGAGTATCAGATAACGAGGCGGGTAGCTTACATGATCTTGAAAGTTGAGATATAATGTTCTAACTCTCTTATTCCTTGGCGTAAACACGTTTGTATTGAGAGCGACTTGATCATGTTACTAGGCTATTAGATTCATTGTCCTTATTTGGGGAAATATTATTTAGGCCCACCATGGTGTTGCCTATCACTCAGATTATTAAGACATCACCCAAATGTATTTAACTTGATTTGTCCAAAGTGTAGCACATTGCCAAGTCCAAACAGATCCTTAAATGCCTTTGAATTGGCTGATTTGCTGAAGGCTACTGCTCCAGCCTTCCCTTCTGCAGGCCAGGGGAAAGTAATGAAGGGGAGAACTGGAGATGAAGGCGTGAGCTGGCAGTGGGTACTTTGGGCCAGAAGCTTTGGACCAGGAGAAGAACCCTGGCTAAGAAGAAGCCTCTAGGAATTTTATCTTCCTGTTTGTAAAAAAGCAATAATACTCCAGGCTAAGAGTAGGGGTTCAGTGAGATGACATCTGTCCGCTAATAAGGTACAGCACAACCTCAAACTTCATTGACATCACTGTCAGATACCCATCTGGAGAACCCTAGATTTGACGAGGCCTGGTCTTCCCCCAAGCCAGCTGTAGAAATCGCCTTGCAGCCTCAATGCAGCACATTCTAAGCTGACAGAACTGCATGGGTGCATAAGCTACATGTCAGTGCATCAGGATATGAGAGCCCTGGGAATATTTATCTCCATCTGTCTGATCGGTTTGGGGACTACTGTGAACCCAGTCCTAGCATATTCCTGAGCGACCGCAGCAGGCCAGGCACAGCTGAAGGCCACTCCCATTTGTCTCTAGAGTCTGGCTATCCCAAGCTGCACTGAGCTTCACACCTGCCTGAAGTTCTCTCCTCATGGAGCCTCAGCCCATTCTGGGTCAGGTCTGCTGAGAGATTTCAGATGCTTCTATGTGTCTCCTTGGTATATACCCCAACCTCCCCTCCCTTCCCTGACCCATGCAGCCAGGACTTCAAGGATATGCATCATCACCGAAGGCTGATCAGTTAAAGACTTGTTCTAGAGTCTCCTAGAGAGCTTTGGCAGATTGCGAATCGCTACCTGGTTCCACGAAGTGGTTCTCGAACATGTCAGGCAGCTCTCAGACAAGTGTATCCTCATGGTAAGAGAGGTGACAGAACAAAGCCAAATTGCTTTCGCTCCTGGAAACACTGGTCTTTCGTGTCAGAGTTTGGGTTACTTCATCTTTTCGTGCCAGGGATAAAATTTCCCTGGTGTAACATCCACTGATAGCAACGGACATTCCACAACTTTGAGTGCCAAGAAATTAATGCTCCAATCTGCATACTCAAATCCCCAGGTAAACATCACCATGCCTTTGTCAGTACTTTCCGTGCTGCCTTGCATTTCCAAATGCTTACAGTTATCCACAATTCATGAAAATGTAATGCTTCATAACAATTTTTACTGGGGCAGCTTTTAAGGTTACTGTGATAAACATCGACTGCATGAAATTCACCAAATTCAGAATTATCCACCAAATTCAGAATTATCAAGTTTTCCTATATGTTTGAAATATGAAAAAAATATACAGCCTGAAGGTTACATGCTACAAGGTACATTTCCTGAATTTACATTTCAATCACTTAGTCTGTTTCAATATAATGTTGATTTATGTTCAGGTTTGAAACCTTCGTTTAATGTTAAAATTCTTAAACCTCAGACGCAGAGGGCTCTGTATTTTTCATCAGTTTTTTAAATTTAGCTTAACTAGATTCCACTCAGATAAAAAGCTAGAAAGAACGGCTGTTGAAGGTCACAGTGGCAGAGAATTCAACTAGCATGGCAACTCCTCAGAGGTTTTTGTGTTTCCACAGAGCTCAGTGAGTTAATCTGATATTGCTGGAAGGGTTTGGGAAGGCCAAACAAGACCAAATCAGGTGAAGACAATTTTATAATTTTACAGTCGTGATTAAAGCCAGACTCTGGGATTGATCTAAATATAAGCCCCAGTACTAAGCTTAGTCCTGAATCTAGTCTAAGAATTGTTTGTTACCCTAACAAACTCCTATGCATCCTTCAAGATCCATTTTAGCTGTCACCACCTCCTAAAAGGCTTCCCTGATACCCCAGATAAAATCACTCTTTCCTCTGAGGACCTCTGCTGGTAAATATTGCTGTTTCATTTACTACTCTACTGCACTATTGTTTGTTCATATTATCTGTCTCCTTATTAAATGATAAATTCTGTGTCCTCAGTAGACGGTCAATGAATTTTTCTTGAAATAATGAACACAGGAATATACTCTAGCTGTATTATGAATATAAGTGTGAAGCCTGGTGCCCAGGTGTTCTGAGAATTTGTACCATGTTTTAAATTAAAATCTACCATCACTAGAAAAAGGAAAGAAGAGCAGGTTGCAGGTCAAACCTGGCCTGCAGATGTTTTATTGGGCTTCCTCAGTGTTATAAAATAGTTGAATCAGGCGCCAACATTTAAAAGTCAGGAGGCTGCACACAAGTGTCTGCATTTCCAGTTTCTTAAAATGTCTAAATCTACGATAACATCTAACAAGCATTTCCACATGACCACAAGTGGCCGCCGAGTACAGAGCCTCCTTTGCTTATCGCTTCACCTGGCTCAGCCCCTTTAAGCAATTCAGTTCGCCATGCTGCTTTTAGAACATCAGATTTTTCACTGTTTCAGGTGACAGGTTGGTTTATGCAGAGCCAGCCATGTGCTCTTGAAAGCAATTAATACATATTTGGCATATATCTAGTTTTAGGAAGAGACAAAGAACAGGAAGCCAGGTGCCTTCCATTAAGTAACTTAAAATTTGGGTAGGGGGTTGGGATGGGAGAGATTAAAAACTCACTATGGTCCATGAAACCATATGGAACCTCAGTCCCTCAGCCAAAGATATATCATGTAATACAGTTCTCTGTATCAATAGGATACAAACAATTCCAAGATGTAAACCACATCTGAGATCTCACTGACAACAGGAAGAGATAAAAGTAAAGCAAAAACCAACCAAACAATAACAAAACTGAATGCATTAAAAAAGAAGAGTGAAGCTCCCCTGGTCGTCCCAACTTCTCTAAACATAATATTGCAAAGTCAGCCTTCTATGTCTGATATGCACAGTGCCCTAAGGACTGCTCTCCTTCCCTTCTCTTCTTTCCCCCTCGTGGTCACTTCCTTTGTGAAGCCATCTCCTTCTTCCTTCCCTGTTGGCAAGCCTTTCCATTTGCCCCAGAGGTTCACTCAGTCACTAATTCACTCAACATTTATCAAGGCTCTCTTTGTTAAGAGGTACGCATTGGGAGGATTCAGAGGTAAATAAGGCAAGGCCCTTGTCCCTATGAAAATAAAAGTCAAAGCAAGCCAAGTCCAGAGTAGGAATCGACCCTGACTTCCTTCACAGACCACGTGTACCCTCGACAATACTGCAGGCAGGAAGCACACCATGACACATGAACTGATAAGCCTGGGTCTTGTGCAAAAAAAAACAAAAACAGAAAACATTCCTCAACTGATTTGGGAATGAAGAACAAACACGTGAGAAAAAAAACTGTAGCATACTTACAAAGTAACATATTAATACAGACTGGGACCTGGTGAGCCAGGTGTGTGTGGGGACTGAGGGGCAGGGGTGCTTATTCCAGGGCCGCTACCAAAGCCTGTAGCTTCAGAAACAGGACCGGAAGCGTGCCTTCATGCACAGACGGTTCCTTCCGGCTGGCACGTATGCTCTCCCTTGTCCGCTTAACAAGCTCTTCTTCATTTGTTTAGACACATGTAGGGGCATTATTTCCTCTGTTAGGTCTTCCCCAGGCCCCTCGCCCAACAGAATTAGCCTCCAGCCCTACCCTGCCCCCCACCAAGTGCCCCTCACCATAGTACTCTGCTCTGCATGGCATCTGCAGACCGCAGCTGTTGAGGAAATGCATTTTACCCCTGAATCTCCAGCACCAACAGACCCTTGGCGCTCCCAGCTGGTTAACTGAATGGAGAGCAGGGGCCGCGGGTGGGATGAGGGTAGGCCGAACAGCATTCTGAACGGGGCAATGACATACAAAATGGGACAGTTGAAGGAAAACCTATGTCATGCTGTGTGGAGTGAGGGTGTTTTCTGCTTGGCTGGAGTATTTGTGTCAGGGAAAAAAGACGAGCGAGGCTGCTGAAGGTAAAGGGAGCTGACAGAGGGCCTTGGGTGCGTCCCGCAGAGGAGAAAATCACATCCCGCCGTAACCCTGCAGAGTCTTCATCTTCTCTGCTGCTCTTACTTGCTCCCAAGCCAACCTCGTGTGAGGCATCTGCAAGCCCTGCCCTGCAGGAGTCGTGTGATCTTTCAAAGGGTCCCCGGTTTCTCAGAGATGCCACTTTCTGTACCTCAGACAAGTTAATGTCCTTCCCAGGGCTCCGTGTGTAAGAGAGAATCCCTGCTGCACATCCTCCGTGCGTTTTCATGGCTGGCAGCTGTCCATAAGGAAAAGCCAGCACGGTGCTCTGATCACGCGGGATGACGGGTCACTGCTGGTGGGTACTCCGCCATCTGGATGGACCCTGGCAGCCCTCAGCATCCCTGAAGCATCACCGGCCTGCTCCTGCTGTTGCTCTGTGGATCTTTCTAAATTAGACAGCAGGTCTACAGGACAGGAGTGGAGGCTGCCGCTGAGGCCAGCACACAAGCACCTCAAGGGCAGAGCTGATCGGTTGTAGAAACTCATAAGGCAAATGTACATCCTCGCGTGGGAAGCCAGGTAGCTGCTCTAACCTTGTGCGGATTTTCCTGCCTTTTCTCATGACTCTTTCATGGCTTGTGGCTCAAGAGAGGCACAGATCAATCAGAATGAAACCCTTCTATGCCAGAACTCAAGACCCACTGTCCCATCCTTGACCCAGTCCCTCCTTCCCTCACTGCTTTCCATGTTGTTCCAATGCCCTCGTAATGATTTCTTTTCACCTCACTTAACTGTATATATTTTGAAAGTACCCAAAAGGCAGATAGGTAGACCTTTTAAAAAGCAAAATACATACATTTAAAAATGTTTTATATGGCTGGCATTTTCCAATTTCTCTGAATGGCCAAATACTCTAGAGGAGATGCCTTTGGCCTGGCTGCTTGATTGTTCAATTCCGGGTACTTCTGTGAGGCTGTGTTCATTATCCAATGACCAGTTCCAAGGTAGTGAAGAATGTAAATGCCTAAAAATCTTTGCTTCTCAGAAATAAATAAAAGGATTAAAAATATGAACTGGGCACCTAGGTACAGTGGATTGATACAAAAATACGCATAAGCAGACAGAAAAAGGCATGGTCTTCAAACCAAGAATATTACAATCTTATTGTCGTTAGAAGCATCTCCCTTCAAGGGTGACGTCATCAAGATGGTGACATAGGTCATTCCTGAATTCAGTCCCCTTCGCTAGAAGACCAGCTAGAGACACCAACATAGGCAAGACACCACTGTGAAAACCCCAGAAGACGGAGGTGAGCCGGCAGCACCCCTCGGGACCACGGACACCACGAAAGACCTCATTAGAAGGGTAAGAGGAACGGCTAGACCCTAATCCCATCACCCCTCCCTCAGGATGACACTGAGCCACACTGAGAGGGCCCCTGGGGCCTATGGTTTCTCTAGTGGGACACAAAGAGCCCAAGGTGGACATCCACCTTCCCAGCACTGTGGGTCACCCCCTGTGAGGCCCATTTGGGTCTCATCCCATGGGGATCACAAGGAAGCTGCGGGGCTTGACACTGGAGATCACATCAAAGGGGGGCAGGGCTTACAGTAACCAGCACTTAGATCTGGGCAGAGTAAGTTCCTCCTCACGGTGGAGGAGGAGATCCCAGCCAGTGGCTTTGCCCATCGTCAGAGTCAAGCTGGTGACCCCATGTGGCCAGAGTACTTGATGCACACTTCTGCCTGACTTGATCCCCAGACAACAAGCAATGCTGGCCTTCGGGCCTGTTCTGCTGTACCACCTGGGCAGGGAAGTAGGCTGCTACCCCCACCTATACTGTTGAGTATAGCCCTCAGTCTTGCCTGATCAGTCTTGCCTGATCAGGAAGCATAATGAGAGCACCTGGGAGGCTAAGTGGCCCACCCTGTAGCTGCACTTATAGGGGCACCTGAGCAGAAAACCCAGTCAGTAGCTCTGTCCATCTGCAGAATCAAGTCAGTGGCTCTGCCTGACCAGGGAGCTCAGGGGACAGTTTTGCCTGGCCTTGGTCCCCAGACAGTGAGCCATTCCAGCAGTTCTATGACCTTGGCCAGGCAGGGGAGTAAATTTGCAGGCCCCCTTAACTACTGAGTATAGCGCCCGACTAGGAAGCCTGACCAGCGAATGCAAGCAACTGTGGAGTCCATTCTACAGCTGCACTGGGGAAAAGAACCAAGCCAGTAGTCCTAGTCAACTGTTCCCAGCCAGTGGCACCCCTGAACTCAGAGCTTGGGCAGTGGCCTCCCTCAAATAGAGACCCTGACAGCAAGCCCCACTTCTAAGGATGCTACCAGCTGACTCGTCAGAACCCCAAGCTGAGCTGACAGGTGAAGGACTGCCTCTGCCCAAGCGAATCTGTAAAGTCTGCAAGAGGAAGCTGCTTTCTCAAATGCACAGATACCAATGTAAAGAGTCAAGGATTACAAAGAATCAGGTAAACATGATGCCATCAAAAGAAACTAGTAAAGCTCTAATAACTGACCCTGAAGAAACAGGGATCTATGAACCGTCTGACAAAACATTCTGAATAATCCTCTTCAAGAGGTTTAGTAAACTACAAGATCACACAACTAAATAAAATTAGAAAAATAATGCATAAACGAAATGAGAAGTTCAACAAAGAAACAGAACCCATCCAGAAAACCAGACAGAAATCCTAGAGCTGAACAACACACTGACTGAACTGAAGAATTCAACAGGGAACTTCAGCAGCAGACTCAACCAAGCAAAAGAATAAATCAGTGAATTAGAAAATAAGTCATTTGAAATTATCCAGTCATTTGAGCAACAAAAAAAAGAAAAGAATAAAAAGAAAGAAAGAAATAAAATGTTTAAAAACCTATGGGGTTTAGGGGACACAGTCAAGAAAAACAATATATGCATTATGGTTTAGGACTGTTTCTGCTGGAATGAACCTGTAAAACCTGGAGGAGGTGACCATTTATTCAAATGCACAGCCAAGAATACCAGAGATGAAGGAGAGATAAAGACTTTCCCGAACAAATAAAAGCTGATAAACATCACCACCAGACATGCTTTACAAGAAATGCTACAGGGTGTTCTTCCAGAGGAAATAAAGTGATGCTCATTAACACCATGAAAGTATATGAATGTAGGTAAAAAAAACTCACTGGTAACAGTAAATATATAAGCAAAGCCAGATTTTCTAATATTGGTATGGTGTTCCATAGTTCACTTACAACTCCAGCTTAAGACGTTAAAGAAAAAAGTATTAAAAATAACCATAACCACAGTAATTTATTATTGATACACAATATAAAAATATGTAAATTGTAACATTAAACATAAAATGTGAGAAGGGAGAAGAAAAAGTGTAAAGTTTATGTATGCTATTGAAGTTAAGTTGTTACCAGCTTAAAACAGGATGTCATAAATAGAAGATATTTATGTAAGTCTCATGATAACTACAAAGGAAAAACCTGTAGTAGTTACACAAAAGATTACAATAAACAAAGCATACTGCTACAAAAAGTCATCAAATCACAAAATAAATCAGTAAGATAAGAAGCAAGGAAAAAAAAAGAAGCAAGGAACAAAGGTTTAACAACACAATCAGAAAACAATCGAATGGCAGTAATAAGTCCTCACCTATCAATAATTACTTTAAATGTAAGTGGATTAAATTCTCCAATCCAAAGACACAGAATAAAATTTTTAAAAATCCAACAATATGCTGCTTACAAGAGACTCACTTTAGCTTTAAAGATACACACAGCCTGGGAGTGAAGGGATAGAAAAAGATATTTCAAACAAATGGTAACCAAAAGAAAGCAGAGTTAGCCATATGTATATCAGACAAAATAGACTTTAAGCTGCAAATGCTCAAAAGAGACTAAGAAGGTTATAGTATGATGATAAAGGGGTCAGTCCACCTAGAATATATAACAATTGTAAATATTTATGTAGCCAACATTGGAGCATCGAAATATATGAAGCAAAGAGTAACAGAAGTAAAAGGAGACATGAACAGCAATACAGTAATAGTTGGAGACTTTAATATCTTACTCTCAACAATGGATAGATCATCCAGCAGAGAATCCATAAGGAAACAGTGGATATGAATAACACTATGAATCAATTAGACCTAAAAGACACATACAGAACATTCCATTCAACAGCACCAAAATACACTTCCTTTTTAAGTGCAAACAGAACAATTTCTAGGATAGATCATATGGTAGGCCACAGAACAAGTCTTAGTAAATTTAAGAACATTGAATCATACCAAATCTTTTCCAAACAGAACAATATGAAACTAGAAATCAACAATAGGAGAAAAACAGGAAAATTCACAAATATTTGATACATGGATTTTTTTAAAAAAACACACTCCTGAACAACCAAGGGATCAAAGAAGAGATGAAAAGATAAAAAAGTATCTTGAGACAAATGAAAATGGAAACAACATACAAAAACTTACAAGGTGCAGCAAAAGCAGTTCTAAGAGGGAAGTTCATATGGATAAACACATACATCGAAACAAAAGAAAACTCTCAAATAAATAAACAAATTTTATACCTCAAGGAATTAGAGAAAGAAGAATAAATGAGGCCCAATAGTAGCAGAAGGGAGGAAATAAAAAAAAAGAGGAGAAATAAACAAAATAAAAAATAATGGAAAATATTAACAAAACTATAGAGTTGGTTTTTTGAAAAGATAAACAAAACTGACAAACCTTTAGCTAGCCTAACCAAGAGAAAAACAGGACTCAAATAAATAAAATGATAAATGAAAGAGGAGACATTACAACTGATACCACAGATGCAAAGGATAATAAGAAACTTCTTTGAACAACTATATGCCAACAAATTGGATAATGTAGAATAAATTGAAAAATTCCTAGAAACAAACAACTTACCAAGAGTGAATCATGAAGAAACAAAAACTCTAAACACACTAAGAATGAGTAAGGAGATTGAATCAGTAACCATAAACCTCCCAACAGAGAAATGACCAGGACCTGGTAGTTCACTGGTAAATTTTTACCAAAGATTTAAGAACTGATGCCAAATCTTCTCAAACTCTTCCAAAAAATTGAAGAGGAGAGGAACACTCCAAAATTCATTTTATGAGGCCAGTATCACCCTGATACCAAAGCCAGATAAAGACACTACAAGAAAAGTAAACTACAGGGCAATGTCCCTGATGAATATAGATGCAAAAATTCTGAACAAAGTACTAGCAAACTGATTTCAACAGCTCATTAAAAGGATCATACAGCAAAGTCAATTGGGATTCATCCCTTGGGTGCAAGGATGGTTCAACATATGCAAATCAGTAAGTGTGATATATCACAATAATAGAATTTTAAAAATCCTACGATCATCTCAATAGACACAGAGAAAGCATTTGACAGAATTCAACATTCATTTATAATGAAAGCTCAACAAGCTGTGTAGAGAAGGAATATACCTCAACATAATAAAAGCCATATATGATAAGTCCACAGCTAACATCATACTCAGTGGTGAAAAGATGAAAGCTTTTCCTCTATCAGGTACAAGACAAGGGTGCCCAGTATCACCACTCCTATTCATCATGGTACTGGAAATTCTAGTAAGGGCACTCAAGCAAAGAAAATAAATAAAAGACATTAGAATCAGAAAGCAAAAAGTAAAATTGTCTCTATTTGCAGATGGTGTGATTTTATATGTAGAAAATGTAAAAACCTCATAAAAAACTTTCAGATAATCATGAATTGAATAAAGTTGCAGGATGCAAAATCAACATACAGAAATCAATAGCGTCTCGATACAGTGACAACTAATTATCTGAAAAAGAAACAAGAAAAACAATCCCATTTATAACAGCATCAAAAAGAATAAAATACTTAGGAATAAATCTAACCAAAGAAGTGAAAAGTCTCTACAATGAAAACTATAAGACACTGATGAAAGAAACTGAAGATGACACAAATAAATGGAAAGATATCTTATGTTCATGGATTGGAGAAATTAATATCGTTAAAATATCCATACTACCTAAAGCTGTCTATAGGTTCAGTGCAACCCTTATCAAGATTCCAGTGGCATTTTTTACATAAATAGAAAAACAATCCTGAAATTTGTCTGGAATCACAAAAGACCCTGAATAGGCAAAGGAGTCCTGAGAAAGAAGAATAGAGCTGGAGATATAACACTTGCTGATTTCAAACTGTGTTACAAAGCAATAGTAATCAAAACAGTAGGGAAATGGCATAAAAACAGACACATAGGGCAATGGAACAGAATCAAGAACCCAGAAATAAACCCATGCATAATATGGTCACTAATATTTGACAAGGGAGCCAAAAATACTCAATGGAGAAAAGACAGGCTCTTCAATTCATGGTGCTAGAAAAACTGGATATTCACAGGTAAAAGAATTAAACTAAACCCCTATCTTACACCAGTCACAAAAAGTTAACTCGAAATGAATTAAAGGCTTAAATGTAAGATATGAAACCATAGAACTCCTATAATAAAAACATAGGGGGAAAAAAACCTCCTTGACATTCGTCTTGGCAATGATTTCAAGGATGTGACACCTAAAGCTCAAGCAACAAAAGCAAAAATAAACAAATGGGACTACATCAAACTAAATAGCTTCTGCACAGCAAAAGAAGCAATCAACAAAAATAGAAGGCAGCCTACAGAATGGGAGAAAATATTCTCAAACCACACATCTGATCAGGGGTAATATCTAAAATAAATAAGGAACTCATACAACTCAACAGCAAAGTATCAAATAATCCAATTAAAAAGTGGACAAAGGACCTGAATAAGCTTTTTTCCGAAGAAAATATTCAAAGAGCCAACAGGAACATGAAAGGGTGCTCAAGATCACTAATCATCAGCAAAATGCAAATCAAAACCGCATGAGATATCACTTCACACCTGTTCGAATGGGCTTCCCTGGTGGCGCAGTGGGTGAGAGTCTGCCTGCCGATGCAGGGGACACGGGTTCGTGCCCCGGTCCGGGAAGATCCCACATGCCGCGGAGCGGCTGGGCCCGTGAGCCATGGCCGCAGAGCCTGAGCCTCCGGAGCCTGTGCTCTGCAACGGGAGAGGCCACGACAATGAGAGGCCCGCGTACCGCAAAAAAAAAAAAAAAAAAAAACAACAAGAGATAACAAATGCTGGTGAGGATGTGGAGAAAAAAGAGCCCTTGTACACTCTCGGTAGGAAATGTAAATTGGTGCAGCCACAACGGTAAACAGTACGGAGGTGCCTCAAAAAATTAAAAGACAGAACTACCATATGATCCAGCAACTCCAGTTATGGGCCTAAACTCAAGGTAGATGAAATCACTATCTCAAAGAAGAGATTATCTGCACTGTCATGTTCACTGCAGCATTATTTATAGCAGCCAAGACGTGGAAACAATCCAAGTCTCCACTGATGGATAAATGGATAAAGAAAATGTGATATATATGATATATATATAAAAGATATAAATGTATTTTAGAGATATATTTATATATTTACATATATATGTGATAGAATATTTCATAAAAATGATAGAATATTATTCAGCCATAAAAAAGAATGACATCTTGCCATTTGTGACAGCATGGATGGACCTTGAGGACATTATGCTAAGTGAAATAAGTCAGACAGAGAGAAGTAAAAACTGCATGATCTCACTCACACGTGGAATTTTTTTTAAAAAGAGAACTCATAGAAGGAAAGAACAGATTGGTGGGGGTGGGGAGTTGGTGAAACTGATAAAGGGGATCAAAAGGTATAAACTTCCGGTTATAAGATGAATAACTTCTGGAGATGTAATGTACAGCATGGTGACTCTAGTTATTAATACTGTATTGAATACTTGAAATCTGCTAAGAGATCTTAAAAGTTCTCATCACAAGAAAAAGAAATCTGTTCATAGTGACAGACATTAATTAGACTTATTGTAATGTCCATTTTGCAGTCACTATAAAACTCCTAGAAGAAAACAAAGGCAGAACACTCTCTGACATCAGTTGCAGCAGGATCTTTCTCAATCCATCTCCCTGAATAATGGAAATAAAAATAAACAAATGGGACCTAATTACACTCAAAAGCTTTTGCACAGCAAAGGAAACCATAAACAAAACGAAAAGACAACCCACAGATTGGGAGAAAATATTTGCAAATGACGGGACCCACCAGGGATTAGTCTCCAAAATTTACAAACAGCTCATGTGGCTTAATATCATCAAAACAAACAACCCGATCATAAAATGCGCAGAAGACCTAAGTAGACATTTCTCCAAAGAAGACATGCAGATGGCCAAGAGGCACATGAAAAGATGTTCAACATCGTTAATTATTAGAGAAATGCAAATCAAAACTACAATGAGATATCACCTCACACCAGTCAGAATGGCCATCATCAAAAAATCCACAAACAATAAATGCTTGAGAAGGTGCAGAGAGAAGGGAACCCTCCTACACTGTTGGTGGGCATGTAAATTGGGGCAGCCACTATGGAGAACAGGATGGAGGTTTCTTAAAAAACTAAAAATAGACATAGGAGTTGGGAAGATGGCGGAAGAGTAAGACGCGGAGATCGCCTTCCTCCCCACGGATACACCAGAAATACATCTACACGTGGAACAACTCCTACAGAACACCTACTGATGTCTGGCAGAAGACCTCAGACCTCCCAAAAGGCAAGAAACTCCCCACGTACCTGCGTAGGGCAAAAGAAAAAAAGAAAAAACAGAGACAAAAGAATAAGGACGGAACCTGCACCAGTGGGAGGGAGCTGTGAAGGAGGAAAAGTTTCCACACACTAGGAAGCCCCTCCGCCGGAGGAGACTGCGGGAGGCGGAGGGGGGAGCTTCGGTACCGCGGAGGAGAGCACAGCAACAGGGTGCGGAGGGCAAGGCGGGGAGATTCCCGCACAGAGGATCGGTGCCGACCGGCACTCACCAGCCCGAGAGGCTTGTCTGCTCACCCGCCGGGGCGGGCGGGGCTGCGAGCTGGGGCTTGGGTTTCGGTTTTGGACTGAGCGCAGGGAGAGGACTGGGGTTGGCAGCTTGAACATAGCCTGAAGGGGTTAGTGCACCACGACTAGCCGGGAGGGAGTTCGGGGAAAAGCCTGCACCTGCCGAAGAGGCAAGAGACTTTTTCTTCCCTCTTTGTTTCCTGGTGCGCGAGGAGAGGGGTTTAAGAGCGCTGCTTAAAGGAACTCCAGAGACGGGCGCGAGCCGCGGCTAAAAGCGCGAACCCCAGAGACGGGCGCGAGCCGTGGCTAAAAGCGCGAACCCCAGAGACGGGCGCGAGCCGCGGCTGAAAGCGCGGACCCCAGAGACGGGCGGGAGACGCTAAGGCTGCTGCTGCCGCCACCAAGGGGCCTGTGTGCGAGCACAGGTCACTCTCCACACCCCTATTCTGCGGAGCCTGTGCAGCCCGCCACTGCCAGGTTCCCGGGAACCAGGGACAACTCCCCCGGGAGAACGCACGGCGGACCTCAGGCTGGTGCAACGTCACGCCGGCCTCTGCCGCAACGTCACGCCGCCTCTGACGCCGCAGGCCCGCCCCGCACGCAGTGCCCCTCCCCCCCCCCCCCACCCCCGGCCTGAGTGAGCCAGAGCCCCCGAATCAGCGGCTCCTTTAACCCTGTCCTGTCCGAGCAAAAAACAGACGCCCTCCAGCGACCTACACGCAGAGGCAGGGCCAAATCCAAAGCTGAGCTCCTGTGAGCTGTGAGAACAAAGAAGAGAAAGGGAAATCTCTCCCAGCAGCCTCAGAAGCAGCGGATTAAAGCTCCACAATCAACTTGATATACCCTGCATCTATGGAATACCTGAATAGACAAGGAATGATCCCAAATTGAAGAGGTGGAATTTAGGAGCGAGATCTATGATTTTTTTCCCTTTTCCTCTTTTTGTGAATGTGTACGTGTATGCTTTTGTGTGAGATCTTCTCTGTATACTCTTGCTTCCACCATTTGTCCTAGGGCTCTATCCATCCATGGTTTTTAAAAAAAATTTTTTTTTCTCAATAATTAATTTTATTTGTAATAACTTTATTATACTTTACCTTCGTTCTTTCTTTCTTTCCTTCCTTCCCTCCTTTAGACAACGAATCACCCCAAATTGAGGAGGTGGTCTCTGAGAGCAAGATTTATGATTTTTCCCCCTTTACCTCTTTTTGTGAAGGTGTATGTGTATGCTTCTGTGTAAGATTTTCTCTGTATAGCTTTGCTTCCAACATTTGTCCTAAGGTTCTATCCGTCCCTTTTTTTTTTTTCCTAAATATTTTTTAATTCAATAACTGTATTATACTTTATTTTATTTTTACTGTATCTTCTTTCTTTCTGTCTTTTTTCCTTCTTTCCCTCCTTCCTTCCTTCCTTCCTCCCTCCCTCCCTCCCTCCTGTCTTTCCTTCTTTGCTTCTTTCTTCCTTCCTTCCTTTCCTCCTTTCCTTCTTTCTTTCCTCATACTTCTACCAATTCTCTCTACTTTTTCTCCCTTTTATTCTGAGCCGTGTGGATGAAAGGCTCTTGGTGCTCCACCCAGGAGTCAGGGCTCTGCCTCTGAGGTAGGAGAGCCAACTTCAGGACACTGGTCAACAAGAGACCTCCCAGCTCCACATAATATTAAACGGCGGAAATCTCCCAGTGACCTCCATCTTAACACCAGCACCCAGCTTCACTCAACGACCAGCAATCCACAGTGCTAGCCAACCTATGCCAAACAACTAGCAAAACAGGAACACAACCCCACCCATTAGCAGAGAGGCTGCCTAAAATCATAATAAGGCCACAGACACCCCAAAACACACCACCAGATGTGAACCTGCCCACTAAAGAGACAAGATCCAGCCTCATCCACCACAACACAGGCACTAGTCCCCTCCACCAGGAAGCCTACACAACCCACTGAAACAACCTTAGCCACTGGAGACAGACATCAAAAACAATGGGAACTACGAACGTGCAGCCTGCAAAAAGGAGACCCCAAACACAGTAAGATAAGCAAAATGAGAAGACAGAAAAACACACAGCAGATGAAGGAGCAAGATAAAAATGCACCAGACCTAACAAATGAAGAGGAAATAGGCAGTCTACCTGAAAAAGAATTCAGAATAATGATAGTAAGGATGATCCGAAATCTTGGAAGTAGAATGGACAAAATGCAAGAAACAGTTAACAAGGACCTAGAAGAAATAAAGATGAAACAAGCAACGATGAACAACGCAATAAATGAAATTAAAAGCACTCTAGATGGGATCAATAACAGAATAACTGAGGCAGAAGAACGGATAAGTGACCTGGAAGATAAAATAGTGGAAATAACTACTGCAGAGCAGAATAAAGAAAAAAGAATGAAAAGAACTGAGGACAGTCTCAGAGACCTCTGGGACAACATTAAACGCACCAACATTCGAATTATAGGGGTCCCAGAAGAAGAAGAGAAAAAGAAAGGGACTGAGAAAATATTTGAAGAGATTATAGTTGAAAACTTCCCTAATATGGGAAAGGAAATAGTTAATCAAGTCCAGGAAGCACAGAGAGTTCCATACAGGATAAATACAAGGAGAAATACGCCAAGACACATATTAATCAAACTGTCAAAAATTAAATACAAAGAAAGCATATAAAAAGCAGCAAGGGAAAAACAACAAATAACACACAAGGGAATCCCCATAAGGTTAACAGCTGATCTCTCAGCAGAAACCCTACAAGCCAGAAGGGAGTGGCAGGACATACTGAAAGTGATGAAGGAGAAAAACCTGCAACCAAGACTACTCTACCCAGCAAGGATCTCATTCAGATTTGATGGAGAAATTAAAACCTTTACAGACAAGCAAAAGCTGAGAGAGTTGAGCACCACCAAACCAGCTTTACAACAAATGCTAAAGGAACTTCTCTAGACAAGGAACACAAGAGAAGGAAAAGACCTATAATAACGAACCCAAAACAATATAGAAAATGGGAATAGGAACATACATATCGATAATTACCTTAAATGTAAATGGACTAAATGCTCCCACCAAAAGACACAGATTGGCTGAATGGATACATATGCTGTCTACAAGACATATATATGTCTACAAGACATATATATGCTGTCTACAAGAGACCCACTTCAGACCTAGAGACACATACAGACTGAAAATAAAGGGATGGAAAAAGATATTCCATGCAAATGGAAACCAAAAGAAAGCTGGAGTAGCAATTCTCATATCAGACAAAATAGACTTTAAAATAAGGACTATTACAAGAGACAAAGAAGGACACTACATAATGATCAAGGGATCGATCCAAGAAGAAGATATAACAATTGTAAATATTTATGCACCCAACATAGGAGCACCTCAATACATAAGGCAAATACTAACAGCCATAAAAGGGGAGATCGACAGTAACACATTCATAGTAGGGGACTTTAACACCCCACTTTCACCCATGGACAGATCATCCAAAATGAAAATAAATAAGGAAACACAAGCTTTAAATGATACATTAAACAAGATGGACTTAATTGATATTTATAGGACACTCCATCCAAAAACAACAGAATACACATTTTTCTCAAGTGCTCATGGAACATTCTCCAGGATAGGTCATATCTTGGGTCACAAATCAAGCCTTGGTAAATTTAAGAAAATTGAAATTGTATCAAGTATCTTTTCTGACCACAACGCCATGAGACTAGATATCAATTACAGGAAAAGATCTGTAAAAAATATAAACACATGGAGGCTAAACAATACACTACTTAATAATGAAGTGATCACTGAAGAAATCAAAGAGGAAATAAAAAAATACCTAGAAACAAATGACAATGGAGACACGACGACCCAAAACCTATGGGATGCAGCAAAAGCAGTTCTAAGGGGGAAGTTTATAGCAATACAAGCCCACCTTAAGAAGCAGGAAACATCTCGAATAAAAAACCTAACCTTGCACCTCAAGCAATTAGAGAAAGAAGAACAAAAAAACCCCAAAGCTAGCAGAAGGAAAGAAATCATAAAAATCAGATCAGAAATAAATGAAAAAGAAATGAAGGAAACGATAGCAAAGATCAATAAAACTAAAAGCTGGTTCTTTGAGAAGATAAACAAAATAGATAAACCACTAGCCAGACTCATCAAGAAAAAAAGGGAGAAGACTCAAATCAATAGAAATAGAAATGAAAAAGGAGAAGTAACAACTGACACTGCAGAAATAAAAAAAATCATGAGAGATTACAAGCAACTCTATGCCAATAAAATGGACAATCTGGAAGAAATGGACAAATTCTTAGAAATGCACAAACTGCCAAGACTGAATCAGGAAGAAATAGAAAATATGAACAGACCAATCACAAGCACTGAAATTGAAACTGTGATTAAAAATCTTCCAACAAACAAAAGCCCAGGACCAGATGGCTTCACAGGTGAATTCTATCAAACGTTTAGAGAAGAGCTAACACCTATCCTTCTCAAACTCTTCCAAAATATAGCAGAGGGAGGAACACTCCCAAATTCCTTCTACGAGGCCACCATCACCTTGATACCAAAACCAGACAAGGATGTCACAAAGAAAGAAAACTACAGGCCAATATCACTGATGAACATAGATGCAAAAATCCTCAACAAAATACTAGCAAACAGAATCCAACAGCACATTAAAAGGACCATACACCATGATCAAGTGGGGTTTATTCCAGGAACGCAAGGATTCTTCAATATACGCAAATCTATCAATGTGATAAACCATATTAACAAATAGAAGGAGAAAAACCATATGATCATCTCAATAGATGCAGAGAAAGCTTTCGACAAAATTCAACACCCATTTATGATAAAAACCCTGCAGAAAGTAGGCATAGAGGGAACTTTCCTCAACATAATAAAGGCCATATATGACAAGCCCACAGCAAACATCATCCTCAATGGTGAAAAACTGAAAGCATTTCCACTAAGATCAGGAACAAGACAAGGTTGCCCACTCTCACCACTCTTATTCAACATAGTTTTGGAAGTTTTAGCCACAGCAATCAGAGAAGAAAAGGAAATAAAAGGAATCCAAATCGGAAAAGAAGAAGTAAAGCTGTCACTGTTTGCAGATGACATGATACTATACATAGAGAATCCTAAAGATACTACCAGAAAACTACTAGAGCTAATCAATGAATTTGGTAAAGTAGCAGGATACAAAGTTAATGCACAGAAATCTCTGGCATTCCTATATACTAATGATGAAAAATCTGAAAGTGAATTCAAGAAAACACTCCCATTTACCATTGCAACAAAAAGAATAAAATATCTAGGAATAAACCTACCTAAGGAGACGAAAGACCTGTATGCAGAAAATTATAAGACACTGATGAAAGAAATTAAAGATGATACAAATAGATGGAGAGATATACCATGTTCTTGGATGGGAAGAATCAACATTGTGAAAATGACTCTACTACCCAAAGCAATCTACAGATTCAATGCAATCCCTATCAAACTACCACTGGCATTTTTCACAGAACTAGAACAAAAAATTTCGCAATTTGTATGGAAACACAAAAGACCCCGAATAGCCAAAGCAAGCTTGAGAACAAGAAAAGGAGCTGGAGGAATCAGGCTCCCTGACTTCAGACTATACTACAAAGCTACAGTAATCAAGACAGTATGGTACTGGCACAAAAACAGAAAGATTGATCAATGGAACAGGATAGAAAGCCCAGAGATAAACCCACGCACATATGGACACCTTATCTTTGATAAAGGTGGCAGGAATGTACAGTGGAGAAAGGACAGCCTCTTCAATAAATGGTGCTGGGAAAACTGGACAGGTACATGTAAAAGTATGAGATTAGATCACTCCCTAACACCATACACAAAAATAAGCTCAAAATGGATTAAAGACCTAAATGTAAGGCCAGAAACTATCAAACTCTTAGAGGAAAACATAGGCAGAACACTCTATGACATAAATCACAGCAAGATCCTTTCTGACCCACCTCCTAGAGTAATGGAAATAAAAACAAAAATAAACAAATGGGACCTAATGAAACTTCAAAGCTTTTGCACAGCAAAGGAAACCATAATCAAGACGAAAAGACAACCCTCAGAATGGGAGAAAATATTTGCAAATGAAGCAAATGACAAAGGATTAATCTCCAAAATTTACAAGCAGCTCATGCAGCTCAATAACAAAAAAACAAACAACCCAATCCAAAAATGGGCAGAAGACCTAAATAGACATTTCTCCAAAGAAAATATACAGAATGCCAACAAACACATGAAAGAAAGCTCAACATCATTAATCATTAGAGAAATGCAAATCAAAACTACAATGAGATATCATCTCACACCACTCAGAATGGCCATCATCAAAAAATCTAGAAACAATAAATGCTGGGGAGGGTGTGGAGAAAAGGGAACACTCTTGCACTGCTGGTGGGAATGTGAATTGGTTCAGCCACTATGGAGAACAGTATGGAGGTTCCTTACAAAACTACAAATAGAATTACCATATGACCCAGCAATCCCACTACTGGGCATATACCCTGAGAAAACCAAAATTCAAAAAGAGTCATGTACCAAAATGTTCATTGCAGCTCTATTTACAATAGCCCGGAGATGGAAACAACCTAAGCGCCCATCATCGGATGAATGGATAAAGAAAATGTGGCACATATATACAATGGAATATTACTCAGCCTTAAAAAGAAATGAAATTGAGCTATTTGTAATGAGATGGATAGACCTAGAGTCTGTCATACAGAGTGAAGTAAGTCAGAAAGAAAAAGACAAATACCGTATGCTAACACATATATATGGAATTTAAGGGGAAAAAAAATGTCATGAAGAACCTAGGGGTAAGACAGGAATAAAGATGCAGACCTACTGGAGAACGGACTTGAGGATATGGGGAGGGGGAGGGGTGAGCTTTGACAGGGCGAGAGAGAGTCATGGACATATACACACTAACAAACGTAGTAAGGTAGATAGCTAGGGGGAAGCAGCCGCAAGGCACAGGGATATTAGCTCGGTGCTTTGTGACAGCCTGGAGGGGTGGGATAGGGAGAGTGGGAGGGAGGGAGACGCAAGAGGGAAGACATATGGGAACATATGTATATGTATAACTGATTCACTTTGTTATAAAGCAGAAACTAACACACCATTGTAAAGCAATTATACCCCAATAAAGATGTTTAAAAAAAAAAAAAAAAAAAAACTAAAAATAGAGCTACCATATGCCCCTGCAATCTCACTCTTGGGCATATAGCTGGAGAAAAACATGGACCCCTGGAAGGATACATGCACCCCGATGTTCACTGGAGCACTATTTACAATAGCCAGGGCATGGAAGCAACCTAAGTGTCCATTAACAGATGAATGGATAAAGAAGATGTGGCACATATATACAATGGAATATTACTCAGCCATTAAAAAGAATGAAATAACGCCATTTGCAGCAACATGGATGGACCTAGAAATTGTCATACTGATTGAAGTAAGTCAGACAGAGAAAGAGAAATATCGTATGATATTGCTTATATGCAGAATCTAAAAAGAAATGATACAGATGAACTTGTTTACAAAACAGAAACAGACTCACAGACCTAGGGAACAAACTTATGGCTACCGGGGGGAAGGGTGGGGGGAAGGGATTGCTCAGGAGTTCGGGATTGACATGTACCCACTGCTATATTTAAGATGGATAACCAACAAGGACCTACTGTATAGCACAGGGAACTCTGCTCAATGTTATGTGGAAGCCTGGATGGGAGGGGAGTTTGGGGGCGAATGGATACACGTATATGTATGGCTGAGTCGCTTTGCTGTGCACACGAAACTATTACAACATTGTTAATTAGCTATACTCCAATATAAAATAAAAAGTTAAAAAATATTGAATTAAATGTTAAGCCATCCAAGTATACACTGACTATGTATTATGAATGGTGATAATATCTGTGGGAGGGTAAAATGCAACATTCACAGCATAATTGCTGCCCTCAAGGAGATTCCTATTTAGGTGAAATAAAAGTTAACATGAAATCCCTAGTTATGGGGGTTGCACTGCATGACCTCCACCGTCAGTACCATGTAACTCTAGGATGCCGTAATTGCATATGAAATTAAATAAAATAAAGATGCAATGAACGAAAAATACATCAGAAGCACAAAGATAATTTTAAAATCGTCTCATCTCATCTGAAATAATATAAAAACACTAGCAAAAAAAGTCAACGCTCTCAGAAGTGACAGCAAAGTTTTACACCTTGGTTCTAAGCTGTCAGATTCCCAACTGTCTGTGAGAATAATCTACACTATAACAGTCTTTTCTTTCTATCTTGGCCCAAGGATATGAGTATAGGGCCTTTGAAATATCAGATAAAAAGGAGAAGAATAAACTGTGTTAGGTGGAAAATATGAGAATAATGTCCTATCAAGATGACGATAACACAGGTGTCCAAAGCAAGACAAGAGCAGAACACACAGGAGAGGGGAAAATCTTGGATGCTACAGATCAAGAGGCTTTCAGAAATGTGTAAATATAGTAGGCGATTACACTGCAGAAGCCCTCTGAACTGATTTGAGCACAGGTGGGCCCGTTAATCAAAATGTCTGTCAGAGTACAGAATCAGAAAAGTGTTCCTCGTGTCCATTTGTATTCCATGTAGAGGGAACACAGACAGGAAGTGAAAGGGAGGAAGCGGACCCTGACCATGGATTTAAATCCCCAGTCTGTCCATTACCACTGGGTGACACAGCCTCTTTGTGCCTAAGTGTCCTCATCTGTAGAATGGGTATAGAGATAGTTCGTACGTGAAAGTACTGTAACGGAGATAAACTGGTGAACACTATAAAGGCTGTAGAACAGTATCTAGCACTTTTTTTTTTTGGTAGGGCCAAGGCTGGCTTTTTTGCCTAGGGATCATATTATTAGAGTCCTCCAATGTTTTTTGTGTTTTTTTTTTTGGGGCATCAAACACATGCTTTATGCATTGTCTATGATTTCTAGGTTTTGTTTTTCTTAATAGTGGAACAAGAACTTAAAACCACCTGAGAAGCAATTTGCAAGCAGAATGCCTCTACATTTAATTCAATTCCCCATCTCCCGCATTTTTTTTTTTTTTTGCAGTTACACACCTATATTTCATTTGATCACAAACGTTTTTAGGGACGTGTCTTTATAGTGTTTTTGAAGCACTCAACTTTATTTTATAGAAACAACCCTTTTTGCACCACATTTCATCAGTTTATAAAGTAGTTAAAAATTTCATAATCACCGTGACAAGTACTAGTCACGTGAACATACTGAGTTACAAACATAAGTCATTCATGGTGGAAATTCAACTCAACTGGTAAGAGAATTAAGTACTCTTAGTAGAGAGTTTCAACTAGTTGTCAATGTTTGGTAAATTGAGAGTGTAATCTAATATAATTTATAAGAGGAAATGGTGAGCATTGGTTAATCTGGCCAGTGAGTTCAAATAAGGTTAGTTATAGACTCCGGTTCCGTTAAGAATGTTACTTTTAGATTTTATTTGCTACACTGGTTTCTTAATCCATTAGAATTTAGCTCAAATTATTGATTTTAATATGGAGGCCCTTATTAGTCTGACTTGCTTCCACCCATAGTCCCAGAGATGCTTTTCTGGAAACTGGAATCGACAGAGGAGTTTATGGCCATTCTTAAGATTTTAAATTTCAGGTTAGGCTTCTTTCCTTTCCCATCATGGACTGGTTCCCTTTGTAAGTTTCCCAGAATCTGTCAACGAATCCTTAGAACTATCCCTTTTTGTTCCTCTTATATCAGAATTTGCTAAAGAATATCCATGTAACCTCTTATTCTCTGTTTTTGAGGGACAAATAATTAGCTATTTCCTATAAATTATTTTCTTTTCTACAACTTACAATGTATCTACTAAAATCACAATGGGTTCAACAATCTTCTTTCTGTATTTCTCTTCAGGCGGCTACTTAGATTGTAGAGAATCATTAGGCTGTATTCAGCAGATGACAACTAATGCAGTTTTTTAAGATACATAGAAACCTGCTTAGAAATCTTCTGTACCGAAGCTCCAGTCCACGGGCAGAAGCTGTAACATCTCTCATACTCGGGACCAGGCACACTGCTGGGTTTGCTGTGCTCACCAGCCACACCCTCAAACAAACTGGGCTGGACCAGCATGGCTGCATAGTTCCAAAGCCTCCACACAAGACAGGAAACATTCAGAAGAAGAGGTAGGGGTGTAAACCTCTCTTAGGTGTATGTAAAGTAACTCCCCAACTTGCAGAATGAATCTGGGTCATTTATTCATTATTCCATTCAACAAATAATTACAGAGCTTCCACAGGTGCAAAGCAAGCTCAGACTGCTTTTCCTTTAGCCGGTGCTCCATGATATGTATTTGTGCCACCAGCAAATTAAAAAACCACAGGTCGTATAATGAACAGACCACCTGAAAAACCAGCAACTTTGTCTATGACTGTGAGCCCTTAGATGTTAGAGGGCAGGCATCATCCTTGCTATTATTCTACGTCCAGAACTACTATCAGCCCATCTTTTACAAATTGCATTTAAATTAGAATGGCTCCTGGAAGTGAGGTCTATCTGGGGAGAAACAGTGTGTTGGCTGAAGGCACCCAAGGAGTAAACACTGAGTTCTATTGTTTGCGCAAACACCATCCCCTGCCAGTTGGATATGTATTTAAGAAATCTGTGTCAGCCAATGAAGAAGCTTAAATATCTATGGCACATGTGTTTACTGTGGAAATGAACCATCATGATTCACAAACAGGGACTGTAGATCCTTAAAAATTGTTCCAGAAAAGCCTCAAGTTAAAACACGTAAAACGGAAAAATTCATGAACATGCAATAGCTGTCAAAAGCAATTACAATAGTGGATCTTGATTATAAGAGAGCAAATGAGATACAACTTTTAACAGATGCAAGATTCTCTCTGACCAACATTTCTCGTGGGCAGGATCAGGAAACAGAATAGAGATAGATGATTTTTTTTCCACACAATTTATGAGTCATAAATTATGAATTATGCGCTAATAGATAAAGCAGAGAGAAAATTAATTTAAGAGATGAGATCTATTTTACAATTCAGAGAGCTCTTTTCTCTTCATCGGAGGTGGGGGGGGGATTACATTTTGATGTGCGGTTTTACCAAACATCTTTCCTTCTCTGAAATGAACTGCAATTTCTCGTTATTTCCCTGAGGAGTCAGGGAAAGATGTTTGTGCCAAAGTTCAGAGGGTAAATTAGCAACACTGTCTCAACCATCTGGAAAAGTGCTGAACTTTCTAGCATGATGGAAATGTTCTGTACAAACACTGTCTAATATGGTAGCTGCTGGCCATGTGTGGCTTTTCAACACTTGAAATCTGACTAGTTTGACATAGAAACTTAATTTAAATTAATGTTTAATTTCAATAGCACCACATGGCTAGCGGCTACAGTGGTGACAGGCTAGTCTAGAGGGTATCTCTGTCTTTCCCCTTTCCTTTAGTCAATCAGGCCAGGCAGCTGGGGGTTATATCCTTTACAAACTTGGAGCTTGTGTTAGCAAATATGAACATTAATAGCATTAAAAAAAAATAGGAAACAGCAAAGATCAGCCTTCTAGACCCCTCTGCCAATCCACGTGTCTCCCTGCACTCAGATATATTTTCTAGTGCTTTCTCGGGGGGCAGCTTCAAAACGATTCAAATGGTTTGCCTTTCCACAACTTTCCCTGTTATGAAGGCAACTGGAAGAGTTTGGTGAGAACGCTTAGACGAAGAGAACCTGTAAAAGACTAAGGCGGAGTGTGTTAGGTTGTGAGGAGGCAGGCTGCAGAGACAGAGAGAGAGATGAAAGTACAACAAAGCCCAGCTGTAGTTTTGCTTACAGAGAGTTTGAAATAAAGAAATGTACTTCGGCATCACATAAAACCCCGCCTTGCTTATCAGGGAGTGCAAGACTACTAATACTTGTCCCCAGAGCAAGCAATTATTTGCTGACTCCATTCCCCGGTTTCACTTGATCCCTCTGATTGTTTCCTTTTACCTGTTTATTATGTGTTGATGCATTTCTTTATCAAAATTAGGTTTAAAGAGTCAAGAGGTTTAAGAGACATTCAATTTTAATGACATCCCTTGAGAGGGGAGAGAATGGAGGTTCTGATGCAATATGTCTTGCCCATGGAGACAGTGGTACCTTTTGAAGTTAACTCACTTCCTGTCAATAGCATTTCAGTAGCAAAGACTGTTTTGCACAGAAACACATACCTGGAGGAGCAGATCAGAAGTTGGTCTGACTCGCTGTTGGAAAAGGATGCTTAGCGTTCGATTCTGTTGTTCCAAATCAAACACTCTCGTTTTCAACTTTACACATTCCTCCCTTAGATCCTGCAACAAACACATTGAAAGAAAAAAAAGTCTATTACCATTAAGACACTTCTGCATATTAACACTATACTTCATCTGATATTTCAGGCATATTAGTAAAAAATAGTATTTTAAGCCTTCAAGCCCCCCAGAAATAGATCACACACAATGTTTTCTTCCACAGCCCACTGTCTGATAGAATTATTATGTTCAGGGAAGACCTACTTGAAAAAAAAAAAAGCACCTTGAAATCAGAAATGCATTAATCTAGCATGTTATTTTTGAAGATGGTAAATCTCAGCAATATAAAGTCAACTTAAGTTTCCACCTATATATTTGGCTTTTTCACTGTCTTCATAAAAGCAATCATAAAGCACAAACCACAGGACAATGTTTTCACAGTGAATAGATTTGATCAACTAAAGAAACTATCACTTTTTTTTTAAACGTCTTTATTGGAGTATAATTGCTTTACAATGGTGTGTTAGTTTCTGCTTTATAACAAAGTGAATCAGTTATACATATACATTGTTCCCATAGCTCTTCCCTCTTGTGTCTCCCTCCCACCCTCCCTATGCCACCCCTCTGGGTGGTCACAAAGCACCGAGCTGATCTCCCTGTGCTATGCGGCTGCTTCCCACTAGCTATCTATTTTACGTCTGGTAGTGTATATATGTCCATGCCACTCTCTCGCTTTGTCACAGCTTACCCTTCCCCCTCCCCATATCCTCAAGTCATTCTCTAGTAGGTCTGTGTCGTTATTCCCATCTTACCCCTAGATTCTTCATGACCTTTTTTTTCCGAGTCTCTCATACAGAGTGAAGTAAGTCAGAAAGAGAAAAACAAATACCGTATGGAAACTATCACTTTTGATGGAAGCTTCCTCTGTCGTTTGCGGAAACGAGTTGAAATTCTCAGTGCGGCTAACTGAGCCAGTGATGCATTTAGACGGAGTGAAGCAACTGTGGAGTGAAGGCTTATAAGGCCACTTGAAACTTGCCCATCCTCTGAACTAGTGGATTTCCATATCTTTTGGGGTGTTCTGGTCTTAGTGTTGGGGAAGAAGTAGAAGAACCGTACCTCAGCATCCCCTGAGAGCAGCTCTTTTGAATAGTTCAAACACCAAGGAGCTTTCATGAGGGGGGCTGACATGCGGGAGCTTTAGGATGCTCTAGAATCCCACCCAGGAGCTGCCTTCCAAGTTAACTTGTGATAAAGACAGTACTTATACTGACATGTCTACACCCTCTTTGGTGGGGTTCAAGGAACACCAGGTAGAATAAAGCCCCAAGGCAAGGTTCTTCAAAAGCTGACCCTTTTCTACATTTCAAACTTTATCTTACACTATTTCCTGATTTGAAAAAAAAAGGTTTCTGCTCTTACCATGCTCTTACCCTGTTCTTTAACAAGGGTCTGCCTGTTCTCGAAAGCACCAGGCATTCTGCCTCCTTCCCCCTCCCCGACCTCCCTTTTGCTTCTCATCCACCTCCTTCTTCTGGTCCAACTTTGGCTCTTCGGTTGACAGCCAGTTCAAATTCTGTTTCCTCTCCCACGCCTTTACCTGGCACCCTCCGCTTTTATCTGCTCCCTTTCCTGAACTCCAGTAAGCCCTCGATGCCTCTTCTACGACATCTAGCTAATGTGAGATACTGCTCTGTGTTGATTTGCTTTCAGGCTCTGGACTTATCTTGTCAATTAGATGACACGCTCCTCCAAAGGCACGAGGAGATACTCACAGAAACACCAGCACGAGCATATTGTTCTGACATTTTTCCTTCACCACCTAGCACAACACCCCACAGAGCAGTAGGAGCTTGATAAGATTGTGTGCTGATTTCGTTAAAGGGGTCAATGATGAGGAGTTCTATTCTCTAGTGATGGTGTGATAAAGAGAGTTTTAAGTTTCTCAACACTGCCAGTGTGTCTACCTATGTATTCTGAGGTGGGGCAGCTACAGGCCTCACTTAAGGCTCTGCAAGCAAGACAGGGTGCCAGTCCACAGCTCTGCTCCCCGGGACCTAAACAGCAGTCACAACGGTGAGTGCGCCTGTTTCATACATAACTTTGGGGCAACCTAAGTGTGCAGCTAGAGAGAGGTCTAGCTTCCGAGGCTTTCCCTGAGATGCATCATCATTGCCAGGCTTCTTCATTCTATTTACAGGAGGCAGAGAGACAGGCCAAGCTATAGCTCAGCGCACAGCTTACGCTCACTTCACCTTTTTAGCTAAATAAGGAAGCTGATGCGTAGGATGGTTTCAACTGATTGCTGCCTACAAGTGCAGAGCAGAGCAAAGGAATGCCATGTCCAGATGAGGCAACCAGGGTGCAAGCTGTAGGAGGGCAGCAGCTGTAAAAGCAGGGGCGGGGGGGGGGTGCGTGCCATTTAGCAGAGGCTGTTTTGGGGGCCTAGGCACTGCTCAAATTAAAAGGCTAAATTTGCTGTCTTTATTTAGAATTCAACCTCTGTGTCTCGCTAATGCTAATTTTTGTTCTTAGCCTGTATATAACACTCCCTGCTCCCAAACGCTAATTGTTTTCACTACTGCTAATTAAGCAATTAATAAAACTTGACTGTGAGGTAAATAAATATTAATAGTACCTATTGGGTGGGAAAACACAATCATTCTCACTTGCGGGGTGGGGGGGATGGAAACAGAAGCATATGAGTTTGGATTTGCAAGGAGAAAGGAGACTTGTAAGGAATACCAGCAACAGTTTTTAGTAGCAAAACTGAGAATAACTTGAAAAGATTTCTTCAGATGGGTAAAAAAAAAAAATCAATATATTCTAAAGCAAGTTTTTGTACCAGTGCCCAAATTTCCATGGCCATTACTGTTACTTAAGGCAGTAAAAGTTCATTAGCAGGAACACACTTTATCGACCTTGAGAACCGTTCATCACTCGTGGCTCATCTCGATCGGCACAGAGCAGAGGGGGGAATGGAGGGCTTTAGGAAGGTGACGCTGCTCTTACAATCACTGACCAACAGAATTGAGCTGGACAGGAAATTTGTAGATATAAAAGAATATTCTGTGTTGTTTTAACATTCTTGTTTTCTTCACTCAAGCTGTGGATGGTTAAGTGATGCCAGACAGCTGTCATCCCAAGAAACTGTAATCAAAGCCATGTGTGTGTGCCCATGTGCACACACATAAACACAGCCAGACTGGAGAGATGGAAAGAGAGAGAGAAAAACCACAGTTTCCTTGACTACTAGGCAGAGTGTCAGCGGGCTGTCTGTGCTTCCCCTGGGCTCACCATGAGAACCCACTAACATAAAGGCCCATATGACATTTTGAGGCTGGGTGCAAGAGCCACTGTTCTAATGCTGTCGATTATAGAGGGGAGAACTAGACTATGCCCCCCAGGTAAGGCGTTACAAGCTAAAGAACTCTCCTGTTCAGAGGCCAGCCTCTGAGATCATGGCTCCCAACAGGGGCTGGACCATCTGCCCTCATCCACAACCTTTTTTTTTTTCTCTGCTCCCTAGTATGTCTCAGGCCTCAAGGGGAGGACCCCACTGAAAATATATGGTTGTGTCTTTTGAAAAAAAAAAGGGGATGTGTTGTATAATGTTATCAGGAAGAAAAAATGCCAAAGAGTTGACTACATTTCATCTCACGTAAGCAAGTATAGTGGTCTTTGGGTTCAAGGAAATAGCCCAACCTGTTTTCTTTGCAATCTGCATGCCACTCTCAATTGAAACAAAGTAAGGCATTACAGCTGGATGCCAGGGGAAAATATACTGAGCACTGTGATGCTACTGGTCTAAAAGGGCCCTGTGTATCTTAATGATCCCAAACCATAACTTCCCCGGAGGATCCACACATTGTACTCCTGACAAGTTTCACCTGTGTTTGGGGCTGAAAGAGATTCTGGCTTCACTGCTGTGTAGTAGTTATGGAGTATGGTTACTTTATGCATTTAGAGCAAAACCATTGCCAGCTCCAGGTTAAAGGAAATTTAGGGAAATGCTGGTTGATTAGAAGCTCGATATATACTGATATTACCACTGGAGTACTGTTGATTAAATCTGATTTTATCGTGTACAATGATATTATACTGGTATTCCTATTTCAGAGGCAGTGGGTATCATGGGAACACACTGGATTAGCAGTTAGGAGGCCTGGGCTCTGGTCCTCATTACCCACATGACCTTGAGGAAGTAACTTATTCTGGTTACGCCTCAGTTTCCTCACCTTACAGGTAGCTTCTGCACAAAACCAGGCTTTCAAGACAAGGCATGCCTCAGCTGCTTCATGAGATGGCTTGTCAAGGGCCACCTGAATCCTTCCCTTAAGCTTACTGGACACCACATCCACCAGCCTCTCCCAGTCACAACCCTTCTCAGTGTCTGTCACTGATATATCCCTATCTCTTCTAAGAATGCTAATACTTCTGTAAAAAGAAAAGGATTACTGGAAAAGGCTGGTCACATCTCAGACCAACCAAGGACCTCAACATCAAATACTTAAAAAGGCAAGACAGGTAACATAATTGTATCACTGAATCAGGCCAGTTCTAATCAATAGGAAGTGGTGAATCTCGTGGCAAACTGAATACTGCAAGCCTTCATCCAAAGGGCATTCAGATGAAAACATTCTTAATCTGGGTGATGGCTAAACAGTTTATGTCATTACAGTGAATTGAGCCTATTACCAAAGCTAGTTGGCAAGCTCAGGGTTAAATGTTCACTAAGGTCCCTGGCAGTTGGGAAATTCTGGGGTCTAAAATAAGACTGATTCTTAGAAAGCTTGATTTGGAGAAATCTCCAAATTTAGAGTCACTTTTGACTCCACGCATGTCAGATCCTGGACAGCCTTGCTAGCGAGGACTGGCGATGCTTCCAGAAGTTTTAAGAAATCTACTGGCTTCCTTGCCCTTTTGTTTTATTTCCTGCAATCGCATGTAACTAATCATTGGGTTTCAACCCATCTGTTGATTTTTATAGCATCTCTTCTGGTATGCCAGAAAAATACCTTTTTGGTTGCCCAGGGAGGGGGATATGAAGTCATGGCAGATTTGCCTTTGTGTCATAACAAATGATACAGTCCAAATTTGTACCGAATGGTACAAAGGGTAAGGGCATGGAGTGGAGTGCAGTAACCCTAGGTTAACATACGGGCTTTGGCACTTCTAGCAATTGGAACTATGGGAAATTTATTTTCGTAGCCCTACCTCACAAGATGGCAGTGAAAACAAAAACAATTCAGTGCATTCAAAATGCTGGACATGGGGTCTGACTCCTTGGTAGTGCTAAGTAAATATAAACAGACTCTCTTCAAGGAAACCAGATCCTACCCACACCATTGGTACACAAGTGGACCCAGATGGCCTGACCACACCTCCTACAAGGGAAATATGTAGAAGTTGGGAGTTCTTTTAGCTTCAAGCTACAAAATTGTGTTCTGCTGCTATCTGGTTGGCTGTACTGCTAGATTCCACCATACAAGGGCCTTAACCCATGTTGGCAAATTAAAAAACACCATGAATATTTGGCGATTCTAAAGAACATGAAGGTAAGGCTGAGGTTGTTGATATGCTGGAAAATAACTCCAGGGAAAAATGCTTTTCTTCCAAGTTTGGTGTTAGTGGCAAAAAAGGAAAAAGGAAAAAAAAAAAAAAAAAAAAAGAACCTAGGAGAGTAACATTTTCAGTGAGTGTAATTGTCTTAATGAAGATAAAATATAGTTCAGACAAAAATATGAATTTAGCTCAGGTTATTGATTTCACTTGCACTTATAGACTTGGACCTATGATTTGGAGGCATAAGTGGAAGTGAGCTGGGTTTAATATTGTCATTTTAGCGTTATTGATCTAAAGGAGGGACAGTCAGCTCTCTTAAGAGAACTCGCAGATTTTTGAGATAAATTGAATTACTTGACTAGGACATGATATGTACATTTAACAGAAGCTGCTAAATTTACGGAAATAATTTTTTTTCTACCAGTATTTGGAAAGGAAATACACTCTGTGACTTCAAGATGCTCATCGGAGCCAATTCCTGGTATGCCAGAAAAATACCTTTTTGGTTGCCCAGGGAGGAGGATATGAAGTCACGGCAGATTTGCCGTTGTGTCATAATAAACGATACAGTCCAAAACTGTATGGTTATGACTATAATTTTACCTCATGGATTTTATGTGTGTGTGTGACTTGGATAAATCACTCAAGGTTTCTGTTTTTTACTCTGTGCCAGCTACATCCCTCTTTAGAATTAGGTTTCTCATCTGCTTTCGGAGAAACCTCATTTTATTTCCTATATTGCGCTCTTAATTAAAAAGAAATGTTTGTCTTTTTGTAGCAGTTCTACAGTCTCTAGAGAAACTGGGAAGTGCATGTTTCTGCAGAACATGGTTCTTTTGGAATCTCTGAAAGCCCAGGCATCTTTGCCTGCTTCACAGTATCCCTGAGGTATGCTATCTCACAGTAGCACATCTTTTTGTGTCTTACTGCTTAACTGTACCAAGGCAGATTTATCTGTTTACTAGTTACTACTTGAATTTGTGTAGCTATTTTTTGTGGCTGACCTGAAAGGTCCCATTTTCCTTTATATTGTACCAGACAGCTTTCTTGTCTCTTCTCTGAGGTACCATTAAAAAAGACAGGCATGAGAAGTCTTTCAACAGTTACACACAGAGCTGCAACAGTGCCCCCTCATTCCTTAGGTTTGTAATTAAATGAGTGTCGAGTTTCCAGCAGGAGGAAAGCAGTTGAGAAATTAAAGCCTTTGAAAAAGAAAAGGCATTCAAATATATTGTGACAGAAATCATGAGTTGCCCTTCAACATCTGTTTCGACCCTTCTTCTACAATAAGGTGACAATCAATTTTCAGCTGGGCACATACCCAGAATAAAGACTCCACTGTCAGCTTCCTTAGGTGTGGATGTGTGATTAAGTTCTGTTCATGGAGATGAGAGTAGGGAGGTGTGAAAACTTTTGGAAGTTTCTCTTAAAAGACAGCAGGCGTGTGTCTTTTAGCCCCTTCATTTTCTTTGGCTTTCATTTCTTCCTGATGGCTGAAATGTGGATGTGATCACTGGAGCTAGAGCAGCCATTTTGGACAATGAGGTAACCCTGGAAATGAAGGCCACATCCTGCAGAATAATAAGATGGAAGCCTGGATGCCAGGAACCCTATCAACTTTATGGAGCAGAGTCATCATACCAGTCATGTACTGTCCACCTGTAGATTTAGATCTGAGAAATAAATAACTAATTTTATTTTATTTTATCTGATTTAAGCCACCATTATTTTGGCTCTCTGTTACTCACAATGGAACCTAATTCTAACCTAATAAATGTGCTAAAATCTCTCTATTTATGTAGTTTAATGTAAAATCTGAATCAGTTAAAATCATTTGTAGCAGGAAGCATGATATTTTGACAGAAGTAGTTGGGGGAGAGAATCTAGCAAAAATATTATTCTAATGCCTCTACAGTATACATTTAAAATAGTATTTATTTAAGTACCTTTATGAGAAGTAGTCAACCCCTAATAAAATTGTTTTCAATTAAAAAAAATCAAAATGTCATAAATGATTTTGCTCTCCTTAGCCACATCCTCCTGAACATGCCACATGATCTAAGATTTTCTTTTAAAGAGGAAATCTATCTCACAGAGAGGAAAATCAGAATAAAAAAATTTGAAGGAATCAGAATTTAGCCTCTCAGACACATCATGGAAGGAGATGCAAAAGGTTCAGTAAAATTCACCAAACCTGCCAAATTTGGGCAACTACCTGCATTTACCCACTCTGCCCCAATAACATGATCTGAAGGCAGAATAAGAAGATGACAAAGGAGAAGGTATAGAAATTTCAGGCTGAGAAATCACCATTTGTTGTTTTCCCTAACTTTATGAGTAACTGACAAATATAATTGTATATATTTAAAGTGTAAAACATGATAATTTGATATACATTACATGGTAGAATGATTACCAAGATCAAATTTATTAACAGAAAATTATTAACACATCCTCATAGTTAATTCTCTTTTTTTATTTTGTGATAATAAGGCTTAAGATCTACTCTCAGCAACTTTCAAGTATATAATACCACCATTTGTTTTATCTTTACCACAAACGTGTTCCTGGGGGAACAACTCTATATGTTCCGTTTTATAGGACGACCACAGCAATTCTGGGAAGTAGACATTGTTATCCCTATTTTACGGAAGAGGAATTAAGGTCCAGAGAAGTTAAACAAACTTCCTAACCTCAAAGATCTCTTGCTGAATTTTAGGCCTCTGTTAATGCGGCCCATCACAGGCTATTCATTTTATAGGAGTCAGAGGAATCCATCAACTTATTTAATGTTTGCATTTACTAAATAAAAATGATAGGTTTGCTACTCATCTGGGTGGGCCCATGGAAATCTTTCATCTTCAAAAGGCTTTCTATTACTTTCCCAAGAGTTTAAATTTTATGAATTTATTGGTCATTGATGTTACTGCATATGCCATCTAAAACGCACACAATTTTAACCTAAGTGAATAAATAGAAAAGTATTGTAGCTATCAATCATAGTTTCTGTTAGTTTGACAATGTGAGTTCCAATCTATTCACATAAGTACTTTGAAAATAATAAAGCCAGAAAGTGACCTACCTTTTGAGTGAGCAGAGCTTGCACAACTTGGTTGGCTACCTTTAAAAAATAAAGAAAAGAGTTGCCGTTTATAATAATGAGACTTTATATGCATGGACTCTAATCTATCAATAAGTTTCCCACAGCTTACTATAGCTAATTAGCTCCTTATTTTCCTCTTTCCTCTAGCTCCAGAGGACCTGATTCTTTTCATAATAAGCCTTTCCTTCTAGGTAATACTTCGCTTTTTCCAAAGGTGACCTTGTTGCTAATTAAGATGGTTAGGCTGGAAAGATCATTCATACCTTGACTCTCACATTTCCATATTTGGAAAAGTAATATCCTTTCATATGTAAAGTACTTTAAGAAGGCTAAAAAATGATACAGTGTAACACGCGATCCTAATTATCTGTATATGGTTTCTACACTGCTGATTTACAATGTCCTTTGCCTCTCCTTCCTATTCTTTTGTTGTGTGACTATTTCACTGCTTAAAATTACTTGCAATAGGGGTAGGTGGAATGGTGGAGAATAGGGGCAACTCATCCTTTCCTATACGCTCTGCTTTCCTACTCCACATCTTCTTTTACGCCATCCTCTTGTCATTGTTACCTGTGATAGAGTCTGATAGTTGTTTACTCTATCCCCCATTTGCCCCTTCCTCCTAAGTCACAAACACTGATTTTTTGGCTGGACACATCCAAATACATTTCCCTGCCTCCCTTGTCACTGTGTGACAAACTTCTGGCCAATGAGTTTTTAGCAGTCTATCTTCTTGGACTTACAGGCAGTTTCTTATAAAAAGGGGGCTCATCCTTCTTTCTTTTCCTAGCTGGGATATGAAAGTGATGGCTGGAGCTTCAGCAGCCACCTTGACAATGGAAGTCACATATTAAGTATTTTGGGGCAGAAAAATAGGATGAGCCTGGTCCTGATGATGCATGGAGCTGCACTGTCTATCTCTGAACTGGTATATGAAAGGGAAATAAAATAGGCACTGTTATGTTGAGTTTCTTCTAATATACAACCAAATATAACTGTCACTAATACATTGCTAGAACTCTAATTTTCTTCAGGTATCAGGCAGCTTGTGACAGTAGGAGAAGCTGGGCCCCTCTCAGCCCAGGGAGGTGAATCTTGATTAATCTAAGCCAGTGTTGGTTATTCCAGTCCCTTTCAGCGACTGGCTTAGGAGTGGGCATGTGACACGATTCCAGTTAACGGCCATGTGAAAAACCGGTAACATGTCCATGATATTTCAAGAATCTGGCATTTTCTCCAGATAACCATTCATCATTTCTACATGTATTTACACTAAGATTTCTTTTTCACCTGCAGGTTTCACAAACACTTCACAAAGACTCATTAAACTTCACCACAACCTTGAAATTATGTACCCATATGGCTAATATTGATAAAATTACAGTAGATAGGTGAATTATGTGGAATTTTTTAGTCAATACATACATAAACTATAAACATTTAGTGTGATAACTGAAACTGACAGCATTAAAGACCAAGTCAGCATATTTAAATATCTTAAATATAAGGTATTTCTGTTCATTCATTTATTCAATATAAATTTGCAGAGTATCTATGACTGGGATGTGTTCTTTCATTTCAAAGAGAACACAGCTGGTAGGAGGTTGGCAAGAACACAATTATAAGTGTGATAATCGTGTAATCATGTAATCATATTGGTAATTCTCACATTCAACCTAAGGCTGAGGACCACACTTTTATCTTCTCTTTCTCTTCATAACAAATGTATTTTTGATGATGCTGAACCGTGTGTGCTCATTTCTCTGTCTAGTATAGGGGAACAGATTATGGTAAGAATGTTTTCACGGGGCTTAATTGTTTCTTAACTCAATATTGACAAAATAGCATATCCTTAATGACAGTGAGCCACCAGTAAGCCTCACTGAAAATTAAAATACAGGCTGCAATCAACTTGTGGTTACCAGACATTTACACCACAAGCAGTAAATGACAAGAATCAGATTACCTATAATTGGTTCATTGAACTGCATGCACAAGAAGGATTTTTTCCCCTATCAGAATCCTTTTCAAATTTATATTGTTGACGTTAAGTAAAAAAGAAAGGCCTTTCGTTGAAACTAACTACAGTTTTGAAGACAAAGTATTCTTAGGTATTTTGCTTTTTAGTCCTGCCCAAGTTAAAGAAGCATATCTAAGAACTATCATAGTCCAAAATAAATTGTATTTTCCGTAACTGGTGCCATTACTTTTTCCTTTATTACTTTATTTATACATGATCACAGTGGTGATAAATGTTATTCGGCCGACACAAATTGACCAATAGCATAATCTTGAAAATCTTTCAGTTTTTAAATGTTCATTTCAATTTGTAACTGTGAATTTAAAGTCAAACTATATACCATCTATTCTATTCTTGAAAATTAAAAAAAAAAAACAGAAGAATTGAACTATTCATGCTGCTTAAATCAGGAACAATGTACCAAACTTAATTTATACCATAAATAATTTAATTCTTTTGGATAGCAAACTTTAGATTTGATTTACATTCTCATAAAACTGCCTAATATCAATATTTTCTTTTCTTCCTCCGAACTGGTCCCTCACTTAAACCAGTCTGTGGCACAGTGGTCGCATAAAATAGCTCTCTACATGATTTAGCAGGAGTCATAAACGAATACCTTATCTGTAAGAGCCTGTAGCAGTAAATATGTTATATCTTTGCAATCCAATATGTTTGCCCTATAGGCTTATAGACTCTATCTCTGATACAGTTCCTTTTGGCACGTACTTTGGACAATTGTTTGCTCTACCTGAAAACTGAACAAAGATATACGAATGCATTGTTTCTTTACCTACTGACATGGGGTTCTATTACCCAGAAGGGCTCACAGGTTCCTTGCAGAAAAGCAGGCATGTGATACACATGCTTTCCTTGGTACTGTCTCTAAAGATAGTTTCCTGGGTTTTGTTACTACTTTTAACAGCTCAGGTTCCCCGATGCATCAACAGAACAACTGGAGCTGGTGCCTGCAACCTCTAATAGGTTCACAAGATGATCCCTGGAATGGGCCCCTGCCCTCATCATAGCATCTTGCCCTTAGCACTCAGGTTGCAAATAATCACACCCCGGCAGGCCCAGCTAATGAGAACAAATACATTCTAGTGTCAGCTGACAGCTTTCCTCTCCAAAGAAAGAAAAAAGACCAGCTGGGCTGGGCCATGGGGACCTGAGACACACTGAGCAAAGGTGACAGTCGGTCCTTAAGCCCCTGGCTTGTTTGACAACTTCCCTTAGGCTCTTTGTGGAAACCTCCCTCTTTGAATCTAGAAGAGGAGCAGGGGTGTGGGCAGCGGGGCAGCCGGGCGGGAGGAACAGGGGTGCCAAGAAGAGCGGCCAGGTACATCTCTCCTTTGCTCTCCGTAAGAATTCTCTCAGACAAGCCAGCTCCTCTGACACTTGGCTCATCTGTGACCCACACACATCTTTGTTCTTCTTCCCTGTCAGATGAAGAGGGATGGGGGAGGAGGGCAGAGAGAGGAGAATCAGGGCTGCAGAGTTGTCTGTTACTTTATTGCCAAACAGTCCCTGAGGCTGAATGAGTTTATTCCAGAGGGAGCCAATGCTCACTACATCCTGAAGACTGTCGGGGATGGGGTCCAGGGTGGGGCGCGTAAGGTACTCAGCGGACACCATGCTTAACGGTCCTGTCCTCCTGCTTGGTGGCCCTGCTCTCACCCTTTTATGCGCTACTTTATCATGCCAAGCCACTGTCATGTCAGCAACGTAATGTACAAACCTGGTGGCTAAAGCGCGCCTTTTGGGAAATGTGCTTTGGAGAAGTTTTCTCTGCTTCTGAGCTTGGTTTACTGTAGGAAGGCAGCTGGGGGCAGGTGGGAAGAGCACTGGGGCAGAATCACAAAAAAGACCTGGGTTCAAATACTGCCTGTGTTGGTCATTCACTGATATGTATGGGGGTGGGGAAGCAGCCTGATTTTTCTCATCTGTCAAGCAGGGGAACCGTCTGCCTCTAAAATTGTGAAAAAAAGCATGAGATGATAGACATCATCAGAGAAAGCACCTTGGGCAGTACCTGATCAAAAGCAGTCACCCCAAAAATGTTAAATCTGAATCCAATCATTCAAACTTCAGAAACTAAAACACATTTTCAGGTAAGCAGTTAAGGAAGGATGGTTTGAGAAGAAGGGCTTTTATTTGTAAAGGGATGGGGTGTGTGTGTGTGTGTGTGTGTGTGTGTGTGTGTGTGTAAAATACATGTATAAATAAAAATCACTAAGCACCTCAATATGTTCATTTCCCAGAAAATAACACTCAGTACAAAAGGGACTGAAGAACACTTCAAATTTACATTTTATCCACCTGTGTATGTTTCATGAAACCCATTAGCAAGGAAATAACTTACATGAGGCCTTACCTTGTTAGTTTGTCTAATTAGTATGAAAAGCCTTGAAAAGAATTTCCAGTTGGCATTATTACTACATTCAACTACCCCTTTGAGAGTGTTCTCTTACAATGCATGGAAATGGATTGTCTACTCTCATGCAATTAGTTACAAAACAACAGGCATGTGTAATCAGGGGGCGGGATTCATGAATACAGAACATTTGTGCTGCTCGCAGGTGGTTCTTTATTGCAGATCCCCTCTTTGGCAACAGTTAAACTTCTGCACTTAAGGACGGAGGGCCCAGGACCTGCACGCAGTCCCACCTGGCGTCCCGCCCGCCACCGTGGCTGGCCTGCATCAGCAGCATCTCCTCCAGCTCTCGCCTATGAAGGGGCTCAGCCTGGCGGACTGGGAGGACACTCCCCCGTCGCTCAGTGGGACCGCAAGGAGGATCTGCCAGGAGCCTGCCGAGCCGAACCCTAAGCCATCTGCCCCCAGGGTGGAGGATGAACCACTCTTCTGAAAGAAACCCCCCGCCGCTTTGTCATCTTTCCTATCGAATACCGTGATGTTTGGCAGATGTATAAGAAAGCGGAGGCTTCCTTCTGGACAGCTGAGGAGGTGGACCTTTCCAAGGACATTCAGCACTGGGAAACCCTGAAGCCTGAGGAGAGATGTTTCACTTCGCGTGTTCTGGCTTTCTCTGCAGCAAGTGATGGCATAGTAAATGAAAGCTTGGTGGAGCGGCTTAGCCAAGAAGTTCAGATTACGGAAGCCCGTTATTTCTACGGCTTCCAAATTGCCATGGAAAACATACATTCTGAAATGGACAGTCTCCTCATTGACACTTACATTAAAGATTCCAAAGAAAGGGAATTCCTCTTCAATGCCATTGAGACAATGCCTTGTGTAAAGAAGGCGGCAGATTGGGCCTTGCGCCGGATCAAAGACAAAGAGGCTACGTACGGAGAACGTGTCGTAGCCTTTGCCGCAGCAGAAGGAATCTTCTTTTCTGGTTCTTTTGCATCGATATTCTGGCTCAGGAAACAAGGACTGATGGCCGGCCTCACATTTTCCAATGAACTTATTAGCAGAGACAAGGGTTTACACTGTGATTTTGCCTGCCTGATGTTCAAACACCTGCTACACGAAACTTCGGAGCAGACAGTCAAAGAAATAATCGTCAGTGCAGCTAGGGTAGAACACGAGTTCCTCACGGAGGCCCCGACAGTGGAGCTCATTGGGATGAATTGCGCTTTGATGAAGCAGTACGTCGAATTCGTGGCAGACAGGCTTATGCTGGAGCTGGGTTTTAGCAAGGTTTTCAGAGTAGAAAATCCATGTGACTTTATGGAGGATATTTCACTGGAAGGGAAGACTAACTTCTCTGAGAAGAGAGTAGGCGAGTATCAGAGGATGGGAGTGATGTCCAGTGCGACAGAGAATTCCTTTACCTTGGATGCTGACTTCTAAGTGAACTGAAGATGTGCTCTTATTTTGCTGAGTTTTCTTTTCTTCCTTCTCACCAAAAGAGAAAAACATCAGCTACCTGAACGGTATTAACCGGCTATACCATAAATTGCCCATAATTTTCATTAATGGCATCTTTAAAACTGTGTAGCTACCTCAAAATCAATCCTGTTAATGCTAGTGGGGTCACCTAGGTTGAAAGCGTTGACAAGAGCTACTCGGATTCTTACGAAAGATCTTGTCCATGTTTGGCTTTTCCAAGCAGGCTGTCTGTACATGACTTCCCCCTGGCTCTTAACAGCACCTTCCTTGGCCTCAAAGTGTGGGGAGTCAAGCGAGTTTGATCCAGCAGGATTAAACAGTTACTACCACAAGGCAGTAGGAAGACATCAGACTCACTGCTTCAGATTTTAAAGTTTACTTATGATTTGCATATAAAACTGGCACATTACACACAAATAAACATAGTTTGTACTGTCAGAGTGAAGGCTTGATTTAACCTAAATTTGTTGGTTTCTACACCAAATACAAAAGTATTCTATTTACCACTAACGGGAGCCAATTCAAGATTTACTAGGTGATCAACGTAGGTTAAGCCTGTGTAAGCTAAGGGTGTTATTTTTATTCTTTCTTTTCTTTGATGAGTTGAAGAGCTTTTTAACTCAATCCTGTGCACACTTAGGTATCAGAATCAGCCAGGTGGTGCCACATAGAACACAGGTTGGTTTTGTGTTCTGTAGCCCACGTCGAGTATCGCGGGATAAGAGATGTGGAGAAAGGAGGCTCTTAACTTAGGTCATTAGGAACTGAAGTGTGATCCGGACTCACTGTGGGTAACCTGGGTGTGCATGAGGGGCGGTATCGTTTAATTTCTCAAATCGTATGTTCCCCAACTTCAAGTTAGTATGAAAGATCCTTGAAGAGTTTTCTTAGCTAGGATCCAAGATATTAACTTTGTGAATTGGTTTTCAAATCATCCTTGAATGAAAGGACCCACGTAAGATCTTTCTCCTAATAAGTGGTAAAACCGGGACTGAAACTGCTTCTCCTAAAAGTGGAGTGTTTATTCTGATTTTGTTTAATTTGTGTGGGAGTAGGTACTGGTGACTTAACCGTTTGTACTTCAAAGTTAGAAAGTTGTTCTACTCTATGTTTCTTTTTATATCACATCTGTAGTTCATACTTTGAAATACTTACCCAGTGTTAGTCTGCAGTTCATAACTGACTGAGTGGATACTGTCCAGTGTGACTGCTCCTAGGATTTGCCCAAATGTGAACATCATCTGCCGGACCCTTAAACTTCGGTAGAAAGCTGGTGTTATGTGAACAATTCATACATGTTCCACTCAAATATTAATTTCAGAAGAAAGTATAAACGTAACAGATGTATTTAATCGGGCTAGTTTGAATCAATCCACCTTTATGTTCCCTCCCCCCCTCCAAAAAAGATGTTACACGGAAGGTAATGCATGACACGCACCGATCCTTTGGCCACGTCTGTTAACACGTTGTGTTGTGTGTTGGCTGACCGCTGGCCTGTTCTGCTGTCACTTTTCTTCATTTATTGTGTTAATATAAATGGTAAGATAGTCAATTTAAAAACTTCTGTAATATGGGACCCTTTTCTACCTTTTAAATTACTGTCATAAAGTTAATCCAGATTATATGGTCCTTACACTTGTGCGACACAAAAATAAACACCTTGCCTGGCGTTGTCAGGTACAGGTGGCAGTTGGAAGCAGATTTTAGGATTCTACCTCCCATTAGCTGTGTGACGCAAGCATTAGCTTCTGCCAACTAGGGTTCGGTTTTTTAATCTGTTAAAAGGAAACAGACTTTGTCTAAATCATTTCAAAGTCCTAATATTGAGTACTGCACCAGTGATCGATGATTTAAATAAAACCGTTCTCACGTCAAATAAAAGAGCGACAACAAAAAAGTACAGTGGGATTCCCCCTCTGAAAATTCTGTCTTCAGTGGAAACTTTATACTCAATGATTTTGTGGGTGAAAACTTCGGTTTCACCAGACACATGCTAATGACACCCTCGGAATGCAGGCATAGAGAACGTACAGAAGGCAGGCTGTGAATTTCCAGAAAGGAATGCTGGGAGCTTTTTGAGTGATGGGGGGGGATGACTTGTGGGAAAATTGTGACAACTAAGAAGTTTCTGTGGTGTGATTCACGTAAATTTGACTTCTAAATGCAGATTAAGTCTCACTGGAAATTTCTGTGCAGGAGGTTAAAGTGGAACTTTGCTGATCAATACATATGACCCAAGGGCAATATTTGTTCCTTTAAATATCCTTGGATCTATTTGGTCTTTCTTGCCCTAAACTTTGATTGGACCAAGTACCTGGGGAACAGGGGGGAGGGGGCTGAACTGGCCTCACTAGACACTGAGTCACCACTCCTCCCTTTATGTCAACTTACTTGAGCGATTCTTTTAACTTTGGACGGCGTAAAGATTATTCAGTCCTTTTAAGTCTTGACACGGCAGACGAGTGCAAACACCATTTTGCTTGAGTAACTAATATATATGGCTGGAGATATGAAACAATTAAAATCTTAAATAGCTAAACAGTTTTCTGGGGACATTTTGAGGGTTCTTCAACAAGTAACTGTGAAGCAAAGTGGTCTGTGTTATGAGGATAATGGCTCTTAGTTTGCAGGGCTCAACAGCATCACCCGGAGAGCTTGTTGATATACAGATCGATCATAGCCAGGCCCACGTGCACTCCCAGAGTCTCTGATTCTCTACAGCTGGGAACAGGGCTTAAGAATTTGCATTTCTAACAAGTTCCCAGATGAGGCTGATGCTGCCAGCCCAGGGATCCCATTTCAAGAAGCACTGGTGTAGGAAAATATCCAGCACAGGTGGAACTCTGAAGGAAACACCATTTCTAGTTTCAAGGGAGAAGAGGAGTACATGGCGGAGGTGATGATGCCATAACTGGGATTTGAACCTGTGTTCTTTGTCATTCAACCCATGGCCTTCCGGGACAATCAATGGGGGGACTGGGGGAGGGAAGGGGGAAGGAAGTTCAAGAGCGTTTGTCAGAAAAGGTTTTCCCAATGGTTAGTGAAGAGGCAAAGACTGAAGATACATTGCTAGTTTCCACTGGTAAGGTAGCAGAACTCGACTGAATGTAATTTTTCTTATTTTCTTAAAATCTCCGTCAGCTATATCATAACAGCCCTTAAACAGAATCTCTTAGAAGAATATGTGCAAGTCTTAGGGTATCAGGCAGATGACTAGAGAAGTCATCCCATCAAATGAGTAACTCCAATCACCAACCAAGTCCCAGATAAGAGCTTGTCAGGGAGGCCAACGGCCAGTCCTGGCTGGATGACATAGGAAAGATGGGTGGTACGATCCCTGGCGCCGTGTGAGGGGATGGCTGAGGGGAAAACCAGGGCCCTGCATACACTTCAGTCTTCCCTCCCCTCTCAGGAACTCTGAGCCACCCACCATCTCTGCCGTCATCTCTTCATCGTCGTCGAATCGCATTTCTCCAGTTTACTCAGGTGTGTGGCCCTGTCTCCTTCCATTCTGCTCAAATTTTCCTCCTTACTTCCCTTTCTCTTCTTGCCTTGTTCTCAATCCACTGGTTTTTCCCCTCTGGCTGCCAACTGTGAACATCGTCCCCACCCACTCTATCAAGGATTTGCTTTTTCAGAAATGGCATCCAATTGGAGGCGATGCAGCCTGCCCTGAGGTGGCTTTTCTCATTCACGGGCTGGGATCACACTTACTGGACAGGACGAATTTATCATACGGTGAAGCATCTCCCAACCTATGCCCCAAGCATATTAAACAATAACCAAGAGGAATTTGCAGATGCCCAGATAAGGATATAGGGAGGGAGGGGGAGGGGACTGACTGACCTTCCTTCTCCACATTCACCATGTTTACAGCCTTCCTTTGAAGGCGAAAATGCTAATGTTCTCTGGAGACCGGTAATAGACACACATTAAGATCTGACATAGGGAATCCTAAACAGTCCAGCCTCTTATCCAGAAGCACCCCGCTCCCCTTACCTCATCAAGACACCTCTCATACTGTTCCCTTTGATTTTCATTTTCCAAAGCCAACGCTGAATTCTCTGCCTGCAGTAGAGATACAAAAATAATACAGATAAATCAATGAAATGCTGTGTTACGTGACATCTTCAATACAGTTACTAAATATATCTCCTCAGGATCCGAAACACTCCTGTAGAAGAATCTTTGACGAGTTTGCTCTAAGTACTATTATAAATCTCTCAGGGATGACTCCTGTCTTATAGTTCACAAAAAGGCATTAGCATTTAAAGAAATGCAAAACTTGATATTTTGAAGAGGTAGAAAATCAAATCATGGCCTGATGCGAGAGTGTTCTGTGAAAAAGATTATAATGTTTACTTCATTCTGTGAAAATGTAAATGGAAAAAATGCCTTAATCCACTTCATTAAGACCCGTCACAGTTTCACAAGCTGGTATTTGTTTAGGTCACAGAAGAGAACCTCAGGTAAATTCGTGAAAGCGTAATTCCACAAGCAAACTAAACATGTTGTGTTCTAGGTTAATCAATGACTTTTGAACATGAGACTATAATGAGAAATTTAAGAATTGAACATACTTAAGAGTCCCTCGCCCCTCCCCCTGCCTTTTTAAAAGTACTGCTTTCCTGCTCCTAAGAGCCTTGTAGGTACCTTAATGTTAAATAAGTTACTGTAGGATCCTAGGTTGAATATGGTTACTAGGTTACCAGCAGAATAATAAGGGAACAAAAGTATACAGTACAATCACATCAGGTTTTAGAAGAAGCATGGAATGGTGGCATGAAAACTGCCCTCTGTGTCTGGTGACCTGGGTTCACTTTGGCCACTGCTGGCCCCAACCTGAATCCTGAACTGTATAAGTTAACCCATCCCATGGCTGCCACAGTGATCACCATCCCAATCTCCCAAGGAAACCTGGCTCTACCCACCCCTCATGACAGCCCTCCTTGACATTTAGAAGTGGGCGTACAGACCTTTAGATCATTTTTTTCAAAACTATGGTATGATTTTTAGGAGGTACACAGATTCACATTTTCCCGTTATAGTTTCTTTCAACTTTATTTTTGGAAATAATTTCAAACTTACAGACGATTTGCAAAAATGGTACAATGAACTGCCGCGTACCCTTTCCTTAGATTCACCAATTGTTAACATTTTGCCACATTTCCTGTATCGCTTTCTTTCTCTTTCAATTTTTTTCCTGCAACTTGAGAGTGAGCTCTTTATCCCTAACTACTTCTGTGTGTATTTCCCAATAACGAAGACAACCATAGTATAGTTTTCAAAGTCAGGAAATACAGTGTTTATTAATACAGCACCACAATCTGACCTATAGTCCTTATTCCAAATTCATCCATTGTCCCAATAATGTCGTTATGGCAAAAGTTTTTTCCAACCTAGAATGCTCTCCAGGATTGGGACCTGATCTTGGATGAAGGACAAATCATCTATTTGTCCTTCATCCAAGATCATGTAATCTGGAAGAGCTGTCGTCTATGCTGTTTGTCCCTCCCTCGCTCCCTCCTTTCCTTTTTTTTTTTTTTGGAAGAGTAGAGGGCAATTATTTTGCTGAATGCCCCTTAATTTGGGTTTCCTTCAAGTTTCCTCCTGCACACCTGGCAGTAATGGCACAGAAATGATACTGGGTCCTTCTCAGTGCATCATATCAGAATCGTGTCATGTCCATTTGTCCCATGATTGGACATGTTAACTTTGATCACTTGGTTAAGGTGGAGTCTTCCAAATCTCTCCACTGTAAATTTACTATCTTTCCTTTTAGAATTAATAAGTAAATTGGGGGCACGTACTTTGAGACTATGAAAATCTCCTATTCTGCATCAAACTTTTATCTACTTATTTTAGCAACCATCCATGAATCTTGCCTGGATCAACAATTACTTCGGTTGAAAATAATGATTTCTACCATTTTTCTGCCTACATTTACGAGTTTGCATGATGTCATAAGGAAGTGTTTTTCCTATTTATTTATCAGTATGAATACATGGATTCTTTTATTATTCATAGGGCTATGTCTGCACTCTCAGTATTTATTCTGATGCTCAATTTTCTCAGCTTTGGGAAGGTGAATCTCTAAGCTGTGCCCTTTGACATATTTCCTTCATTTTTAAAACATGTTCTTTCTTTTTTGGGCCAGGGAAATGTTCCATGCCCATTCTGCTTGTCTGGTGCCCCATCCCTGAAAGCAGCCATTTTTCCAAGGAATCCTGCTTCTTTTTAGTTGGGCAATGATATTTGGAAACTAAGACCTGGATATTAATGTGTGCAAATTACTACTGAGGGATCACCGCTCCTAGTCTCTTTCAGTGGAAGGAAGCGTTTCTCCCTTCTCTTCTTCTCTTCCCCTCCCTCTCTCCTTGCACATGCATGCACACGTGCGGACACACACACACAACCCCCCACTGACTTCCTCCTTGCCCTCCCTTTTCATATTTGTATCTTCCTTCTTCTAGAGTGAGAGCATGGGCTGCTGACATCATTATATTTTCTCATTTCTTCAATCCTAAAGTGCGTACGAAATGGTCACACCACAAAAAAATAGTACTAAGAATTCACATTTGCTTTTTCTTTAGAATGCAGGTATATAGTAAAAATACTGTGTTCAAAAGATACCAGACTGGCTCTTTCTCACCCCTCACACCTTAGTGTGGCTACACTATTTATTTGAAACTGAAGCTGGAAGGGTTGCATTTATGAATATTCTTTATGAGACTCAGAGAAATTGTGAGGAAGTTAACATCTGCTTCTTTCTCAATTTAAATTTATTTAGATTTAAATATGTTTTAAGAAGCAGATTCACAGATACAGAGCACTCTAGTGGTTACCACTGGTGAGAGGGAAGGGGGAGGGACAATATAGGGGAATGGGAGTAAGAGGTACAAATTACTACGTATAAAATAAGCTACAAGGACACACTGTACCACACAGGGAATACAGCCAACATTTTACAGTAACTATACATGGAGTATAACCTTTAAAAACTATGAATCACTATATTGTATACCTGTAACATATAAGGCTGTACATCAACTATACTTCAATTAAAAATGTTTAAATTGTTTCAAAAAAAGAAAACTTATTTTGAAATTCAGTTCAGGTCATTTGTTTCTGATAGTATTCAAATTTAGTTTCTCCTCTTCTCATTGGTTTCATTTTATATTTTGAATATGGAAAACATGAACATGATTCCAAAAGTCAAAACTACACTAAAAGGAGCGAGGTGTCACTTCCTCTCCTAACCCTCCGACATCACCCCTTCCACCTCTCACAGATTCTCTCCTAGGGCCCATCACTCCCTTTGTTCTTACCATCGTTAAAATCCTGTGCCCTGCCCCCCTCCTGTTATATATGCAACAATCAACTGTTCCCCTGCCTTCTTTCCTACCAGTTCTCTACTTGCATCCTTTCTGTTTTATCAGTTTATCACTTTCACGTACTATTCTTCCACCCTTGCCCTATACACCCCTGTTTTAGCCTCTTTGCTGGATGATGACCGGGGAGGCTGGTCTTATACTTCTCTTTTATTTCCACAGCATCTTGAAATTTTCCCTCTTCTTTTTCCCTTCACAGTCACATCTTCAGATGGTACCTTTCCTCTCAGCCTCGTTTCCCCCAGAATCATGGCCTCGCTGAGATGGTCACCTTAGGTCCTGTACACTTTCAAGCCCTGCCCTACAGCCAGTACTGAGATTTGAGCTTGTGGTGTCAGACCTTCTCATCCTGGGAGCGCTTTCCTTGTACCCTCTGCTACCACCCTGCCCTGGCACACACAGCCTCGCTGTGGATAGTGCTGTGGGTACAGTATTTGGTGTTTATTTTTCTGCGGACAGCAACTGAAGTTCTAGTGTTCTGTTTTCTGGTTTTATTTGTGCTTTGATGATTTGAATTTTTTTTTTTTTTTTTTTTGGCAGATGTATGAAAAGTTTCAGATTTAGGCCCGTTTGTTACTTACCAATGAAACTGATGTGGTGTCACTGAACCAGGATGGGGCACAAAAGCTGAAGTAAACAGTCTGTTTGGATGCCACTGTCAGATCATCCCGACCTGGGCATCTTTCAAATCCAAGGATTTTAAATCCCTGTTTCTTCTTCAACTTTCCATTCTAATACTTGGCTTCGACATTTTTCCTCTGGGCTCGAATCCCTGTTTTAGCAACCCTCTCCCAACACTCCTGTCCCTCAGGTGGGATCCTACACTGTTCTTTCCATTTTCATCATGGACAGACATCTGCCACATAGCCCAATCCTTCCGCCCTCATGCTGATCATCTGTTCAGATTTTTAAGTATTGGTTATCCTCAGACAGTTCCATCATTTCATTACCCACCCAAACTAAACGGAAAGCTTTTCCTGACTTGCTATTGGTTTCTCCAGGGCTTGTTCTGGCCTGTCACACTGAACCCCCTTCAGACCTGCAGCCGGTGTAACCCCTCAGCTCCCCGCCCAGCCCAGGTGGGAGGGCCGGTTCTACCCGCTGCAGTTTACCTGGCAACAGCAGTCTGTGTAACCTTCAACAAGTCATGGAAACTTTCTGGGATTACAGTTCCTTAGTAGTTAGTAAGTGAAGGGAACATACTAGCCAATCTACAAAGCGACTTCCGGTTCAAATATCTGGATACCATGAATAATGGAGAAACTGCTAGAATTTCAGTTTTATAAAGTCACTGCTTTCTCTGGAGAAATTTAGCTTCCCTGGGGTCTGCTGGTTTTATAAGGCAACAGCACAGAGGATGATGGGGAGAGATAAAGGAGAGAACAGCAATGCCAGCTTACACTGCTTTCACTTGAAAAATCTTGGGAAATAATACATAAGGAAATAAAGTTGAAAATGGGAATGTATATGGGATGTCTGTATCTCGTTTCTACCCACAATATCACGTTGCAATAACACTCCGATCGATCCATTCAGATAATTATCATCATTACACCATTTACATTACTTGCCTTACGTTTACTGCTCTGACAATCTATTACAGGCAAGCAAATTAAATACTTTAAGGGTGCTGGGAAAGACATGGCAGTCACATTTATGGTTAATGCGTTCAGTTACAGAGACCAATTTAATTGATGTAATCCTACATATCCCAGGGGACGACGGAGATATTAACAATTATGCTGGTGAAGTTAAAATAATCTTCAACTCATGATTTTCTTTAATCCATTTGCATTTATTATAAATTTAGGATTAACCTGCTACCAACATGAGACAACAGGGGAAGAAAACAGAAAAAGGAAAAAGGAAACTTAATTAAATGTGATTTAAAGAGACAGTGACTATTTGTATGGCAGGGATGGGAGAGGATGAGGCAGAGAGGGAAAGAGAAAATGTCAGTGTCACTACTGAGACTTACAGAATGAAAACATGGGTTGTGCCACTTTAAATAAGTGTGTTATTAAAGCAGTGTACTCAGAGGATGTCATTAGAGTGTTCAATTAAATATAACAGCGGGTCTTAGGGCTCAGCTTGGTCTCGCACAACAATCAAAAGCTTGTGCCAGACTTAGTCTCTGATTTAGAGGATTTCCTGCTCTGTGTGGTTTCCTCAGGGCTCCAAATTGCAGGGATCTAAATACATTTCTGATTTCATCCCTAAAGTCCTTAAGTATCTTTATACAATTGAAGAGCTTCATAGAGTACATCTGTATTGTTTTGGTTTACTGTGGAAAATGGGTCTGAATTAATATATGTAAATTTCTTTAAAATTGAAGTATAGTTGATTTACAATGTTGTTGAATTAATGTATGTTTAATATTAATATATGTTTTAAAGAAACTACGTTCCTTAGGGGGTCTGCTTTGTGAATAGACATGCTGGCCGGAACTTACAAATGATTAAAGGGACCAATGCTTCTAAAGTGCTGCTCTACATTAATCCTCTAAGTGCTCATTATGTATAACTCTTTCTATACTATAAATGTGTTTAATACATCTGCTACAGTTGAATGTTTGTGTCCTCCCCAAATTCATATGTTGAAATCCTAATGCCCAATGTGATGGTATTAAAGTGTGGGGCCTTTTGAAGGTGAGCAGGTCATGAGGGTGGAGCCCTCATGAAGGGGATTAGAGTCCTCATAAAGGAGGCTCTGAAGGTTGCCAGCCCCCCTTCCTTCAGGGAGGACACAGCAAGAAGGCACCGGCTATGGCTATGAACCAAGAAGAGGACCCTGACCAGAACGTGACCATGCTGGGGCCTTGATCTTGGACTTCCCAGCTTCCAAAACTGAAAGAAATAAATTTCTGTTATTTATAAACTACTCGGTCTTTGGTATTTTGTTATAGCAGCCTGAACAGACTAAGACAGTATCCTTTGCCACAGACCAAAGGTAGAACAGTTCTACACAAAAAACTTTCCTCTACATAAAATCACAACTCCACTGTAGGATTTTCACCTGTTATATTCTGTCCCCACTCATCTATGCAAACATATATTTGCTGCTACATAGCATATGCCATCTCTCAGGCCCCTGTTCATCTCAAGAAGTTCAAGGTCTCATTCCCCAGGCTACGCCTTTGTTTCCGCTGTTTCAGACGGAACATGCTTCACTTTCCCATTGGCTTTTCTAAATTCTACTTATTTTTGTGGTCTGGTGAAATGTGAACCTAAAAACTTATACGGGGGCATATATTTAAATTAAAAAAGTAATTTCAGATGGACACAAAAGTTTCAAAAACATTACAAAGAGTTCTTCTATAACTTTCACTCAGAATCCCCAAAGGTTAGCTTTTACCACGCTTGCTTTATCATTTGTTTTATGGAAGAGAGAAGAAGGTGGAAAGAGAAGGATGTCTTCTGAAGGAAAGAAAGAGAGAAAGAGAAGAAAAACTCCAATTCACAATAGTTAAAAGGGCTGCATCCCTGTGGTTTCCCTTCTGTAACAGCTGGTCTTTTTCGGAATGACATCTTCCCAGCTTGCTGAAAACCCTCAACTCAGCAAAGGCAAACAGGTCAGAATAAAGTCAGGAAAAAGGTATTTCTCAAAAATCACGGTTGGGCCCCAAAGGCAGGAAAGCACACCTTTTTATGATCGCCCCTCTGAATCAGAGTCCTGTGACACTCCAGTTAAATACCTGCGTATTTATACCTGAGTTGCCCATTATAGTACCATCCTAACAACTTCACTCTGTGCACCAAGAAACTTCAGATTCGGCCTTCGAAGCAAAACAGAGATGCCCCAAATAGCCTTAGTTACACAGTAGTCTGTTCTATTTTGAAAGCCATCTAAGGAGAAAGCATCATGGGAGTGGCTGGGCGTGCCATAAAGCATGCCATCCAAGCATGCACATTTTCATCTTGTAAAGTGATACAAAGCCTGAATTCACCAAGAACTGGACATGGACATTGAATCTCCTTCCCTATATCTTCATCCATTAAAACTTATGGTGTTTCTGGATCATTCATCTTATCATGTCTGGTCACTGTGGTGGCCAGGTTGGAGGTGTAGTTGGCAAAAGGGCGTTTCCCACTGACTGTATTTAAGAGCTACATCTCCACACCTGGGCAACATGTAGGGCTGTTGTGCACTTGGAGACAAATTTTGTCATTCTAGAAAATTTCCGGAAATAGTTATAAGCTCTGCCCATCCACCACAGGAATAGGACATGCATTCTGGAATGCATTCACGGAAGGCTTAGAAGGAATCTCTGTGCCCATACATGCACAGGCACACTGCCAAAATGTCATTACTCTTGCACTAAAGTAACCTGCAGATGCCCAGTAAGTCCAGGCCAAGCACAAGGCACTGGGGAGCTAAATTCAAATAAAATAGCATTCATGTCTCAAGGAGTTCAGGATCCCAAGCAATGAGAACATGTTATGCAGGACCTGTCTGTAGGTTCATTTTCTTTTTTGATTTTTCATTATTTATTTTTTAACATCTTTATTGGAGTATAATTGCTTAACAACAGTGTGTTAGTTTCTGCTTTAAAACAAAGTGAATCTGCTATACATATACATACATCCCCATATCTCCTCCCTCTTGTGTCTCCCTCCCACCCCTCTAGGTGGTCACAAAGCACCGAGCTGATCTCCCTGTGCTATGCGGCGGCTTCCCACTAGCTATCTATTTTACATTTGGTAGTGTATATATGTCCATGCCACTCTTTCACTTCGTCTCAGCTTACCCTTCCTCCTCCCTGTGTCCTCAAGTCCATTCTCTACATCTGCGTCTTTATTCCTGTCCTGCCCCTAGGCTCTTCAGAACCACCTTTTTTTTTTTTTTTTAAATTCCATATATATGTGTTAGCACATGGTATTTGTTTTTCTCTTTCTGACTTTCTTCACTCTGTATGACAGGCTCTAGGTCCATCCACCTCACTACAAATAACTCAACTTTGTTTCTTTTTATGGCTGAGTAATATTCCATTGTATATATGTACCACATCCTCTTTATCCATTCATCTGTCGATGGACACTTAGGTTGCTTCCATGTCCTGGCTGTTGTAAATAGAGCTGCAATGAACATTGTGGTACATGTCTCTTTTTGAATTATGGTTTCTCAGGGTATATGCCCAGTAGTGGGATTGCTGGGTCATATAGTAGTTCTATTTTTAGTCTTTTAAGGAACCTCCATCTGTTCTCCATAGTGGTTGTATCAATTTACATTCCCACCAACAGTGTAGGAGGGTTCCCTTCTCTCCACACCCTCTCCAGCAATTGATACTTGTAGATTTTTTGATGATGGCCATTCTGACCGGTGTGAGGTGATACTTCATTGTAATTTTGATTTGAATTTCTCTAATAATTAGTGATGTTGAGCATCTTTTCGTGTGACTATTGGCCATCTGTATGTCTTCTTTGGAGAACTGTCTATTTAGGTCTTTCTGTCTAAGGTCTGTTTTGACAATTTGATTTTAGAAACCCAATATCAAAGCATCATAAAGCTGTTGGTACCTGTACCTCCTCCCCCATTAATGAGGTTACTTCCTTTGTCTCTGAACTTGCTAATAAGCAGGATTAACTTGACCTCCCCCCCCACCCCGAAACTCTATCTCTCCTCTCCACTAGCTAGAAGAGGAAAATTGATCTTTTCAGCCTGGAACAGATTGTACTTGGGACTCAGACTTGTGTTGATTCAGGGAAGTGAAGCTCTGTTATGTCTGACAAGTGTGCATTTTTAAAGACTGGTACAAATATTTTATTATTCCAAACATTTAATAATATTGTCAAATTATGCCAAATTATTCCTACTAAAATTGAAAAACTCATCAATTTCAAAAATTACATATTTGCACTCAAGATGCAACAAGTAATTTCTAATCATGACAGAGCCTAAAATACAGGTACCCTAAAGGTCTTAGCAAAAACCTTTGAACATATTTTGCTCCCCAGATGTGTGTTCAGAAATACCAAATCTCTTTGACTTTCAAGCAACAGGGGACTAGAGTGAATTCTGTGGTTTTATAAGCGTCACAGAGAAATTTCACAGAACTGAGAAATGTGAACAGATCTGATCACTTTGTTGCACAGAGGATATTTGTGACATTAACCATCAGTCATTTTAGAAGTTGAATTATTCAAAAATTGATTGATTTGCATAACGTAATATCAATTAAGATATTGACCTTATTACCTCATTTAATCGAAGACCCCTAGACTGTATGGGGTGGACAGTGTTAGCTCCATTTCACAGATTGAAAAATAAACTTAAAGAAATTGCCCATATACATCCTTCATGCTACAGGGATAATATCATTATATACACACTCCTTATTCCTTAAGTATTTTGAAGGAGAACATATAAACAAAGAAAGCCCAAGAAATAGAGCGTGAGTGTTTGCCCCACTTGGCCGAAAAGCAAGCAATCTGGGTTGTTTAACTGACTGGGAATTCCTTCAGGAATAGGAATCTTTGACCTCTGAACCATACAGGAACTGGAAGACAAAACAGGGGAAGTAAACAAGCACAGACATTTGCACTCCAGGAATCGTTTTACCCCCAAAACGAAGTTACTTAAAAATGTAAGTTAAGGGCTTCCCTGGTGGCACAGTGGTTGGGAATCCGCCTGCCGATGCAGGGGACGCGGGTTTGTGCCCCGGTCCGGGAGGATCCCACGTCCTGAAGAGCGGCTGGGCCCGTGAGCCATGGCCGCTGGGCCTGCGCGTCCGGAGCCTGTGCTGCGCAGCGGGAGAGGCCGCGGCGGTGAGGGGCCCGCGCACCGCAAAAAAAAAAAAAAAAAGAAAAAAGTAAAGGCAAGTGCTGGTGAATACGTGGAGAAATAGGAACTCTCATATCACACCAGGAGGAGGTATAAATAAATGTATTCACGTAGAACACTTTGGCTTAACCTACCGAAGGAAAAGATGCTTATACCTCGCAGCCCAGCAGAGCCGTCTCTAGGTACATCTGCTACAGATGTCTGTGAACAACTGTAACAGGATGGCCATACACGTATGTTCGCAGCATCTTTGCTCTCACGGGCTCCCAGACGGAAACAATCCAAGTGAAGACTAACAGTACAACTGGCAACTTGTGGTAAATGTATATAATGAAATAATATACAGAAATGGAAGACAGTGGAAGGGAGCACGAAAAATGGATACCACATATGAATCTTGCAACGGTAGCACTGAGCGAAAGAAGCAGGATGTACATTCAAACATATTTATACAAATACACGTGCATGGACATACACATACATACACATTATCTCCCCAAATGATTCCAAGTACAAATGTTAAAACTGGAAAAATTACATTGTTTGGGGATACAAAAATAGGAAGTAAAACTATTTTTTTCAGAAAGCAAGAAAAGGATTATTCCAGAAGTGAGATGAATAATTGCCTCCGGTGGGGAGAAAGGAACCTGTGATGAGAGAGGTACTTGTGGGGGGGGGGCCCTCTGGGCTCCTGACGATATTTCATTGGCTGACCTAGTAGCAGTTGTTCCATTGTTTGCATTATAATTTTTCACTGTAAATATACATTTTATGCACTTGTCTGTAAACACATTTCACACACACACACACACACACACAAACACACACGCAAATAAGTAATAGAGCACAAGGCGGGGCTTGAGGGCAAGGGAGTTCTGGAAGGGTCCAGGTGTACTCGGGCAGCCAGTTCTGCTCTTACAGGGTCAGAAGGTGCAGAGTGGGGACACAGGGCAGGGAAAAGGACAAAGAGGTGGAAGGAGCCAGGCGCTGTGGTGAAGGGACACGACCAAATGTGTATTTTGAGTAACTAACCCCCGGCACCAGCGACGAAGAGGGACTACAGTGGCAGCTGGGGAGATCAGAAAACATGTGACTACAGCATCCTGTCAAGGACCAGCTGCCCCTGAGATAAAACGGTGGCATCAGGGAGGAGGGGGAAGATGCATGCTGGAGAAAGAATTCAGAACAGATTCTTCAGCTCCTCACTAGCACCTGGGTGAGAAGGAGAGCCGAGAACCAAAGACAAAACAAAGGTTGATATTCTAGGTCTCTGAGACAGTGGTAAGGTCTTTGACAGAAAAGCAGAGCAAAGTGAGATAAACAGTGTTACGTGAGATTTTCAGAAAAATATCTATTGCTCTGCCATGGAACAATTTCTTTCCCCTTCCTACAGAGAAGACAAAATGACAGCAGGTGTATAACTCTTGCTCTTAGGCAACGTATGCCAGCAGTCCACACTGACCCCTCTCCCCTTTCTTTGCATTGTTTGCATGTTTCCAGGACATCCTTTTCAGTGATGCTGATGGCTTGTTCTGATGCTCCCTTTCTCTTTAGGGAAGAATATGGCCCTTTGCTTAAGAATTCACAAGGAATGACACAGCAATCCCACTACTGGGCATATGCCCAGAGAAAACCATAATGCAAAAAGACACATGCACCCCAATGGTCATTGCAGCACTCTTTACAATAGCCAGGTCATGGAAGCAACCTAAATGCCCATCGACAGACGAATGGATAAAGAAGATGTGGTACATATATACGATGGAATATTACTCAGCCATAAAAAGGAACTAAACTGTATCATTGGTAGAGACGTGGATGGACCTAGAGTCTGTCATACAGAGTGAAGTCAGAAAGAAAAACACAAATATTGTATATTAACACATATATGTGGAACCTAGAAAAACGGTACAGATGAACCAGTTTGCAAAGCAGAAACAGAGACGCAGATGTAGAGAACAAACGTATGGACACCAAGGCAGGAAAGTGGAGGTGGCGGGGGGTGGTAGGATGAATTGGGAGATTGGGATTGACATATATACACTAATATGTATAAAATAGATAACTAATAAGAAACTGCTGTGTAAAAAAAATAAAATTAAATTCAAAATAGAAAAAAAAAGATAGAGGCTGATCTTTCCTCAGGAAGACACACAAGGAAGAGCCACAGCTGACTCTTGCCAACATGTAACAAAACCAAGAAATAAAACTTTAATCTTGGAAACAACTGGGTTTGTTTTTTTGTTGTTTTACCACAGCATAACCTGTAAAAATTTAAAAATATATAAAATATACCAGTGGAATAGTTTCGGAAGCCAGAAAGATGGTAAAACATGTTAAGTAATGGGGAAACATTTGATAATGCTATCAACAGCAATAATGTGGAATAAAGTTATACATCAAACGAAAAAAAACAAAAAACAAAAAGAAACAGACAGAAAAAGAATTCACAAGGAAAATGGTATTACGCTTTAAGAAGATTACAGTTCAAATTAATTAGCAAGCATAATCCCTGGCCTTTCCACTCAGGACAACTGCCCTTCCAATTGGTGAGTGGATGGATGGTCGAGAGTCAGCGGAAGGCTGCCTCAGCCCTGCTCTGCACTCCCATCTGTCCCCTACATGAGTGGGCAGTAGCTGCTCCAACACTTGGAGCCTTCTGCCTTCCTCTGAGGATGGAGTGTGATGGGGGAATCCAGTGGCTAAGGATAATTTAGTTTGGTTATTCCCTTTAGCTGAAACTATAAGGACATGTGACAGCCCTTGACTCATTTCTATCATTTGGTGTCCTGAAATTTACTCACTGGGGTTCAGAAAATCTAAGTAAGATCTGGCCACAAGAGAGGAATTACCCTCAAATTTCTGGCAGTTCTCAGAATAATCAGTTTTGAAGAAACAAGCGGTTCAGTTTTCTATATTTGAGGTGTGAGAGTAACACCTGGAAGAGACCCAGCCAGGTGTTGGAAATGTGGGTTTAATTTGAGATGGAAGCCAGAGCTAGAGTCATTGGCGTATCTGTGTCAGAGACGAGCAAAGGAGCTCTGGAAAATGATGATGACGATGACAATGGGAGTTAACGAGTATGGATGGTTACTATGTGCCAGGCTCCGCTGACGATGACAATGGGAGTTAACGAGTATGGATGGTTACTATGTGCCAGGCTCTGTGCTCAGCACTAAGTAAACTTGATCTCATGGAATTCTTACAGCAGTGCTACAGAGAGACTTTTCTGTCCATTCTCCAGATGAGTAACCTGAGGCTCAGAGAGATTTAGTGGTTTTCTTCAGGTCACACAGACCTAACTGAATGAGAAGCACTCTGAGCCATTACAGTAAACTTTTTAGCATCCTGCCCTCCCGCTTGCTTTTGCTTTAATGCAATTATGCTAAACTGAATCCCCTTCTAGAAATGACATCCTTTATTTGCAAGTCCAGGGGCTAAAAGGGGGTGGGTGATCTTCCACTTCTCTTGAGAGAATTGGCAAGCAGTGAGATTTGCTGGGAAAACTTCGGGGAGAGAGGAAAACTAACACGTTTACACTCAGCCCTGATTCTTCTCATTCTACCTTTGAAAATTTCCTGAGTTGCTTCCTGTGGGTGAGTGGATGGGTGCTGGCAGATAGTTTTAAGCAGCTGGCACCCTGTGGTGATAAGGGATGAGGCGGCTGAAATGTAATTCCTTATTGAGGGCTGGATAAAAACAGAGTAAACACCTCAGCTGACAGCTCAGCTCAGGGGCAATAACAGACATGTAGGTTGGGAAGCTGGCAGCCACCAATTTTAGTAAAGGATTTTTCTGTTTGAATTACACATCATGTTACAAAGATAATATTGGATCAATGTGTACATTATGTACTTATCCGTTGATGCTACTAAGGAGGTATTTTATATCTAGATGACGTCTCAGACAGATATTTTAAGGATAAGCAAAGTGTGATATCAAGAGACCTGGCTTTTCAGTTATACTTCGGTGGTTTTAAAAACATTTTCAGGAACTGCAGAGCTCCGCCAGAGCTGACTCCGCCGTGTGGCTGACAAGGTCTTGGTGCTCCGGCCGGGTGTCAGGCCTGAGCCTCTGAGGTGGGAGAGCTGAGTTCAGGACATTCGACCACCAGAGAACTGCTGGCCCCACGTAGTATCAGTCGGCGAGAACTCTCCCAGAGATCTCCGTCTCAATGCTAAGACCCAGCTCCACTCAATGACCAGCAAGTTCCAGTGCTGGACACTCTATGCCAAACAACTAGAAAGACAGGAACACAACCCCACCCATTAGCAGAGACGCTGCCTAAAAGAATAATAAGTTCACAGACACCCCAAAACACACCACTGGACACGGTTCTGCCCACAAGAAAGACAAGGTTCAGGCTAATTCACCAGAACACAGGCATCCCCTACACAAGGAAGCCTACACAACCCACTGAACCAGCCTTAGCCACTGGGGGACAGACGTCAAAAACAACGAGAACTACAAACCTGCAGCCTGCGAAAAGGAGACCCCAAACACAGTAAGATAAGCAAAATGAGAAGACAAAGAAACACACAGCAGATGAAGGAGCAAGATAAAAACCCACCAGACCTAACAAATGAAGAGGAAATAGGCAGTCTACCTGAAAAAGAATTCAGAATAATGATAGTAGAGATGATCCAAAATCTTGGAAATAGAATGGAGGAAATGCAAGAAACATTTAACAAGGACCTAGAAGAACTAAAGAGCAAACAAACAATGATGAACAACACAATAAATGAAATTTAAAATTCTCTAGAAAGAATCAAGAGCAGAATAACTGAGGCAGAAGAACTGATAAGTGACCTGGAAGATAAAATAGTGGAAATAACTACCGTGGAACAGAAAAAAGAATGAAAAGAATTGAGGACCGTCTCAGAGACCTCTGGGACAACATTAAACACACCAACATTCGAATTATAGGGGTCCCAGAAGAAGAAGAGAAAAAGAAAGGGACTGAGAAAATTTTTGAAGAGATTATACTTGAAAACTTCCCTAATATGGGACAGGAAATAGTTAATCAAGTCCAGGAAATGCAGAGAGTCCCATACAGGATAAATCCGAAGAGAAACACACCAAGACACATATTCATCAAACTATCAAAAATTAAATACAAAGGCAAAACATTAAGAGCAGCAAGGGAAAAGCAACAAATAACATAAAAGGGAATCCCCATAAGGTCAAGAGCTGATCTTTCAGCAGAAACTCTGCAAGCCAGAAGGGAGTGAGAGAACATATTTAAAGTGATGAAAGGGAAAAACCTACAACCAAGATTACTCTACCCAGCAAGGATCTCATTCAGATTTGACAGACAAATAAAACCTTTACAGACAAGCAAAAGCTAAGAGAATACAGCACCACCAAACCAGCTTTACGACAAATACTAAAGGAACTTCTCTTGGCAGGAAACATAAGAGAAAGAAAAGACCTACAATAACAAACCCAAAACAATTAAGAAAATGGTAATAGGAACATACATATCAGTAATTCCCTTATATGTAAATGGATTAAATGCTCCAACCAAAAGACATACACTGGCTGAATGGATCCAAAAACAAGACCCATATATATGCTGTCTACAAGAGACCCATTTCAGACCTAGGGACACATACAGACTGAAAGTGAGGGGATAGAAAAACATATTCCATGCAAAGGGAAATCAAAAGAAAGCTGGAGTAGCAATTCTCATATCAGACAAAATAGACTGTAAAATAAAGACTTACAAGAGACAAACAAGGACACTAAATAATGATCAAGGAATCAATCCAAGAAGAAGATATAACAATTGTAAATACTTATGCACCCAACATAGGACACCTCAATACATAAGGCAAATGATAACAGCCATAAAAGGGGAAATCGACAGTAACACAGTAATAGTCGGGGACTTTAACACCGCACTTTCACCAAGAGACAGATAATCCAAAATGAAAATAAATAAGGGCATACAAGCTTTAAATGACACCTTAAACAAGATGGACTTAATTGATATTTAAAGGACATTCCATCCAAAAACAACAGAATACACTTTTTTCTCAAGTGCTCATGGAACATTCTCCAGGATAGATCATATTGTGGGTCACAAATCAAGCCTTGGTAAATTTAAGAAAATTGAAATCAAATCAAGTATCTTTTCTGACCACAACGCTCTGAGACTAGATAGCAATTACAGGAAAAAACTGTGAAAAATACAAACACATGGAGGCTAAACAATACACTACTAAATAACCAAGAGACCACTGAAGAAATCAAAGGAGAAATCAAAACACACCTAGAAACAAATGACAATGAAAACATGATGACCCAAACCTACGGGATGCAGCAAAAGCAGTTCTAAGAGGGAAGTTTATAGCAATACAATCCTATCTCAAGAAACAAGAAACATCTCAAATAAAGAACCTAACCTTACACCTAAAGCCATAGAGAAAGAAGAAAAAAAACCCCCGAAGGTAGCAGAAGGAAAAAATCATAAAGATCAGATCAGAAATAAATGAAAAAGAAATGAAGGAAACGATTGCAAAGATCAATAAAAGTAAAAGCGGGTTCTTTGAGAAGATAAACAAAATTGATAAATATTTAGCCAGACTCATCAAGAAAAAGAGGGAGAGGACTCAAATCAATAAAATTGGAAATGAAAAAGGAGAAGTTACAGCAGACACTGCAGAAATACAAAGCATCCTAAGAGACTACTACAAGCAACTCTATGCCAATAAAATGGACAGCCTGGAAGAAATGGACAAATTCTTAGAAAGGTATAACCTTCCCAGACTGAAACAGTAAGAAACAGAAAATATGAACAGACCAATCAAGACCAATCACAAGTAATGAAATTGAAAGTGTGATTAAAAATCTTCCAACAAACAGAAGTCCAGGACCAGATGGCTTCACAGGTGAATTCTATCAAACATTTAGAGAAGAGCTAACACCCATCCTTCTCAAACTCTTCCAAAAAATTGCAGAGGAAGGAACACTCCTAAACTCATTCTGTGAGACCACCATCACCCTGATACCAAAACCAAAGATACTAGAAAAAAGGAAAATTACAGACCAATATAACCGATGAATATAGATGCCAAAATCTTCAACAAAATACTAGCAAACAGAATCCAACAACACATTAAAAGGATCATACACCATGATCAAGTGGGATTTATCCCAGGGATGCAAGGATTCTTCAATATATGCAAATCAATCTATGTGATACATCATATTAACAAATTGAAGAAGAAAAACCATATGATCATCTCAATAGATGCAGAAAAAGCATTTGACAAAATTCAACACCCATTTATGATAAAAACTCCTCACAAAATGGGCATAGAGGGAACTTACCTCAACATACTAAAGGCTGTATACGACAATCCCACAGCAAACATCATTCTCAATGGCAAAAAACTGAAAGCATTTCCTGTAAGATCAGGAATAAGACACGGATGTCCACTATCACCAATATTATTCAACATAGTTTTGGAAGTCCTAGCTACGGCAATCAGAGAAGAAAAAGAAATAAAAGGAATACAAATTGGAAAAGAAGAAGTAAAACTGTCACTGTTTGCAGATGACATGATACTATATACATAGAGAATCCTAAAAATGCCACCAGAAAACTGTTAGAGCTAATCAATGAATTTGGTAAAGTTGCAGGATACAAATTAATGTACAGAAATCTCTTGCGTTCCTGTACACTAACGACGAAAGATCAGAAAGAGAAATTAAGGAAACAATCACATTCAACATTGCAACAAAAAGAATAAAATACCTAGGAATAAACCTACCTAAGGAGGGAAAAGACCTATACTCAGAAAACTATAAGACACTGATGAAAGAAATCAAAGATGACACAGAGATGGAGAGATATACCATATTCTCGGATTGGAAGAATATTGTGAAGATGACTATACTATCCAAAGCAATCAACAGATTCAATGCAATCCCTATCAAATAACCAGTGGCATTTTTTTACAGAACTAGAACAAAAAATCTTAAAATTTGTATGGAGACAAAAAAGACCCCAAATAGCCAAAGCAGTCTTGAGGGGAAAAAATGGAGCTGGAGGAATCAGACTCCCTGACTTCAGACTACACTACAAAGCTACAGTAATCAAGACAGTATGGTACTGCACAAAAACAGAAAGACAGATCAATGGAACAGGATAGAAAGCCCAGAGATAAACCCATGCACATATGGTAACCTTCCCTTTGATAAAGGAGGAAAGAATATACAATGGAGAAAAGACAACCTATTCAATAAGTGGTGCTGGGAAAACTGGACAGCTACATGTAAAAGAATGAAATTAGAACACTTCCTAACACCATACACAAAAATAAACTCAAAATGGATTAAAGACCTAAATGTAAGGCCAGACACTTTAAAACTCTTAGAGGAAACATAGGCAGACACTCTATGACATAAATCACAGCAGGATCCTTTTTGACCCACCTCCTAGAGAAATGCAAATAAAAACAGAAGTAAACAAATGGGAACTAATGCAACTTAAAAGCTTTTGCACAGGAATGGAAACCATAAACAAGACGAAAAGACAGCCCGCAGAATGGGAGAAAATATTTGCAAATGCAGCAACTGACACAGGCTTAATCTCCAAAATTTACAAGCAGCTCATGCAGCTCAATATCAAAAAAACAAGCAACCCAATCCAGAAATGGGCAGAAGACCTAAACAGACATTTCTCCAAAGAAGATATACAGATTGCCAACAAACACATGAAAGGATGCTCAACATCACTAATCATTACAGAAATGCAAATCAAAACTACAGTGAGATAACACCTCACAGACATCAGAATGGCCATCATCAAAAAATCTACAAACAATAAGTGCTGGAGAGGGTGAGGAGAAAAGGGAACCCTCTTGCACTGTTGGTGGGAATGTAAATTGATACAGCCACTATGGAGAATAGTATGGAGGTTCCTTAAAAAACTAAAAATAGGGGCTTCCCTGGTGGCGCAGTGGTTGAGAGTCCACGTGCCAATGCAGGGGACATGGGTTTGTGCCCTGGTCCGGGAAGATCCCACATGCTGCGGAGCGGCTGGGCCCGTGAGCCATGGCCGCTGAGCCTGTGTGTCTGGGGCCTGTGCTCCGCAACGGGAGAGGCCACAACAGTGAGAGGCTCGCGTACCGCAAAAAAAACCAAACCAAACAAACAGACAAACAAAAAACTAAAATTAGAACTACCACGTCCGGGCATATACCCTGAGAAAACTGTAATTCAAAAAGATATATGTACCACAATGTTCATTGCAACACTGTATTTCCAATAGCCAGGACATGGAAGCAACCTAAGTGTCCATCGAGAGATGAATGGATAAAGAAGATGTGACACATATATACAAAAGAATATTACTCAGCCATAAAGAGAAACGAAATTGAGTTATTTGTAGTGAGGTGGATGGACCTAGAGTCTGTCATACAGAGTGAAGTAAGTCAGAAAGAGAAAAACAAATACCGTATGCTAACACATATATATGGAATCTAAAAAACAAAAAAAAGTGGTTCTGAAGAACCTAGGGGCAGGACGGGAATAAAGAGGCAGATCTACTAGAGAATGGACTTGAGGACACGGGGAGGGGAAGGGTAGGCTCGGACGAAGTGAGAGAGTGGCATGGACATATATACACAGCCAAATGTAAAACAGACAGCTAGTGGGAAGCAGCCGCATAGCACAGGGAGATCAGCTCGGTGCTCTGTGTCCACCCAGAGGGGTGGGATAGGGAGGGTGGGAGGGAGACGCAAGAGGGAGGGGATACGGGGATGTATGTATACTGACAGCTGATTCACTTTGTTATACAGCAGAAACTAATGCAGCACTGTAAAGCAATTATACTCCAATGAAGATGTTAAAAAAACCAAAACAAAACAAAAACCATTTTCAGCCGCATAATGTGGCAGAGACCACAGTCGGGAACACGTGGTTTCAAGCTCTGCCATTTACTTACTGTGACACTGATCAAGTTGCTTAACCTCTCGTGGCTTTATTTTTTGTTCCCTCATCATATTACTGGATCATGCCATCTCCAAAGTCGTTTCCAGCTGTAAGTCTCAGATTTCTTTGAATTTATACAGTAATTATCGAAATATAATCATAAATCTTAAATTCTTAAGAGAAGATGAAGCACATCATATTTTCACTTGTGTCAGAGTAGAACCATCACTTTGATAAAGTTCTGAATATACACGATCCTCACTGTTCCCCTTTGAGTCTATGAGAGGGTCAGCCAACTTCTGCTAGAAATCCCATAGCCTAGCTGGTCTAATGTCTCTAAACCAGACTTTGATACAGTCTGTTGAGCAGAGAGAAGCGTAACCAAACCAGACTGGAGTCTCAGTAAGACAAACATGGGTAAATTGTCGGGCTGCACACAGCAAAGCTTATTTCCATGTCTCAACAGATGGTCAGGAAAACAATGTCTTGTTGATCTGGTTGGAACAAATCAGATACAAAAACTCTTCTATATAATGAGGGAGTATGTGAGCAGTTTGTGTATGTTTATCAGTGTGTGCATGTGTATGTGTGTGTGTGTACACAGCATAATGCAGCCCTGAAGGAATAGGAAACACTGAAGCGTAGCAAGAGGAAGGTCTAGAAAAAGTTTTGTAAATAGAATCCTATTTAATGTCAGAGGAAATCAGCAGGGATATATGAAGGGCCTGCAACATGGTCCCAGAATTGTCTAGAAATGAGCAGGTTACGAGTACTGTTCTAATTGTTAATACTTGGTGCATTTTTATTATTTCCATTTGCTAGCATGCCAGTAGACTCCAGGAGCACTTTCTTTGCAGCTGTGTAATATTTTCTGTTTTTCAGGTTATACCGATCAGGCTGTGAGACAATCACAGCAATGTTTGTGATCCCTCTTTCTATTGATTTTGCCCTTGGAACAAATGGAAAAAACCAAAAAGATGAAAACTGAAGTAACAAAGAAACACAAAACACATCAAACGCTCACACAGGTCGCTATACCAACATACAAACTAGGGTTTCTCCACCTCAGCACTAGGGACGTTTTGGGTCAGATAATTTTTTGTTTGGGGGGACTGTCCTCTCTGTATTGTACGATATTTAGCAGTATCCTGGGCGTCTACCCACTATACAACAGCAGCATCCCCCTCACCCAGTTTGACACCAAAGTTTACACTTTGCCAAATGTCCTCTGGGAGGGATGCACATATATATCCTTATATATGGACATATGTATGTACATATGCACATATATTCATGCATATGTATCAGTGACATCACATCTGTATTTGCCTGGCACTTTCAACTTCATGAAATATTTTGTGAACTTTCAGATTTAGAAGGGACTGGGATATCAAGAGTAGCCACATAATTTTATAGATAAAGGAAACTGCAGCCCAGAAACGTAAAATAACGACTATCCACCCAGCCACCGTCATTCGTCTTTTGGTATTATTCACAAGAACACCAGAGCTTAAAGAGATCTCAGCGTCATCAAATCCAGTCCCTATTTTACAGACAATAAAATTAGATCTCTGCTTTTTGTTTTTTCTGCCCTTCTACCCATTCCACTGATCATTTGGATCAACTGCACTAATAGTTTACTGGGTATTCAGTAAATCTTAATTTTATCCTTCAAGGTGATAGAATTTGTGCCCAAATTACTTGAAGAGTAGCTTCACAAAGCATGTTCCCTTTGATTAAGTAAGTGGCAGCAGGTGGAGACAGCTCTAGGCTTGGGTCTCACACTTGCTGAGTTCTACTTAGGACCCATGGCAGCAAGAGGACAATTATCTAGTCAACTGCTGTGGAGGGAACATCATGTCATAAACATGACCAAGTTTACACCATCATAATTAATCAGACAACTGCTCTAGTGTGACGGCAGTTAACACTTCACAGATTTGGAACTGTCTTCTTAGTCCCATAAAACACTGTTACATTAAGGCTGAGTTCTATTTACATAAGCCAAGTCCACATTTGGATGCTAATTAGCAAAATAATACCCACAATGCAATTCCACATATATGTATCGCCTCAGGGTGGAAATACATTAAATAACATATTAAATGAAATAGGATTGTGTCAATATATTTGCTATAGAAGAATACTTAAAATCCCTTATTAAAAAAAAATCAGACTCTTCACATTTTTTAAAGCTGTCCTAAAATTACTGTCTTTTAAAAATGTAGCTTTTGGGGACTATCAAGACAGGACTATACAGACTATATAAAGAACTACTTTAAAAGAGCAAAGAGCAGAGCTGCTCTGTGCATTAATTGCATGTAAATATATGTCAGGAGTTTGAAAGGGGCTGAGTGCAGTTTGCAAAGTACATGCTAGTACAGGGTTTTCAGCCATCATGATGTTATATCACCTTCTTATGTTTGACAGCAGAAATAAGACATTCGTACTTCTAGGTGACATGCATTTTGCTATTCACAACCCAAGGCTCTCATTTTCTATCACCATTTGAATTATTAGTTTCACAGCATTTGAGGATTCCCGAGTTTCAGTACATATTGATTTTTTTTTTTTGCGGTACGCGGGCCTCTCACTATCGTGGCCTCTCCCGTTGCGGAGCACAGGCTCCGGACGCGCAGGCTCGGCGGCCATGGCTCACGGGCCCAGCCGCTCCGCGGCATGTGGGATCTTCCCGGACTGGGGCACGAACCCGTGTCCCCTGCATCGGCAGGCGGACTCTCAACCACTGTGCCACCAGGGAAGCCCACATATTGGTTTTTTACTTACCAACATTCATATACCAAAGCAATTATTATTGTGCATCAGAATGATAATAAACCTGATTTTAAAGCACGAAGGTAAAAAATCTGTATTTGTCTGGAATGAAGTATTTTTAAATCTGAGAAAGTCAATTATTATTCCAAGAGCAATCATGACATGGGTAAGAAATGAGCGATCCAAGAGAGGGGAAGGTGCAAAGGAGGCATTTACCAGGCACTGAGGGAAAAGTGAACGAGGATAGATGTCCAGTTAGAACTCAACTGGCAACTCAAATGTCTGCTAGGTATCACTGATAAAGGTCAAGGGGAACAGAGTTATGACAGTGAACTTTAAAAATACTGACAGGAAACAAGATTACTCGTTTCCATGTACCTTGCCTTGCTATTCATAAAACCAATAGTCCCTTCACAGAAAGGTTTATTGATTTACACAGACACTCATTTGTCATATCCTGTAGAGTACGTTAAAAGCTGCCCAAGTATTTCAAATATACTCTGCAAATTTGCTTTCTCACCTGTGTGTAGTCTGGGATATTGGCTCTAAGATCATTTTCAATATGAAGGGCTTGATTCAAGAGAAAGTCGGCAACTTAACAAACATGTAGCTTTGAGACCCCTCCCTGATGGCTTATTGAGAAGTTGCTCTCATTGTTCATGGACACTAATGGGGAATTCATCGTGTAAGAGGATGGCAACCACTGGATGCAGACGGGATTCACCAAGGCGGACAAGACATGCTCATTGTCTTGTTCATCCCCATGAAATTCCCTGACTTCCCTTGTAGTTTGTCGTTTTCACCTGCTTGTGACTGTTTGGTGCCAGGCCCAGCATTACGAGGGGGAGGCAATATGGAGTCGCGGATGCCGGGGAGGAGGGCGACGTGGGTGTGAATTCTGGTTCCATAATTTATTAGCACTCTCACCCTGGGCAAGTCACTTACCCCCTTTACCACTCAGATTCCTCATCTATAAAATGGGGGTATAAATAATACCTGGATCACAGGTCATTGCGAGGCTCAAATGAGATAATATATGGAAAGCACTGAAGAAGATGCCTGATTCCCAGTCATGCTACATTGTAGAGCTGTAGCCACCTGCCACCTGTGACTATTCATATTTAACTTAAATTAATTAAAATGAAAAATTCAGGTCCTCAGTCACACCGGCCACACTTCAAATGCTCAACAGCCATGTGGCTAAGTGGCTACTGTATCAGCACAGATAAGAGAATATTTCCAACATTACAGAAAGTTCTACTGGACAGCACTATTCTAGAGGTTGACATATTTTTATATTCATTAACTAATCTTTTACAGGCATTATGATTTAATCTGGGGCACAGGCCCATGCTTGATAGTCAATGAAAATTAGTGAATGTGCTGACTTGAGAAATACATGTTGACAGACCTCAACTCATTATATTTTTCTTACACTTTTTTCTTCCAAATCCTGTTTTCATCTTCATCTCAATTTGTCCTCATAATATCCTTGTGAGGTAAAATATGTTAGACATTCATCATTTTCGTATCATAGAGAAACAGATACAAGGAGAGTGTCTATGTTCATATGAGCAAACAATGTCTATCCCTTGGAGAGTTTTGAGAATAAGAAACTAATAAAGTAAGGGATATTACACTCAGGAGGAATGGAGTTCTTATTTTTCCTGACTCAAAATTAGTAAGAGTTTATCGGAAAAAACATGGAAAAGATACACAAATATGAAGAAAACAAAAATTGCTCAACATAACACAACCCTTAGCCACCATTAGTGTTACGTTGTCACTTTCCAGAAGTATAAAATATATATTGTATATTACAGTTCATTTATTAGGTGACAATTTTGCTTTCACTTAAAACAGAGTGGACATCTTCTCACTCCATTAAAAATTATTGGGCAACATATTTAATGAATGCACAAGAGTTTATTATGGGGATATGTTACAGATTAGTTAAACATTTCCCATATTTGCTATCGAAAATAATGTTGCAAAGACTGTGCTTAAACATAAATTTCATTTTAAATCATGGATTATTTCTTTGGGATGCAGCCCTGGAAGTAGAATTACTGGGTGAAAGCCCTAGAATGTTGTCAGAGGTTCCTGATACGTTATTACCACTTGGCCTCCTGGAAAGGCTTTATCAATTTTCACTTCCCCAGGAGTAAATGTGTCACCGCAGCTTCTCCAGTGTTGATTAGTACCTTCTAAACATGTTGCCAGTTTTGCAGGCAAAACATACTTTTGTTATTTCATGTTTTATATCTTTCATTACACATAAGGCTAATTTTCTCCCTGTGTTTATTAGCTAAAGGTATTTTCTATTCTGTGAATTGTCTCTTCATATCCTTTGCCCAGATTCTTGTCACAATGTTTTCATTATGGATTTATATTAAATCTTCATATATTGAGAATAGCAGAAATTGTTGTAGTTCTGAAATCTTTTTTCTTCTCCTGTCTTTTAATTTTGTTTGTGATATTTTCATCTTCATAACTTTTAAATGTTTACGAAGTCCAATAAACCTCCTTTCTCCTTTGTGATTTCCTTCATTGACTTTAAATTAGAAAGTCCTTTTCCCAATGGAGAGCAATTAAATAGTCACTTTTGTTTTCTTCAATTTTAATAATGTTTCAATGTGCTTTTTTGGGTACATTTACCTCTTTGACCCATATGGGATTTATATTATGTTATGCTGTCAGGTAAGCATCTTATTTTCTTTCCAAATAGTGATAAAATGGTTCCAGAACACTTACAGAATCAGCCTTTGTTTTCTGGTTGATATGTGATATCCCTTTTATAAGCATTAAACATTTAAAATGGTAAGGTCTACTGCCACATAACTTGCACTGTTTTATCCATCTACCTGATGTAGAATAATAACCACACTGCTTTAAATGACATGAGTCCATACCATTTTAATATTAGAGCAAGCCAACATTTGTTATTCCTTTTATTTTTAAATATTTCTTGGTTTTTCTTCTATATGATCTATAGAACCATTTTAAACTTTTGTTAAGTTCTTCCCATTTGCCTCCTATTATCCAATTGATTTTGATTTCTTTTAGAATTTAATTCAACCTCAAATTATTCTGGGAAGAAGTATCAGCTTTGCAATGTTTAGCCTTTCCATCCAGGAACATGGTATGTCTCTTTATTAAATTCTTTATTTATCTCAATAAGTTCAATAATTTCCTTTAAAATGGTTCTGCACTTTTCTTTAAATAGTATTTTAAGACATACAGTTATGTACCAAATTTCCTCCAATTACTTTTGAACCATTATTCCTCATTGACAGAAAAGTACTGATTTTTGTAATACTTTTATTGAACTCTTTTATTAATTCTAAGGTTTTTTCCAGTTGATCTTCTCAAGTTTGTAATGTAGATAATGCCACTTGCAAATAATAATTGTTTTCCTCCTTTTCCATAACCATGGTTTTATTTCTGATTCACATACAGGTATCCCCTGGATTCTGAAAGCTCCCTTTATACTACTGTGGTTTTATGAAACGCCTACATTAGTACCTATTTCCATTAACCAGAAGAAATTCAAAGAGGACTTTTGCTTTTACAAAAAAAAGGTGAAAAACAAAAACAGCATTCAGCGTTTGTTTTGCAGCAAGAAAGTCATTATAGAGGTGCCATGCACCCCAGTAGGGAGAATGGCCCCGGCAAACTTCTTCCCCAGAAACTACATTCAGCATCTGAGCCTCAAGCTGCCATAGCTTTGAACTGTGTGAGCATGTGTGGTTTTTCTGGATTTATTCTGTGCATCTGTTAGCAAGGTATGTCCTAAGGTAATTGCTTCTTCACTTTACACCATTTCGACTTACAAAGGATTTCATAGGAACACTCTACTTTCAGATAGCAGGGGAAACCTGTATTAAAGAATGAGGCAGAACTTCCAAAATGTTAACGAAGGCTTGCTAATCACTGGCACTATGGTTCCTGACTACAGTTTAATATCTACAGCATATTTTCCTACTGAGAGTGATATTGGCTACCAAATTAAGATATTCTTTATCCTATTAAGGAATTATACATTAACTTTTAATTTTCTAAGAGTTTAAACAGGAATTGGTTTGGAATTGACTGAAAGACTTTTGATCTATAATTTTCTCTATGCTGGAGTATGGTTTTCCTTGTCAGATTTGCATATTGTTTCTCCCTATTCTAATTTCTGGACTAACAGAACAAGAAAATTATCTAATGCTTGAAATTTTACAAGAATTTGTCTATAGACCATCTGACTAAAGAGACTGAATTCTGATTAACTAGATGAGGGATAATCAGTTGTTAATAAAAGTGCCAACAATATTGTAGACGCAGGTGGTCATTTTCCAGATGAGGGATTATGGCGTAAAGAGGGAAGGGCTCTTGGAGTTGTCATCACGCTGCAGAAGCGATATGGACCCAAATTTGGTTTGGATGTTGACACTGATGATGCTACATATACACCAAGAAGGTAGAAACAGGTTTTTTTACTCAATAATGTGGCTTTCTGGGGAGATGAGAGAAGTCTTCCAAGTAGGTCTGAAAATGGCTTGGGAAAGCCAGAGCTCACGTGGTTTGAGCTTTCCGACAGCGCCGAAGGAGGGAACACTGGGGATTTTTTTAATCACCTTGCTCAGATGTGGGACAGAAGGGGAAAGGAGAGTAGTGGGATTGGAAGGCTGTCAGCAAACATCCAAAATGGAGTCCATGTCTTTCTTACAGTCCAGGTGGAGGGAGGAGCCGAAGAACACTGACTTTTTTTTTTTTTTTTGCGGTACGCGGGCCTCTCACTGCTGCGGCCTCTCGCGTTGCGGAGCACAGGCTCCGGACGCACAGGCTCAGCGGCCGTGGCTCACGGGCCCAGCCACTCCGCGGCATGTGGGATCGTCCCGGACCGGGCCACAAACCCGTGTCCCCTGCATCGGCAGGCGGACCCTCAACCACTGCGCCACCAGGGAAGCCCAAGAACACTGACTTGATGGTGAAGAGGAAGGGAATTAAAGTTGATGGCAGGTGACCTCAGGAGCTTGGGAGGTGGTAAAACAGCAACTCTCCTCCATATTCAAAAGTGCACAATGGATAAGGGATTCAGAGTACAAAGGAATTTTTGTTCTTGACAGGTGTTACTTGAATGATTTACTATTTTGAAAAACATTTACTCAATTCATACTATGTGCGAGGAATTGTGACTTTTGCGCTGTAATCAATATATTTGTTATCGAAATTCCAAAAGGCTATTTCAAACATTGGAGAGTAGAAATAAAGAACGTAGCCACTTCCTAGCATTATAGCTCACATTCTGGTAAACAGAATTACCTAGAGTAGAACTGCAAAATCTAAATGAATAGGCTTCTACCGGCAGAGGTAACTGAATCAACAGTGACTAGCACATAGTATAATTCATTAATAACATCAATAGCTGAATTTACTATGTGCCATACACTTTGTATGCATTAGCTCATGTAATCTTCAAAGCAACCTTATATGTTGGTACCATTATCACCTCCCCCCAACACACACACTTTATAAAAGTGGTGTTCTATGAGGCTAAGGTATTTACTTAAGATCAGAGAAACAGTAAAGGAGGCGTTACGTTTTGAACCTAGATCCTTTGGATTCCAAAAGCACCATTTGCTTTTACGCACTGGGCTGCACAGAATATTCTGCCTGTGAACCTACACAATTATAGTATTGTGGTTCACAGTGCGGGGGTGTGAGGTCATTTGCATCTCAGCTGCCATTTGCTAGCAATTTCAGCATATTTTAAAAATTCTGCCAGTTAGTTTCCTCGTCTATAAAACTGGGATAATAACAGTACCTATTTCCTAGAACCTCAAGAAGATTAAATGATACAACATATTTAAAGAACTCAGTATACTGCCTAGGACACATTATATACTTAACCTAGGTTAACTCTTTTTATTAATAAGGCCATAAGCATAAACATTAATGTTTACTTGGGAGTAGTGACAGAATATTTAGAATAATATATAAAGAAATACAAATACCTAGGAACTGAAAAACGCTTTTTTCCCATCCTCAACTCTAACCAATTATCACCCAACAAAAGTTAGGCATTTCTGAGGTTGAATAAAGACTTTTCCCAGTTAACCTGAGGCTTTGCTTAAAAGATAAACAATCTTGAGTACATACCAGGCTCTAACTTGGGGGCTTCAGAGGTTCAGATCACTGGGGCAAAAAAGCCTTCAGGTCTTCTTACCAGTAATTTAGAGAAGTCTTCTCACTTTAGCCCAGAAGTATAATAAACCTTCACCTTAAGATGCCTAATTTACTTTTAGAGACTGTGTTCACATCCTCTTCTTTGTAAGAGGGAAAGATACTTCCTACTCCACAAGCCTGAAGCTATCACTGACATTAAGTAAGAGGCAGCATGGCTGCCCCACCATAAGCCTCTTACCCTGGGAGAACACATTTTAGAGCCAACTAGCTAAATCTCCTGTTTAATGTAATCACTCTTTATAAAGCCTCACACTTGGTCAATGCTTTTATATACAAAAGGTTGTTAGCTCTAATAAGAAGCTCATCCTATTCCTGGACACCTCTAATTGTTATAAATTCTTTCTTTAGATTAGATTTTCATCCCTAAAACCTTTACTCATTAACTCCTTTTTGCCTTAAGAGCTATATTAAATAGATATGGTTCCACAGAAAGTTCTTTAAATATTTACGGATCTAAATGATTTCTTCTTGATTTTTATTTCTCAAATTAAGTAGCTGTGGCATGACTTTCTCTCCATCTTTTCCTACAGGATGTTTCTTTTTAAATTTTATTTTTTAAAATTTTATTGGTGTACAGTTAATTTACAATGTTGTGTTAGTTTCAGGTGTATAGCAAGTGATTCAATTATACATATACATATCTACACAAGATGGTTTCGATGCCTCACCGTCTTGTTGCCCTTTCCCCCCCCCCCCAAGTCAGCACTCTGATTTGTCAGTTTCTCTCTTGAAATGGGACTGTCCGAAACCAAACCCTTTAAGATGTGGTCTGAGCAGGGCAGAGTGCGGCAGGGCTAATAACAGTCTTTGCAAAGGACATTGTCCTTTTATTGAGCATCTTCTGACTGTCTTAGCGTTTAGTGCATTCCTGACTCATACTGAGCTGATCTTCAACCACTCTCCCAAGTTTTTTTTTTTTAATACTAATTGCTTTTAAGCCTCCTGATCTAATACATTGAGTTTTTTTTAGCCGAATATGCAGGAAATTTTATTCCTGTTAAACTTTACCTTGTTTATTACAGCCCACTGTTCCAGGATGTTAAGGGAATCATAGGATATTTAGAATTCTGACTGACAGAATCACAGTTATTACTCCTTCCTAGTTTGTATGATCTTCACATTAAAAGCCTGACTTTTCATCTTTTTGTCATCAGTAAAATATAATGAGTAACGCTGTTCTCAAGGTGGAGCTCTGTGGTATAATTCTGGAAAGACTCCTCTAAGTTAATTAGTCATTATCTGGCCGTATCTGTGTACAATGGGACAGCTGATTATGCATCTATCCAACTGAGCGGTCCGCCAACACACATTTCTTCATACTCTCTGAACATTATCATGAGTCAAAAAATAGATGCTCTGTTGAACTCTTGATGCAACCAAGTTATGGCATCTCCTGACTAATAGTTGTTTTCTTAATCTATTAAAAAAGAAAATACCTTATTTTTCGTGAGCCTACGCTGGATCTTAGTGATTATGTCTTTCTTTGTTATTTGCTCCTTTCTAGAAATTTCCCAGGCACCAATTTCAAGCTTCCTGTATTATGGTTTTCAGAATTATTTCTGTTATAAAAATGAGGACTGTATTTTTCCATTTCTGATCTTTTAGCTTATCTCCTATATGCCATTTCCATGGAGATTATCAACAGTGGTTCTAGAATAATATCCAGTACTTGGTATTTAATTTATCTGGGCTGGGGGATAATGAGTCATCTAGAGTAGCTAACTGCTTATACTCTATTGCTTCATCAATCTTGGGCATAATTCACCCCATTGGGATAATTACCCCATCCTTCCTAATGTGAGGAACACTTTACAGAAACTACAGACAGAAAACAGGAGGTGACTAGCTTTTCCATTTACTGTTCCTGCTGCTATAACTGCTGCCATTTTCATGATGTTACCAAAAAGTCCAAGTGGTTGAGGAATCATATATTATTTTTCTTCTTAGAAAGACAACAATAGTAGTAGGCTTTTAAAAAGCCCTCACCCAATGTGCTAGGCCTTATTAAATTTTTTATATGAAGTTATCTCATTTATTATTCACAATAAACCTATGATGGTAGTACTACTATTATTCCCATTTTACAGATGAGAAAGTTTACAATCAGAGCAGTTAAGGAACCTGCCCTAGGCATAGCTAGGAAGACGTGGAGTCAATATTCAGGTGGAGGTGTTCCTGATACCAGCAACATTATTATACCATAAAATTATACCATAATGTTAACCACTATGCTCCACTGAAATTCACTTTAAAAATGTAAATTTGATCGATACTCTTAACTTTTTGGTAAATTTTGGTCCATTACTGACGTTTGTATTCAATGATGCTATTCTTTTAAATCTGTCCCTATCGTATATTTTAATACTCCTTCCTTCTAGTGAATGCTCACGTCCATTAAAGATCTGATTTTATCCCTGAACTCCCTGGGAGATAATATTATACTTTAATATCTCACCGTGACCTTCCCATTTGCCCTACTGAGGTTGAAGAGGCTCACGACGAGTGTGTGTACACATGCACACACACATGCAAAGGCTGCCACTGTCTTTGAAGCACTGCCCACATGATGGGCATACTGCCTGTTACTCTGCTAAGTGGACTCCATAAGAAGAGAAAGGCCCTGCTTCCCATCTTTGAGTGATAATGGAGAAGTGTGTCCACAGCACACTACAAAGTGGAAAGATTTATTAGTCCCTATTACACGTCTGTTCTGCTTCCCTGCTGGCTCCTGTCAACGCTGGGGCTGCTGATTAACGCCCCTCCCAGCCTCTCCAAGCTGCCTGAGATCCCACCATTTGCTGCTTCTTGCCGGTGGTTGGGGGCATGACCTGGCTAAGCTGGTGAGCCAGAGCTATTTGCAGAAATGACCAGCCTGTACTCAGGTTGGTCATAAAAGCTAACTAGAGAAATAGCCAGGTTAGGAAAGAGCGCACGTGCTTACCTATTCAGCAGAGGCCTAGCTGGACAAATCCTTCTGTCCAAGGTCAGATGCTGGCCTGAGGTGACCAGGTGGTAGTGACAGAAACAGGCAGCCTGGGGCCCACCTACAGGCCTATACAGGTGTTGCGCCTGCAGTCACCCAAGCTCTCTGTGACACGATGCCCTTCAGAAAAGGTCACCATATCCGAACTCAGATGTGGTTTCCAATCATGACAGAGCCCCAAATTCAGGTACTCTAAAATTCTTAGTAAAAACAACCCTTAAACATGTTTTACCCCCCAGATACGCTTTCGGAGATAATCAAGTCTATGACTTCCAAGCAATAGGGGGACTAGAGTGAATTTTGTGCCGCTGATCCCTGGCCTGGCACATAACTACCCTGCAGTTAAGCACAGATCAGACTAAGACAAAGTGTTCAAATAAAGAATCCCTCTAAAAAGGTGATTCAAATGAACTTATTACAAAATAGAAACACACTCACAGACTTAGAAAACAAACTTTTGGTTACCAAAGGGGAAAGGTCGGCACAAGGAGGGATAAACTAGGAGTTTGGGATTAACAGATACACACTACTATATATAAAATAGATAATCAACAAGGACCTACTGTAGAGCACAGGGAACTCTACTCAATATTCTGTAATAACCTATATGGGAAAAGAATCTGAAAAAGAATGGATCTATGTATATGTATAATAATCACTTCGCTGTACACCTGAAAGTAACACAACATCGTAAATCAACTATACTCCAATATAAAATAAAAATTAAATTAAAAAAAAAGGCTGTAGACGGAACGCTCAGAGCTTTTCAGACTAGCTAGGGTCAACATTCTTTTTTTTTTTTTTTTTTGGCTGCATGGCGCTGCTCACAGGATCTTAGCTCCTGGACCAGGGATCCAATCCGTGCCCCCTGCAGTGGAAGCACAGACTCCTAACCACTGGTCTGCCAAGAAATCCCCCAGCAGTCCAGTTTTAGAACCTTCAGTCCTTCGTGGACTGTTCACAGGGTGTCCATAATTTCACTGCTACTTTTTCAGTGAACGTGCTGATATCTTATTTCTTAAAGACTAGGTAGGGTGAAAATAGATACTGCCCTGCTTCCTATTTTCCTTTGATGCTGATTTGCTTCCTTAAGTTTTCCTTTACTTCCAGACCAGGAATCAGATCCTTCCAGATGCTCAGAATTAAGTGCATAGTAGCCAACCCTTCACCGATCTCTCTGCTTTCAGAGAGGGGAAACTACTTCCAGGACAAGTCAAGAATTTATCAGATGCACCGCTTTCAACAACCTGAAACTTTCAGCACGTGCTCAGATAACTGAAATCCCACATCACTACTTCTATTGAGGGTTCCTTTCAAAGCAGATGAGATTAATCATCCTCCACCTGCATACTCTGGCTTTAGCCTTCTCTCTCATCCTTCCTGGTATGTGCTGTACAATTGTATGCAACCGGTTTCTGAATGCAGCTCCACAAATTTCTTGTTCACTTTCGAACTTGACTTTTATCCCTGAGGGATGTTTCAAAATACTCAGTTTTAACAAGCTAATCACTGAGTATGCTGCCTTTAAATAAGCTATTGCGGTTCCTTCCCTAGACTCAACACTTAGAGCTGGGCTATGCCCCGGAGATGGTACAGCTGAGTCATTAATGAGGATGAACCATGTATCAGATGCCTACAGTTAGCACAGAAATGTCATGTGGTAATCATGCAGGCCTAGCTTACAAATTAAAAAAAAACAGAGGCCTTAACAAATGAATAATACAAACACAGATCTGACCATATTAAGGCCACGTAGTGGCTCACAGAATAGATGGCCTGGGCCTGACATAATTTATTAGCTGTGTGATCTTGGGCAAGACATTTAACGTCTCTGTCTCAGTGTAAAGTGGAGGCCGTAAGAGCAGCCACTAAAAAGTTTTGCCAAGAGTAAAAAAAAGAGGTGAAAAGTACTTAGAACATGTTTGCTACATAGTTACTTCTCAGTAAATGTTAGCTCTCCTTTACATTTTCATTATTATTTATAAACCAGTGCTTTTCCCACAAAGCTGGTTAGGCATTATAGATGTGAATGACCATTTTTGGGGGTAGAGGCTTATTGATATTGAGGCTCTCGACTGGGTCCTGTGGCTCTGCATCCCACCAAAATGCCTCAGACAGTGGCCTTGTACATCGTGAGTTTATAATAAACATTTGTTGACCGAATGTTTGAATAAACAGCCTTCAGTTTTTAATACATCCATGTTTGGAAATACCTACAAAAAACAGGGCTGGTATTGACTGCATAGAGAAAATTCTTGTCATAATTTTCCACTCTCTTTATCCTCTATTAGCATACTTATCCTCGTTTTCAATCTACAAGGAAATCTGAAAAATAATGGAATTCAGATTTATTTATGAAAACGAATCTGCTTTTTCATTTAGCCCAATGCGCCCAGTTGGTAATATTTCCCTTTTAAGATTCTTAAAGTAAACATATAGTTAAAATTTGAACCAGTTTAATACACCTTGAAAAGTACGTGTAAGAGTCTTAATCGCTTTCTTCTAGGCATACATCAATTCCTACACATAAAAATGCAGCACTGGGTGACAGCAGTAAGCCAAATCCCTTTCAAATAGTACATCTGTGTGAATACTAGCTGTCCATTATGTTTCTTAAAATCTAGGAGGCTGAATCGTATTTGTGAAAAGAAACTTTTTAATAACATGTAAAAAGCCTAATTCTCATGCACAGGGAAAAAAAAGGCAGAGAAATAGTTCTCTTTTAATGAATACAAAACCTTCCCACATGCTTCAAAACAGTAACATTTTATGTTAATATAACTCATGATGCAGTATTTTATTATATAAAATTTGATAAAAAAAAGAATGAAGTGTAAAATCTAAGAAAAATGAGAGAGGAAATTTGGGGAATTGTAAACTTCTACCTGAAAAAGGAGGTTGGTTATAAGTGCTGACATAGTTCTGCTTTCCCTTTGGCCCACCCTCACAAATATTCTCATGGAGTAATACTACCTTTAAAATATAAACCCAAAGCACCGTCCATCACATTTTACCTAAAGTAGGTTTCAGAGGTCTAGCTCTATAAAAATAATAATGATCATGATGACGATGATGAATTACAAAACTAAAATGAAGTCATACTTGTGTTATCACACGTGTCAGCAACTCTTTTCATATAGGGTCCCAACATTTTATGTCAGAGATGCTCATTGAAAATTCAAGTAAGTATATTCCCCCCCAATGGTTTCTAGGAGAGCTACAAAAATGTTCTCACTGGTGGTCAGGGGAACTGAGTCCTAGAACTGACTTCACTAATAAGCTGAAGTAACCTTGCCTGTATCTCTTCTCTATTCCTGGGTCTCTACAAATTGAAAAGAACAGAATCAGAACCAACCAATTTATATGTGCCCCTACCTACTTAATTCTGAAATTCAACTTCTGAATCACATTTGGAATCATCACTACTATTTTTCATTGGACTTAAATTATAATTTTCTCAAGAGTATAATCTTGATCTTATTTCATCTTTTACTTCTTTAGAGGGGTTGGGATAACATCTATTTGTAGTCTGGATATAGTAGTATATGGCCTCCTTTCTGGGGTAATCAAATTGAAACACTCCATTTTAGGTCTCAATTCTCTAACGCAAGCATGACGTAACGGTGAGACTGGAGGAGACTCGACAGCAATGGCGACTGATGTTTATGACATGATTTCCACGTACCTCTGTGTTAAGTACTGCTCTAAGCTCTTTACATGCTTTATTTAATCCTCACAGTAATTCAGGGAGCTAGAAACTCCCTATCATCCCTGTTCTATAGATGAGAAAGATGAGGTATAAGGATATGCAGTGACTCATCCAAGGTAGCTAAAATGCAGAATCTATCCTCCAACTCTAGTGGCCTTTATGAGACTAGCAAACTGCTCTTAAATCTAGCAGGAAAAAGGCCTTCAGTGGTCTTCAGTGTTTTGTTAAGATTTTCGCAAACAGCTGTTTTGTCTTAATTTTGATCGTTTACGTATAAGATACATATATTATGTTGCTCATTATAAGTAATGTATGTTGCAAGTACATTTTGCTGCTATACAGCAAAGGGCATGAAAACAACAGTGTTGAGTCTCAGGCAATGGGGCCCTTTAACTGCCAGGATGGGTGACTTTTGGCTTGTCCTTTAATCCGCTGGGATAGTTTGCTCATTTGTTATAAAAACTGGATGTTTTAGCAAAGACTTCTTTCTGCTGTAAAATTTATAATCTATGATTATTTTTATTTGCTGACAAACCCGAAGAACAAACATAAACAAGGTCAATATAGAGCAGAATATGAATGAATGTTCTCTTGACTGGCTCCAGACAAGGGAACATAGTCCCGCAGGAGCCCCTGCGTCCATTTGCAGATGAGCGGCTTAAATATCCAGTCCCTGGGCTCTTTACTGAAGGCATGTGAGACACAGGCCTGTGACTCTCATTCCTTTTAATGTGTCTTTGAGCTACAAACCATAAGACTTCCCTCCAATCACTCTGCTACTTTACTCTAAATTCAACTTACATCATTTCATAAATTTAGTTTCTCTGGGGATCTTCCTCCCCGTCTGCAGGACAACCAGTTTAAATCATCCTTACATCATCACGTTAAACACTAGCTACCACTGGCTGCGAGCGCAGCCAAGAAGTGTATTATACCAAGTCTTAAAACGCAGTCCATGCCTTTTTAATTTTACCGTCAAATCAGAGATAGCTATTTTAATCATGAAGGATTTAATAAGATTACCTTCTAAACTAATGGACTATAATGGGTTCTTTAAATTTTGCATGTAAAACCCCCTGGGATGGGAAACTTTCAATTTCTCCTTAATAACTCATCACTATAAATCAGATTCCTTTAGTATACTAGTACACGCCAATGCTGTCAGGTGCTTAGAAAGAACTTGTACCATTTTCCTCCTGATGTTTCAGCCAGAAGGAGAGGCTGGTTTATTACTGAAAGGTAGTACTCAAAGCAATTTCATTTTATTTCCCTCCACAGAAGATATCAGATATTTAAGCACTCCCATAAAAGATCTACCTTAGATATTTCGTAATGACCTATTTCTTGAAGATTTTGTTGGCTTCTCTCTTGCCAGAGGAAAAAAAATTTTTTTTCTAAGTAGGTTTTAAGTCTGTCATGGTACATTCATTGTGCGTTTTATAATATAATACTGGGTTTTTCATAGCCACTAAATATTAACAGTAGAATACATTCATTGGATCATTTCCCCTCCAATTAAAATGTTACACTAATAATGATCATGGTGATGACACGATCAGTAATGATAATGGCAATGCCACTATAAAATAACAACATTGACTTATTTTTGGTTGCTCGCCAAAGCTTTGTACTTATATAGATTTCTAAAACAAGAAAGAAAAGGATGATAAAATACAAGTTGACTCAAAGGTCAGTATAATGTAAATAACAATGCTATCTGAAGATCCCAAGTTTAGAAAAAGCCATGAAAAGAAATTCCTTCCTGAATATTGCACAGTTAATCACAATCTGGTGCATAAAGGTCTCCTGTAGTGAAAGGTCTACACGATGCCAAATATCAGGACGAAAACTCAAAGATGTTCTCAACGATTCATTTTTCAAATATCTGATTTCAAACAAGACACATATTCCCCATTCATTCAGAGTTGGCACCATGTTAAGTCATGAATGGTCTGGATTAACCTCTTCTTTAACAATGAAAGAATCTAATGTTTCATTTCATGGGCCTACAACCTACAGTCAAAGAGGGGAATAGAAATTGTCAAGCTTCCTTATTTCAACTTAGCCCATATGACCGTTCATATGGCAAAGCAGATTTGCAGTGACAAGAGAAGAAACGGATTTCCATGCATGGCTGGACCGCTGCTAGAGCACTTTTGGACTGGGAGGTGGAGAAGGGAGAAAAAAGTGCACTTACAGGCAAAGTGCTCCAGGACTGTGTTTACTTCAGCTACAAATTCATCAGTTACCATGCCACTGGGAATCCCAAGATTATAACGCAGCATGCAACAGAAGGATGTTGAGGGGCAGAGTCCCTGGTAGAGAATGTTTCTGTCGATTCGTTGTGAATGTGTGCTCTGCACAGTAGCGCGCAGAGCCTGCCAGAGCTTGGGCACCCGGAGAGAGGTGTGGGTGGGAACGGCTGCTGATGGGGAATCATTCACTGAACACATCACACCAACTAGCTAAAAGCTATCAAGCCAAGAAATTAATGTGAACGCCAATCACAGGATTAACTCTACAACATTTGACGCAAAATCAGGAGAAAGATGATGGTATAGCTTCTGAAAGCAAATATACTTGATCTTAAAGAAATCAGATCCAGTGAACAACAGGAAGAAGGGGCAAGACCAAGAGGAGAAGATAAGAGAGAGAAGGACAGAAAAAGACAATAAAGACGACAAAGGAACGAAATAAAGAGAGGGAAGAAAAAATATGATCCCTAGCAGATGTATACCTCTCACAATACCACGCATCAGCTCCAGGGAAATTTAGGGTTTATGTGAAATACGGAAATTTGTCTCCAAGTCTGAAGATGCTGAGTCTAAATGACCTCACATGTAGCTCCCTCATGGGCAGAAAGCCCCAGCAAAGTTATGAAGAGAGGCCAAGCCTGGCCTGTGTTTCTCTCCCTTGGGTATGAATGGGCAGGAAAGGTGCCCTTGGGGCCAGGGGGCCAACACTGGTTACAGTGCAAGCTGTTGGAATGAATCAATTTAAAATCCAAGTAGCAAGTGTGTTGTTCCTTGGCTATTATATACCTAGCAATACCAGCTGAGTGACGTTCCAGGTCCCACCATGGCCATCCTTTTCCCCTTATCATGACGGACTTCTTGCTAATTTCTAAAAGAATTAAATTCCTGATGCTAAGTCATGGAAGGAGCCTCATGTGGTATATGGATGCCGGTTCTAACGTCAGACAGTTCATAACCCAGTTTTACTACTTATTAGCTCTGTTAACTGGACCAGGTTCCCTACCCTCTCTGAGGTTTGCTGCTCTCACATGCTACAACCATCTTCAGTCATACTCCTTCTTTGACTATGGATTGAGCACTCTCAATCCGTTGATTGCTTATGAAGTTAGGCACCTAGAAGAGGGTCTCCTTTTGTTTACAGATCCTGTCAAAAATGGGGGGAGGGGCCAGGGTCAGGGCCAGGAATTAAGAAAGTCCTTAAAAAAATCCATGTGAAAATGTTTGCTAATCATATATCTGATAAGGAGTTAATACCCAGGATAAAGAACTATAACTCAACAACATAAAACCAACGAGTCAGATTAAAAAAAACAGGCAAAGGATTTGAATAGACAGTTCTCCAAGGATGATATACAAATGACTAACAAGCATACAAAGAGATGTTCAACATCACTAACCACTAGGAAAATGCAAACCAAAATACAGCGCGATATCACCTCACGCCCATTTGAATATTATTACTAGCAAAAAAACAAGTGTTGCTAAGAATGTGGAAAGATGAATGGAGAAAGAGCCTTGATTCTAATGACATTGTCCGAGTCCATGAACACAGCTATGCAGGGAGTTACTTCTGAGCAAACACATTGCCCTAATGGCTCAAGGAGTTTGAGTCGGATTTTCTGCCATTTGTAACTAAGAGAATTTTTACTAATACTACACTTAAGAGGAAAAGCATGTTCTAGGAAGAAAGAATTGTATGTGCAGAAGCTCAGTGGCCAGGACACCAAGGCCCATCCTTAGGTCACAGGTCTCTAAGACTAGAGAGTAGGTGTGAGGAACGATTTGGAGAAGAAGCTAGAAAGCGTTTTCTAATCCAATGTTGCTCTGCTAGAGCCACTGTAATAAAATGTAAATTTGATCTCAGAATTCCTCTCCCTTGCTTAAAATACTTTAACAGCATCCCAAAGGTTTTAGCATGAAGTTCAAACCCATTAGCTTGCCGCCCAAGGCTCTTGACGACCTGCTTGCTCCTTCTCTTTCATCTCCTACATCTCTCCCACAAGTCGCCCTGTCCTCCAAATAAATGGAACTGCTTATAGTTTTGCAAACATGCATGCTGTTTCATGCCTTTGTGCCTTCATACTACATGTGTTATATCGTTTAATCCTCACAAGAGCTCTATGAAGTAGACGTTGTGGTTCTGATTTTCCAGGTGGGGAAAAAAAGGAATGTAAAGACTTCGAGGAAAATCAAACGCCATAGAGTCAGTAGAAAGGAGAGCTGGGGTTTGAACATATCTGTGTGACACTAAAGTTCTCACTCTTTCTTCTCCATCATCACTCATCCCCGTTCTTTTGACTTCTGGTCCACGGATCTATGTATTTCACAGCCTTGTCTTTCAACGGAATAAATACAATTTCGGAATATCAAGGGTGGGGACTGGAGAGATGCTTACCAATCTCTAAAATGGTAAACACTTTACCACTAAAGTGAACACACTTGCATTTTCTTCATTTAGTCCACTTTACCACTAAAATGAACACACTTGCATTTTCTTCATTTAGTCCACAAACACTTCTGAGTATCTCCTATGTGCGAGGTCCTGAGCCAGGTGACGGTGTGTCTACGGGGTGTGAACAAAGCCAGCCACAGTCCTTGCCTTCAGGGCGATAAGAGTAATCTCTTTTTTTTTTTACATCTTTATTGGAGTATAATTGCTTTACAACGGTGTGTTAGTTTCTGCTTTATAACAAAGTGAATCAGTTATACATATACATATGTTCCCATATTTCCTCTTGCGTCTCCCTCCCACCCTCCGTATCCCACCCCTCCAGGCGGTCACAAAGCACTGAGCTGATCTCCCTGTGCTATGCGGCTGCTTCCCACTAGCTATCTACCTTACGTCTGGTAGTGTATATATGTCCGTGCCTCTCTCTCGCTTTGTCACAGCTTCCCCTTCCCCCTCCCCATATCCTCAAGTCCATTCTCTAGTAGGTCTGTGTCTTTATTCCTGTCTCACCCCTAGGTTCTTCATGACATTTTTTTTTCTTAAATTCCATACATATGTGTTAGCATATGGTATTTGTCTTTCTCTTTCTGACTTACTTCACTCTGTATGACAGACTCTAGGTCTATAGCCCGGAGATGGAAGCAACCTAAGCGTCCATAAACAGATGAATGGATAAAGAAGGTGTGGCATATATATACAATGGAATATTACTCAGCCATAAAAAGAAACGAAATTGAGCTGTTTGTATAGAGTAATCTCTTTCTAAACGAGGCTCTGATTGAGAAGGACTCCTCAATTAGAGACTTCACGAGAATGAATGCCTCTTTGCTTTCATATACACTCAGGGAACATCATCACTGCTGCTGCTGAGGAAACAGGAGCTGCACTACTTTTCAACCAGTGCTCATGAGTTATATCAGAGATTAACTGATCAGCTAAATGGGATAAGGTGGAGAATAGACTGGGGATAAATCAATGAAGGAAACAGTGTGCGGTGTCTCATATAGCTGGGATCAACTGTGGTACAGCTCACTCAGCCAGGCTTCAGATTGCCAAGCAGCCTGCTTGGAAGGGGTCATGAACAGGGCAGATCGCTGATTTAACGACATACAAAATTTTCATAGCCTTATTTGTACTTTATATCTCACCAAAGTGAACAACATTTCTAAGTGTATCAGTTCTGCAGGATCACAAACTAGGAATGTTTTCTTGTATTATAACTGGGACAAAACTGATCATCACTTAACAGGCTCTTTGGAGAGAATGAAATATGCAAAAGCTAAAAAATAAAGAATACACGCCACAAAGTGGGCACCAAGAATCCAATAAAAGTAAAAGAACAGTTTTATTTTAGGTCAAATCTTTAATGATACTGTTAGTAAATTTAATAATTATTTTATAAATCTTATTTGGTAAAAAAAAAAAAAGGCTACTGGAGTTATGGTAACCAAAAATTGTAATAAAAATAAGAAAGGGTTGTTGAGAAATGAAAAATTAAAAGGGAAAGTTCCATTACCACGAAAGCACCTTTTGTGAATGTAAAAATGCATCGGTCCTTTCTCCCCCAACAAGAGCTAAATGGGGTCTGAGAGGTTAAAAGGTGGCCATTAGCCCAGTTAGCCTGAGTCAGGAGGGTACTGTAGAGCAGCTGGCCCCGTAACTGGTGGGTAAATGATGCTTGCTGTCCCTCGGGGTCTGCAGGGGAGAGTGGATGTGGCGTCTAGAGAAGACCCCTTGGGCAGGTGACGCCCACACGCTTCAGCTGGTATTCGTGGGCAGGGGCTTCTTCTGCCTTGAAAATGTCATGCTAGGCAGGAGACATTCTGTGAGCAGAAAAAAGCCATTACTCCTCCCAGGAAAAAGACAATTTTTTCTCTAACTTCAGTGGTCATCAAAAATCAACTTGTTTTTCTTGCGCTATACCCGGGGCCCATAATATAGTTACAGGATCTCGAAAAGACTGTATTGTAGATGGAAGTTTTGTTACAACCAGTCGGCCAGAAGTGAGGATGACTTTAAAAGATTAAAATTTTTAAAGGCTCCCAAATCCAAAGATTAAGAAAATATAAAATGTTACTGAGAGGTCTCTCTTTTTGCATTCTCTGTGTTAATCACGTTTAGCCAGTGAGTCACACTTTAAATGCAGCATGCCAAATACTGAAATATTATTCTTAATTCTTTGAAAATTGCATGAAATTTCCTCTTATCAACACAGACCAATAAAATAAATTAGGCATAATTGGTGGAAGACAACCCTTCATAGCCAGGTTAATCCCTTGGCACGGATTAGATTACTAAAGGCTCAAATGACAACTAATCTCAAAGCCTTTCGTATACATTAGGGATTTAATTTGACTAAGCTTAACGATTACTTGAGCGTTAACCAGGGTGACTTAAGAGGCAAGGAAACCCATGCAAAATCCTGTTAAATACATGGTCTAACCTGAAATCGAGAATTAACTAAAAAACAAAAACCAACAAAAAACACTATGAACTATATTCATTACAGATTTATGAATGTGAGATAGATCAGGACAGAATTTTTTAAAACTCTATATGGGAAAATGGATATTTAATACAAAGAAGGCAGGGATAAGATGGCACCTTGAGAACCAGGTGGACTGTATGGTTTGCATTTCATATCCCCACCGATACTGGTTGTGTCTTAGGCAGAGTAGCTGTTTGCTACTTTTGGGGGGTAGTTAATTCTAGTCTAAAGGTTGTCTGTTACAGTTGATAAAGTGACTTTGCCAATACTGACACAGCCAGGTAGGGGATAAAAAGTTATAAAGTTGAGGTTTCCTGACTACCAGATGTTATGCTCTTTTCATGACAGTAACTACTACGCTTTAAACACAGAACTGGGTTTTATCACTAAGAAGTAAGCCCTGGGGTTCCACCAAGACAAGTTCATCTACGATATTCCCTTTGCTCTTTCTCCTGGGAAGAGGCAAAGATGCGAAGCCCTGCATGGTGATTTACAATTATTTTCCAATTTCACAAGTATATAATATATTTGTCTCTTCAAGCAGAAGTAGAATTTCTTATGCTTCCCTTCCACTTCTCCATAAGCCATCTGTAGTGTGGTTTTTGAAAACAGTGGGAAGCAGCATAGGCTACTGGTTAAGAGGTCGGACTGCCTGGAGATCCAATTTCAGCTTCATCATCTATTAATCAAGTGACCTTGAGTGAGTCCCTTAACCTCTCTTGGCCTCAGTATCTCCATCTTTAAAATGGTTAAAATACCTCTATCTTGTAAGGTTACTGTGAAGATTAGATGAATTATTCACGAACCTCTTAGGACAATGCCTGGCACTTGTAAGCATGGTAAGCATTACATACGTGTTAAGTTAAAATAAAATGCTTGTTGAATGACCAAATATTTCTTTGCACTTACACTAATACGTGAATAATTAATTATTAATTATTAATTAATATTATTCAGCAATTGATAAGGTTTCCCTAACCAATACATGGTTTGGGAATTTGCTGAATTTTGAACAACTCCATCTCTTATTATTTAAGATAAGGCAACAGATAACTAAGAGCCATGACATATACACTTATCTTGTAAGGGGCTCCGCAATCGTTCATCACTTGCTGAAAAACTCAAGTCAGGGAAGAAAGGAACAAAACAGTCATGTTAACATCTAAACCTCATTAAAGTTTCATCTTTTATAAAGTCCAGGAAGACAAACGAGTTGCCCAAGGAATTTCCTTTCCCCTGGAAGGCTCATTCTGATATTTGAACATAACTGCTACAGTAAATTAAATGGGGTTTCCTACATGGCCAAAGGCACAGTGGCGGGGTTGAGGTGCTGAGCCAAGTTATCAGGGCTGGGTATGAATTTCAGTGTCTGAGATGAAACTGATATACGCAAGCAGTTAGAGTCTTACCTTACAGTACCTTAAAATGTTTCTGCCATCAACATTGAAAAATAACAGTGATTATTGATTTATTAAAAAGGCCAGTGAGCAGATAACAAATCAATCTGGAGAAAATTATCCTCTTAAAAATATATTGATACCAATGATTACCTGGCACGGAAGGTGAAATAAATGACCAAAAAATTGTCACAATTTCCCCCCCCCAATCTCTTTATGTATATCCTTTGTGATATGATTTTGCCATCCTGCCCATCAAGATGTGAGATCTATTTCCAACCCCTTGAATCTAGGCTGGTCTTGTGACCTTCTTTGCCCAATAAAATGTAGAAGAAATAAAGTCATGGGGGTTCTAAGTCTTGGACTAAATAGGCCTTATAGCTTCTGTTCTCACTTTCCTGTATCACCATGGGAAGAAGCCTGGTCTAGCCCACTGAAGGATGAAAGGTCACGTGGAGCAGACGTGATCCATCTCAGCCAAGGTCCTCTAGACCCGACAGCTGACCACTAACACCGACCACCCGTTGTGTATCTGAGGCCACCTTAGACAGATGCCAGACGACTGCAGCCACACGTGTGACCCTTAGCAGGAACAGCATGAAAACCACCCAGGTCAAATAGCTGATCCGCAGAATTATGAGCAAATAAAATGGTTGTCATTGGAAGTCATTGCAAGTTTGGAGGTAGTTTGTTACACTGCAATAGATAACCAATAGAGATGATGTTCAAGGTTCTTAAAGGGAAGTTGAAACTAAGGAATTTTTGCCAAATTCTTTGCCAAAATAAGGCAAAGAAGGAAATGCACACAAAACACTTCTGTTGTTTCTAACCTATGGCTGCTTGATAAAGAATACTTTCAAAATTTACAATTACATTTGAGAATGCCTGGCTCTCTGTGCGGATGTGATTGGTTTTGCTTGATCTGTGCTACCTGAGATAATAAGAAAGTAAAAGATGAAATACGACACATGGTTCATATTCCAATATCTGGAAAGTATTCTGGGAGTACATTTTAGGAAAATTAAATGTATCAGATTTATTATGCTTATGAGAATATTTGTAAGTCTTATATTTAGGGGAAAATATCTACCAAGGAATAAACCCACAGATCCCTCCTTTATTTAGCTGAGCACAGCTCTCGAGGGACTGGGACAGGTATACGTAGAGATCTGTGGAACTTTGTTCCATGGTTCTCCGCACACACTCCCTTCAAAATAGACGATAATCAAGCTCAATGTGTGTCTCATTTCCTCTTGATTTCCCCCCTTTTCGTCCTCTCTTCTGCCCCACTTCTTCTTCCTACTGTCGGTCACTCTGGTGGCTTTGTGATATGTCAACCTGGCTAGGCGAAACTCCATTTCCCAGGACGCCCTTTCTCTGGGGGATAGAAATGAAGCAGCAGTCATTTGCAGCTCACACATGTTGTTGCTGATACGCTGATTCACCTTGTCATGAAGCAGCAGCTGGCCTGCAATTGCTCTATCTTCCTCTGGATCCTCCTTTACTTTTTCGAACTCCTGACTCCTGTTTAGGTCTATGACAAAGGGTCTTTGCAGGATACCCTTGAAACCAAGGTCAGATGCAAGGATACCAGTTTCAGTTCACTGTTATGGGGTTCTAGCTCACAGTTATGGGCATCAGCTTACTTCTAATCTTCCTTTTCTGATTGCCTGCCCTGTAGACTTCAAGCTCCAGCCTCAGGTGCAGAGACAACAGCCTTACAGAGACTGCTTAACCAGCCCCTACAGTTGCGTAAGCCAAGTCCCTGTAACAAATCCACTGCTTCTGCCTCTCTGGTTGAACTTCAACCGCTCTGGTCATTTACTTTGACCATGATGACACTGACAAGGTCATCTCCAGTCACCTCAATGGTAAGCCCTCCATATCCATGGAGCCCCCAAGAAGCTTACAGAAATGGCTTAGGAATTTAGAAATGACAGATAATGGATGACGATGATGATGATAGAGGGATAACACACATATATATGCTAAAGACTCATTTTATTCCACCAACAGCTCTATGAGATAGGTGCTGTTATTTCATCTTCCTCTGTGCTTTCAGGCACAGTCAGATTAAATAACTTGACAGTAAGTGGAAAAGTCAAGAACTAAAGTCGGGTATTCCTGCTCCAGAATCTATGTACTATGTACTCTTATGTACTATTCTATGGCTTCAAATCAACCTATATCTAACGGTTTTCATCCTCTGGTTACCCTGCCTTTTAGAAACGTTTCCTAATGTAAAGCTAGCCTATGACAGTGCATCAGGAAGCTTCAGTTCTGGTCTTCAATTTACCAGTAACTAGCTATGTAGTCTTGGACAGGTCATGCTAACTCCCTTATTTGTAAAATGATCTCAGTATTCTCTTCCTGCTATAAAAGTTCACAACTCTAGAGTGTTAAAGCTCTGAGGATATTATAAGATCTTTGAAGGAAAGCTGCTAGATACAATAAAATCAGGTAATAAAATGTGCTACTGTGTATTTGACTTCCTTGTGATAGCTTTCCATCATCTCCTGTGTCAAAAATTCCGCTGTAGCACCCTCCATCATAATAGTGATTTTTATCCTTTTCATGGGTGAAGACCCTGTCAATCTCAAATACACACACAGACACACACAGAGTTGTGAATATTCACATAAGAAATGTACTTTTACCATAAGTTGATTGAGAAAAAATGATAGGTCATGCTAAATTTGTTAATACTTTAAAAAAAATTATTTATTTTTGGGCTTCCCTGGTGGTGCAGTGGTTGAGAGTCCGCCTGCCGATGCAGGGGACATGGGTTCGTGCCCCGGTCCGGGAAGATCCCACATGCCACAGAGCGGCTGGGCCCGTGAGCCATGGCCGCTGAGCCTGCGCGTCTGGAACCTGTGCTCCGCAACGGGAGAGGCCACAACAGTGAGAGGCCCGCATAGCGCAAAAAAAAAAAAAAAAAATATATATATATATATATATATATATATTTAATTTTATTTATTTATTTTTGGCTGCGTTGGGTCTTTGTTGTTGCTGTGTGCGGCCTTTCTCTAGCTGCGGCGAGCGGGGGCTACTCTTCGTTGTGGTGCGTGGGCTTCTCATTGCGTGGCTTCTCTTGTTGCAGAGCACGGGCTCTAGGCACACAGGCTTCAGTAGTTGTGTCACACGGGCTCAGCAGTTGTGGCTCATGGGCTCTAGAGCGCAGGCTCAGTAGTTGTGGTGCACGGGCTTAGATGCTCCACGGCACGTGGGATCTTCCCGGACCAGGGCTCGAACCCGTGTCCCCTGCATTGGTAGGCGGATTCTTAACCACTGCGCCATCAGGGAAGTCCCAGTAATACTTTTAAGTGAAGCTGATTTTATTAATCATAACAATATCTGAAGACATTTGAAAAACAATAGTGCATATTCACCCTACAGCAGAAACGTCATGGGGTTATTGAGCAATGGAATTCTTGCTGTTTCCTTTTCACTTCCCCCTGGGTTCTCAGTGCCCGTACTAAACAGTCATGTTTTGGTGAATTCCTCACTATTATTCATCTACTTTAATTTTATTCGACTTATTTTACAAATGTAACTATTCCTGTGAAATATATGTAAAAAACCAAAAGAATGACAGTTTTATGCGCCACAGCTTTAGTCTCTTTAGATTTACTATCTATTTTTATTACTGTTTGTTTTGCCGTTTTTAAATCTTTAGATCTTTGGTGAATATTACAAAAGTTTCTGATCAGGAATGTCACTTCCCCTGTCCACTTTTCTTCTTTCCTTACCATGCTTCAGCAAAATTTTTTCCAAGAGTTAAAAAAACCAAGAGGCAGGCATCAAGGTAGAGACAGGAAAATAATACAAGGTGTAAAAGCAATTCAAAAAATTGGACAGTCGGTCCAAGAAGGATAGAAGCTGACCATTTTTACAGACCATGGTCCAAATCAGTGACCTTCAGAATCTGGTCAAACCTGTACTGAGCCAATGGATAGAAAATAAAATGGTACCACTGGCACTCAACAGAAAGGTTAAGGTGACATTGTACTTGGAAATGTAGCAATTGGCAAAAACAGAAGGTGGCCATCATAGGAACAACAGCTGTACTAGGTATTTTTCTTGTGTCTGAGCCTGTGTCAGGAAGGGGTTTACTTTTCTAAGAAGGGGAGAGGAATGTTCACATGCATGTATTATGATACTCCTGGGTACACATCCTAGAGCCCATTGCTTAAAGGAAATAGTAAAAAAGAAGTTCATGCAACCCATCCCAGGGAAGTTATCATAATTCACTCTTAGCTACCTTCTATAGGCAACCTTGATGGGATATTGCAAGGGATGAAGATGATTAAAGGCTAACAGGCATAGTTCAATACTACCCATTCAGGCAAATCTTTCCCTCTTATCCTTTCATTCTACCCCTCAACCACTGACTGAATCACCCTCACTTCTATATTTTATCATACTTTTGCTATTATACATGACCCTGTACCATACTAGAAATGTACCATACATCTCTTTCTCTCCCATTAGACTGTGATTGAGGACAGGAACTGTGTCTCATTCATGGATCTGTTCTTAGTGTCTAGCATGGAGCCTGACATATAAGAAGTGCTCAGTGAATCGGGAATGTAATTAAATGAATCCTGTTAATTTACTCTCGCTATCCAAATTCAAGGTAGGAATCCAAGTGGACACTTTCTCAAATATGTGTAACAATTATCAAACACTGTGTTTCTCTGGGATTGAAGATAACTGTCTTTAACTGCATCTAAAAAGGTAATATTTATTCTTTTGAAACATCATGAAAGGCAGTAGCAAAAGCCCCAATATGGCCGTGATCCCAATTAAAATTCTTCAACCCCAAAGAAATAACTCTGATCTGATCAAAATATATGAGTTGCCTTTTTTGTCACCATAATGTAAAGACAGAAAAATGATATTTAGGATTTACATAAACATGTGGAGGGCCAACCTCATTATGTTGATTGTTTGTACCTAGAAGCCAGGGAGTTTTGAATCTTAAATGTATTTTCAGAAAAAAAAAAAGCATTTTCAGAGAAGAAAAAAAAAAAAAAAAGAGCTACAACAATAGCTCTAATTTAACTGGAGACATTCATTGCACAATCCCCAAAGAAGAAGATAAATTGTTGAGAGCATCAGCAGACTGTCTATTCATTTGGCATATTAACATGAATGGGGGCTCCTCGCCCAGCGGAGCCCAGCCTCTTCGCTACAGGATCTTGCTTTTGAGATATTTGGAATTGCTCTTTCAAATACCGTACAATGAGGTTTGCTCTAATCTTAACTACGGAATTGAAAAAAGTCATTATAACTTTAAGTATAACTTGGTGTATTTGGCCAAATCACGAATCTTGCCCTTGGGACCAACTTCTACATTGTAACAGAAAACAGACATACGTACAGCCAATTATTAGTTTCCTCTGGTAATGGCATGCAGAAACTATGTAAAATCATGGATAATTGAATAGGGTAACAATTACTTTATGAAAAAAATGTTATCAAAAACTTAAGCAATGACTCCAAACCAAAAATTAACTTTGAAAACCAAAGTTAAAAATCTTTGAAATCGATTTATTTTACCTCAGTTCATTAGAGCATGTACATTCATTACATATTTACTAAAGACATCCTTGGTGTCAGACAAGGGTGGCCATTTCTAAGAACTACAACCAAGAAATCACACATGATACATAATGTGCCATGTCATCTCTAAGCCCCTCTGTGATCTGTTCTAGTGTGGAGGACTCTGTGGTCTACATAACATTCATTTCATCTCTCATATGTGAATATATGGAAGTCATAGGATTGGTCAGGATTGATCCATGTTTTAGGGAGAGCTAACAGCTACCCTAACTTGTCTTATCTAATTAGGGCAGTATCATCCCTTTGTTCTACGGATTGGTCTATAGATCCCAAGGATAAACCTACTTAGTGCCTGGCTTTCCTCTGGCCACAAGGGATTGGTTCAGGAAAGAGTATATAATCAAATGTAGGTCCAGGAAGGGGAGGTTCCCTGGGGACTTTCATGAAAGATGGTTCTGTATTTTCAGGGACTCCTCTGAGAAATATTTTGGGTGATGTATTAAGAGGATATGAAGCTTATATCTGCTGCAACCATTTATCTACCCTGAGGGAAGCCGTCTTAGAACAATAATAGCACATGAAAAGGGCAAAGGCAATAAAATTATATTAAGAAAATGGAGCCTGAGACTTCATCAACTAGTTGGCGGAAGCCCAACCAATTTCTGGACTCCTTTGAAACTTATGACAGCTGGAGGTGAACTTTCTTTTACTTGCAGCTAAGTGTATCCTAATTATTATTATAACTATAATAGGAACTGTGGTATCAGATCTGACGTCTGAAGGAGGAATATGACTTTGACAAGTGAATAGTAGAACTGGGAGTTGTGCAGATCCCTTTCCAGGGTTAGAAAATGGCAGGAGGAAAAGAAAACAGGTGTGAAAACACAGAGTGTCTTCAAGATCAAGTATATCACATGAGAAGACAGGTGGAAGGGGAAGCTGAAAGGCAGGTCAGCCTAGTGATCCTTGGGATGCTAATTCTGGTGGCAGATGGCAGGTGGACCAAGAGAGAAAAAGCTAAATGCAGCCTGGCTGTTACAGTAATCTGGATAAGAGATAATCAAGGCACTCACTTGCACACTGGCAGGGAATATAAGAACAGGGGATGAGTTCAAAGGTCTGTCAATGATAGAATACACTGGTGTCACACTTCATGGGATGAAAAGGGAGAGTAAAAATGGACTGTAAGTTTTCACTCTTGAGATATTTGGTAAAAGCTAATGCCTCACTGTTAATCAGGAATAAGAATTTAGGCATAACAGTGAGGTAAACCACTTTAAATCATGTTTGGAATATGTTTTACATGTATATATTTTTAAAAGACAGTTATAGAAACAAACTAAATCCAAAATAACAGGAAGTGAGATAAATTACGGTACATTTACTGAGTGAAATACTATACAGTGAGTTACTAACATTTCCCTGTTGGTGGCTCACTTGATTGATAATACTGCCCCCATAATAAAGGTCTCTCACTCTGTGTGTCTGCAGCAGGGCTGTAGGTTACATGTTCATTTCAACACCATCCCTTCCTCAGCCACTAATAGATCCCTTGGCACCCTACAGTTGAGAGTCATTATATAACAGAAGGTTACAAAAAATACTTCAACTTGGGGGGAAAAAAATAAAAGAAGCACCGTTCTGATGTGATCCCAGTTTTGAAAATTAAGAAAAATGTATATACACAGGAAAAAAAAAGATATACACTAATATGTTTATAGTCATTAACTCTGAGTGGTAGATCTTGGAGTATTTTTTCTTTGACTTCTTTACAGTTTTTATTTTCTTTTCCTAAAACACACATGCATCAATTTTTATAATTTTAAAAGGACACTGTTTAGGTTGGGTTCCCCAGAAGCAGAAAATGAGATGAGGATTTGTGTGAAAGTGATTTCTTAGAAAGTATTCTAAGGAGAATCCAGTTGGTGAGTAGGAAAGCGGGAATAATCAAGGAAGGGGGCAAAGCAAGGATGTAATATTAGACAAAGTCCCATTGGAGAGAACTTTGACCTTAAGGTCAAAATGAGCTGCAGACTTTATTACTGGTCCTCAGGTTTTTCATTGATTAAGGGCTGCCCCTGGGGAGATGCAAATGGTTTTCCTTACAGGTAGGAAAACTTGATGGCAGTTTGCTCACCAAGAGACACAAGTATTGGCTGTTAGGAGCATAGATAAAAATGGCAAAGGGATTTGAGGGAGTTTGCATGGAAGACTGATGGCATCTGCTAGAGATATTCATGATATGAAGTCTTTACTGTTTTATTTAAAAATATATACACCGTCATTGCATGACTACGTTCATTCATATTAAAAATGTTTACTTTGCATAAAAAAAAAACCAGGACTGCATAATAATGTATGATTGGCTTAGCACTTCTTGCTGGGAAGGGAGATTTGAAAAGTCTTACATTCTAAAATGAGTGTGTTAGAAACTAGGCCCACTGAGATATAAAAGCTTGATGACATCCGGAGACACTAACTGTGGATCGCTACTTCTTGTTACAGTGCCAAGACTACTGAAGTTTGGGGACAGGAATCTCTCTTCCTAACAGCAACATGCCAGATTGTTAAGAACCTTTGTAAAAATCAGTGGTGGCCTGAATTATTCAATTGGTGTAAAACAGGCTAGGGTAGAATGTAAACTATTGATATTTGGCTTCCACCAATAAATTTGGGGCTGTCATCCATTATGAATCCCCAAAGAAAATACTCCCTAGGGAGAGAAAATGCCAGATTTGAGAGAATTATCCAGCCACGCTGACCCCAGCACAAACTCCAATGCTTTATCATATTTGCTAATATAAAGGGCAGACCCACTGGCACATTATATGTTGCTAAGACCCTGGGCTTCTTGTGATTCAACATGGACTGGACCAGTGTATCCCATCCCCTGAGCTTTGAATCTCTCTTTTCTTTTCAATAAGTGGATTATATACTAAACATTTCGAAAAGTATCTCCTTCTCCAAAACCAGAAAGCCCAGTCAGAGGTCTATGTAGGTAGCTGTCAAGGTGGCATAATTTAAAGTGTGCTGGGAAAGTCTTGTTTATCCTGAAATAGCTTCCCTCCACTGACCTCTCAGCCACAGAGAGTCAATCAAGATGGGCATTTCAGAAAATAGAGGCAACAATATAGAGCAAACATGCCTGGGGGTATTCAGGGATTCTTACCCCAGGGGTATGGGACTTATGAATAAACTTCAGGAGTTCTGAGTCCCCATAAAATTATTTGAGAAATACTGCATAAATACACAAGAAGTGCATTTTCAGGTAAGAGAATCTAGAGCTTTCATTATGTTTTCAAAGTAATCCATGACCCATGAAAGCTTGAGGTGCACAGGAGAAGTCAGGAGGCTCTATGTCTGACTGGCTGCTAGCTAGCCAGGTGTTCTCATATTGAAACTTTCCCTCCATCAGTTTAAGATTCATAGATATCTGAGGACCCTGCCTGGTTAAAGTTTCCATGTTCCAGAATGTCTTTCTTCAGCAGAGGCAAATGGCTTCCTTTTAAAGACTGCCAATGAAAAATGTCCAAATGCTTCTTTTATACCTGCTTCTTATGTATCCCTTCTATAGCTAAGGGAATAGTAATACATTGAAACAACATTCCTAGAGAAAAGGAGAGGGGGGGCAAAAAGAGATGGGAGAAAAGGAGCAAAGGAAGGAGGGAGGGAAATGAGAAGGAAAGGGAGGGGAAGAGGAAGAGAGAGAAAGTACTTTGATATGATAAAATTGTGTCTATGGGCAAACTTAAATAGAATTGACAGAAGTGGTCGGTTGTGGGAGACTCCCTTTCACTTCCTCCCAATATAGCTGCAGCATTCAAGTTTTTGAAAGTTCATTTTTAAGAGGTCTTCAATTAACTAGGGCAGGAAGCAGGGGGTTTACATACGTGTGTATATTCTCTTTAATTTTTATCTTTTAAATTATCAAGTCATCATATCCTCCAATGAATGATAAAATGCAATAAGGGGAGAATTTTTACAAGCTTCCTCACATGTTTAATAATGATATGTGGAAAAAATGACCTTTTAAAAGCATTTAAACATTTTACTTTTGATCCCAAGTCTTTTCCCCCCGGCTTAGTTTGTTAAAACTAAATTGACATTATATCTTAGGAAAGATGAGAGGGCAGTCCACTATAATTACGAGCCTGGGCTAGGCATTCTAAGGAATAGATAACTGCAACTACTATAATGCAGTTCACTGAAAATTTTGAGTCTCATTCATGCACAAGTATTAGAACTGCCACTCATTAATTAGGCTTGTATAAGGAAAGTCAAAATTGCAACAACTTCAGCAGTCTCTGTAGAATGGGATCAGCCTTCTTTCATTCATAAATGTGCTTCTTTCATTAAAGACAGGTATGACAATACAACAGCGCGGTCGGAGGGGCAGGGCAAATCTTTTAAGCTCTCCTTTGGAAAGTCAAGACGCCTGACTCTGCACTCATCGCCACTACTGATCATCAACATGAAAGGGATTCTGTCGGTACAAGTGCTTTAAGGACCCATTTTCACTTACGACGCACCTAACGTGCTAGGCGTAATCCCATAGGATTACTTCTGGGAAAAGACCAAACTGGAATTGAAACTCAAGACAGTGCCAAAGAAAGAGCCCACACTCCGGTCACCCCTCAGGCCTCAGAAAATACCAGACCACAGCTGCACTCCTAGGCTTTCTTGAGGTGTTTACACTTAGAATATGTCAAATAGAAAGACATGGATTTTGTAAGTGTCAGCTACATCTCCTCTTCTAGGAGGAGACAGTGACATAGAAACAGTCATATAATGACATATCATTGACAGGATGCTCTACAGCCATTAAAATGACAGCTCTGAAAAGAATGTACAGTCGTGGTAGATTCTCATGATGAAATGTTAAAATCTTAAAAGTAAGTAGTATAATTTTACATATTATTTTTCAAAAATCTGGACCTGTAATCATACCACATGATTATAATTAAGAAAAACGTATAGGAAAAAAATACTATAAGAAAGCAGATCAAAATGCTATCATACAATGAGGAAGAGCATTTATAATTATAAGTGATTTTTACCCATTCTTTTTCATTTATTTTATAATTATATTATAAATTATAATATATTTAAACTACTTTTATACTTATAAATACATTAACAATGGAAACAAATTTAACTACTATATCACTTAGATTCATATATGAATTAAAATTTTAAAATATTTTCTCCTCCTCTAACTCGATTCTTCAACTGCTACGTTAAAGTAAAAGCAAAAATACTGTACTAAAAACCAAGTTGTCAGATCTGGAAACAAGACAGTGAGCGAAGGTTGGCAAAGTCCAGACTACTGGTCAGGAGCAGAGCACATCCTCAAAAACAAAGCTTTTAATACCCCATCTTGCACCCCTTACCCCCAAATCAGACGGCTGTTTCTGGCATAAAAATAAGTACACCTACTAGATAATGCACTTAGGGGAAAAAAAAACCCTTTCTGTTATTGTCTCTGAGTACAGCATCTCTGCTTTTTTTAACCTGCCTATCAACCCTTCTACCATTCTCTGGCACATCTTGTCAGGATTTTCCTTTAGTAAACCACTCTTTTCTCATTCATGATCCACACAGTTTTAGGTAAAGCTGACTCTACCTCCCAGGTCAATGCTTATGTAATGGCCCATTCTGGCCAATCAGCACGGTCCAAAAGGCTCCAAGCTTATCCAAGTTTAGCTGGAATGCCATTCTACCCACTGGGGTTGCCAGCCTGGTAGCCCAGAAACCTGGTGCGGTGCTGCAGATAATCTACTATCATTTCTGTGATCCTGTCTGAGAACGAAATAATCCAAAGAGAAGCACAGCTGAGAATACAGTGAGATGATTCCTGGTAGTAGTATCTGAAGCCTGGATCTAGCAACGTCTGAGACGTAATACCCATCATCGGACTTTTCATTTCCATGAGTCAATAAATTCTGTTATCTCTTTAGCTAATTTGAACTTTGTTGCTGCTGCTGCTACAATCAAAAGACCCCTGACTCATATTTCTGCAATTACCCAGCAAAGTGTACACAAACATGATTTCTAGTTACACAAACGATTATTGATTAAAGAAGCCACTGGAGTTCTATATTAGGTCATCAAAATTGTCTGTGATCATTCACCACTGCTGTGATCCACTGCAATCTTCTTCCTTTGGGAAAACATATTTGAGCATCTTCTGAGATGCTAAATACAGGGGCAAATACTGAATTAAAAAGTTGTAACTACTTGATTTATCACAAATGTGTGTTACAGTTCCTTACTAATTTCGCAAGGCAACAAATTACTTTAGGTATGCTCACTTAACGTTCGACAATCAGAATACCTACGGTGTTTAAAAATAGGTTTCCGTAAGCAAATCTTAACTAATAAAGCAGAAAAGGAAGGTGCTGAATTAGCCATTGTTATTCAATGTGGGTTTAGACTTTTCAATAAACATTAAACCTGAAGGCTTTTTTTTTTTTTTTTTCTGCGGTACGCGGGCCTCTCACTGTCGTGGCCTCTCCCGTTGCGGAGCACAGGCTCCAGACGCGCAGGCCCAGCGGCCATGGCTCACGGGCCCAGCCGCTCCGCGGCATGTGGGATCCTCCCGGACCGGGGCACGAACCCGTGTCCCCTGCATCGGCAGGCGGACTCCCAACCACTGTGCCACCAGGGAAGCCCGGCATTTTTTATTAATGGTAATTAAATATAATAATTCAGATCCATGATTCTCAAACTTTAGCTTGCTTGAGAATCACCTGGAGGACTTGCTAAAAAAACAGTTGCTGGCCACACTCCCCAGAGTTTCTGAATCAGTGGGTCTGAGACAGCATCTGCAACCTTGCAGTTCTAACAAGTTCCCAGGTGATCCTGTTACTAATTCTATTGGTCCAGGAACCACAGTTTAAGAAACACTGGTTTAGAATTTTTTAAAAAGTTCTGCATTTTGGTGTAATTGATGGTATTTATTGAGTATCTCTGATTAAAAACATGAGCCCATGTTTTTTAGATGCAGGCATAATTTAGATCTGAAAACTGTACACATAAAGATGATGTGTTTTAAAGCTGAATAGGAAATAACAGAGTTTAAAGTAATCTGGGCAAAGCTTGATTAAAATAATTCATTATGGAAACCAATCAACCTTAATTTCCAATAGATGACATGCCCAGTCAGGCATCCTGCTACACCAAGCAAAAGGCAGGCCTAAATGTTTCCCTGCTGCATTTATTAGCAAAGTTCACCAGGTCAAAGTAATCAAGCACACCACAAATTCCTAGGTTCCTTTCTACGTCTACCAAACAGAACTCTGTGGTTTCTATCAGCCAATAGGATGGGCAACTCTTAGGAAGACCAAGTAAACATTTTAGCAAAACCTGGTGTATCTGCATCTAGTCATTAAAATAAGAATATAATTCAAAGAATCTGATTTCCATAATGCCTCATTACTTTGTAAAACTGCTGTAATCTTTTTGTTTTTGGTGTTTTTTTTGCGGTACGCAGGCCTCTCACTGTTGTGGCCTCTTCCGTTGCGGAGCACGGGCTCCGGACGCGCAGGCTCAGCAGCCATGGCTCACGGGCCCAGCCGCTCCGCAGCATGTGGAATCTTCCCAGACCGGGGCACGAACCCGTGTCCCCTGCATCGGCAGGCGGACTCTCAACCACTGCGCCACCAGGGAAGCCCTTACTTTGTAAAATTGATAATGCCAATCCATTTAATTCAAGTAAGAGGTTCTCAGACTTCAAAAGAGAAAAGGGTTATATTATTCAGCCATAAAAAAGGAGGAATCCTGCCATTTTTGACAACATGGATAGACTTTGTGGGCATTATGCTAAATGAAATCAATCAGACAGAGAAAGACAAATCTGTATGATCTCACTTATATGTATTATAGAATCTGAAACAAAACAAAACTCACATAAAAAGAGATCAAATTTGTGGTTACCATAGGTGGGGTCAGGGGGAATTGGATGAAGGTGGTTAAAGTTATAAACTTCCAGTTTTAAGATACATAAGTACTAGAGATGTAATGTATAACACGAAGACTATAGTTAACATGATATGGTATATATGAGAGTTAAGAGAATAGATTGATCCTGAGTTCTCATCCAAGGAAAAAAAATACACATTTGTTCATTCGCTTGTTTGTTTTTATCTATATGAGATATGAGATGATGGATGTTAACTTATTGTGGTAATTGTTTCATGATATTTGTAAATCAAATCATTTCGCTGCACACCTTAAGCTTATACAGTGCTATTATAACTCGATAAAACTGGAAAAAATAAAACAGGGAAGAATCAATAGTTTCACAGTGCCAAAGCACAACATCCTATGGGCCTTCTCTAGACTTGCCCAAATTAGTTTTATTTTTTCACTGAGAAACCATCACATTTACCCCATCTTCCCATTTAAGGTATAACCACTGATGAAATAAGACTCTTTCATATTTTAACAACTAAGACTAGATTTTGACAGAAACTTCATTATACATTACAGGTAAAATATATCCTCTGACTGAATATCAATATGAATATAGCCCATGTTAGCATACTGCATCAAAAATACATATACTTTTAAAAATGTGCCAACATTAGCTTTAAGGGTGGTGAATCACACTTGGCAGTAAGGATATTTATTTCTGCACAGTGGAGATAACATGATAACATGAATGCATAGAGCCAGAGGAAATCTTACAGACCGTCTGTCCAAATCCCTCCTTAATACAAAGAGCGCAACAAGCTCAGAGAAGGGTAATTTCTTTGCAGAAGAGTTCATTTAGCTGTAAAAACTGTGCTGCTGGTCAGAAAGTTTCTCATTTTCTCAATGGAAAGAGTCACCTTTTCTATATGTCTGCATAAATACAGAGCAGGACAGAGAGCACATATATTGGACAACAGACTCGGGACGCGGAAAGACCCTGAGAGCCTGGAGCAATGGATTACGATGGAATACTTCCAACCAGATAAATCTCAGCTGAAGTCAACACGCTGCCCAGCACTGTGATCAAAAACAACTGTACAAGAACAAGGTGGGGGAAACACATGGTACCAGCGCACAGCAAAGAGTGTTCAGGGAGTGCGGACGTGAGTAGGCAGCCTCAGCATGAATCTGATGCAAGAGCTGTGCAGCATGTACAGAAGAACAAGATTTTGCTCTGCCAATCACTACTCAGAGGGGACCGTGAGTTATGTTTGGCTGGATTCCACACTCACAAGATGTATAGAGAAATGGTATCAATCAGGGAGAAGGATCAGGATGGTGAAGGGATTTGAACCATGTCATATAAAGCATCGGCCGAAGAAACTACGCTTATTCAGCCCAAAGGAGAAAAGTCCTGGAGGGGATGTGAGGATTGTCCCTGGATGACACAGGTTGTCAGGGAAAAAGAACCAAATTGTTCTGTGTGGCCTCTGGAGACAGAACTAGCACTCATGGGTACACCTCCTGGGAGACAGACTTCAGAGAAGTAATTCTAAAAGATGAGAGACATTCAAAGATGGATGGTAGCTAAATAAAGTTCTAGCTGACACTTTACTGAATCCTAATTTTATGCCAACTTCTGTGCTAAGGGTTTTTTTGTGTTTTTTTTGGCTGCATCGGGTATTAGTTGTGGGATCTTCACTGCAGCATGTGGGCTTCTCTCTAGTTGTGTCACGCAGGCTCTCTAGTTGAGGCACACGGGCTTAAGTGACCCACGGCATTTGGGATCTTAGTTCCCCCACTAGGGATCGAACCCGCGTCCCCTGCATTGGAAGGAGGATTCTTAACCACTGGACCACCAGGGAAGAACCTGTGCTAAGGGTTTTTTAAAATTGTTAGCCTATTTTATCCTCCTAACAGCCCTGCATTAGGTACATGATTATCCTCAATTTAAATCTGGGGCAACTACAGCTTAGAAAGCTCAAGTAACTTGTCCAAGGATTCACAGCTGGTTAGTGCGGCAGCCTGGATTTGGATTCAGGCTCTTTGCTTAAGCCTACGCTGCACTACTTTGGGCAAATTCGGTAAGGAGGCAGTTATCTGTAACTGGGGGTGTCCCAAGGTGGACAGATCAAGTTGAAAGTGACCTTAATATTCTCTTTCAACGAGGAAAGCCTGAGATTCTATGCTTTGAAAGCAGAGAGCCACACTTTGAGAATGTCTGTCTATACTGACAGAAACACAGACAAAAAGCTCTTGTATAAACATAAGAAAATGACCCTAAGGACATTGTAAAAAGTGACCTGGGATGCCTCCTAAGCTCCATCCCAGTCAAGGAGTTACTGCCCTCTTGGAATAAAGAGGGTTGAGTGGGGGCCCCAGGGAAGGGGAATAGAATCTTTGCATAAGAACCTAGGAAACAGAAAGAATAAAATACCTAGGAATAAACCTACCTAAGGAGACAAAAGACCTATATGCAGAAAACTATAAGACACTGATGAAAGAAATTAAAGACGATACAAATAGATGGAGAGATACCATGTTCTTGGATTGGAAGAATCAACATTGTGAAAATGACTATACTACCCAAAGCAATCTACAGATTCAGTACAATCCCTATCAAACTGCCACTGGCATTTTTCACAGAACTGGAACAAAAAATTTCACAATTTGTATGGAAACACAAAAGACCCCAAATAGCCAAAGCAATCTTGAGAAAGAAAAACGGAGCTGGAGGAAGCAGGCTCCTGGACTTCAGACTATAATACAAAGCTACAGTAATCAAGACAGTATGGTAGTGGCACAAAACAGAACTATAGATCAATGGAACAGGATAGAAAGCCCAGAGGTAAACCCACGCACATATGGTCACCTTATTTTTGATAAAGGAGGCAAGAATATACAGTGGAGAAAGGACAGCCTCTTCAATAAGTGGTGCTGGGAAAACTGGACAGCTACATGTAAAAGAATGAAATTAGAACACTCCCAAATACCACACACAAAAATAAAATCCAAATGGATTAAAGACCTAAATGTAAGGCCAGACACTATCAAACTCTTAGAGGAAAACACAGTCAGACACTCTATGACATAAATCACAGCAAGATCCTTTTTGACCCAACGCCTAGAGAAATGGAAATAAAAACAAAAGTAAACAAATGGGACCTAATGAAACTTAAAAGCTTTGCATAGCAAAGGAAACCATAAACAAGACGAAAAGGCAACCCTCAGAATGGGAGAAAATGCAGCTCAATATCAAAAAAACCAACAACCCAATCCAAAAATGGGCAGAAGATCTAAACAGACTTTTCTCCAAAGAAGATATACAGATTGCCAACAAACATATGAAAGGATGCTCAACATCACTAATCATTAGAGAAATGCGAATCAAAACTACAATGAGGTATCACCTCACACCACTCAGAATGGCCATCATCACAAAATCTACAAACAATAAATGCTGGAGAGGGTGAGGAGAAAAGGGAACCCTCTTGCACTGTTGGTGGGAATGTAAACTGATACAGCCACTATGGAGAACAGTATGGAGGTTCCTTAAAAAACTAGAAATAGAACTACCATACGACCCAGCAATCCCACTACTGGGCATAAACCCTGAGAAAACGATAATTCAAAAAGAGTCATGTACCAAAATGTTCATTGCAGCTCTATTTACAATAGCCAGGACATGGAAGCAATCTAAGTGTCCATCGACAGTTGAATGGATAAAGAAGAAATGGCACATATATACAATGGAATATTACTCAGCCATAGAAAGGAACAAAACTGAGTTATTTGTAGTGAGATGGATGGACCTAGAGTCTGTCGTACGGAGTGAAGTAAGTCAGAAAGAGAAAAATACTGAATGCTAACACATATATATGAAATCTAAATTTTTAAAAAATGGTTATGAAGAACCTAGGAGCAGGACAGGAATACAGACGCAGACGTAGAGAGTGGACTTGAGGACACGGGGAGGGGGAAGGGTAAGCTGGGACGAAGTGAGAGAGTGGCATGGACATATATACACTGCCAAATGTAATATCAATAGCTAGTGTGAAGCAGCCGCATAGCACAGGGAGATCAGCTCGGTGCTCTGTGACCACCTAGAGGGGTGGGATAGGGAGGGTGGGAGGGAGACGCAAGAGGGAGGGGATATGGGGGATGTATGTATTCGTATAGCTGATACACTTTGTCATAAAGCAGAAACACACCATCGTAAAGCAATTATACTCCAATAAAGATGTTAAGAACAAAAAAGAACCTAGGAAAGCAGATAAGCCCAGATGAATGACAGACCAGGGTGTCAGGGAAAGCTTTGCCCAGGTGAGTTCAGGGGTGAGAAGGCTCACTGATTCCAGAGGCAGAGCCACAGAATAATCACCATGAGTACAGTGACTGAGCTCGGGTCCCACAACAAGGACGAGCCCTTGAGGGGGGCTGCTAGGAGCCACGGCCCCGAGCTTGTTGGTTACCCCAGACACCTGGCAGGGGAAAGGCTGGGCTGTTGCCCCTAGGGGATGGGAGAAGGGCACTCTTGGACGATACAGTCCCTATATCCACATCGCTGAGGAAACTAGGGCCCTGTGAGAGGGGCTAATGACCACTCTTTCTCCAGTCCCACTTAGAACATGGGATCCTTCGGGGTGACTTGTCCCTCCTGCAGCAGAGGGGGAAGGAGGAGAAAGTAAGGATGGTCAGAAGCACCGGCAGGGGTTTGTCCGGCTCCTTTACTTGGAAGGAAGATGCGACAGCTGAACAAGTAGGGCAAGGAATGTGGCGAGCAGTGGCAACAACGGAATTGACCACGAAGCAGGAAGAAGGAGCTCTCAGCACTTGGAAATTACTGAAGGAATTTCCCATCATCTGGACGCCGCATGAGACATTAAGGAAGTATAGCACACAGGGTTAACATTCTTCTTCATAGGTCATTTTCCCACAAACTGGGTGAAAAGAACGGTCTCAGTCTTACTTAAAGGGAATAACCCTAAAGATTCTGCTATTCAGTTTAGAAAGGAAGAAAGAAGTGACTCTTATTGTGCCACACCCTATGCTAGCATTTAAAAATATTATCTTTCATTGATTCCATTTGCATATGTATTATTACTCCCCTTATATAGATGGGGAACTGAATCTCAGAAGTGTTAACAAACTTCTGCAAAGTTAGTGATAGGAGCAGGAACTGAACCCAGGAATAGAGAGTCCAGACTCGGCTTATTTCTACCATGCTGCTTCAGCATTAGCGACAGTTCAATGTTCAGAAAAGTCCAGGACCCAAAACAGTCAGCTCTCTTCACTTCCCTGTGAAGTGAAGGCTAATAGGTATTAAAAGGGAGAAAACAGGCCCCAAATGGAGTCACTTTGTGCTAAGCCCCACTTCAGCAAACCAAGACTTAATACTTAACCTAACTGCAGTTTCAGCTTCTCTCAGGAATGTAACCTTTAATCAGTCAACGCGCAGTTACCTGTTCACCACTAGAGAGATAATCTGCCCAACGGATCCACAGATCCCTTTCATTCCCCTTAGGAGGGCAACCTTGCCTGAAACAACGCATTTTTTGTTAATAGTTTCCTTTTGCGACTCCCTTTCCACCTCTAAAAACCCTTCTTTTTCTATAGCTCAGCAGAGTTCCTCTCTGTTGCTGGATGGGATGCTGCTCAATTCATGAATCACCGAATAAAGTCAATTTGATCTTTAAATTTACTCAAGTGAATTTTTGTTTTTCTTAACATAGGTAAAGGCATGTCCTAGTTGCCTGTCAGGAAATCTATGTTCATGTAATAGTTATCCTAAGAGATTTGCATTTTAATATTAGACACTTGGAGCTGGGGGAGGGAGCTAAAATACAGGAAATTAGTGAAATGGGGGAGTTACTGATGAGGTCGAAGTCAGAGGGAAGGGAAGGGAGGGGAGGGGAGGGGAGGGGAAGGGAGAGGAAGGGTAGGGGAGGGGAGGGGAGGGGAGGGGAGGGGAGGGGAGGGGAGGGGAGGGGAGGGGAAGGGAGAGGAAGGGAAGGGAAGGGGAGGGGAGGGGAGGGGAGGGGAAGGGAGAGGAAGGGAAGGGAAGGGAGAGAAAAGGAAGGGAAGGGAAGGGAAGGGAGGGGAGGGGAAGGGAAGGGAAGGGAGGGGAAGGGAAGGGAGGGGAGGGGAAGGGAAGGGAGGGGAAGGGAAGGGGAGGGAGGGGAAGGGAGGGGAGGGGAGAGGAGGGGAGGGGAGGGGAGGGGAGGGGAGGGAGGGGAGGGGAGGGGAGGGGAGGGGAGGGGAGGGGAGGGGAGGGGAAGGGTAGCTGGCCATGGGATTCCCCCCTCAGTTTGCTTGGTAATCAATTTCCAAGTTCTCTTCTGTGAAAGGATTTGGGGGTGAGGTTCTCAGCAAGATATTCTTTAAGAAACAGGCTGTCCTCTGGCAGTTAAGTGACCTCCTAAGGCATCCAGGGGAAAAGAGGCAACTGATACCGGATCCAGAGTCATCTTCAGGGTGAACACCCAGATTTAATTCAGCCATAATGAGTAATGATGATGTTTGGCTGGTCTTTGGAATTTATAATGACTCTGCAGAGGACAGCTGCCCTTAAAATACCATCCATCTTTCTGCAGGTACCGGCTAAGCTCTCACTGCCTCCCATCTCCCCAAAACACCTCTAATTTCTCTGTGTTGAAAAGCTGACAAGGAAATGAAAACTGTAAAAAGTGAGTCAGTAGCTGCAATTCATGAATGTTTTATTACCTTCAGAAGTTCATATATGAGGCCAAATTATCACAGGACTTAGTTTTGAAAAGTGACAGTTATAAAGCATTGATCAAAATGGACAAAGTAAATTCAGTGGTGTTTCCTACACATACAATAAAAAATTCAGTTTCACAGGGGGCATGTTACTTCTACCCAAAGGATCAGAGTAGGTTTAAATGATTTTTTATTTGTCATATGCTTAAAAGTGAATTAAAATAGAGGTGGTGATCCTTAAATTAAAGAAAATTAAATATTCTGTGACATAAAATGGGAGAACTACAAGAATTATAGACTTTCAAGTTGTTAACACTGGGATTTTTTGTAAAAGCTCTTCTCTTGGGTGTTTTAAAAAAGAAAAAGACCTATGGATTAGTCAACTCTGCCTAAAAGTCATTAAATGGTATTGCACAGCAGTGCTGATTTTAAAATAAGATATGCTAATTTATGTACTGAAAGTGGAATAAATGAAAACCAGAAATGATGCAAACAGGTGAGTCTATTCTGGGTTTTGTTCTGTCCTGGTTTATCAGTATTAATAATATAGTGTAATTTTAAAATAAAACGATTCCCACAGCAGATAGTACACAATTCCCCGCAGCCACAGAATGGAAAACAGATGAGTGCTGTAATTATCATCTTGGTTTACCATCCCTTCAGCAGGGCACCTCTTCTTCTTATAAACCTTTGTATTCATATGCAGAGTTTACTGCCTGGGAGATTTAAGCACATGCTACAATTCACCACAGTGAGCTCTGTCCAACAGAAATTCAGGGTGAAACTGTACCTCACTGTCGTCCTCTGGGAGCCCACACTCTAGTGAGAGACAACAGGACAGTTGCATTTTTTTGGAATTTAAATCCCAGATAAAAGAAATGCAAATTTACAAATTCACATTTTGGGGGCTATATATTAGTGCATTTTTTACCAGTTTCAACTGCCCCCTGTCCCAGATTGCCAATGCACTGCCCTGTGGGAATATCTTCTTATTCTTCAGGAAGGATCACTACATACTTTCTGCTATGAAATTAGCCTCAGTACTGAAATACACAAACTTGCTACGGAAACTGAAATCACCCTGACCTGAGATGCACGGGGGCTTCCAAAATCTTTCTCCACTACCTTGGCATCCTTATAGCCTCCTTAATGAATGCCCAAGGGATACAGGGAAGGGAGGGGAACAGCGACAAGTGTCTGTGGGCTGACTTAGATAATGGCAGAACAACTATATTCATTACAGTTATTTTAATACCAAAACAGCTCCCACTTTAATTTTATATTCTATGGACCCTTTCTCTATACTTTTTCCAATGCAACAATGTGAGTGAGGCTTCCAGAAAAAAAGTGGGTCCCCTTTATGAATAGCTGGTTTGGGGGGCTAGTTTTGCTTTCTGTTAGGTTTGTAGCTCACTGCAACATGATTCCTCTCAGCTGGTTCTATGCAGGGAGCAGCCGGCAGCAGGTACCCAAACAGCTGCAGAGAGCGGTTAAAACGGACTGTTGCCTGCTGAGTGAGCAGAAGAATTTCTGCTTGAAAGACTCCGTGAAGCACGGCCTCCCCAGCAAAGGGGCATCGGCGGGAGGCAGAGAAACGGCAGCAGCCGACAGCCTCGCTGGCAAGCAGTTGGAGAAAACGTAAACTGGTCATTCAGAGTAAAGGCTTGGGGATCAAATTTGAGCCTTGGAGATGGAGTGACAAATAGTGAGGAGTTCTTTGGACAGCCTCAAAGGAGAGGCTGTGTGAGAAGAAGAGACCCATCCTCCAGACCCTCCTTGCAAAATCGGAGACGGAAGGCACGAACACAGAGGCATATCTTGGTATTCTGGCCAGCTGGAACCTGGCCTCTTGGAAGCCATGGCTTTTGAAATGACTGCAGACCCAGGTTCAACATTTTGCCCCTCCCCCCATCTTTCCCACACCTCTACTTTGGCAAGTGGATAGCAATTCCTTGGCACAAATAAATCAAGTTTAGAGCCGCAGATACCAAAAGATGAATATAGGGTGATTGGCTGATTAATTATAACCAATTCATTATGTAGAAGGAAAAGAAAGTTCAAATGGACTAGAAGTGTCCTATGCCACAATGAAGCGGTGACACCCTGATTCAGAAGCAACAAGGAGCCAGAGAAATCAGAATAAAGAAACATGGGGAAATATGGAGGTTCCTTAAACAACTGAAAATAGAGTTACCATTATGATCCAGCAATCCCACTCCTGGGCAAATATCTGGAAAAAGATGAAAACTCTAATTTGAAAAGATACGTGCATGCCAGTGCTCAGAGCAGCACTATTTCCAAGAACCAAGACACAGAAACAACCTAAGTGTCCACTGACAGATGAATAGATATAGAAGATGTGGTATAGGGAGAGCTTCAAGATGGCGGAGAAGACGCAGAGATCACCTTCCTCCCCAGAGATACACCAGAAATACATCTACACGTGGAACAACTCCTACAGAACTCCTACCGAACGCAGGCAGAAGACCTCAGATCTTCCAAAAGGCAAGAAACTCCCCACGTACCTGAGTAGGGCAAAAGAAAAAACAGACAAAAGAATAGGGAGGGGACCTGCACCTCTGGGAGGAAGCTGTGAAGGAGGAACGGTTTCCACACACTAGGAGCCCCTTCGCGGGCGGAGACTGCGGGTGGCGGAGGTGGGAAGCTTCGGGGCCGCGGAGGAGAGCACAGCAACAGGGGTGCGGAGGACAAAGCGGAGAGATTCCCGCACAGAGTATCGGTGCCGACCGGCACTCACCAGCCCGAGAGGCTTGTCTGCTCACCGGCCGGGGCGGGTGGGTCTGGGAGCTGAGGCTCGGGCTTCAGTCGGAGCGCAGGGAGAGGACTGGGGTTGGCGGCGTGAACACAGCCTGAAGGGGTTAGTTCGCCACGGCTAGCCGGGAGGGAGTCCGGGAAAAGGTCTGGACCTGCCGAAGAGGCAAGAGACTTTTTCTTCCCTCTTTGTTTCCTGGTGCGCAAGGAGAGGGGATTAAGAGCGCTGCTTAAAGGAGCTCCAGGGACGGGCGGGAGCCGCGGCTAAAAGCGCGAACCCCAGAGACGGGCGTGATACGCTAAGACTGCTGCTGCTGCCACCAAGAAGCCTGTGTGTGAGCACAGGTCACTCTCCACACCGCCCCTCCTGGGAGCCTGTGCAGCCCGCCACTGCCAGGGTCCCGGAATCCAGGGACAACTTACCCGGGAGAACGCACGGCGCGCCTCAGGCTGGTACAACGTCACGCCGACCTCTGCCGCCGCAGGCCCGCCCCGCACTCCGTGCCCCTCCCTCCCCCAGGCCTGAGTGAGCCAGAACCCCCGAATCAGCGTCTCCTTTAACCCCATCCTGTCTGAGCGAAAAACAGACGCCCTCAGGCGACCTACATGCAGAGGCGGGGCCAAATCCAAAGCTGAACCCCAGCAGCTGTACGAACAAAGAAGAGAAAGGGAAATCTCTCCCAGCGGCCTCAGGAGCAGCAGATTAAATATCCTCAATCAACTTGATGTACCCTGCATCTGTGAAATACCTGAATAGAAAACGAATCATCCCAAATTGAGGAGGTGGACTTTGAGAGCAACGAAACATATATATTTCTCCCTTTTTCTCTTTTTCTGAGTGTGTATGTGTATGCTTCTGTGTGTGATTTTGTCTGTATAGCTTTGCTTTTACTATGTGTCCTAGGGTTCTGTCTGTTTTTTTGGTTTTTTATTTTTTGTATAGTTTTAGCACTTGTTATCACTGGTGGATTTCTTTTTTGGTTTGGTTGCTCTCTTCTTTCTTTCTTTTTATTACTTAAAACAATTTAAAAAAATAATTATTTCTTATTTTTTATTTTAATAACTTTTAATTTTATTTTATTATACCTTCATCTTTCTTTCTTTCTTCTTCTTCTCCCTTTTATTCTGAGCCATGTGGAGGACAGGCTCTTGGTGTTCCAGCCAGGCGTCAGGGCTGTGCCTCTGTGCTGGGAGAGCTAAGTTCAGGACACTGGTCCACAAGGGATCTCCCAGCTCCACGTAATATCAAACGGTGAAAATCTCCCAGAGATCTCCATCTCAAAGCCAAGACCCAGCTCCACTCGACAGCCAGCAAGCTACAGTGCTAGACACTCTATGCCAAACAACTAGCAAGACAGGAACACAACCCCACCCATTAGCAGAGAGCCTGCCTAAAATCATAATAAGGCCACAGACACCCCAAAACACCCCACCAGACGTGGACCTGCCCACCAGAAAGACAAGATCAGCCTCATCCACCAGAACACAGGCACTAGTCCCCTCCACCAGGAAGTCTATACAACCCATTGAACCAACCTTAGCCACTGGGGGCAGACACCAAAAACAACGGGAACTACGAACCTGCACCCTGCGAAAAGGAGACCCCAAACACAGCAAGTTAAGCAAAATAAGAAGACAGAGAGACACACAGCAGATGAAGGAGCAAGGTAAAAACCCACGAGACCTAACAAATGAAGAGGAAATAGGCAGACTACCTGAAAAAGAATTCAGAATAATGATAGTAAAGATGATCCAAAATCTTGGAAACAGAATGGAGAAAATACAATAAACATTTAACAAGTACCTAGAAGAACTAAAGAACAAAAAAACAGTGATGAACAACACAATAAATGAAATTAAAAGTTCTCTAAAAGGGATCAATAGCAGAATAACTGAGGCAGAAGAACGGATACGTGACCTGGAAGATAAAATAGTGGAAATAACTACGGAAGAGCAGAATAAAGAAAAAAGAATGAAAAGAATTCAGGACAGTCTCAGAGACCTCTGGGACAATATTAAATGCACCAACATTTGAATTATAGGGGTCCCAGAAGAAGAAGAGAAAAAGAAAGGGACTGAGAAAATATTTGAAGAGATTATAGTTGAAAACTTCCCTAATATGGGAAAGGAAATAGTTAATCAAGTCCAGGAAGCACAGAGAGTCCCATACAGGATAAATCCAAGGAGAAACACGTCAAGATACATACTAATCAAACTATCAAAAATTAAATACAAAGAAAAAATATTAAAAGCAGAAAGGGAAAAACAACAAATAACATACAAGGGAATCCCCATAAACTTAACAGCTGATCTTTTAGCAGAAACTCTGCAAGCCAGAAGGGAATGGCAGGAAATATTTAAAGTGATGAAAGGAAAAACCTACAACCAAGATTACTCTACCCAGCAAGGATCTCATTCAGATTCGACGGAGAAATTAAAATCTTTACAGACAAGCAGAAGCTAAGAGAATTCAGCACCACCAAACCAGCTGTACAACAAATGCTAAAGGAACTTCTCTAGGCAGGAAACACAAGAGAAGGAAAAGCCCTACAATAAACGCAAAACAATTAACAAAATGGTAACAGGAACATACATATCAATAATTACCTTAAATGTAAATGGATGAAGTGCCCCAACCAAAATACACAGACTGGTTGAATGCATACAAAAACAAGGCCCGTATATATGCTGTCTACAAGAGACCCACTTCAGACGTAGGGGCACATACAGACTGAAAGTGAGGGGATGGAAAAAGATATTCCATGCAAATGGAAACCAAAAGAAAGCTGGAGTAGCAATTCTCATATCAGACAAAATAGACTTTAAAACAAAGACTATTACAAGACACAAAGAAGGACACTACATAATGATCAAGGGATCAATCCAAGAAGAAGATATAACAACTGTAAATATTTATGCACCCAACATAGGAGCACCTGAATACATAAGGCAAATACTAACAGCCATAAAAGGGGAAATCGACAGTAACACAATCATGATACGGGACTTTCACACGCCACTTTCACCAATGGACAGATCATCCAAAATGAAAATAAATAAGGACATACAAGCTTTAAATGATACATTAAACAAGAGGGACTTAATTGATATTTATAGGACATTCCATCCAAAAACAACAGATTACACTTTCTTCTCAAGTCCTTATGGAACATTCTCCAGGATAGATTATATATTGGGTCACAAATGAAGCCTTGGTAATTTTGAGAAAACTGAAATCGTATCAAGTATCTTTTCCAACCACAACACTATGAGACTAGATGTCAATTATAGGAAAAATCTGTAAAAAATACAAACACATGGAGGCTAAACACTAAACTACTCAATAACCAAGAGATCACTGAAGAAATCAAAGAGGAAATCAAAAAATACCTAGAAAAAAATGACAATGAAAACACGATGACCCAAAACCTACGGGATGTGGCAAAAGCAGTTCTAAGAGGGAAGTTTATAGCAATAAAATCCTACCTTAAGAAACAAGAAATATCTCAAATAAATAACCTAACCTTACACCAAAGCAATTAGAGAAAGAAGAACAAAAAACCCCAAAAATTAGCAGGAGGAAGGGAATCATAAAGATCAGATCAGAAATAAATGAAAAAGAAATGAAGGGAATGATAGCAAAGATCAATAAAACTAAAACCTGGTTCTTTGAGAAGATAAACAAAATTGATAAAACATTAGCCAGACTCATCAAGAAGAAGAGGGAGAAGACTCAACTCAATAGAATTAGAAATGAAAAAGGAGAAGTAGCAACTGACACTGAAGAAATACACAGGATCATGAGAGATGACTACAAGCAACTCTATGCCAATAAAATGGACAACCTGGAAGAAATGGACAAATTCTTAGAAATGCACAACCTGCTGAGACTGGATCAGGAAGAAATAGAAAATATGGACAGACCAATCACAAGCACTGAAATTGAAACTGTGATTAAAAATCTTCCAACAAACAAAAGCCCAGGACCAGATGGCTTCACAGGTGAATTCTATCAAACATTTAAAGAAGAGCTACCACCTATCCTTCTCAAACTCTTCCAAAATATAGCAGAGGGAGGAAACTCCCAAACTCATCCTACGAGGCCACCATCACCCTGATACCAAAACCAGACAAAGATAAAACAAAGAAAGAAAACTACAGGCCAGTATCACTGATGAACATAGATGCAAAAATCCTCAACAAAATACTAGCAAACAGAATCCAACAGCACATTAAAATGATCATACACCATGATCAAGTGGGGTTTATCCCAGGAATGCAAGGATTCTTCTATATACACAAATCAATCAATGTGATACACCATATTAACAAGTTGAAGGAGAAAAACCATATGATCATCTCAATAGATGCAGAGAAAGCTTTCAACAAAATTCAACACCCATTTATGATAAAAAGCCTCGAGAAAGTAGGCATAGAAGGAACTTACCTCAACATAATAAAGGCCATATATGACAAACCCACGGACAACGTCATCCTCAATGGTGAAAAACCGAAACCATTTCCACTAAGATCAGGAAGAAGACAAGGTTGCCCACTCTTACCACTATCATTCAACATAGTTTTGGAAGTTTTAGCCACAGCAATCAGAGAAGAAAAAGAAATAAAAGGAATCCAAATCGGAAAAGAAGTAAAGCTGTCCGTGTTTGCAGATGACATGACACTATACATAGAGAATCCTAAAGATGCTACCAGAAAACTACTAGAGCTAATCAATGAATGTGGTAAAGTAGCAGGATACAAAATTAATGCACAGAAATCTCTTGCATTCCTATACGCTGATGAAAAATCTGAAAGTGAAAGTAAGAAAACACTCCCATTTACCACTGCAACAAAAAGAATAAAATATCTAAGAATAAACCTACCTAAGGAGACAAAAGACCTATACGCAGAAAACTATAAGACACTGATGAAAGAAATTAAAGACGATACAAATAGATGGAGAGATACCATGTTCTTGGATTGGAAGAATCAACATTGTGAAAATGACTATACTACCCAAAGCAATCTACAGATTCAGTACAATCCCTGTCAAACTGCCACTGGCATTTTTCACAGAACTAGAACAAAAAATTTCACAATTTGTATGTAAACACACAAGAGCCTGAATAGCCAAAGCAATCTTGAGAAAGAAAAACAGAGCTGGAGGAATCAGGCTCCCTGACTTCAGACTATACCACAAAGCAACAGTAATCAAGACAGTATGGTACTGGCACAAAAACAGAAATACAGATCAATGGAACAGGATACAAAGCCCAGAGATAAACCCACGTATATATGGTCACCTTATCTTTGATAGTAGAGGCAAGAATATACAGTGGAGAAAAGACAGCCTCTTCAATAAGTGGTGCTGGGAAAACTGGACAGCTACATGTAAAAGAATGAAATTAGAACACTCCCTAACACCATACACCAAAATAAACTCAAAATGGATTAAAGACCTAAATGTAAGGCCAGACACTATCGAACTCTTACAGGAAAACACAGGCAGAACACTCTGTGACATAAATCACAGCAAGATCCTTTTTGACCCACCTCCTAGAGAAATGCAAATAAAAGCAAAAATAAACAAATGGGACCTAATGAAACTTAAAAGCTTTTGCACAGCAAAGGAAACCATAAGCAAGACCAAAAGACAACCCTGAGAATGGGAGAAAATATTTGCAAATGAAGCAACTGACAAAGGATTAATCTCCAAAATTTACAAGCAGCTCATGCAGCTCAATATCAAAAAAACAAGCAACCCAATCCAAAAATGGGCAGAAGACCTAAATAGACATTTCTCCAAAGAAGATACACAGATTTCCAACAAACACATGAAGGATGCTCAACATCGTTAATCATTAGAGAAATACAGATCAAAACTACAATGAGATATCATCTCACACCGGTCAGAATGGCCATCATCAAAAAAATCTACAAATAATAAATGCTGGAGAGGGTGTGGAGAAAAGGGAACCCTCTTGCACTGTTGGTGGAAATGTAAATTGATACAGCCACTATGGAGAACAGTATGGAGGTTCCTTAAAACACTAAAAATAGAACTACCATACGACCCAGCAATCCCACTACTGGGCATATACCCGAGAAAACCGTAATTCAAAAAGATACATGTACCACAACGTTCATTGCAACACTGTATTTCCAATAGCCAGGACATGGAAGCAACCTAAGTGTCCATCGAGAGATGAATGGATAAAGAAGATGTGGCACGTATATACAATGGAATATTACTCAGCCATAGAAAGGAACAAAACTGAGTTATTTGTAGTGAGGTGGATGGACCTAGAGACTGTCATACAGAGTGAAGGAAGTCAGAAAGAGAAAAACAAACACCGTATGCTAACACATATATATGGAATCTAAAAAAAAAAAAAATGGCCATGAAGAACCTAGGGGCAAGACGGGAATAACGATGCAGACCTACTAGAGAACGGACTTGAGGACACGGAGAGGGGGAAGGGTAAGCTGGGACAAAGTGAGAGAGTGGTAGTGCATATATGGACATATATACACTACCAAATGTAAAATGGATAGCTAGTGGGAAGCAGTCGCATAGCACAGGGAGATCAGCTCGGTGCTTTGTGACCAGCTAGAAGGGTGGGATAGGGAGGGTGGGAGGGAGGGAGACGCAAGAGGGAAGAGTTATGGGGATATATGTATATGTATAACTGATTCACTTTGTTATAAAGCAGAAACTAACACACCACTGTAAAGCAATTATACTCCAATAAAGATGTTAAAAGGAAAAAAAAGATGTGGTATATATATACACAATGGAATATTACTCAGCCATAAAAAGAATGAAATTCTGCCATTTGCAGCTACATAGATTGACCTAGAGATTGTCATACTAAGTAAAGTCAGACAGAGAAAGATAAATACCATATAAAATCATATGGAATATAAAAAAATAATACAAATGAACTTATTTACAAAACAGGAACAGAGTCACATACATAGAAAACAGTCTTATGGTTACCAAAGGGGAAGAGAGTAGGAAGGAATAAATCAAGAGTCTGGGATTAACAGATACACACTACTTTATATAAAATAGATGAACAACAAGGTCCTACTGTATAGCACAGGGAACCATATTCAATATCTTATAATAACCTATAATAGAAAAGAATCTGAAAAAGAATATGTGTGTGTATATATATATTTTTATGCATAACTGAATCACTTTGCTGCACATCTGAAACACAACATTGTAAATCAACTATGCTTCAATAAAAAGTAAATAAAAAAAGAAACATGGTGAAAAAGAGGGACAAGAGATCCCCTCCCCCTTTTCATCATCCCAGGGATGAGAAGATGCAAAGAAATTGGTGAGGAAGTGAAATATGAGGATCAGTGATAAAGGTAGCAGCACGGAAGTCTGGAAGCACAATGTCTCAGGGTCCTCAAGTCACCTGTGTGACTCACTAAAAGCATGTCCACTCTCAGATGGTCCTGCAGCCTGGGGCGGGGGGTGGGTGTGTGCGATGCATACAGCATAATGTGGGGTGTGTGTGTCTGTCTGTCTGCCCGCTTGTCTGCAGTCAGTGAAGGAGAATGTAAGGGTGCTGGGGTGACGGCAGAGGAGGAAGAACAAAGAATTCTTCTCTAGCTCTTTGAAAAACTTCACACTAGGTAAATGTGGGATAAAGAAATTCATAGTTTTTTAACAGACCAAACTTTAATCTATTCATTAAATATTTACTCCTAGAGTGCCCCTTACTAGAAATACTTTTGAAAATTTCCTTTTTGGGAATTGTGAGCTGAGCTAGTTGAAGAGCTACATAAGATTATCAGATGAGTCTCTTTTTATATTTTCCCCCCAAAATGTATTGCCAGTGAATTTACCAAATTTACGTCTGTCTGGCAACAAGAGGTTGCAGTATTATATAATTATTATACAATTATTATAATTATAATATTATTATTATAGTCAATAGATACTTATTAAATCTATTATAATAATTACTTGATAATGAGCATGGTTTAGATTCTTTCTGATGATCCATGAAGCGCTTTTGCCTTTGCCATGAGGCCCTTGGGATCAGATTTTCAACACTGAGCACTGGGAAAGACCAGAAATGGGGTCTGCGCTCAAGAATTTACATTCATCTCAGAAGTACGCAGACTCTGCTTTTGGGGGAGAAAATCCTGTTTGTTTTATTTGTCTCCCTCATAAAACTAGACTGCAGGGAGAATTTTGGCTACTTGGGTTTCTGAGGAATGCATTTTATCATGTGGACTTAAAGGCTTCTTCACATCATACTCTGTTTGCCTGTGGTTGCTTCTCATTTCAAGCTGGAATTACTTAGCGTTCTTTCCCCCAAGTTACTACACTATATGGGAGGCAGTCTCCTCTAAATGAATTCACGGTCATCTTGGTATTTTACGAGTATTTTATGAGATTACCAAAACCAATTTGACTTTGGCCCTAGGCACATAAAAAGCAAAAACCAATAATGATGTCACGGGAAAAGGTGCTTTTCCTGTTTCTAAGAAAGCTCCCGTGGATATGACTACCAATGAGACAAAAGTAAAGGAAAAGACTCTGCCTTGAGAAAAGAGATCCAAAATTTCCAAACAGGTCGTGTTCCTTGCTGTGATTTTGAAAGCATTTCCTTTTTTCTTTGCTATGTTGAGGTATGGTCTGTTCAAAACAAACAACAGATGCATTTTAAAAGCTGTATCTTCTTTAAAAGCACAGCAGAAACTTACTTTCCAGAAGAGCTCCACACCCCTATATTAGTTGAATACCTAGCAACATTGAACACTGAAGAGGTCGAGCCTACCCTGGGTGACTAACTAATGGGTTCCAGTTCGAAAGCCAGGAATGCAATTGAGCATGATGCTGAGGGACTTATATTTAGAAAGTTAAATTCACAAATAAAAGCAAAGATGTTTTAGATGGTTCTGAAATAAGACGAATTACCCAAACCAATACGGTAGAGAGTTTTTACACCCAGGATGGTTTGTAATCTCTCCTCCCATGTTCAAATCTTAAAATCCCTGAACCATCAGAGTACTTGGTCACACTGCTTTGGTTATAAAGTAAGACTGTGTATTTCCCACTCCCAAGGTAGAGAGGCCCTAGGGTTGGGGCTGATTTGAATGCTAATGAATTAGGTCACCCTCAAAAGGCTGTCATCAGATATCAGAGTAAGTGGATTTCTTATAACACTTCATAGATTTAGGGTGACTGTATTACTGACTCAGCACATAAAGGCAATATCTATATAACAAGGGCATTTTTCTGGAACCACTATTTTTTTTCCGCCAAGGCCGTGTAACATTTTCTCCTGGCAAACTATTAGAGTTTATAGAATGCTGTGGTTCTGTAACTGGGACTGTTCATCAATCAAACTGCTTTTTGAAGCAGAGCTTATACTTTTTATTCATGACACTTAGGTAAGTTACTGAGAAGAGTTACATCTAGGACAACTCAGATACCCACTATGAAAAAAGAACCAAGATTTGGGGTTTTGTTTTCCAATTCTACTCAGGACACGCCAGGCTTCGTCATACTTTGCAGAGTGAGGATTAAAATGCCTAATTGGCTGTAACTAAGCAAACGGAGGCCTTTTGATTAATCAAGCCAACCAGCTTTTAGTTTCCGACATCAAAATTTATACCCTCCATGAAAAAAAAAACAAGGCCATGGCTACTAACATTAAAGCAGCACACAATTAACAACACTTCGTTCTAATTATCTCTGGGCACAATTAATGTCGGCCCAATGGTTCATTTTTCTTCTTTGAGAGCTTTTAGAATATTTATGGAGATTAGGCCTTGATGCATCGGCTTTCTCTAAGATCTGGGGTTTTCTTACAAGCTCCCCCACAAATCTGAGCAGGGCAAAGTAGCATATTCATGCAGATTAATTCTTGACATTATTGGCTTTTTCTAACACCTGAGGCGTTTATAACAAGCTTCCACTCACAGGTCCCTGAACACTGTAGCCTGCTGCCCGACACTGAGGATTTTTTCTTTCCCTTCAGCAGTTAGTCATAACTGGTAAAAGGTTATGTCTTGATTGAACAAGCTTCCAGGAGTTGGAAGGCCAAAAGGGCTGCTCTAAAACAGCGATGCAGATGCTACCGAAAACCCAAGGTAAGAGGACAGCCCAGATGCCTATTATTGGGAAACTTAAATTGCAGACAAGCTCCGTTTCCTCACATCAATAGTGAAGAGACAGCAGCAAGACAACGCGCGCCGATCAAAGGCTTTGGTGATCGGTACAACTTTAATTTCTGGAAGGCACATATTTTTTTCTACACTCCAAAGGAGTCGGTCATAAAGTCATAAATATTCTCTTCTTGGCCCAAGCCTGTTTGCAGCCTCACTCGGAGTGTTTGTTTGGCTGTATTATTTTATGCTCTAAAGATGGGCTGAGCCACATGAGGAGCTGTAGCTCCAGGGCACTGGGGAAATTCAAGGGGCTGTTAGTTAAGACTGTCTCTAAACAGATCGGAGGTTTGATTAGACATTCCATGAATTTAAAAAATAAACACTGTTAGCTCTTAATACACATGTGTTGGATAGATGGGTATCTCCACACACTGGCAATGCCAGGACAGGCCCAGCCTTTCAATCTGATTTCTGGAAGAATGTACCCTGGGCTCTGGGCAGGCCTGTGTCCTAATGGCTGCTTGATGCTGTTTCAGGCTTTGCTGCTTTTATCCAGGCAACTCCCTCTGCCTTTCCTCAAACTGTTTGCCTAGAAAATGTTCACAATGCCTCAAAAACTCAGTTTAAATGGCACATTATCTGCTGGCCTTCTCCCAAAAGAATCCAGTTAGGTACTTCTATCTCAGTGTTCCATTGACACTTGGACATAATTTTTTTAATTTTTAAAAATGTTAATGTTTATTATTTTTATTAATCAAATGAGTATATTTTTGTCTTCCTTCCAACAGTGTGTCTCAAGGGCAGAGAAAGTGTTCCATGCATCTTTGTAACTCCAGCATCCAGTAGCAGCCCAGGCCTAGAGATGTCAAAGTAGGGAGAGAAGGAGTGGGGAAGAGACAGACAGACAGAGACAGAGAGAGGCAGAGAGGGAGAGAGAGACAGAAACAGAGAGACAGAGAGAGGGAACGAGAAAAAAGAGAAGACACCAGAGAAGAAAAAGACAGTATCTAAGTAGCAACCTATCTTTCTCAGTGGTATTTAAGCAATTCTGACATTTAAACAATTAAAACCCAAGAACTTTGCCAAATCGTGGAAATGATGTCAGTTGTGGTGTTCCACCCTCCAATGTCCAATATGGGAGCACGTGCCAATGACATCCTCCTCTGGAAGCTAGGAGCTTGGACGGAACGACCGGGAGAGAGAAACAACCTTTCAGGGTTTTTGCTGATGCAGTGGGAGCCAAGCCCGGAAGCTTCTGGTTGCCATCTTCGCCAGCACATGGAGAGGGCCTGCCCAAGAATGAAGCCAACTTACAGCACAGCAAGACTGGGAGAAGGGAAAAGCTCCCTGACATGGTCTGGCCCCCGGCACTCATCCACGCCTTCATCCACGGTTACACCTCGGTTACTAGTTACAGTCTTTCTGTTGTTAAGTCAGTCTGAGTAGGGACTCTATGACTTACAGTTGGAAGGGTGATCACAAATAGAGTACCTTGAAAGAATAGCAGGATTGCCCGCGTTGTCGTTTTCCCAAGAAATTAGATCTCCAAAACTGTTTCAGTGACCCACGGACCCTCCTATCACTGTATCCTATGCTGAGCAACGTGGTGGCTCCATGGAGGGTGGGTTGGGTGCTTCTCCCTAGCTGTGTTGCCCCATCACAGCCATTTCTGGGATTCTTAATTTTGGAGAGCCACTGCTTCACTTAAATGGACATGAAGAAATCTATCTGCATAGCTGTATAACTTCTTCAGAAGAATAGTCATGCTGTAAATATTCTATTAAAATATGTGTGTATAAAGGCTTACATACCAGGACACTCATCACCACATTATAATAATGAAAAAGTATCAACAACCTAAGTAGCCAACAGAAAGTGATTAAATAAATGATACGCAGCATCCATTTGATAAATTTCTACATGGCCATCAAATCATATTTTAAGGATCACTGAATAACATGGGGAATATTTTTGATACATTACACCAAAGAGCAAGCTACTATCTGTATAAGGCGACATTATGATTTCCTAATATGATTAAGTAGAGCAGAAAAAAAAAGACTGAAAATATATGCACTAAAATGTTATTAGCAGATATTTCTGATTGGTGTAATTACAATTTATCCATTTCCTTATATTTTCCTAATTTTCTATAATGTGTCTATTGACTACCTTTATAATCAGAAATTTACTAGTACAAAGTTACATACTGGCATAGGAAGGGGTTTTTTTTTTTTAAACTTCAAGCCCATTTACCAAAGAGGAGTTTTTGTCTCTAATCCTAACTCAGTGATTGTTGCTAAGTGATCCACAGTCGGAGACAAATTCATCAGGAGAAAGAGATACACCCGGTACCTTAAGACAGGAATGTCTGGAGCTACCTGTCAGCAAGCTGTCATAGAATCTATAGATTAGAAGGAAACAGGGATTTCTACTCAGACAACCACCGGCATGCTGCTTTATAACCTTTAAATTTTCTTTTTATATTGTCTGAGGATAGGAGAGGATAAAACTGAAAGGAAGAGGAAGGTAAGAACTTGAAGCCAATCAGGAGTGCTATGCAACAGACTGTTTCTCTTATCAGCAGAGGGTCAAGGCCAAACCTGGGCATTTCAAACCCACAGCCATGGCACGGGAGCCATCAAAGGGCAGGCTAGAAGTCACTTCTGAGCACTTTTGATTATAAACTTTCCTCAGGCTCAAAAGTTCTCTGGCATTGGGCACACGTGGGAAGGGCTTCTGCACCTAGGTTTGAAGATTCAGGGAAAGTTCTACTCATGACTGGGGGCGCAAAGACAGGTTAGATTAAAAAGTGGTTGAGACCAGTGAAATTGTATTGGGTTTGGTACTGAACTGGACCTAAGGTGTTTGAAGAGCTTTCAGTATCACTCGAAGAGCTGTATCGGTGGTTCTCAAATCTGTCTGTGCATCCGAATCACCCTCGGCGTTTTGTCAAAGCACAGATGTTTAGTTCCCATCTTAGACTTAAAAGACTTGGAATTTCCTGAGTTGTCTCCTAGGCACCTGACTTCAGAAGCTCTGTTTCTGCATAGGTTTCATCCCTCTTGTCTGCTTGCAGATTTCACTGTTATATTTATACTTCTCCCTCCTGCATGGTGGATTTCACCCTTTCCACTGGATGGTTCCCACGGGCGCACCAGCATGCCCTAATGTCACCTGTCTTTTTCCAAGAGCTCCTCTTCTATGATGTCTCTCTTCAGCTATGACTCTTCCCCATGTTGGCTGCACCTCACAGGAAAACTTAGAAGAGCTGTCTGTCTCCATGATGTCTCCATGTCCTTACCTTCCTACCCACTCAATCAGAAACTGTTGTTGTCAAGCTTTTAGCTATAACCCATCCCTCACCAGAGCTAGCGAGGATTTCCGTTTCCTCTTGCTATTATCTCCTCAGCATTCAACAAGGCTGCCCTTGGAGCACCTCCTTCTTTAGGCTTCCGTGACCCCTCATCTTTCTAATTTTCCTCCTAACAGACTAGCTGATGCTTCCCAGCCTCACTTGCAAGCTCCTCTTCCTCTGCTGGACCTCCAAGAAAGGGGCGCCCCAGGGCTCTGCCTTCTGCCTCCTTAAGGTCCACCTTTACACGTACTTCTGATACGACCTTATTAAATCCTACAACATAGAATGTCATCTACATGCTGATGACTCTCAAAGCCGTATCTCTAGCCCTGACCTTGGCTTTGGATATCCAACTGCCTATCGAACACGATCACTTGAATGTTTAATAAGCATCTCAACTCAACGTGGACACAACAGATTGGTGATTCTACATTCCTTCCCCCAAGTCACCTCTCCTCCTAGCTTTGCCTCTCTCAGAAATTTGGAACAACCCTATATTCAGCTGCTAAGGTCAAAAACCTAAAAGTCACCCTTATTTCTCATTTTCTCTTATAGTCCACATCCAATCCTTCAGTAATTCCAACAGGTTTTACTTCTAAAATATGTTCTTCCTTGACCATTTCTTGCCAGCATAGCACAGTGAAACCATACAACTGGAAGTCAAATTCTGACTCTCACACTTAACGTGACCTTAGCCAAGTTACCCAACTTGTCTGGGGCTTAGTTTCCTAATCTGTAAAATGGGGATGATAATAATCCTATCTGCCTCACTCCACAGGGTTGTTATGAAGATTAAAATAGTGTGTGTGTGTTTGTACATGTGTATATATGTGTTTATGTGTGAATGTCATCGTTGTTATTCCCCATTAGTTCAAGGATATTATATAGTTTTATTGTTTTTATGCCCTGGTAGTCCTATGTACCTACCCTAGATAGGTCTAATGGCATGTTTTGTCAGGAATCTGAAACAACCTCCTACCTGGTTTTCCTGTCTCTACCTCTGTCCCACTATTAGCCCTCAAACTAGCAAGAATTGTCTTTCTAAAGCACAAGTCAGATCACGCTACTTCCCTAGTTAAAAATCTTTCCTGGCTTCCCTTTACATGTATCATTATGTTCAAAGTCTTTACTGTGACTGTGACCTAGAAGGCTTTACAGGGTCTAGCCTCTGTCTACCTCTCTGAACTCAATTTCCTTGCGGTTTTCAAACCTTAGACCTCATTTCCCCAGGACAAAGTTCTGACATCTGTTTCTCTAAATGGCCAAGCTTTCTACCATCTCTGGGCTTTCACACTTGCTGTTTCTTATTGTTCTTCTTGCAGATCCTCACACAGCTGTCTCCTTTTTTTTTTTCCTTTTCTTTTTTTTTTTTTTAATGCTTGAGTATTTATTTTCTAAAATTAGTAAAACTGCCTCTTTTTAAAGTAGGAGTTGGGTATGGGGAATTGCCTATGAAATGACAGAAAACATTATTACAAATGGCATACCAGCCTTAAAGAGCTGAGGTTTCCTTTTTGAGGCATTAGATAAACTTGAATAAACATACACAGTAAAGGAATGAGCTGGACTGTGTGGGATAATTCTTAAGAAATTAGGGGTCAGTACTCCTTTTTTAAAAAATAAATTTATTTATTTATTTTTGGCTGTGTTAGGTTTTCGTTGCTGCGTGCGGCTTTCTCTAGCTGCAGCGAGCAGGGGCTGCTCTTCGTTGCTGTGCGCAGGCTTCTCATTGCGGTGGCTTCTCTTGTTGTGGACCACCGGCTCGAGGTGTGCGGGCTTCAGCAGTTGTAGCATGAAGGTTCAGTAGTTGTGGCTCACGGGCTGTAGAGCGCAGGCTCTGTAGTTGTGGCACAAGGGCTTAGTTGCTCCGCGGCATGCGGGATCTTCCTGAACCAGGGCTCGAACCCGTGTCCCCTGCATTGGCAGGCGGATTCTTAACCACTGCGCTACCAGAGAAGTTCCATGTCTCCTTCTTATTATTTGTATCACCTCCACATGGCCCAATTTGAGAAGCCATTGTAGGTAAGTACCTCTCCTGTTTCCATCCCCAAGCCCTCTACTACTGTATCACCTCGTTATTTTCTTATTCAGAGGGTCTGATTTGTCTATTCATTTCTTTTTTGCTTATTTATTTTATTTAAGTATGTACATCTGTCTCATTCTCTGGGGTTGAGGACCATAAAAACTGATCAAATCCCAGTGTCTAGAACAGCATTTGGTCCGTAGAAGGCATTCAATAGATATATATTGACTACAAATTCAACATATAATTGTGATGCGCAGCCAGATTTGAGAAATACTATTTTAAACTACTTCATTTTATTTATTTATTTATTTACTTTTGGGCTGTGTTGGGTCTTTGTTTCTGTGCGAGGCCTTTCTCTAGTTGTGGCAAGCGGGGGCCACTCTTCATCGCGGCGCGCGGGCCTCTCACTATCGCGGCCTCTCTTGTTGCGGAGCACAGGCTCCAGACGCACAGGCTCAGTAGTTGTGGCTTACGGGCCTAGTTGCTCCGCGGCATGTGGGATCTTCCCAGACCAGGGCTCAGACCCGTGTCCCCTGCACTGGCACACAGATTCTCAAACACTGCGCCACCAGGGAAGCCCTAAACGACTTCATTTTAAACAGGAGTTACCAATTAACAAGAATGCTTATCATTAGCAGTTTAATTGTCCTATTTTCATGGAAAGTATAACTGAGTCGAGAAAGCCGTTTTTCACTTTAACACATTTAAGTGCCATATTTTTTTCTGCATAAATTAAATCTTTCCTATAAAAAGCCAAGTTCTTCTGACCTTGAGTCTGTAGCTAAGGTTTTAGAAAGTACCTGGAGGCTCAGAACGCCCAGGTGGTCTCAGGCCAGTACTCCTCCTGGCTAGAGTCTGGGAATCAGAGATGTGATGGGAGTTTTGAGTGAGCAAAGGGATGTCCAGCTTGATTTCTAGTCAGGTGTGAAGTTGGTTAATGCAGCGGTCCCCAACTTTTTTGGCACCGGGGACCAGTTTCATGGAAGACAATTTTTCCACAGACGGGGGCTGGGCCGGGGTGGGGAATGGTTCAGGTGGTAACGTGAGTGATGCAGAGCGGCAGATGAAGCTCGCCGGCCGCTCACCTCCTGCTGTGTGGCCCAGTTCCTAACAGGCCACGGACTGATGCCTGTCCTCGGCCCGGGGGTTGGGGACCCCTGGCTTAATGCATGGAGAGAAAGGCCTGCTTGGTGTGTGGGGAGGGGGTCTAGAGACAAGCGATCATGTATTTCAAGGAGCATGCCAAGAGCAAACCTGGGGCTTGAGGCCAAAGCCCAGGAGTAGAGAACAGGGAAGGCACAAAGTCCAATCAATGGACTGTGAAGGTCAAGTCTGGGAAGATCCTTTAAGTCAATGGTCTGGGATGGGGTGGGAAAAAAGGAGTGATCTGTGACACAAGGGCCTGTGACATGGTGACGCTGTGCCGTCGAAAATGGTGAGCTCTATTTTGAGAAAGCAGTCTCTGAGACAGCAGCCAGGGAAGTCTAAACTTTTCTAAAAAACAGAATACAACACACCTAGCACTTAAGAGTTACAGAAAACAAGCAGCATCCTGATCGCCCACGTGGTGCTTACGGCACAGACATAAAATATACCAAATGGTTTCTCCACCAGACGTCAGGACCCTAAACAAAAACTATAATTTACGCCCAGGGGAAGCAGCTGCTGGACGGTGAGGCTAAGTGTCCTACTCCTTTTCAGGAGTGACTTACAATTGCTAAAACAAAGGCACTGAGAAAACCACTGCTAAGAGGAGAAAGAAAATGTGTGAAATGCATGTGTATATGAAATTGTTAGTTTGAACTGCTGGCCCAGGAGGTTTTTTTTTGGAAGGTAAATGTCTTATTTAGCAAAATACCTTAATGAGCCAGGGAATGGTGTGGAATGAGACCATGAATGGGGTGTAGGGACCGATAAAGCTCTATGTAGTAAAATGGCAAGAAGCAAGGCTGTGGAGAGGCAGTGAGCAGGAAAGCACCAGCTACGCTCTATGGCAGGAGGCTGGGGATTGAGGAGAAGGGGCTAATAAGGAATGCCCAGCAGCTGAAGGACTTGCAGGCAGAGCCATCTAAAGGCCAAACGCAAAGCCCTTAGCCTTGGGGATATTATTCATGACCACATATCCTTTGTGGGGTTGGATTCTGGGAAGAGTAGGGAAAGTGGATTCTGTTTCACATGAGATTGTTTCTGAAAGGAGAAGAAAGGGGGATTGAAAGTTGAGTGGGGTAGGAACTCAGCCCCAGGAATGACCACAGGAGGGAACGACACTGGGGTGGGATTGGTGGTGGGGATGGGAGCCCTAGACTTTCCTCAGGTTGGGGGATCTGATGCTTTGACAACATATATTTAATTCTCAAAGTCAGGGACCGCTCAGCTATAATCTAAGCTGTTTTTTAAAAAAATTTATTTTATTGAAGATTCAAGATGGTGGAGGAGTAGGTGGATGTGGAGTTCATCTCTCTCCACGGATGCAGCAGGAATACATTGACAGACGCAACAATTCTCAAAGAACACCGGCTGAAAACTAGCAGAAGGCCTTGGACAACAGAAAGGACTATAAAGATCCCTGCATAACTCAGTAGAAAGGAAAAAAAGAAGGGAGAAGGAGGAGAGGAAGCAGGATGGGACCCGCACCCTGGTGCAGGGGGAGCTGAAGCAGAGGAGAGATTCATGAGTTCAAGGAAACCCCCTCTCTGACTGGGAAATTGACCTGGACAGAAGGGAAGAATTTGAGGCTGTCAGAAGACGGTGAAGCGGCCAATCTGTGGCAGACAGGACAGAGGGAGAAATACACAGATGGTCCATACCGTGGACCTACATGCCCTGGACGGGGACGAGCGTTCACAGGTGTGCAAGGGAGCGGGGAGCTGGTGCATGGGGATTAGAGAACAGGCCCAGAGCTAGAACTGCTGTTGGCTGTGGGGAGACGGACCAAGGGGACAGGAGGGAGGAAATCCGCAGCAGGGAATGCTACAGAGGAAGACTGGACTGCCATGGAAGCAGGGCGTTACTGCTGAGCCACATGCAGGGGGAGGAGCCGCTATTGTAATCTCTATCTCCCCACGTGCCCGGCACCTGCCGATGACAATAAAAGAAGCCCGCTTAGGGCTGGCTCTCCTGTGCCAGCTGCCGAGCAATAAAAAAAAGCTCTCTCAGAGGTGGCCCTAATGTGCCGGCTACAGGGCAAAAAAAAAAAAAAAAAAAAAAGCCCTTTCAGGGTTGACCCTCGTGCACCTGCTGCCAGGCATCAGAAAAACCCCAGCCAGGGCTGGCCCTCATGTGCCTTATGCCGAACACCAGAAAAGGCCCTCATTAGGGACATATCTCTTGCGGCCGTGGCTGCTGGCTTCCCTACGCATGTGGCGCTGCCAGGGCTCCTGGGATCCAAGCAGTCATACCACCTCTGCGCCCTGTCCTCACTGGGGCAGACCCAAGAGCTCCAAGGCAGCCTCAGGACCAGACTCCTGTGGGGGGACCACACGCAGAGGTGGGGATAAAATCAAAGCTGAACCCCAGGGATGGGGTGACTAAGGAAGAAGATTGAAAATCTTTCCATCAGCTGTACAAGCTGAATATTAAATCCCCACGATCAGCTAGGTAGACCCTGTGTCTACGGAATACCTGAGTAGACAATGAGTGTCCCCACAAATGAAAACAGTCTAGCTCTGGCAGCTGTGGACTTTGGGGGCAGCACACGCAGGAACTGGGCCAGATCAGAGTCTGAGGGGTCACCACAGGGCCCAGAGCAGGTCCCGAGACCAGCCCAGGGGCAGAGGAGGGCCTCCTGGGGAGGCGGAGGAGGGCTGTGGCTCATGGCGTGTGCAAGGACACTTACAGTGTAGACCCCAGGGAAACATAATTATTACTATTAATTTTATTATGTTTTGATTCATTCTGTTGTTGGTTCTATATATATATATATTTTGGTTTCTTTCTTTCTTTGTCATTCCAGTTTTTTTGTTTTTTTTTAAGTCTTTTGGGATCTCTGCATTTTATAACATTTTTTTTTTTTATACATTTCTATTTTTACTTTGCTTTTCTGTTGTTCTGTGTTCTTTTCCCTTATTTTTTTCTTCCTATTTTTTTACATATAAATATATATCTCTGTATATATATATTTGTTTCCATTTCTACTTTGCCTTTCTGCTGTCCTGTGTTTTTTCCCTTTTTATGTTATTTTATTATTCTTATTTTTTAAATCATTTTTATTGGTTGTTCTGCTTCCTTGCTTTATTCTTCAGCTGGCACACTGCTTTTCTTTTGTTCTTAGGTTGTGTGTTTTTGTTAGTTTCAATCCTAATTGTTTGATTTCACTTTTGAGGTCTACTATTTGTCTAGTCCTTCTTTTACTTTTTCTTTTATTTGGCTCTGCTTTTGTTTCTTTTATGTGTGTGTGTTTCCTTGTTTCTGGTTGTGTTTGTTTGATTTACCATTTCTTCAGGGTTTTGATTTTTTCCTTTAATATGCTTTCTTTTTTTATTTTTTGTAGTTCTGTTTCTACGTTGCTTTGCTGTTATTCTGTGTTCTTTCCCCTTTCTCTCTTTTTCTTTTTTTTTTTTATAACATTTCTGGCAGTTTGTTTTGTTTCTTTGCTTCATTCTCCAGTTGGCACTCTGCTTTGGTTTTGTTTTTGGGTTTTTGTCAGCTTTCGTTTTAATTGTTTGATTTTGTTCTTTGGGTTCCTTTGTTTCTCTGGTTGTTCTCTTGCTTTTTGTTTTATTCGGTTCTGTTTTTGCTTCTTTTGTGTGAGTGCGTGTTTCCTTGTTTCTGTTTCTGTTTGTTTGATTTTACTTTTTACCATTTGTCAGGGGTTTTGTTAGCCTTTTTTTTTTAATCCCCTTTATTGCCAGGACAAGTGACTTGCGGGGTCTTGGTCCCTTGACACAAGTCGGGCCTGAGGCTCTGGACTGGGTGCACCAAGTCCAGGATGCTGGACCACTAGAGAATCCCCGGCCCCAGAGAAGTTTAATCGCCAAGAGCTCTCATGGAGGCCTCTATCTGAATCCAAGACCTGGCTCCACCCACCTGCCAGCAGCTCCCAGTGCCAGACGCCTCACACCAAACAGCAAACAAGTCAGGAACACAAACCCACCCATCAGCACACAGACTTCCTAATATCATACTAAGCGCACAGACACCCCAAAACACATCACCTGACATGGCCCTGCTCATCAGAGGGAAAACACTCAGCTCCACCAACGAGAACACAAGCACCGGTCCCTCCCATCAGGAAGCCTACACAAGACACTGGACCAACCCCACCACTGGGGGCAGAGAACAGAAGCAAAAGGAACTAAAACCCTGCACCCTAGGGAAAGGAGACCTCAAATAGTGTAAATTAGACAAAATGAGAAGACAGAGAAATATCCTACATGCAAAAGAGCAAGATAAAAACCCATAAGACAGAATAAATGAAGAAGAAATAGGCAAACTACCTGAAAAAGAATTCAGAGTAATGATAGTAAGGATAATCCAAAATCTTGGAAATGGAATGGAGAAAAGACAAGAAACGTTTAACAAGAAACTAGAAGAATGAAGAGCAAACAAACAGTAATGAACAAAACAATAACTGAAATTAAAAATACTCTAAAAGGAATCAGTAGCAGAGTAACTGAGGCAGGAGAACGGATAAGTGAGATGGAAGATCGAATGGTGGAGATAACTGTTGCAGAGCAGAATAAAGAAAAAAGAATCAAAAGAATGGACGACAGTTTCAGAGACCTCTGGGACAGCATTACGTGCACCAACATTCAAATTATAAGCGTCCCAGAAGAAGAAGAAAAAAAGAAAGGGTCTGAGAAAATATATGAAGGGATTATAGTTGAAAACTTCCCCAACATGGGAAAGGAAATAGTCAATCAAGTCCAGGAAGTGCAGAGAGCCCCATACAGGATAAATCCAAGGAGAAACACTCCGAGACACATATTAATCAAACTAACAAAGAGTAAACACAAAGAAAAAATATTAAAAGTGGCAAGGGAAAAGCAACAAATAACATACCAGGGAATCCCCATAAGGTTAACAGCTGATCTTTCAGCACAAATTCTACAGGCCAGAAGGGAGTGCAAGATATATTTAAGGTAATGAAAGGGGAAATCCTACAACCAATATTACTCTGCCTGGCAAGGATCTCATTCAGATTCGATGGAGAAATTAAAACCTTTACAGACAAGCAAAAGCTAAGAGAATTCAGCACCACCAAACCAGCTTTACAAGAAATGCTAAAGGAACTTCTCTAGGCAGGAAACACAAGAGAAGGAAAGGACTTACAAAAACAAATGCAAAACAATTAAGAATATGGTAATAGGAACACACATATCAATAATTACCTTAAATGTAAACGGATGAAGTGCCCCAAGCAAAATACACAGACTGGCTGAATGGATACAACACCAAGACCCGTATATATGCTGCTTAAAAGAGACCCACTTCAGACCTAGGGACACATACAGACTGAAAGTGAGGGGATGGAAGAAGATATTCCATGCAAATGGAAATCAAAAGAAAGCTGGAGTAGCAATACTCAGACAAAACAGACTTTAAAATAAAGACTATTACAAGAGACAAGGATACATAATGATCAAGGGTTTGATCCAAGAAGAAGATATAACAATAGTAAATATCTATGCACCCAACAGAGGAGCACCTCAATACATAAGGAAAATGCTAACAGCCATAAAAGGGGAAATTGACAGTAACACAATCATAGTAGGAGACTTGAACACCGCACTTTCACCAATGGACAGATCATCCAAACAGAAAATAACTGAGGAAACACAAGCTTTAAATGACACATTAGACTAGATGGACTTAATTGATATTTATGGGACATTCCATCCAAAAACAACAGAATACACTTTCCTTTCAAGTGCACACGGACCATTCTCCAGGATAGATCATATCTTCAGTGAAAAATCAAGCTTTGGTAAATTTAAGAAAACTGAAATCTTATCAAGTATCTTTTCCAACCACAACACTATGAGACTAGATATCAATTACAGAAAAGAAAACTGTAAAAAATACAAACACATGGAAGCTAAACAATATGCTATTAAACAACCAAGCGATCACTGAAAAAATCAAAGAGGAAATCAAAAAATACCTAGAAACAAGTGACAATGAAAATACAACGACCCAAAACCTATAACGTATGGGATGTAGCAAAAGCAGTTCTAAGAGGGAAGTTTATAGCAATACAATCCTACCTCAAGAAATAAGAATCATCTCAAATAAACAACCTAGCCTTACACCTAATGCAATTAGAGAAAGAAGAACAAAAAGAAAAAAGCTCAAAGTTAGCAGAAGGAAAGAAATCACAAAGATGAGATGAGAAATTAATGAAAAAGAAGTAAAGGAAAAAATATCAAAGATCAATAAAACTAAAAGCTGGTTCTTTGAGAAGATAAACAAAATTGACAAACCATTAGCCAAACTCATCAGGAAAAAAAGGGAGAAGATTCAAATCAACAGAATTAGAAACGAAAAAGGAGAAGTAACAACTTACACCACAGAAATAGAAAGGATCACGAGAGATTATTACAAGCAGCTATATGCCAATAAAACGGAAAACCTGGAAGAACTGGACATATTCTTAGAAAAGTACAACCTTCCAAGACTGAACCAGGAAGAAATAGAAACAAGAAGAGATGAATCACAAGCACTGAAATTGAAACTGTGATTAAAAATCTTCCAACAAACAAAAGCCCAGGGCCGGATGGCTTCACAGGCGAACTCTGTCAAATATTTAGAGAAGAGCTAACATCGATCCTTCTCAAATTCTTCCAAAATATAGCAGAGGGAGGAACACTCCCAAAATCATTCTACGAGGCCACCATCACCCTGATACCAAAACCAGACAAAGATGTCACACAAAAAAGAAAACTATAGGCCAATATCACTGATTAACATAGATGCAAAAATCCTCAACAAAATACTAGCAAACAGAATCCAACAGCACATTAAAAGGATCATACACCATGATCAAGTGGGGTTTATCCCAAGAATGCAAGGATTCTTCAATATATGCAAATCAGTCTGTGTGATACACCACATTAACAAACTGAAGGATAAAAACCATATGATAATCTCAATAGATGCAGAAGAAGCTTTTACCAGACTTCAACACCCATTTATGATAAAAACTCTCCAGAAAGTAGGCATAGAGGGAACTTACTAAACATAATAAAAGCACATATGACAAACCCACAGCCAACGTCATTCTCATTGGTGAAAAACTGAAAGCATTTCCTCTACGATCAGGAACAAGACAAGGGTGCCCAGTCTCACCACTATTATTCAACATAGTTTTGGAAGTTTTAGCCACAGCAATCAGAGAAGAAAAAGAAATAAAAGGAATCCAAATTGGAAAAGAAGAAGTAAAACTGCCACTGCTTGCAGATGACATGATACTATACATAGAAAATCCTCAAGATGCCGCCAGAAAACTACTAGACCTAATCAACGAATTTGGTAAAGTAGCAAGATACAAAAGTAATGCATAGAAATCTCTTGCATTCCTATATACTAACAATGAAAAATCAGAAAGAGATATCAAGGAAACACTCCCATTTACCACTGCAACAAAATGAGTAAAATACCTAGGAATAAACCTACCTAAGGAGGCAAAAGACCTGTATGCAGAAAACTATAAGACAGTGATGAAAGAAATCAAAGACGATATAAACAGATGGAAAGATATACCATGTTCTTGGATTGGAAGAATCAACATTGTGAAAATGAATACTACCCAAAGCAATCTACAGATTCAATGCAATCCCTATCAAATTAGCAATGGCATTTTTCACAGAACTAAAACAAAAAATTTCACAATTTGTATGGAAACACAAAAGACCCCAAATAGCCAAAGCAATCTTGAGAAAGAAAAACAGAGCTGGAGGAATCAGGCTCCCTGACTTCAGACTATACTACAAAGCAACAGTAATCAAGACAGTATGGTACTGGCACAAAAACAGAAATATAGATCAATGGAACAGGATACAAAGCCCAGAGATAAACCCACATACATATGGTCACCTTATCTTTGATAGTGGAGGCAAGAATATACAGTGGAGAAAAGACAGCCTCTTCAATAAGTGGTGCTGGGAAAACTGGACAGCTACATGTAAAAGAATGAAATTAGAACACTCCCTACAACCATACACAAAAATAAACTCAAAATGGATTAAAGGCCTAAATGTAAGGCCAGACACTATCAAAATCTTAGAGGAAAACATAGGCAGAACACTGTATGACATAAATCACAGCAAGATCCTTTTTGACCCACCTCCTAGAGAAATGCAAATAAAAACAAAAGTAAACAAATGGGACCTAATGAAACTTAAAAGCTTTTGCACAGCAAAGGAAACCATAAGCAAGACCAAAAGACGACCCTTAGAATGGGAGAATATATTTGCAAATGAAGCAACTGACAAAGGATTAATCTCCAAAATATACAAGCAGCTCATGTAGCTCAATATCAAAAAACAAACAACACAATCCAAAAATGGGCGGAAGACCTAAAGAGACATTTCTCCAAAGAAGATATATAGATTTCCAGCAAACACATGAAAGAATGCTCAACATCACTAATCATTAGAGAAATGCAAATCAAAACTACAATGAGGTATCCCCTCACACTGGTCAGAATGGGCATCATCAAAAAATCTACAAACAATAAATGCCGGAGAGGGTGTGGAGAAAAGGGAATCCTCCTGCACTGCTGGTTGTAATGTAAATTGATACACCCACTATGGAGAACAGTATGGAGGTTCCTTAAAAAACTAAAAATAGAACAATCCCACTACTGGGCATATACCTTGAGAAAACCATAATTAAAGAAGATGCATATACCACAATGTTCACTGAAGCACTATTTACAATTTCTAGGACATGGAAATAACCTAAATGTACATCGACAGATGAATGGATAAAGAAGATGGTGCACATACATACAATGGAATATTACTCAGCCATAAAAGGAACGAAATTGAATTATTTGTAATGAGGTGGATGGACCTAGGGTCTGTCATACAGAGTGAAGTAAGTCAGAAAGAGAAAAACAAATACCACATGCTAACACACATATGGAATCTAAAAAACGGTACTGATGAACCTAGTGGCAGGGCAGGAGTAAAAATGCGGACGTAGAGAACGGACTTGAGCACACAGTGGAGGAAGGGTAAGCTGGGACGAAGTGAGAGTGGCATGGACATATATACACTACCAAATGTAAAACCGACAGGTAGTGGGAAGAAGCCGCATAGCACAGGGAGATGAGCTCCGTGCTTTGTGACCACCTAGAGGGTTAAAATAGGGAGGGTGGGAGGGAGCGTCAAGAGGGAGGGGATATGGGGATATATGTATACGTATAGCTGATTCACTTTGTTGTACTACAGAAACTAACACAACATTGTAAGGCAATTATACTCCAATAAAGATATTAAAAAAATAAAATTTATTTTATTCATGTACAAATGATTTACAGTGTTGTGTTAATTTCTGTACGGCAAAGTGATTCAGTTACACACACACACACACACACACACACACACAGTCTTTTCCATTATGGTTTATCACAGGATATTGAATATAGTTCCCTGTGCTCTACAGTAGGACCTTGTTGTTTATCCATTCTATATATGATAGTTTGCAACTGCTAATCTCAAACTCCCAATCCATTCCTCCCTAGGCTGGTTTTGAATAACATAGTGATATTCATCAAGAACATAATATTAAAAGTAAATTTGTGTCGCTTCTTTTCTGCACCTTCTTGGGACCTGTTTGTGGAGCAGGAATTCAGGAAATCTGTTTTCCATCACCCTGACAACCATCCCTCTCTGCTCCCACCACACCAGGGGCCAAGGGATTAAGGTACACAAATATGTTGTTTCAAAAATACACGGATGGAAAATAGTTTTGTTTTTCTAAAATCTTGCTGTATGACATTCAAAATTCAAAATAATTTTGAAGCATTATGGTTAATTCACCTGCAATCTTGCAAAAGAGCATTTTGTTAAAGTGTATAAATCTATGTAGGGGGTCTGTGACCAGCTGAGATTACGATCTGTCAAAAGCAGCCCTCTGTCTTCTCACAGTGATTGCTAACTTACGCAAAGGATTCTATACAAACACAAATAGTAAACTAAAAAAAATCAAATAAAGTAAAATGAAATTCATATGAAAATCAGATGATGCATGAGTGTGTGTGTATGTGGGGTATGTCTATATGTGATAGATTTCTTTTTATTATCTGTTTAAGTAGACAATAGTGAGATTTGGGAGCAAAGAGAGAGTTCATTTACTATTGAGCAAAGAATTTTACAGAACAAGATATGACACTGTGACTAGAGGACATTACTTTAGGAAATAAAATATGTTTGTAAATTAAAATTGCCGGGCTTCATGGCATTTAGAGATATCATCTATTGCAGCCAAATGATGCTGGAGGCGAGAGTTGTTGCCTGAAGTGTAAAGATCTCTGTGAAAGGAAAAAAAAATGGTGCTTCTCATTTACTCAGTGAGGGTTTAAGAAACATTTGGTGCCAAAGGTATTTTTAAAATACTTTTAGCTTGATTAAATAAAATGTCCTTCACAAAGTTGTCTCAGTGACAATTAGATGAACTAAAAGCAATGTGCACCGCAATCATCAACAAAACTAACAATTTAAGTTTACGGTTCTAGGGAAATGAATTGTAATAACCACTCCTTCCTACTATTAAATCCGGTTAATTCAACCTCAAGACAAAGCCATGAGTTCTCAAAACTCTCAGACAACCACCTCGGTTTCCCTTGAGAAGGCTTTCCCACTTTTCGTGGTGATTATATTAAAAATGATAAAAGTGTGAGAACCTTTGGGGAAACAGGGGTGATTCCTGGCCCTTTGCAGAAAAGGAACCATCAGCGGTTCCCTAAATTGACCTCTCTTCTGCCCCATATGTGACATAATGCACTTAAGTCACTCCTGTGTAGAGCACCTGAAGTTTTTCATTCATACTTCTTATATTAATCATTGCATTCAGATAAATGGGGGGAAAATCATGTAAGGAAAGGCAGGAGCCTTGGAGTAGGAGGATAGAAAAGACCATATGCCAGGCACTGCTGCACAAATATTAACTCACTTAACCCTCGATACTTCTCTGGAAGGAAAGTTACTATTATCATCCCCAGTTTTGCATTTGAGGAAACAGACACACAGAGAGCCTAATTAATTTGCCTAAGGTTTCAAAACTAGAAAAGAATTGAACTGAGATTCAACTCCAAAGTGCATAATCTTATTTATTTTGCTTCACTATTGCTGAGGAAATTAAGTAAAAATGGCATGCACCTACAGACAAGGTGGTAGGTTAGGGTTAGGGTCAGGATTGCAGAAACCAACTGCAGAAAACAAGATATCTCGAGGTCTTATTTCTTCACATTACTGCAGGAAGTTTCAGGATTCTATAGACACTATGGAAGAACTATATTTTTAGAGACTGGCTGATGGTCCCTTGTGCCTAGTTTAAGAAAAGGTGGGCTTACCATAGTCCTTGCTTAAAAATGATTACGTCCCAGTTCTATATGCAAACAGAACATTTATTGCAAGTAGGTAAGCCAACTCATGGAAAAAGGCATCTTTGCTAGATCTTTCAGCATGTGAACTAATAACTGAAATGCTCTTTGAGGACTGCTATAAGTATTCAGGAATTAACACTCTAAGTGATGTCAAATGCCACTAAGTAATAGACCAGAGTTTTCAACTGTTTTGGAGGACTACAGTGGTTGAAAACCCTCCTTAAAGCACCCCTTAGCTCAGCTTCACCTCTATTTTTATATGTCTTACATGGTGCACTTCTGCACAAGCTTTTTTGTTTTTTGAAGAAATAGCTCTACTGCTTAAAATTATTTTTCTTACAATTGCCCTTACGTAGTATTCAATATTTTGTTTATTCGTTCACTTATTTGATCATTAGGCATTGGGAAACAAAGCGAAATATCACATAGCCCTTCCCTCAAGGAACTTGCAATTTTAGGGAAACTGATCCAGTTTGAGGGTCAAACTGAAAGTGAAATGAATTACTGATCTATGCACTTTTTTAAGGCAGTACAATCATACTCACTAGGCCAAGACTCTTTCAGGGTCACAAATTTTAACCCTGTGCTCATCATTGACAAAGGCGTCCCAATGGGAGCCACTAGATCCTATTAGTCCGGGAGAACTAAGAAAGGAAGAATTATATTTACTCAAAAGTGGGGCCAATACAAGAAGCAGAACACAGTTATTTTTCCGTAAACGTGTAAAAATGGTTCCATTTCTTACCTCTAGAGCCTTCAATCTTTCTAACAGCAATTTGGTCTTTTCTTTCCCCTCATCTGCACTGCTGCCTTCACTCCTTGAATCCTCATCTACCACCATGTGACGGTCTTCCAAAGCTTCCTTGTGTTTTCTCTCTTCCTCTGACAGTTTTTCCTGAAGCAAGAAAGAATTGTTGTTTTCAATAATCTCCACTGAAAAATAAGCAAGAGTTTAAGGTTGAGAAGTTTGGAACCTCCCTACTCTTTCTGCATTCTTTCCAGGGCTGAGGTAGAGAAGGTTTTGCTAAACAAATTCTGAGTGGGGCTTATATTAGTAAACACAGTAGATAATTTTAATGAATCTTGGTGGGACAAGTCATTGAGTCACCACCACTGAATGCACATGTCCTCTGCTCTGTTGGAGAAGTGACCGAGCCCATAAAAACGGTAGATGGAGTCATGTGGTTAATCCATTTTTATATGCAGCATGAAATTCAGCTGTGCTCTAAACTGGGGAAAAATAAGTCAACCTTGATACCTTGACTTGTGAACAGCTTAGCTCCTATAATAAGATCATCAAAGTCACTGGACATGCAACCATTCAATTAAGGGAAAAGAAAATATCACAAAATACTGAAATGATAACGATTTCAGAATTCTAAGCTGAAACCATTTAGTTCCTTTGGCTCACTAATAACATGGCTCTTAAGGGCCCTATAGTCCCCTTTCTAACACTCCAGGATTTGTACTATAGCCTTGAGGCAGACATAAAATGTTATCTTGTCTTCCCTCCCTGCTTGCTGGAGGTTCCTCACTCAACCTTGTCTCTGGCAGCTCTTTGGAAGTTGAGAAGTATTAATTTGAGCCTCACAATTGGCTCTTGTTTTCAAGGGAAAAAGAAATGTCAAGAGCCTATCACATGAAAATAAAATTTCATCCACTTTTGTACATACATCAAGATACCGTGCCGCAGAATCGGGTGACATCATTCCATCACACTTTTTAATTCTAACCACAATGCTGCAGAAATCTCTGTATTAAAAACAGCTGGTTGGCAACCATGTGGGCTAAACTGGATTATCAATGGTGAGAGGCTTCTTTATATTTACCATTAAACTAAGATCATTTGCAAATACAGAAGCACGAAAAATATGATTCTTAACCTTTAAGCACTTAAAAAATCTACTGAGAAAAGAATAGCGTAAGTGGGAAAAAAAAAACAGGTTTTCAAACTGTGTTCACAAAAGTACTTTGGAAGTCCTGAAATTATTTAACTTATTTTTTGAAAATAAGATATGAAGTAAAAACGTCAACATATATGTACACATATATAAGTATATATGTGTATGTATAGATATATAAAACACTGGAGACTACACAGAAACTTGACCCATGTTAATCTGTACAGACAAACAGGTGTTAATCTGTTTCCTACAGATTTCAAGATAAGATTCCATTTCTTTATAAGAATGTGCAACTGACTAGGCAGGTGATAGCTCTTTATGAAATCAGGCCTGGGCAAGTCCACATACAATGTACAGGTGTGTTCACTTCTGCAGCAGGTGTAAGTTCAGCCCAGGTTCAGGCTCAGCAAGTTTAATGTGCAGATCCTCAGGCTGGGACAAATATCCAGGTTATGACTGTATTTTTACAGCTTTGATTCTTTAAGGTTTGTTCACTCAACAGACTTTCATTTCCATGGTAAGAAACTTGAAATCGGCAAAGTTACCAACACAATTTTGAAATAAAGAGGTCCTTCTAGTTCTCTTTCAAGATTTGGGATCACTGTAATTAAACACTAACTTGGGACTGTAAAGCAAGCTTTTAAAAAATAGCACCTAGGGAGGGACCTTCAAGATGGCGGAGGAGTAAGACATGGAGATCACCTTCCTCCCCACAAATACATCAAAATACATCTACAAGTGGAACAACTCCTACAGAACACCTACTGAACGCTGGCAGAAGACCTCAGAGCTCCCAAAAGGCAAGAAACTCCCCACGTACCTGGGTAGGGCAAAAGAAAAAAGAATAAACAGAGACAGAAGAATAGGGACGGGACCTGCACCAGTGGGAGGGAGCTGTGAAGGAGGAAAGGTTTCCACACACTAGGAAGTCCCTTCGCGGGCGGAGACCGTGGGTGGCGGGGGAGCTTTGGGGCCGGAGAGCGCAGCCACAGGGGTGCAGAGGGCAGAGCGCAGAGATTCCCGCACAGAGGATCGGTGCTGACCGGCACTCACCAGCCCGAGAGGCTTCTCTACTCACCGGCCGGGGCGGGCGGGGCTGAGGCTCGGGCTTCAGTCGGAGCGCAGGGAGAGGACTGGGGTTGGCTGCGTGAACACAGCCTGAAAGGGGCTAGTGAGGCACGGCTAGCCGGGAGGGAGTCCGAGAAAAAGTCTGGAGCTGCCAAAGAGGCAGGAGACCATTGTTTCGGGGTGTGCGAGGAGAGGGGATTCAGAGCACCGCCTACATGAGCTCCAGAGACAGGCTCGAGTCGCAGCTATCAGCACGGACACCACAGACAGACATGACACGCTAAGGCTGCTTCCGCAGCCACCAAAAAGCCTGTGTGCAAGCACAGGTCACTCTCCACACCTCCCCTCACTGTAGCCTGTGCAGCCCGCCACTGCCAGGGTCCCGTGATCCAGGAACAACTTCCCCGGGAGACCACACGGCACCTCCGGCTGGTGCAACATCATGCCGGCCTCTGCCGCCGCAGGCCCGCCCCGCATCCGCACCCCTCTCTCCCCCCGGCCTGAGTGAGCCAGAGCCCCCGAATCAGCGGATCCTTTAACCCCCTCCTGTCTGGGCGAAGAACAGACGCCCTCAGGCGACCTACACGCAGAGGCGGGGCCAAATCCAAAGCTGAACCCCAGGAGCTGTGCGAACAAAGAAGAGAAAGGGAAATCTCTCGCAGCAGCCTCAGGCACAGCAGATTAAATCTCCTCAATCAACTTGATGTACCCTGCATCTGTGAAATACCTGAATAGACAACGAATCACCCCAAAATTGAGGTGGTGGACTTTAGGGGCAACTATAGACTTGGGGTTTGCTTTCTGAATCTAATTTGTTTCTGGTTTTATGTTTATCTTAGTTTAGTATTTAAAGCTTATTATCATTGGTAGATTTGTTTATCGATTTGGTTGCTCTATTCCTTTTTTTAATATATATATTTTTCCTTTTTCTCTTTTCCTGAGTGTGTATGTGTATGCTTCTTTCTGTGATGTCGTCTGTATAGCTTTGCTTTTACAATTTGTCCTAGGGTTCTGTCTGTCCGTTTTTTTTTGTTTGTTTGTTTTTGTATAGTTTTTAGTGCTTGTTATTATTGCTGGATTTGTTTTTAGGTCTGGCTGCTCTCTTCTTTCTTTTTCTTATTAACATTTTAAATTTTTAATAATATATTTAAAAATTTTTTATTTTAATAACTATTTTCTGTTCCTTCTTCCTCCCTCCCACCTTCCCTCCCTCCCTCCATCCCTCCCTCTCTCTCTCTCTCCCTCTCTCTCTCTCTCTCTCTCTCTCTCTCTTTCTTTCTTTCTTTCTTTCTCCCTTTTCTTCTGAACCATGTGGCTGACAGGGTCGTGGTGCTCCGGCCGGGTGTCAGGCCTGTGCCTCTGAGGTGGGGGAACCGAGTTCAGGACACTGGTCCACCAGAGACCTCCTGGCTCCAAGTAATATCAAATGCCGAAAGCTCTCCCAGAGATCTCCACCTCAACACTAAGACCCAGCTCCACTCAATGATCAGCAAGCTACAGTGCTAGACACCCTGTGCCAAACAACTAGCAAAACAGGAACACAACCCCACCCATTAGCAGAGAGGCTGCCTAAAATCATAATAAGGTCACAGACGTCCCCAAACACAAAACCGGATGCAGTCCTGCCCACGAGAAAGACAAGATCCAGCCTCATCCACCAGAACACAGGCACTAGTCCCCTCCACCAGGAAACTTAACACAACCCACTGAACCAACCTCAGCCACTGTGGGCAGACACCAAAAACAACGGGAACTATGAATCTGCAGCCTGCGAAAAGGAGACCCCAAACACAGTAAGATAAGCAAAATGAGAAAATGGAGAAATACACAGCAGATTAAGCAGCAAGGTAAAAACACACCAGACCAAACAAATGAAGAGGAAATTGGCAGTCTACATAAAAAGAACTCAGAGTAATGTTAGTAAAGACGATTCAAAATCTTGGAAATAGAATGGAGAAAATTCAAGAAGCATTTAACAAGGACCTAGAAGAACTAAACAGCAAACAAACAATGATGAACAACACAATAAATGAAATATAAAATTCTCTAGAAGGAATCAATAGCAGAATAACTAAGGCAGAAGAACAGATAAGTGACCTGGAAAATAAAATAATGGAAATAACTACGGCAGAGCAGAATAAAGAAAAAAGAATGAAAAGAATTGAGGACAGTCTCAGAGACCTCTGGGACAACATTAAATGCAACAACATTCAAATTACAGGGGTCGCAGAAGAAGAAGAAAAAAAGAAAGGGTCTGAGAAAATATTTGAAGAGATTATAGTTGAAAACTTCCCTAGTATGGGAAAGGAAATAGTCAATCAAGTCCAGGAAGTGCAGAGAGTCCCATATAGGATAAATCCGATGAGAAACACGCCAAGACACATATTAATCAAACTATCAACAACAAAATACAAAGACAAAATATTAAAAGCAGCAAGGGAAAAGCAACAAATAACATACCAGGGAATCTCCATAAGGTTAACAGCTGATCTTTCAGCAGAAGCTCTGCAAGCCAGAAGGAAGTAGCAGGACATATTTAAGTGATGAAAGGGAAAAACCTACAACCAAGATTACTCTACCCAGCAAGGATCTCATTCAGATTTGACGGAGAAATCAAAACCTTTACAGACGAGTAAAAGTTAAGAGAATTCAGCACCACCAAACCAGCTTTACAAGAAATGCTAAAGGAACTTCTCTAGGCAGGAAACAAAAGAGGAGGAAAAGCCCTACAATAACAAACCCAAAACAATTAAGAAAATGGTATCAGGAACATACATATTGATAAATACCTTAAATGTAAATGGATTAAATGCTCCAACCAAAGACACAGACTGGTTGAATGGAAACAAAATCAAGACCTGTATATATGCTGTCTATAAGAGACCCACTTCAGACCAGGGACACATACAGCCTGAAAGTGAGGGGATGGAAAAAGATATTCCATGCAAATGGAAATCAAAAGAAAGCTGGGGTAGCAATTCTCATATCAGACAAAATAGACTTTAAAATAAAGAATGTTACAAGAGACAAAGAAGGACACTACATAATGATCAAGGGATCAATCCAAGAAGAAGATATAACAATGGTAAATATTTATGCACCCAAAACAGGAGCACCTCAATACATAAGGCAAATGCTAACAGCCATAAAAGGGGCAATTGACAGTAACACAATCAGAGTAGGGGACTTTAACACCCCACTTTCCCCAATGGACAGATCATCCAAAATGAAAATAAATAAGGAAAAACGAGCTTTAAATGATACATTAAACAAGATGGACTTAACTGATATTTATAGGACATTCCATCCAAAAACAACAGAATACACTTTCTTCTCAAGTGGTCATGGAATATTCTCCAGGATAAATTATATATTGGGTCACAAATCAAGCCTTGGTAAATTTAAGAAAACTGAAGTCATACCAAGTAACTTTTCCAACCACACACTATGAGACTAGATGTCAATTACAGGAAAGAATCTGTAAAAAAATAAAAACACATGGAAAATAAACAATACACTACTAAATAACCAACGGATCACTGAAGAAAACAAAGAGGAAATCAAAAACTACCTAGAAACAAATGACAATGGAGACACGACGACCCAAAACCCATGGGATGCAGCAAAAGCAGTTCTAAGTCAGAAGTTTATAGCAATACAATCCTACCTCAAGAAACAAGAAACATCACAAATAAACAACCTAAACTTACACCTAATGCAATTAGAGAAAGAAGAACAAAAAGAAAAAAGCTCAAAGTTAGCAGAAGGAAAGAAATCACAAAGATGAGATTGGAAATAAACGAAAAATAAAGAAGGAAATGATAGGAAAGATCAATAAAACTAAATGCTGTTTTTTTGAGAAGATAAAGAAAATTGATAAACCATTAGCTAGACTCATCAAGCAAAAAGGGAGAAGACTCAAATCAACAGAATTAGAATGAAAAAGGAGGAGTAACAACTGGCACTGCAGAAATACAAAGGATCATGAGAGACTATTACAAGCAATTATATGCCAATAAAATGGAGAACCTGGAAGAAATGGACAAATTCTTAGAAAAACACAACCTTCCAAGACTGAACCAGGAAAAATACAAAATATAAACAGACCAATCACAAGCACTGAAATTGAGACTGTGATTAAAAATCTTCCAACCAACAAAAGCCCAGGACCAGATGGCTTCACAGGCGAATTCTATCAAACATTTAGAGAAGAGCTAACACCTATCCTTCTCAAACTCTTCCAAAATATAGCAGAGGGATGAACTCTCCCAAACACATTCTATGAGGCCACTATCACCCTAATAACAAAACCAGACAAAGACGTTACAAAGAAAGAAAACAACAGGCCAATATCACTGATGAACATAGATGCAAAACTACTCAACAAAATACTAGCAAACAGAATCCAATAGCACATTAAAAGGATCATACACCATGATCAAGTGGGGTTTATCCCAGGAATGCAAGGATTCTTCAATATATGCAAATCAATCAATGTGATAAAACATATTAACAAACTGAAGGATAAAAACCATGTGATAATCTCAATAGATGCAGAAAAAGCTTTTGACAAAATTCAACACCCATTTATGATAAAAACCCTCGAGAAAGTAGGCATAGAGGGAACTTACTCAACATAATAAAGCCCATATATGACAAACCCACAGCCAACATCATTCTCAATGGTGAAAAACTGAAACCATTTCCACTAAGATCAGGAACAAGACAAGGTTGCCCACTCTCACCACTCTTATTCAACAAGTTTTGTAAGATTTAGCTACAGCAATTAGAGAAGAAAAAGAAATAAAAGGAATCCAAATCGGAAAAGAAGTAAAGCTGTCCGTGTTTGCAGATGACATGACACTATACACAGAGAATCCTAAAGAAGCGACCAGAAAACTACTAGAACTAATCAATGAATTTGGTAAAGTAGCAGGATACAAAATTAATGCACAGAAATCTCTTGCATTCCTATACACTAATGATGAAAAATCTGAAACAGAAATTAAGGAAACACTCCCATTTACCATTGCAACAAAAAGAATAAAATACCTAGTAATCAACCTACCTAAGGAGACAAAAGACCTGTATGCAGAAAACTATAAGACACTGATGAAAGAAATTAAAGATGATACAAACAGATGGAAAGATATACCATGTATTTGGATTGGAAGAATCAACATTGTGAAAATGACTATACTTCCCAAAGCCATCTACAGATTCAATGCAATCCCCATCAAACTACCAATGGCATTTTTCACAGAACGAGAACAAAAAAATTCCAAAAAATCTGTATGGGGCTTCCCTGGTGGCACAGTGGTTGAGAGTCCACCTGCCGATGCAGGGGACACGGGTTCGTGCCCCGGTCCGGGAAGATCCCACATGCCGCGGAGCGGCTAGGCCCGTGAGCCATGGCTGCTGAGCCTGCGCATCCGGAGCCTGTGCTCCGCAATGGGAGAGGCCACAGCAGTGAGAGGCCTGCGTACCGCAAAAACAAACAAACAAACAAAAAAACTGTATGAAACACAAAAGACTCCGAATAGCCAGAGCAATCTTGAGAAAGAAAAACAGAGCTGGAGGCATCAGTCTCCCAGACGTCGGACTATGCTACAAAGCTATAGTAATCAAGACAGTATGGTGCTGGCACAGAAACAGAAATATAGATCAATGGAACAGGATACAAAGCCCAGAGATAATCCCTCGCACATATGGTCACCTTATCTTTGATAAAAGAGGCAAGAATATACAATGGAGAAAAGACAGCCTCTTCAATAAGTGGTGCTGGGAAACCTGGACAGCTACATGTAAAAGAATGAAATTAGAACACTCCCTACAACCATACACAAAAATAAACTCAAAGTGAATTAAAGACCTAAATGTAAGGCCAGACACTATCAAACTCTTAGAGGAAAGCATAGGCAGAACACCCTGACATAAATCACAGCAAGATCCTTTTTGACCCACCTCCTAGAGAAATGCAAATAAAAACAAAAATAAACAAATGAGAGCTAATGAAACTTAAAAGCTTTTGCACAGCAAAGGAAACCATAAACAAGATGAAAAGATAACCCTCAGAATGGGAGAAAATATTTGCAAATGAAGCAACTGACAAAGGATTAATCTCCAAAATATACAAGCAGCTCATGCAGCTCTGTATCAAAAAAACATACAACCCAATCCAAAATGGGCAGAAGACCTAAACAGACATTTCTCTAAAGAAGATATACAGATTTCCACCAAACACATGAAAGAATGCTCAACATCACTAATCATTAGAGAAATGCAAATTAAAACTACAATGAGGTATAACCTCCCACCAGTGCAAATGGCCATCATCAAAAAATCTACAAACAGTAAATTCTGGAGAGGGTGTGGAGAAAAGGGAACACTCTTGCACTGTTGGTGGGGACGTAAATTGATACAGCCACTATGGAGGTTCCTTAAAAAACTAAAAATAGAACTACCACACGACCCAGCAATCCCACTACTGGGCATATACCTGGAGAAAATCATAATTCAAAAAGAGTCATGTATCACAATATTGACTGCAGCACTATTTACAATAGCCAGGACATGGAAGCAACCTAAGTGTCCATTGACGGATGGATAAAGAAGATGTGGCACATATATACAATGGAATATTACTCAGCCACAAAAAGAAATGAAATTGACTTATTTGTAGTGAGGCGTATGGATCTAGAGACTGTCATACAGAGTGAAGTAAGTCAGAAAGAGTAAAACAAATACCCTATGCTAACACATATATATGGAATCTAAAAAAAGGAAAAAAAAGTGGTTCTGAAGAACCTAGGAGCAGGACAGCAATAAAGACGCAGATGTAGAGAATGGGAGGGGGAAGGGGAAGCTGGGATGAAGTGAGCGAGTGGCATGGACATATATACACTACCAAACGTAAAATAGATAGCTAGTGGGAAGCAGCCGTATAGCACAGGGAGATCAGCTCGGTGCTTTGTGACCACCTAGAGGGGTGGGATTGGTGGGTTGGAGGGAGACGCAAGAGGGAGGAGATATGGGGATATATGTATATGTATAGCTGATTCACTTTGTTATAGAGCAGAAACTAACACACCATTGTAAAGCAATTGTACTCCAATGAAGATGTTAAAAAAATATCATTTACCTCTATTTTTGTATATATATAGATCCTGAAATAATTAGGATCCTGTAGCTAATTAAATCAAACAAACCAAGAAAAGCCACTGGTGTGATCAACTGAAAGCCAAAAGCCTTTGGAATATAGCAGCCGGGTTCCAGGTCTACCATTTACCAGCTTGGCAAATAATCTTGGGTAAACTACCTAATTTCAGTAACTCTTGGGTTCTTTGTGTCCTAAATCCCTAAATGAGGCTAACAGCCACATATATAATATACTCACAACTGCAGTCAATTCTCATTATTCACGGTGTGTTCTATAAAGTTGTCATGAGCACTGGATTAACAAATACTGAATCATTGTTCCTAGGGGAAGTATAGGGTTAGGTTTCTGGAGGCCTCTGGTTGCAACAGTTTCATCATTAATCAACACATAATCTTGTTTTATGAGTGTTTCTATTTAAAGACACCTTGTTTAATATATACTGTTGATTAATTAGCACTGAACTAACTGCCCACGGCACTATAACTCATGCTTGAACAAAGCTTCTCTAACACCCATTTTCTCCACAAGGCACAACACAGACCGCTTGCACTTAGGAACACTAGACAGCACTTCACACTATGCATGGGGGCCACCTTCAACAGCAAGACCGCTCACTAAAGGCATAGAACGTAAAAAAGTGTCACTAAATAGAGCACAAAAAGGACACATTTCCAGCAGAAGAGCTTAAAAAAGAAGGCGGGGCGTTGCTTTGGTTGACCTAAGCTCGGAACACAGGTGTCGGATGACTTAAAGTTTTCACTCCTCTGTGAATGTCCACGAATGACCATGAAAGCTCTGCAGGGCTTGATTTCGGGATTGCAAATTAATTTTAGGGAGCGACTTCACAAAGTCCGAAAGTAATGAGGATAGGCAGTACTTATGCACACATGCACATGCCACTGTCTAGGCACAGTGCCTGAATATTATTATATGAAGGAACTGGACGCAATTCAAGATAGTATAGATTATATATGAGTGTTTAGGTTACATAAAATGTAAGGGTCACTTTACATAATTGAAGAAAGGGTGATCAGTGATGACTGGGAGGTGTAATTTCGTGGAAATGGAACATGGCTTATGTTTTGGTGGAGTGATTCCACTTGAATGGTTAGAGAGGCATAGGAGGGGATTTTTGGTCAAAGAGAAAACTGTAACAAAGGCCCCCGTGAGGAATACATTTTGTCCTTATTGGTTCATGAGGAAACCAGTTTGATTCTATTGCAAGAAACACTGAGAGGTAGTTGAGTAATAGAATTGGAGAGTAAAAGAAAGGGTTCTTGGAAATGAGAAAGAAACATTCAGATATCATTCATTAATTCATTTATTTATCCTACAAATGTTTATCAGATGCAAACTATTGGCCATTCGATGGTCTAGGTGCTGGAGGTATGGCAAACAAGACAAAGCTCCTGTACTCTACGAATGTGTATTCTAACTGTGGGAAACATGACAAACTCCAAGTCAAATCAGTAAGTTATATAATCGTAACCAGTGGTACGTTTACGGACAGTATGAGATGTGACATTGGTGTAAGGCACGTCTGACGAGGTGGCCATTTAAGCTGAGACCACATAATGGGAATGGGAAGGAAGCAGCCATGCAATGGTCTGGGACAAAAACATTCCAAACAGAAGAAATAATGAAGCAAGTACTGAGTGGCAGTGCTAAGCCTGCCCTGCTGACCAGCTGAGGGAGAGTCCGTGTGAAGGAGCATATAGGGACTCTAAGAGCAAGAACAGCAGGAAATGAGGTCAGAGAGAGAGCTGGACCATAGGGGGGTCTTGCAAGGCATGGAAAGGGCTTGGGGTTCTATTTTAAGTAAAGAGGAATTGGAGGCTAAGCAGGGGAGCGATAGGTTATGACGTACATTTTAGAAACAGCATCCTGACTGTTACAGTGGAGAGTGGGCTGAGTAGGGAAGGAGCCAGGAGACCAGCTGGGAGGGTTTTCTATCAGAAGGAATAAAAATTATGAATACTCTGAAAGTATGGAATAAGGACTTACCAAAAGCAGTTCTCACACTGGATGGTAGGTCAGGTGCACTTTTGCTCCTTGCTGGGCAAATCAATAGACCTTTTCAGTCCTCAGTTTCCCCCAGATGTAAAATGTCATGGTTGGACTAAATGTCCCTTCCAATATTAAGGTTCTAAGAATTCAATTACTCAAGACACAATTTTCAGGAAGGAAATGTTATCAATATGCTCAATGGTAACAGAAATGACAAGAGAACACGAAAAGGACCTCTACATTTTGTAAAAAGAAGGTTGTTAGTGGGGACTTGAGAGCTATTTGACTCAAGTGTGATGGTGATACCCAAACTGTCAGTGGTTATGCGAAAAGTGAAAAGAGAAAATAGAAGTAATTTTCTTAGATGCTTATTTGAAAGAGTGGCAGCGAAGGGAAGGAAATATAAAGAACTACAGCCAAAGGGCACTGAAGAGACAAGTGGAAGCCTTGTTTTCGAGATACAGAAACCTGAGTTGTTTGAAGAACTAAAGAGAACAGGTAGCACCAGAGATGGCAGCAAAGGTGGCAATGAAGGTAGGAAGGGGTCTCCCAAGCAGGGAAGGCAGAGGATGAAGGGCTTTGATGGAAAAGTCAAGGCTTTTTGAATGTGGTTCCCTGCAAAATATGACTTCACAGCTTAATTGCCCAGTTAGTATTGCTAAATCATTAGTTAGCGTCTAGCTTGGGTTCTTAAAGAACAAAGAGTCGAGTGCATGTAGTTCATTTGAGGAGTGCAGAAAACAGGAGTAAGGAACTGACTCAGAGAAGGGAGCCACTGAAGAGCGCAGTAGTAAGCAACTGAAGTGAAGTCCACGGGAATCTCAGGGAGATGGGGCAGAACACAGGCCTCACAATCATCCCACCCCAGGGGCCAAGGCGTTGGGACATTTATGCACTGACCTGTAAGAATCAATAATTGGGGGCAGCTCCTGGGGTGTCAGTTTCCAGCCTGCCACAGGCGGTGAGGTTTTTAAAAAATACTTCTCACATAAAAGTGCCCTTCAACACAGACACTGAGAGCTAGAAATCGCGGGGGCACTCTCGATGGTCCTGAGGTATGCGCAGGGTGCCACCAATGTCCTCGACAGGTGGAGAGGAGGCTCGTGACTGCTCTGAAGGGACACTGCCCAGGAAAGAAAGCCATATCTGTACACTGCTCAGGCTAGTCATTGACCTGAAAGCACATTTCATTGTGTTCTAATTCTAAAATGCCCTAAAACAAATCCAGTAAGTACTGTAGAGTTATCCATCTTATCCTTTTCTTTACTCGTCTCTTTATAATCACTTACCAATGAGAGCGTTAGAGTATAATGTAATATTGAGAAAGAGGACAAACGGAAAGGACATATTTTAAGTAAGTAGATGAGCAAAAGAGGAAAATAAGTGGAAACAAAGAGGTAGAAGGGAAAGGGAGATTTGGAAGAGCTGGAAATATGGCTACACCCTACTGACGGATCACTACTGTGGATTTCAGAAAGGACACCTGCTGAATTTATATTATACTCAAAAAGCATGCTCATATATTCAAAAATTAAGCATACGTATTCTGTCTACACATAACCCATTTCAATCAGAAATTTTAGTTCCTTTGCTAATGGATCACTGGTGATTTACCTAGTAAAAAGAGAGCAAGAGAGCTCAGAAATATACGATTTTAAATAAAATATATTCTTCATATAAACCTCTAAGAGAGAAACGAGCCAGGTCCACTCCTGAGGATGCCAAACTGTGACAAGAATAAGTTGATTCCAGAGATGACCTGTTTTCATGTTTCAGTTCTTTATGGACTTTAATCAACAGTGAGTTCTGTAAGAGTGAGGCCACCACAGAAACAACTTTCACTCCCCACAACTTTCATATATGGTTGAGACCATAAGCTTGTTGCCCTCAACAAATACCAGCCAGTATGCAGGAAGCTAGAGATTAGAAGTTCAGTTAGTATCCAAGGGCTTAAATCAAACTTTGCCTTGTCAGTACATAAAGCAATCCTTGGAGCTATAAGTTTCTCTAGGTGGTTACCAGGGCAATGATTCACCTTTGGGGGAGCCCTCATCTTTTGTTCTCAAGTAGTCAGCATCATCAGGCCTATGTATAATAATACCGATCAACACAAAGCTCTGGGTTGCATCAGTTCAGCTCAGACAGATGACAGTCCAGGGGGTTCAGTTACTCCAAAGAGCAGGCAGGATAGCCCCTCACTGATGGACAGCTACTGTTCAGTCAAAAACATGATGCAGGAAAGTGATAAGACCCTTTCCCAAAATGTTTCTTATTCATCTTCTGGTCATCAGCTTCCCCCAGCCCAGCACAGTGGGATTCAGGAAAGGTTTCAAGAGGTCACCTTACTTCGTAACTAATTCGTTAACGCACCCATCCAACAAATACGTACTGAGCAGCTCCTGAGTGCCAGGCACTGTGGAAGATGCCAGGGGTACAAAGGTGAATAAAAACACATGTGGAGCCTGTTCTTATAGAGCTTACAGTCTTGTGGAAGGAGACGGTAATCAATATGTCACCAGCAAATGTAAAACAGTACTGTGATGTGTGTTGCGAAGAAGAGTTTCCAGGGGCTTCAAAAATCAATACTAGAGGGATGCAAGAGAAGTCAGGAAAGCAAATGCCCGTGGTTTCCACCATGAGGTCAACCAGGAAGTGACCTTGAGGTGGAAGGATGGGAGGGCAATTCAAAAAGAGTCTGAATAGCTGGGGAGGAAAGTGTATGTATAGCTGGAGAGGAAAGTGAGGCTGGATGGGCTAATGGGGCCAGGCCACAAGTCAAGGAATACTGCCTTAACTCTAATGGCCATTGACTATTTTTGTGTGTGTGTGTGTGTGTCTGTGTGTGTCTGTGTGTGTGTGTAGGTGGGAGGGGGTTGACATGGTAGGATCTGTATTCCGAAAGAGCTCTCTGGTGCAGTGTGGAGGGTGGAATGGAGGGAGGTTAACATAGAAGTGGGGAAAGTAAGATGCTACTGCAATAGTCTAAGCACGAGTTGACTGAACCATGATTAAAGCGACAATCTCACGAAACGAGACCTCAGAGTTTGTAAATTATCTTGTGATTTTGATTCTTTAGTATGCAGTTACTCCAACAACGACAACTAATATTTTCTTAGGTCACTATTGTTCAGGGAGTGGGCCGACAGCCACTGGCAGCAGCTCATGGGGTAAGGGGAGGAAAGAAGTGTTGCTTGTTTAAAACGCAGATACCTTGGCCGACTCTGGCTTCAGTGAATCACAATACCTAGGAGTGGGGTCAGGCATCTGTAATTTTAGAGAGCACCCCAGGTAATTCTAACCTATGCCAAAGTTTAAGAGCCTCTAGACAAAGATGCTCCGATATAGAACACAAGTCATTTTTACTTCAGATAAACTTTTGAGGTTGCCCATTTGATTGAATTCTTGTGATTAACATAGAATGTAGAATGAACATATAATTAATCATCTAAACTAATACCTACTGGAGACTAAAGGCTGTTGTAGCTGTGAATAGTATACTGGGACAGAAGGTGTAAGCCAGGGAAACTGGGCATATTCACCCATAAATTGCTAAATCCTTCTTCAGTAATAGATGTCAGATGTTGACCTACCATAGAAACTACTCTGTATTAGTGTGATGAGCAACCCTTGGGAAATTTCTATTTGAGTTCGGAGACTCCAGTGCCCACCACGTTATATTGGTTCCTTTTCACAGAAGCAGATGGCATTAATAGCGTGTAACTACTTTCAATGGCTTCCACAGTCACTGACAATAAGGTTCAAAGAGAGGTTCTGTGTGTCCAGTATGGGAGGAAAACAACCTCCCTGCCTGGAAAGTCTTCCTAATTTAAAAATAATGCTTGCTTGCCCATTGTTTTTATAAACAATAGAGAGAAATCTGTCCACCAGTGTCCTAAATGAGGTAGAAAACTGACAACTGGTTGTGACAATGAGCTCATAATTTCTATAATACAAAAAAAGTAATAAAAGAAGTTTATTGCCTTCCCCACCCTTCTTTCAGTCCCACCACATGTGTGTGGTTGCCTGGTGCATACGCTTGGCCTCAACATGGTGGCCCTGCCATCTTCAACCCCATCACTGGGGGAGTGACACTAGGTCTGAGCCCAGGACTGGGAGGATAATTAAAGAACACAAATTTGGGCAAAGGGAAAAGGCAGTGTGTGTCACATGTGGACATACTTTGGCCTTTCATTTGATAGGCTACAAGGAGGGTCAGCCTCACATGTTTCTTGAGGTCCATCAAGTTCCATCTCACTGTGACCTATTCTTATCCAGGGTGGGAACAGAGACCCATTTTAGTTTTAGAACAAGTAGAAATAAGAAATCTACATTCCAGTCCTAGCTCTGCCACTAACCAGCTGTGTGATTCTAGTCAAGTCACATAACTTCTCTGTCCCTCAATTTCCTCATCTTTGAATAGAATGCACAGAAATAGACTAACTCAAAGGTCCCTTCTAGCTTTAAATGTCTACAATTTTGATCATCTGTAAAAACTCAATTTAGAAGAATAAGTATTTAAACACTGCTGAAATTTAGGAATGTAAATACAGAATGCCATTAAGGTTAGAGCTGCCTAGAAGATATCTTGTATAACAAAATCTTTGTGCTTCTTTTCCAGAGAGTCTGTCTGTCTGTCTTCCTTGGGAAAAAAAAAAAAAGAAACAAAAAACACTTTTTTTTTTTTTCTGTGTACTTCTCTTGGGCCCTCCGATAGATGTCACCTAATCTAACCTTTGCATTTAGCACATTTCATTCCCTGCCTGTAAGAAGGGAAAGGCCTGGTAAGCAACATTAGAATTGGAATTTAGTGAAAGACACTTGTAACACTCATAGGAAATCATGCCCAACATGAGTCCTGTCTGTGAAAAGAGCTTATGGGAGGAATAATTTTAAGTATCTTCTGGTTGCAAGGCTTTAAAAAAAATAAAATTCACTCATCTCTCTATTTTTATTATTTTGAATTCTGATGGCCAACACAAAGCCAGCATATAGAAACACTGCATGTCTGATAATAATAGTTATACTGGGTTCTAGCTCATTCATTCTTTTTCTGACAGACACTGCCCTTATCTTTTAACACTGAAAAGGAAGGAAGGAAGGAAGGAAGGAAGGGAGGGAGGGAGGGAGGGAAGGAGGGAGGGAGGGAGGGTGGGACGGGGCAGGGGGAGGGGAAGAAAGGGGAAGGGAAGGGAAAGGAAGGGAAGGGACCCACCTCAAGTACACGTGGCTTTCTAACTTGAAGATGGCAAAATGAAACCATGGGAATATGAAGAGACAACCAACTATCCGACTTTGGAAAGCTAGTCAGTCAAAGAAGTTAGAACAATTTGTTTTTCATTCTGGATATCCAGCCGTGTGTTAAATCCACCTACTAATTCGTACTAAAAATGTAAAACTCTATAATTTAGGACTGACCACATAAGGAAGAGACTTTGGTAGTGTTAGCCTGAAACATTAAGCTCTTTCCAGAACACAAAAGACATGATAAATAGCACCTAATATTTGTGTAACACCTCAGAGTTAAACCAAAACACCTCATATACCCTTTAACACACTCACAGCCATGGGGACATAGGACAAATATTCTGGGCACCCTTTACAGACAAGAAAACAGGCTCCAATAGGTTACGAGGCATCCTGTTACCAGGTAGTGGCAGAGCCAGAATTTAATTACAGTGTAATTTCAAGTGTCATGCTCTTTCCGCGGACCCAGTTACTTCTCTTGGACTTTCCCATGCACCCACAGATTTAGCCTTACTGCTAATTCTACCTGAGAATCTGTGCTCTTTATCCAACCATGAGCCATGCTGCTGACAGCATCTGTCCCCAGGTTCCCTGGCCATTTCTCCAGGGAGTGGACGATTTTATCAGAGATGTCAGATCTGGCCTCAGATGACTATTAGCACAACAGGTTTAACAAACCACAGCCATTTCCGTAGTTAATGATGATTCAATTAGTTCAAAACATAAACACACACCTACTACAAGCTAAATGAAAATGTAGAGGCCCTCCGTCTGGCTGACAGCCGCCCCAGTGAGCCCTGGTGACTTCAGCTTCTGTGATTTATTTACTCATTTGTTGTCTGGTGGTGGGAAGGGTGCACAGAATATACTGTCACTTTAGATAGCACTTCGGCAAATACCATAACAACATTCCCAGGGACCGCGAGCAGCTTTTGTTCAGGACCTAGCATACTAAATTTTAAGGGGGGAAAAACAGCGTCAGATAAATCACAGGGTTTTAAAAGAACATCCCAATTTGTTCACGGTTTAGTGTTACTACTGTCAGGCAAAACATATAAAACTCTTCTTTTTCATCCCTGGATTTGACTTACAAAGTGAACTCGGAACACAGTAAAGCCCCCAAGATTAAATGTGTATGATGGATAAGAGAACAAAGTGTTGTCTTTATGTCTCTAACATGAACCACGACCACTGGTATCAATTCACATCTACTCCACATTATTCACTCAAAACACTCCTCATACTGCCAACGATCTTCCATATTGAACAGCTCTGCTCAGGTACATTAATAAATTTTCAGATGATGCTTTTATTGCCTGTTCCATCTATCAGCAACATTTATTTCCTTAAAAAAAAAGTTCAATTCCAAAGATACTTTAAAGGGAAACTACTGTGGAATAGGATGAACTATAATTTTCATTAAAGGCATGCTTCAGGTGGCCGGACATCTAAAAAAATTAGCAATAAAAATGATGTCCTTGTAGCCCATAAATAGTTGTCTGAGTGTAACCCGAGCAGAAAGAAACCAAAAACGGTAAGACTGTTACGCAGATGGGGAATTTCAGTGGTTAGTGCTATACTTAAACGCTTGGACATGGCTAAAAATAATTCGTAAGCTGACATCAAAATTTGTATTCAAAATCTCTCTCTCTTTTCCTCTTCTAAGGCCTCCTCTCTCCCATCATCCTAGTTTTCTGAGAGAATTCATGGGACGGGGGAGCCAGATAGCCTCCAGAGGGAAGCTGTGGCCTAAGCAAAGGCCATCCCAAAATGAACCGGTAATTTCAGTCATTGACTAGTTAGTGGTGGATGGGTGCCTATATTACTGATGTCATTATATACATCTTAACGGCCATATGTCTGCGATTCCTGGACAGAATGCTAATTTAAAGCAAATTTAAGCAACCTAAAATTTTCTATCCCACTGTCCCCATAAATACATAGGGTCAGGTGACCAATGTATCCAAATTTTTGTTTCAGAAAATACGATCAATAATACTATATATATATTCTTGTTTTGACAATTACTGGCAGATAAATATTTACGTATCTTCTGAGTTTGTTAAACTGAATTGGGAAGTCTCTGCTATGAAAGAATTCTTTAAGTGTTCAAATACAATATAATAGTAATAATAATAATTATTATAAAAAATAATAGTTCATATGGAGAAGCAAACTTATCATTCCAAATTCAGTAAACAGATGTTATATGCAGTTTAGTAGGTCCCAGTTATAATGTAAGACTCTCAGGGGTTGGAATGTTTTATATATCACACCCCCATCACCACACCTTGCACAGCACACAAAACATTTAATGAATGTCCAGCGTTGTTGAATGTGATCGCGCTGAATGAGGGATGGCATCGCCCCGATTTACCTCTGATGACACTGTGCGCAAGCTTAAATACTTAAGCTGAACTACTTAAATATTCTTAAGTACTTGCAACAGAAAACTATCAATATTTTAAGCCAGAATTTTGCTACCAGAAAGATAAAGCAATGGACTGGTAAACCATTTGCATAAACGGTGAAAGCACCACTACATTGATTTCCACTCCTAGAAAATGAGATTTTGCATGTTTATGCTTTAAGGGATAGCCCCAGCACACGCACCTCACAAAGAAGCCCTTTTAAGCCGTATAGTTGTCTACCCTAAAATGCCCTGGGAATTTCTGGAGACTCGCAGGCATGCTCCTAATCAAGATCTCAGTTCCTCTCTGCTTTCTCCTTCCTGGAGTTACCTAAAAGAAAAGCTCTAATGTGGTGCATTAGTTGTACTTTTGAAAGTCAGAGATGGATTATCTAGTTAATTCTCTTGGGGGCTCATGTCAGAACAGAGAGCAGCTTCACTTGTTTGCACCTAAATGGAACTTAAGGATAAAGCAAGAATATTACTTTTTTTTTTCTAGTATAATTTACATAATACCTGCTCTCTCTAGTCAGGCAAAACCCAATGCACAGCATAGGGCCCAACTGTTTGAGCATTTTATGGAAGAAATCTTGCCAGCAATGTTGTCCTGGTGTGCATTTTGACATTAAAACTCTTATTTTTATCCCTAACCCCTGAAAGTGGCAGAAAGCTATCACTTGAGGTGTTTCTTTGGCATCGAGTGGGACGTACATCCTGACAAGCTGCCTACAGCCACAGTGGGTGTAGACAGACAAAGAGCTACTTGGGGAAGACAACCTGTAACCCTGCCAGATGATTCATCTTGGTGAGAGAGAGAAGGAGATTCAGATAAATTAGCAAGAAATAAGCATGATCCTAATAGACAATTAGGAAAGTCAGAATATTATATATATATATACACACATATACATATACACACACACATACATATGAAAAGTAATATAAGTGTGCATAAAAAACTTGAGCAAGCATTTTCTTCATGCAAAATCTCTGTGCGTTTAAAGAATAATGAACCAGCCAAGTTTTGGTTCCTGAAACAAAAGGCTCTCCCAGAGGTCTCCCAACTTACTCCTACAAAGAGTCTTCTAGATCCCAGCGACCGTCATCTCAGTGCTAAGCAACTTTCTGTTGCCGCAGGGAGGGAGGAAGCATAAAACTAGCTACTGAGCAGATTTCTCATCCCAGGTGTGCCACTCATGGGCAGGGCTGCCTTGATCAAGCCCCTTGGGTATCTGTGACATTGTTTCCTCACGTGCAAAATGATGTAGCTGGATACTGGAGGTAACCTTCCACCTTCTGAGCACCTGAGACTTGCTAACTATCCTGTTCATCTCTGTACAGTGATTGGCCTTCACGTGTCACACTACAACTGCTTCCTTAGAAAATCACGGAGGACAGAGGCTGCCTACCAGGTACACAGCAACATCACAATAAACAGTTGGTAAAACTGCCCTAAGCTCTTGGCTACGCTAATACAATATGAAATGACCCAACCCCTTCCAAGCAGCCCTGGTCTCCAAGACACCAGATCATCCCTTTATTGACTTTTCCTATCACTAAAGGCACCAGCTCTGAAGCCCTCTGGCTGTAGCTCTTGCTACGCAGTAATGATGCTGCCTAGTTTTCTCAGTCTCTCAGCCCATCAAACTCAGCTGGCTTTGCGTGTCCAGAATGACCCCAGACACCGATAAGAGAGTCAGAAGCAATTATGGTTCAGGCCACGCTGGAAACTCAGCTCCAAGTGGAAGGTTTTGAACTTGTTGGGCTGAGAGGGGTTTGAGGAACTCATTGCGAGGAGCAGGCCTGGGGCCTGACTGCCCACATCCTCTCTGACAAGTTTACACTGTCCCTCCAGGCTCTGCCTTGCATTATGTCAAGGACAAAGTCTTAGTTCGGTAACTCTCTGAAACTTGCTAATCGTTAGCTTTTTTTTTTTTTTAAAAGGATGTTTGCAGATGTAATTATTATTTTATTTATTTATTTTTGCTGTGTTGGGTCTTCGTTTCTGTGCGAGGGCTCTCCCTAGTTGTGGCAAGCGGGGGGGCACTCTTCATCGCGGTGCACGGGCCTCTCACTGTCACGGCCTCTTGCTGCAGAGCACAGGCCCCAGACGCGCAGGCTCAGTAGCTGTGGCTCACGGGCCTAGTTGCTCCGCGGCATGTGGGATCCTCCCAGACCAGGGCTCGAAGCCGTGTCCCCTGCATTGGCAGGCAGATTCTCAACCACTGCGCCACCAGGGAAGTCCTCGTTAGCATTTTTAAAAAGGAAAATAGGCCTCAAGCTCAGTTAACAGACAACACTAATTAGGGTGAATTTAGAATCTTGTCTTTCTTTCTTTGTGTCCACGGGTCCCTCCTATTTATGCAAGTGAAACAATTTTCCATCTCCAGCAAGGCCTTCCTACCAGCAGGGTTTCTGTTTCCCCAGACATGTCCACTAGCTCTCACTCCATCGGTGCGGGCCTCTGAACTGGGCCCACCCTACCCTCCAATCATTTTCCTGAGCAACTCACTGACCCACCTACCTGCTGCACGTCCTCATGGTCTCCCAAAGTCTCAGCCAGCCTTCTGATCCCTCACTGCCCCCTCAGCAGTGAGGTCATTACCAACCCATGGGCTGAATGTGGCTGGGAGGAAGGTCTCCAGGGCCCTGAGAGCTTAAGTAAATCCTCAAATATTACTCAGCTTGTGAGTGGCTCAGTCAGGATCTGAACCCATACTGTTGGCCTCTAAAGGCTTTCCGCTTACCCATAATTCTCTGATTTCTCTCACCATAGTACCCACAATCCTCTGCTCTACCTCATGGGAATACCCACAATCCTCTGCTGTACTTCACTGGAATACCCATCATCCTCTGCTGTACCTCACCAGAATACCCATCATCCTCTGCGGTCTCTCATCAGAGTACCCACAGAACAAAAGGACCTTTCCATTTATCTGAACTTTAATGTCTTTCAAGGGCCCACTCAACTCCTACCTTCCCCAGAAGCTCAGTATGCTTCCTAAACATGAGGCAGCAGGTTGGCTACTTTGAGGGAAATGCTGGCGGTAGGTTAATGAAAAGAAGACCCTGGTTGGAAGAACCGTCACCATGATGAGCAAGAAAGGAAAAATATACAGCTGAATCTAATGCCTTGTAGCACAGTGGTTCTCAGCCCAAGCTGCACATTAGAATTGATCTGTGGAGATTTAAAAATCCTCATGCCCAAGCCACACCCCAGATCAATGAAATCAGAATCCCTGGGATGGAACCAGGACATCAGAAATTTTTTTAACTCTCCAGATGATTCCCAAGGCACAGCCAAATATGAGAACCACTAGTAGAGAATGTAATTAATGCGACCCCTACGAGACTATAGGACTCAGAATCAAAGGACCACGTCCACTGTGACCTGACACTGTATGACACTTATAAAGTCAACTGCCTCTGTGGAACTCAGTTTCTTCAGCTATCTGTAAAGCGAACTTGAACTTTTTGCCCTTCCTATTTTGAAAGGTTAGTGTATGAGGTTCAAATGAGATGATGCCATGAAAGTGTACGCTGTACATATTAATTATTATTGTGGCAATTTTCACTACTGATCCTCCAATGGTGATGTTCAAATGCTCAGGAAAGAAGAGGTAATAAAAACGCACAGAGAAGAAAAAAATCCAGTAATAGTTGGATTAGAAAAATTAGACATAATGACTCAAGAGAATACAGCCTAGTTAGTATCTTAAGGATATATGTACAAGTTATTTTGTAAATGAAATAGAAAAGGCTGTCGGAGAACACTTGCAATGGCATTGTTTTCAGATCATCACTTACAGTAGAAGCTTACTAATTCAGACTAAGGTATAGGCTTGACTTTAATGGGGAGAAATGAATTTACTGCGCTACTTTATTAATGTAGCGTAGATACAAAGTTTATTAGGGTGTGGTGGCAAACCCAACAGAACACACTTGGAACAACATCTATTTTGATCAGTTTACAAAACAATGGAACCATCATGAACTGCTACAGATATTTGGCTGTTTATTTAAACAGGGGAAGAATCTAAGTCATTTTAAGACCCCAATTCAATGGGCTTGCTCCAAAAGTTCCTTTAAACTTGTCAGTTTGACACCTGGTGCATCCCACGGAAGGCATAAAGTGAATGGCACTAGGATCATACCAGGCCCTCAACGGTTTCTTATGGTAGTCCCAGCCTGAGGTCTGGGTTCTGAGCACATGAAGGCGAGAGGACAAAGAAGTTTCTCGCTCTTTTGTACGCATATGGCACTGAGCAAACCATAGAAATGTTGGTTGCAATTTGTACGTTGCTTTTGCTGGCTTTCTCTTCCCTTCCGTATCCCTATGCTGCTTCCTAAAACCTTTCTCCCTTGGTACCCCTCTCCAAGGTGGAGTCTCACCCAGACTTAATAAACACAGGGGATTATAAGCTCCTAAATTACTTTAGGAAAATTATTTTCCTGTCTCCTTTCCTTCCAAGCCTCAAATTCTAAATTTCAGTTTTCTGAGATGGGTTGATAGAGCAAAGCCTGCAGATTTAACTGGGTCACACTAACGTGTGAAGGACTCCCCTTAAGTATGTATCTTCTTAATTCTTTATTTGTTACATAGAGTGATGCTTTAACGGATGGAATTTCAGGGAAACATACATAAGTGAGAAAATATTGGTAGATAGGGTATGGGGATGACAAGATTGCACAATGGGAGAAGATACCACCAAAAAGGCCAGTCCTGTCAGGGGACCTGATCCTGGGTTTAGCCCCCCTGAAATGCCCACAGTTCTCATAGCTTCATCATTTTCTCCAATTTTGAACCTTTAGTTTTTTCACACCTTCTGTGGTGCTAGCCGATAGGGTAGGCTAGAGTGAGGTGGGGTAAGAGGAAGCATCTGGGTACATGAAGAGAAAGAATAGATGAGTAGATAGATAAGGCTAGATGTTTAACAATAATAGCTACTGTTTGTTGAATACTTAACATGTGTTATCCACGTTATCATACACTATCTCCAACTGTTAGATGAAATCATGTCTAGTGACACACTTTGAAAACAGCAACCTTTCCGTTTAGCCTTATTCTACCCATTACAGAGAAGAGAAAAGTGAGCCTCAAGTCGATTAAGTTACCCGAGATGACAAAAGCTAATTGAGTGAGAAACATGGGACCCGCTTCCAGGTCTCTCTGACTCTGAAACATTTTCTTACTTAAATTCGCCTTTACGCATTCTCCAGCCACAATCCCTTATACGTGGGGTCTCTGGAAGGAGAGGGGCCACCGAGAGCTCACGGCGTTCTTTTTAATGGTCTACGATGTTCCTTTTCTCAGATTCCTTCTTCCCTTTATTAATCTGAATTAGCTTTTCCACAGGGCCAAGAAGAAAAACTGAGCACTGCTGGCATCTATATTTGAATAAGTGGCCAACAGACGGGCATGGGGGACGGGCATGGGACAACGCGTATTCAGTCCCTGTCTCCATCCTTCCCGAGCGTGAGGTGTTTACACAGCCCAGTGCATGGGGGACTGCAAATCCTCCATCTTTGGACCCTGGCACAGCTGGCATAAACCTTATGCAAACTAGATTAGTTAACCTCTCCTTCCAGGCAACAGCAGAAGTCTTAGCGGGAAGAAAAACAGACCTTGAATCTCCACTGACCTTCCAGCTCCCCTTCACCCTGTAAGTCACACTTCCTTATGAATCTTTTCCCTGCACTCCTCACAGAGTTGAGCTGGCTAGAAAAGAGCTTCCCGATCAAGGTGTTGACCGATTCACAAGCCTAGTGACATATTAGAATCACCTGGGGAAATGTTGAAACTCACCAGGGCCCAGGCTCAGCTGCTGGAGACTCTGTGGAATTGGTCTGGGCTGGGGCACAGGTGGGTTGAGAACCTGATCATCGTCTAACCCTCGTCTTATAGTCGAGTTCTGAGGAAGGTCCTTTCTTGGCAGGTGGCTACTTTTCCCAAGCCTGGAAGCTGTTGTCAGGCTCAAGTACAAGATTCTAAGCCTGCAAGGGCTGTGGTCCTGCCCCTTCAGATGTGCCTATCAGGCCAGTGAACACCTGAACCCTGCATTGGCTTCAACCCAGACAGCAGACCCCTACCCTGACCATTTGCCTCTCACCCCACACCTGGTGATTCTTCTTGCCATGCTGTGTTAGCTTGTGCATGCAAAATCAGTAAGGACAACACAGCTGAAAGGTTACAGTATAAGAGAGATCTCAGCAATGAAAGATTTTTTTTTTTCCTAGCAGGCACTTTCAACTTCTTTCTTAATTATTTCCTAATTCCAACACTGTCCATTTTCCCCCCACACACAATTTTATCTCCATCTCATAAAACATTGATAAGCTAAGCCCTAAAAAAAATAAAATTTAGTTTTGTAGCCTCATGTGAGTTAAGAAAATAGGATCAAAGTTCAAGGATTCATATCATCGTGATCTTGCCCTGCTGAAATTCATTTGTTTCCTAAGAGGAAGAAATAACTGATATGCCTGGTTAATGATCTGACGTGCCCAAACTATTTGCCCAAGCTACACAATTACGAAAGGGCAACGTTCTTTGATTTCTACCCATACAACCTCCTGACCTGAGACACCGTCTGGGGTTTCCAAAACAAAGCCGGGCCCTCTGCTGAGATGAGCTGAAGAAAGCAGCTCATGTTCATTGACAATAAGCAGCTCACCTGTATGAAGAGAAGGTGAGTTTTCGGGGCACCATGTTATTCGTAGGTTACATACGCTTTAATAGAGGGACCACATTCTGCTTTTATTTGATAAGAGTTCAGCTCTGGGTCAAAATATCTAACAGGAAACGTATTCGTGTCTGCACACAGAATGTAGGCAGAAATTGAGAATGAGAAAGAAGGGTCAGAACGTATTAAGCCAGGAATTTAAAATTTCCAAGAAGAATGTAGGTAACTATTTAAACTCTGAGTGATATTTGAAACTCCTCTATTCCTTTCAAAGTATTTTGTATGACTTTGGAATTACAGAGGTGAACCCTGTCCTCGGTCAGCGTGCTAACAGAGATTGTTTTGAAAACTTCTGGAAAGTATTTCTGTAGGGTGTAAAATCATACATTCATCTTATAGAATACTTTCAAAGAGAAAAGGAATATTTTATGAAGGACAATGATTTTGGCTGCACTGAATCTCATCACTTTGGCTTTAAGAAATCCTGCTTCCTTTATCTAAACTTATTATATGAAGACAGGATGTTGCTTAAAACTAAACAGAATGAGGAAGGAAGAAAACCGCTTCCTTGAGGAACAGTTTCAGTCCTTTAAAACTTAACACACAATAAAAATACTCCCTTTATTACCATTACCCACTTCAGCAGCAATTCAAAGTTCACAGCAATTCAGAGAGAAGGCCAAATTTCTTCAAGCAGAATCAAAGGCACTTGAGACTTCCTCAGATTACAGGCCACGTAAATAAGAGCACTCAATAAAAGTATTTCCCGTCCCATCGTGTATCAGAACTTTATAAATACCTGTGTAAAGGCTTAGCCACTCTCTCAACACTCAGAGTTTTGGATCATTTTTCCCAACTGGTGCGCACTCAGGGAATGTACTCACTGCTGACCTATTGATTCGCATTTGTTCGCCACAGTTTGTTTAGGTAAAAAAAGAGAAACAAACACTTTCCGGAATAATCTGTATGAATTACAGTCAAGCTCTCTGTAGAGTTCTCAAGAGTTCAGATCTCTCGGCTAATTAACTGCCAAGGCACTTACTGAAATAAGTATTGTGAATGAAAGAATCAGTACAGATACGGATGCAGTAGAAATGCATATAGCACGCGCTGAACTTCAGCTCCGTTTTCTCCTTCGCAAAACGAGGAAACAGGGGTGGTGGACTGGATACGTTTTGAAATACCTCACTAGTCTCCAACACATCTGTGGACCAGAGGAATCAAAATGACCCATCAAACTCAGAAACAGCCAAACAAGACAGGTCATTGTAAGTCTGAAGATAAAAGAAGGTGCCTGGAGAGCTGAATCTATTAAGGTTTCCTAAGGTGACTCTGATACTCAGCCAGGAAACAGAGTCAGGAACTTTGCAGCTCCTGAGAGCCACAGATGGCAGCTTTGTCTTGCATTTACATATGCTCAAGAAAAAAAAAAATGCTATTATATTAGAAGCTTGGAAACTCACACTTTAAATATAGTAGGAATATTGTTATTTTAAAAAGCTTTCTTAGAGAGGTATCTTTTGTGATTATTTAATTTTTCAACCCCAACTTTTCTTTCGAGTGCACTTACATTTTTGAATTTGCCTAAGGTACACTTAAGTCATTACAGGGAAAGAAGGTGAAGTTAAAAGTAGAAAGAAAAATCCTATGCCTGATAAGAATGATCATTTATAGACATCTCTCCAGAGAAGACATCCAGATGGCCAAAAGCCACGTGAAAAGATGCTCAACATCACTAATTATTAGAGAAATGCAAATCAAAACTACAGTGAGGTATCACCTCACACCGGTCAGAACAGCCATCATCAAAAAACCTACAAATAATAAACGCTGGAGAGGGTGTGGAGGAAAAGGAACCCTCCTACACTGCTGGTGGGAATGTAAATTGGTGCAGCCACTATGGAGAACAGTATGGAGGTTCCTTAAACTAAAAACAGAACTACCATATGATCCATTAATTCCACTCCTGGGTATATAATTTGAAAACCATAATTTGAAAAGATACATGCACCCCAATGTTCACAGCAGCACTATTTACAATAGCCAAGACATGGAAGCAACCTAGATGTCCAGCAACAGATAAATGGATAAAGGTTAAAGAAGATGTGGTACATGTACACAATGGAATACTACAGAGTCATAAAAAAGAATGAAATAATGCCATTTGCAGCAACATGGATGGATCTAGAGATTATGTGAAGTATGTCAGAGAAAGACAAATATCATATAAAATCACTTATATGTGGAATCTAAAAACGAATGATACAAATGAACTTATATACAAAACAGAAAAAGACCCATAGACATAGAAAAAAAACTTATGGTTACCAAAGAGGGAAGGGGAGGAGAGGGGTAAATTAGGAGTTTAGGATTAACATATACACACTACTATATAAAAAATAGATAACCAACAAGGAGCTACTGTATAGCACAGGGAACTATACTCAATATTTTGTAATAACCTATAAGGAAAAGGAATCTGAAAAAGAAGTTATATATACACGTATATATATGTATATATATACACGTATATACATATATATACTCACTTTGCTGTACACGCGAAACTACATTGTGTACTACACGTGTACATTGTAAACCAACTATACTTCAATTAAAGAAACTCTAATTTATGAAATAAAGTAATATCCCTGCTAGGCATGACTTGGGCTTCAATGAGGAGGGCCCCAGCCTACGTCACATGTCTTCTGTGTACATAAAGGAATCTGGATATATATTTGATGAGTGGCAGATTTTAGGATGACTAGAAAGGTGCCCTTTCCCCAAGCATCACCGCTTAATCACATCTGAGACTACTTTTAAGGAACTATTTAAGGAAAAAGTCATTTTGATTTTCAATGAGATCACTTGGAATAGAAATTACTTGGGTATCAGGCCGTACTGCTTTAAATATAGGCTAAGAGATCAATAACTGAGCTTAGGGCATCATTAGAAGAGATGGAGCTGGGTTCGGAAGCTACACAGCTCAGGCAGGGCTCTCCACGAAGATGGGAAGAGTAAAGGGGTGAAGAGAGCTGATTGTGGACACCGTTACAACAGGGCTGTGTACTATGTCAACCTCTCTGTGCCTCTCCTCGGACAATGACACACTGCACCTCCTGACAAAGTTCCTGCACTCCATCTTTGTGGAGACCTACTCTGCCTGCCTAAAGGGTGCCAAGGCACTTGAGGGACCCAACACTGGTGATGTGTGACTCTGGGCAGGCAATCTAACAGCTCTGTACCTCAGTTTCCTCTTTTGTAAAATGGAGACATTTCAAATGGTTCTTGTGAAAATTCAGTGAGCTCACACTTGTGAAAGGACTGGACTCTGACCAGTACATAGCAGCTGCTCAGCGCGCGTCAGAAGCGGGGCCTGGGGTGGTACGGGGGGCACAGCGCGGTAGGGTGATGTGCTCCATGCTGCATTTTGTGTAGACCAGGCCTCACGGGATTGCAAAGGAGCATCAAAATCCCAGAGTTCTAAGAGCGAGAAAAAACCACTCGAAATCATCTTTCTGTGCGGACGGTTGTTGCCCTGAGTCTAGCACGTGTTTTATTTAATCCATGTATAAAAAAAAATAAGGCAGTATTTACAGACTAAGAAACTGCTCATAAAAACTTGAACTTTCATCTTCTTTTGAAATGTATGGCCGTCCGTCCACACCGGTGTGCATTCTGAGTCATCTGGATCTGCTGCAGTGGGGCCGTGACTGCTGCCTTCAGACCGGACAGAGGCTCTTCGGTCAGTCTGCCATAGTCTCCACCACTCCCTACTGCCCTTTGGAATTAAACCAAGTGCAGGTTGCGACCGCATGGTTTTAAAAAGCAAGACTTTTGCCTTTGAATAACAAACAAAAAACAAGCAAACACCACATCTCTCTGTACCGATTTCCTTATCAAAAGTGGAAAAATAGAATGTAACCCCCCAGAGGACACACAATTGTTCTCATACCTGGCCTACTTTAACCATTTACATTATTTGGCAATTGTAGGTTTTTTGTGTTTGCGGTCCCTAAAGTAATCCAAAACCTCTTCAATCACAAATACAAAAGAAAGGAGGAAGCCAGAGAGTTTAAGTGACAGTCTGAGGCCAAAAGTCTCGTTAGTGGCAGAAGCTGTACCACATGCAGGTTTTTTTCCCCCTCGTGAGTGCTTCCATTTGTCTGTCCACTTTTTTCTTGCTAAATAAATAAAGCTAATGGGTTCAATTCATGTTCCATAGAGAAAAGCAGAGACAAGAGGAAATCTATCAGCTACAGCAAAGCAGCACAAAAGGTAGCTACAGACACAAGAGGACTTTAATGGGTAATCCGTCATTAGTGTTACGATTCTCTGTATCTTTGGTTGCCTGTGTTGAAATATTTTGACAGATGAAGCTGAAGGCGTATCGTCCTCTCAGCTAGCTGCTCCATTTCATTTACGCTGAACTGCCCCCGTTCATATCGAATCATGAATGTTTTTTCTAACATGTTTCCTAACTACTCAACTAAATGAAATGGTAACCTGGGCTTCAAGAATGTATCACATGACACAGAAGAACCTCCCAAATACCTAGGAAGAATGAGCTAGAGAAAGAAACAGAGCAAGAGGGAAATGGAAGACGGTTCTCCTTTTTCAGTCTCCTCTGCAGACAATCCTTTGAGGTCTTTTATTTTCCCATAATGAAAGGAATCTATCCTGGGTGCTACGTATATCACTTTCCCTCCGTATATTGGCAATATTTCTCTTACTCATGGGCTTGTCTCTCTCATAGAAGAAATGTCAGGCACAAACATTATATGGCTTATTAATTGATTTCAGTTTCCTTTCACTTATTTTTGTATTTTGAGACAAGGATTTTGTGAGCTGGGAAGTTAGGCTCCACCATCCGATTATCCCACTGATAACTGCTCAGTTTCACTCTATGTATCTCACTTAGGGAAGTCTGAGATTTATTTCTAGTTCTACCACTTAGCATTTGCCAGAGTTGAAACAGTCCTCTTTGAGACTCATCCTTAAAAACGAGCAGGTTAATATCTAATTTAGAGGCTGTTGAAATGAACAAATGAGATCCATTTTGTGTAAGCACTTTGAAAACTGTAAAGCACCAAACATATGTGTCGTGACAGTATGACGGTTATATTAAAATACCAGGGATATAAGATGTTCTGAGAAAGGCAGGCTGTGGGGTGCCTGCCTCTTGAGTCCATGACAACAGAGACTAAAAGAAAAGGTTAAAGGACTGTTGAAAGGAAGTCCTAGGCAGGAGAAGAGTCTCTGGAGAGAGCAGTGCAGTAGGTTTGGTGGCATCTTCCTTTCTGTTCCCAGAACTTGTGCAAGCTGCTTTGTGGGCTCCTATCACATTGTTGCATATATTCAATTAATTATCTGCCTTCCCTCCCCAATTTCCAGCATCCTATAAACTGAGCTTTCCAGGAAAAGGCCTCTTTGTATCTCCAGCACTTAGCTTGGCATCGGCTAGGTGCTGCCAGCCTGCTGGGTTCATGCGTTACTTAGTGTGATAGACAGAAGAATGTCCCTCGCCTAGATGTCCACATCCTACCGAATCCCCCAAACCTGCGAATATGTTACCTTACCTTCTGTGGCCACAGAGACTTTGCAGATGTGATTAAATGAAATATCTCGAGATGGGGAGATTATCCTGGATCATGGGGATGGGCCCAATATAATCACAGTCTCTTTATAAGAGGGAGGGAGGAGAGTCAAACTCCGAAAAAGGAGAATGGAACCAGAGTCTGAAGTGATGTATTTTGAGAATGGAGGAAAGGGCCAAAAGCCAAAGAATGCTAGGGTCTAGAAAAGGCAAGGAAATAATTCTGTCCTGAAGCCTCCAGGAAGAATGCAGCCCCGCCAGTACAGTGATTTTAGACTTTTGACCTCCACAATTATAAGAGAATAAATTTGTGTGGTTTCAAGCCATTAAGTTTGTTACAGCAGCAATAGGCATCTAACATACGTAGGTCCAAAAATAAATGAATAACTGTCATTTGAATGAATGAATGAGCAAATGAATGGACGGATGAATGAATGGAGAGAGCTCTAAATAGCCAGTGGAAAGGCCTAGGTTCAAATCCCAACTTAGATGATATCTAGCTACATAACTTGGGCACCATCATCTCATCTCTCCAGAAATTCTCCGCATAAAGAGTCGAGGCCATGGAGTCAGACTGACTACAGTTCGAATCCCTTCTAAGCTACTTCCAGGCTGCACCTTTGGGCAAGAGGTCACCTCTGGGAGCCTACGTCCCCGTCTATCCTCACTAACATGAGGATACTGACAGTACTTCCTGCACAGTTGTGGGGACCGAATGAGCTACAGTCTAGTCACAGTCAATGGGACTCTGAACTAAACAAATGGGAAACTGTAGTCACATAAAAATGGCATTAATGTCACTTCATGCCCAAACCTTGAAATGATGCAAACTCTCCAAATTACAAAAAGAGTCAAGAAGTGCACAGTTAACAAAGCCCGTGAAACCACTGACAGCCGCAGGGCGGGTCTGTCTCAGCTGCTGAACAGAAACACCTACTGACCTTTGAGCTGGTCCAGGTGAAATTATACAAGCTCTAAATGATACAAGTAACCAACTCTGAGAAGTCTTCAGGAACACGCCCCTTGAACAAACTACGACCACCCTTCACATGCATGCTTGGCAATTAGCACGGGCCTGGAACTCAGAAAGTTGTTACTCTACTGTTATTAACTCGATGATAAAAGCCTCAGGACAAACACTTCCATGATGGAAAATAAAACCCACTCCGGCTTTCCTGTGGGTCTCAGCTTTGCATGGGCCTCCGGTTCCTGTCAGAGAAATCTTATAGTTGGAAAATCTGAGTCAGGTGTGCTGATAACCCTCCATATTATGAAGTAATAAATCTCCCAGCTCTTACCCAAAACAAAGAATTCGGCTTCAGGGAGTGTTAACTATGCACTCCACTGGTTTCACCACATACACCTTGCACAACCGATTTTCCTACTATTCGCCATATTTAGAATACTAGGATGACTGAGGTGACAGGGACCTCCCTGGGACTCAGTGCCACCCTTCTCTCTGTTCTCATGTCTTGAATCCCCAGAGCACTAAGTTGTGCCTAGTCCACAATAAAAACTCAATAAATAGCTGTTGAGTGTACAAATGACGCTTTATGGTTCATGTAACCCAAATCCCTCTCCAATTTTCCAGATAATGAGCCTGAGGCCAATGAGAGCAATGGCTGAAAAATCCCTTCCATGTAGCATGAATTCACATCAGTAACTGTCTCCACTCTAGAGAGAAGAGCTGATCCCCCAAATCTAATAGACTGGGTGATTAAGAGGAAATAGTTGGAAAACACATTTTTAGAAGTCTCTCTGGTTTTCTAAGAGGCTTCCGGTTTCACAAAACGAATTCTGATGATAAGAGTGTATACCATGGTTTTGGCTAACAAGTGTGTGAAGAGATTAGCAAAGAATGATGAAAAGAAAATAAGAACTTGGTGAAACAGAGCCACAATGAGGAGACTGGAAAAAGCACAGGAGGGATGCTGAATTACTTAGTTCTAATTAAAGCCTGGTGTTACCTGTGAGTGGGGACAGAAGACTGACATTTCAGGTTCATATGACTCTTTAAGGCTAAACAGAACCATTTAATGCAGAGTCAAGTCTGAGTTTTTACTTATACATCAATTTTCTGCCAAAGCAAATGTAATACCTAGGAAAGATTCAGAGCTAGAAGGACTTAAATACTTATCCTTACCGTAGGCGACCACACATCAGGAAAAGCCGGGCATGCCTTTCCTATGTGAAGGCCACCTCAAGAAGAATCTAAACCTTTTCCTGAGAAATGGATTTGAGAGTTTTTCTACTGTTGTTATGGAGCTAACTTTGTTTTCAAGATTTTTTTTGAGGTGGACCATTTTTAAAGTATTGAATTTGTTACAATATTGCTTCTGTTTTATGTTTTGGTTTTTTGGACACGAGGCCTGTGGGATCTTAGCTCCCCGACCAGGGATTGAACCCACACCCCCTGCATTGGAAGGTGAAGTCTTAACCACTGGACAGCCAGCGAAGTCGCTATGGAGCTAACTTTTATCTCCTCCAAGGAGGTTTAAGTCAACTCGTTATACTGCTTTCACTGGAGATAAAGAACAGTTGCCCCCGCTGTCATACTGTAGTTCTGTAGATGTCTCAAGAGTCAACGATTTAGGACATAGACTTCTTAAGGTTAATTCTATCTAGATTTCTTAAGTTTATATGATACTGTGACTTTTGTTGTCAGATTCCTCTCGATCTTTGTCATCACAAGTGGGGTTGCAGAGCCCAGAACCCGTGAATTCAGGGATGCTAGCGTGAAATGATCTTTACCAGCCGGATTCCTAGGACTGCCTCCCCACACCCACATGCTCTTTAGCTAGCCAAAACCTAGGGCTGCCCAGTGATCACCTTAACTTTGGCCCACTTCCTTTCCTTCTTTAGGTTTTGAAAGCCCCCTATGCATAGTCGTGCAGTGGACATTGGGTGCCTATTTGTGACTTTCAGTGCTCTTCAATGAAAGTCCTACATTGATCTAGATAGAGTGCCTGGGCTCTTTCTGCTGTCAGAGCCTTCTCATCTGTATGGCCAACTTGGGTCATGCTCAGATTAGATGCCCTGCTTCCCAGCCTGGTCACTTCACTAATGTTAAAACACCGTGGGATAAGGGCTATCAGAAGATCACTTGTTGGGACTTCCCTGGCAGTCCAGTGGTTAAGACTCCGCACTTCCAATACAGGGGGCGCAGGTTCGATCCCTGGTCGGGGAACTAAGATCCCATGTGCCATGTGGTGCAACCAAAGAAGTTAATTAATTAAAAAAAGAAAAAAAGACAACTTGGTAGTGCATTGACCACTGACTCTCTCTGGACCTCTGTAGACTCCACATGGCCTGAGGAGCAAGACCACACCCATGAGCTGAGAAGGCAGGCATAACCTTGGCCAGCTCTTCCATGTCCCCTCAGTCTCACCATCAAACTTGTCATCTCACCATCAAACTTGTCATCTCACCATCAAACTTGTCATCTCACCAGCCATGATGCAGTGTCTGTGAGCTTCTTACTCTCCAGGAGCCTGCCATGCACGTTCATACCACTGCCCCCTTACCTAGGCTTCCCTCTGCCTGGAACGTTCTTTCTCTTGTTCTCTACCCCTCAGGTCCACCTTAAATGTCAGATCTCTGGGAAGTATTCTTTACCTTCCCTGGGCAGGAAGAGTCAGCGCCTCTCCTGTGTTCCAGAGAATGCTGTAGATGCCTCTCTTACAGCCTTGACCACAGAGTACCACGATACTTCTATAGGTCTCTCTGCATCTCTATAAACGTATTTTTTGCACCTTCCTACAACCAAACCTACAATTCCTTTCACAAAGTACAAGAAATGAATGAGTAAATGAATGTGTACAGTATTCCTCAAACAGAGGTGACTGGTAACAGAGGTGACTGGTGTGGCTCCCAGCACTGGGGTCTGGACAATCCTTTTTTATTTATCTCCAGGTTAGGGAGGACAGAGCTAGAGAAATCCAAGCAAAACAAGCCAACCAGTATCCAGCCAAGAGCAAGACACGTGGTGTACCTGATAGACCATGATATTAACAGTGTCTTCTTTTTTCTGTTCTGGAGGTCCTTGACTCTGCAGTAGATTTCGTACTGTTTCTTCCATCCTGAAAATCAAGCAAAAATAAATAAGTAAATAGACAGGTAGATAGATAAATGAATAAATGATTTAAGAAATGTTTCCTGTTAACATGGGTCTGTTCCAGTTAGTAGAAATCATTCTTTAGTATATTATTCCCTAAACTTAAACCTGGAAATCTCTTTTCTCTTCTTTCTCCTTCATCACCTATATTAAGAATCTGTCATGAAGTCCTTTGCGATCGTTCTGCAAAATGGCTCTGGCTTCTCTCTCTCTTTACCACTCAGGTCTCTATCCTTGGCTTACTATGTCTGTACACATGCAAACATTTCCCAACATCCCTGTTCACTTTCAGTTTGACACAGTGTCACCCCAGTAAGTTTCCTGAAATACCACTTTGACTTTTTAAAATCAGTTTTCAAAGTTGACAAATCCTACATGAATCCATTTTCACCATTAATACACTGTTCTGTCTTTCCATGGTGGTCTTTCTATGTCAGCACACAAAGATCTACTTTTTTCCAACTGCTTCCTAACATTCCATGATGTGAAGGCACCATTAATTATTTAACCACTCCCTTGCTGATGGAATTTAAATTACTTCACAAAAGCTTGCTATTTGAATTAAGAAATATCTTTACAAATACATCTTAGTGCACATTTATGAGTAACTCTATAGGTTATATTATAATATATATTGTATGCTATAATCGTATTTTAAATACCCACTTCAAACCCTTCCCCTTCCCAACCCCCTCCCCCAAACCCAAAAGTAAAGAGTAAAACACACACACCCATTTCCATTTCCAGACATTGTCCCAGGCTGTTACTACTTCTTGGAATGCCAACATCCTTTCACCTTCTCATGGGCCATCCATCTTTCAAAATCCACCTCAAGTTTCACTTCCTAAGAGACTTCTTTATTAGTCCCCTACTTCTATGAATTCTTACAGCCCTATACTTTTTTTTTTTTTTTTTTTGCGGTATGCGGGCCTCTCACTGTTGTGGCCTCTCCTGTTGCGGAGCACAGGCTCCGGACGCACAGGCTCAGCGGCCATGGCTCACGGGCGCAGCCGCTCCGCGGCATGTGGGATCTTCCCGGACCGGGGCATGAACCCGTGTCCCCTGTATCGGCAGGCGGACTCTCAACCACTGCGCCACCAGGGAAGCCTGAGTCCTATACTTTAAATCATTCATTCTATCACTTAAAAACTCTCCACTTTAATACTCAAAGATTTCATGTATGCATGCTTTGTCTTCTGAAGTAAATGACAATATTTGATATAGAATCATGTCATATATTTATGTACTTCCCTCAATTACAGATAAAGTAGGTACTCAGTAGACATTATTATATGAATCCCTTGTTAATTCATTTTAAAAAATATTAAGTGCTTACTCTGTAACAGGCACTGACTGTGTATGTTCAAACTATGTTCGAATGGCCTTATCCTTGGGACTCATCCGTGAGGATTCATGGACCAGAACTCTGAGAGCAGGCTGCCCGAACTAAACACAATGAACACAGTGCTCTCATGCCCAGAACCTGAGTCGGCTGTCTTTTCAAGTCCCATCCTGAAGCATGTATTTTAGTGACTCAATATAATCCTAGTTTAGGAGATTTGTCGGGGTAAGCAGGCTGACCCAGCATCTCTCTCTCACTAGGGCTTCTAGCGAGACAAATTAGGGGCTCTAGGAGGCCTCTGAATTCCCAGAAGTGACAAGACCCTTACAGTAATCAATGTAGTGTGGTTCAGAATGCCAACTACTCATATGGCGCATCACTACTTAGCAGAAGAGTAAACACACTGTGGATGAACTGGGCCAATCCAAACCTGGATTATAACTGGGGAAATTCTGCCTTCACAGGGGATGGCACCAGGATCCATTCAGGATTTCGAGAAGATGGTAGACACCGATTATGAGTGCGCAGAGAATGATTTGTGACTATACATTTACTCAAGCCATCCCTTCGTGCATCCAGCCAAGAAAGCAAAGTCTGTTCCCTGTATTTTCACGTATCTTATGTTATTCATGATAATAAAATTAAATAGTACCTTTAACTTGTCAAAGACCTCTCATGTCTATTAATCATTATAATGCACTTTTAAAGTATCATTATATCTCTGTGGTAGAGGAGAAAGCCAAGGTCCAGAAAGGTTGAATGGCTTACTTACGGGATCACGGTTAGTCGGACAGGGAATTAGGATTAAACCATTTTCATGACTGTAAAAGCAGCATCCTTTTTCCACTAGGACTTATTTACATTCAGGGAAATGATCTGAAATGAAGAGGAGTCTTAACGCCTAATTAAGAGTTGTCTTTGTGAAAACCTATTGGATGCTGAACCCAAGAAAGCAACAATATTATTTCTGACCTGGGGAGAGCTTTCTGTGAAAAAAATAGGTGTGAAGAAGTCACAAATTCTGAAATAATAAGTGATGAAGGCCAATTTCTAATACTTTATTTCATTTTATATAAACAGAGACAACCTCTTGAATGACAGATTTTCCACGATATTTACTAAATCTACCATAAATAAGAAAAATAACGATAATGGTAATAACTTGCTCAACATCACTCAGCAGGGACTAGCCTCTTGTTTCCTAAATATTAGTCTACTTTCTTCCTATCTTCGCACAGAGATTGAACGTCTTTCTTATTTCAATCCTTATTTTATTCATTTATAAACATCTGGCTTAATTATCGGCCAACAGTTAAAACTCAAATAAAATCTTGTCTTTGTCATCAATAAATTAAAATACAATTCTGTCTCAGTGCATATCTTGCTGAATTATCTCTTCTGTATAATTAAAAGTTCTACGCACAAGTTGCTGGATCAAAAAGAAAAACATTTATTCACCTTCCACCCATTCTTCTTGGCTTCCAAGTTTAAAAAGAAAGAAAGAAAAAAGAGGGGGTGGAAAGAAAGTTGTTAAAACAGGATCTCAAACAGCCTAGACCCACGGTAACAGGGTGAACACTTTTCTGGCACAAATTCATGATTAATTAAAACCGATTTCATTTCCAAGCTACAGCTTGGAACAGAGTTGTAGGGACCCAGCCCTACCCTTGGTAAAAAATTAAGTTGTCTCATCTTTCATAACCTTTATGAATCTGCTAACAGAGAAATATTTTGAACCTGATAGGAATATACCATTATTCCCTAATGATATCTTTTAAAAAAAATTCTCATTTAGCAAACTTCTCTATTTTCCCGAAAATCAAAGACTATGAAGCATCATCCATTGTAGTGTAATGCCCAATGACATTTTACTTTGTTTTATTATTTTGATAGCTGATGTATGAGGGATTGCATCACCAGTCTGCACACAGAATAATCTGTCATCTGTTTCTCAGATGTGACTAAAAATAACACAATTCCTTTCCCCAGGTCAGGCATGGGTAGAGTTTTTTGTTTTTGTTTTTCAATTGCTGATTGGTTCAATCTATCGTTAAACACTTACCTTAATTAACGTCTTCTAGTTCTTTTTTGTTTTTTCCTTTTGTCTGACCTGAGATTAAATCCTTTCTTCCTCTAAATACCAGTCAAGTAGCTATCATAACTAAAAACTGTCTAGGCCAAAATTATACTTAGTGAGATGCAATAAATTCTAATGTACATTAAGTGAACTATTTTTAAAAAGTTAAGTCCTACACAAGTCAGAAAAAATAAACCAAATTCATATGCAAACAGTATATTTCAAGTAATATAGATATAAATGTAGGAATTGTATTTAATTGAAAATAGGTTCCGTGTTTTAAGGTATGTATCATTAAATTAATAAATTTTTCCTATAGTATTTCCTCTAGGGGAATTAAAAAACATAGGTTTTGTTTAAAAAGGGCACTAACTTAAAGTTAGAAAAATAGGACATTAAAAAAGAACACATGAGAAGAATAACAGTTCAAAAGCACATAAGCGCTGGATTAGTGAGAATCTGAAACAAAATCTTCTCCCTGTACCCAGGGGTCCACCTCTGTCACAGACCCCCTTCTAAAGAGCAGATGACTGGGGAAGTTGTCATTGGATCTGCATCCATGTCTCACAGAGACAGTTTCCCTACCTAACAAAGGAAGATCCTTCTGCAAGTGAATATTCAAAGACAATGGTTTCCTGAATCCTTTCAAGGCAGGAAACTGCCTAATCATTCAGGGCCTGATAACGTCAGGAGTCTCTTTACCATCAGAGAATATGATCTGAGCCCTGAAGAACTTGACTCATTCAATAATGAAAATGCTATTAGAAAACACAATCCCAGGGCACACTGGGAGCTGTTCATTATAACAGCAGGTAAAGGAAAGTGAAGTCTTCCACATCCCTTCCTTCCTCCCCAAACTTAGCCCTCTCTTTTGCCTAATGACACTCTGGGAACTGATCAGAACATTAGACGGAAGCGTTCTTTTGTGACTCTTGTGATCAGATATTCAGTTTAGCATGTCATTTTTGACAGAAATAGAACAAAGTGAACACAAAACAAGAAGCCACGCTCCCCCGCTCAAACTAGTAACTGATGAGGCTCGTTGAACTAAAAGCTGAACCGAATCATATTTTTGTTCTTAAAGAGAAATATTTTAAGCTATGTATTTGCTGAGTAATCACATTAAATAAAAATGAAACTAATAATGCAATTACTCAATATTCCCCCCTATTTTCCTATGTGAGAGGCTGCAAGACCAGAACCCACCCACTTCTACTAGAAGTACATGCCATCTTCTCTTCACCTACACCGTGCACTTCGTTGACAGCTGCCGCTGTGACGTGCAAATTGCCTCTCCTTGTGTTTCACTGTATTTGACTACCAATCTTCTCATTTTGAGAAAGTGTGTCAGTTTAAGCAAGGGTGCTGCCATGATCGAATTTCATTTTAAAGACAAGAAGAAAGGGACAGGGGTTCAAATAGAAAGAAGGCTGAGGGGCTTGAGTCACTGCAGCACTTCTCCTTCACCTGGAGCCTCCTCCCTATGAAGTCATCCCATGTGACCCCATATAGAGAACAGCACTCATCTGGCAAGGTCAAAGGCCAAAATGGGGACAAGCATCCTCCCCGTATCTGCTGGAAAAAAGAGAAATGCTTACAAGACAGTCTTTCATTGGATGACTATTAGCAGGGTTAAAAAATTTAAGCACACTACCACTGGGATATTCAGAAAAAATACAATCCATTTATTTTGTATATAATCAAACATCTTTTGTCTTCAGCCTCCACATGCTGACTAGCATTAACTTTTGCCCAAATCTTACTATAAATCCTACGCTTTGTCTAACACGACGGATTTTTAAATCCATTGAGAAACAAGCGTCCATCATCAAGAGAATATATAAGCAACTGTGTTAACAGGTAAACCTCAAAGATATTGCCGGTTTGGTTCCAGACCACAGCAATAAAGCAAATATTGCAATAAAGCAAATATTGCAATAAAACAAGTCACACAAATGGTTTTTTACTGCATATAAAAGTTATGTTTATTCTACACTATAGTCTATTAAATGTACAATAGCATTCTGTCTAAAAACCAATGTACATACCTCAATTAAAAATACTGCTAAAAAATGCTATCATCTGATAAAACAGGGCTGTCGCAAAACTTCCATTTGTAAGAAAAATATATATAGTATCTGGGAAGTACGACAGAGCAAAGTGCAATACGAGGGCGCCTGTGTATATTTCCCACATTGGAATCTTATTCAGCAACATTAGGAATAAGCTGATGCGTGCAACGATATGGAAGAATCTCACAAACACTATGCTGGGTGAAAGAAGCCACACACAAAAGACTAAATACCACAGGATTCCATTTGTACGTAACTTTAGTGCAGGAAAAATTAATCTATGATGTAAAATTTAAGAACAGTGATTGCCAGGGAGGGCAGAGACTGACTGGTAAGGGACACAAGGAACTTCCTGGGATGACACTGACGTTCTGTATCTCCACAGGGGTTTGTATTGCACAGGTGTAAGCATTTGTTGGGATTCATCAAAGGCTACATTTAAGATTTGTGTGTATCACTGTATATAAATTTTATCTCAAAAGAAAAAATGCACCGTAAACAAATATGGAACTTTAATTAGTGCTATACATGCTCAAGTATGTACATAATTTGGGGTGAAATGTAATGATGCCTGAAGTTTACTTTGAAATGCATCAACGATTAGATAGATGGATGGAGAGAGATGGATACATGGCTAGGCATATGGTAAAGCAAGTACAATAAAAGTGAGTGGTAGAATCCAGTTGTTGGGTATACAGTGTTCGCTGTAAAATTCATTCAACTTTTTGTATATTAAAAATTGTTTATACTAAATTATTGACAAAGTTTTGTTCATTTGTTTTTAAAAGTAGACCTTATCTCTTGGGTAAAAATGTTGAAGAGAAGCAACTGCTTTTCTTCCATAGATGGTTCCTAGGTGTATGCAGGTCTGGTTGCATGGATCACGGTCTTTACAGAGAAAGGAGACTTGGGTACGGTGTCATCTTATATCTGGAGAGAAGTCACTTGTCTACAGATTTGTTGCTGGCCCTTCTGCTTCTATGTCTGAAGGTCCTGAGGCTGTTCCCAGTCTGTTTGTTCTGTTTGATCAGAGCCTGGAGGTATGTATGGCACTCTGACCTTCACCTTAGCTTCTGCTTGCTACACTGTTCTGAATCTTGGTCGCCACCTCCAATGAGCGTGCTGACCTGCCAGTTTATCTTCAGACACATCTGTAAGAGTGCACTTGACCTGCCATAGCAGGCCCACTGGGCCTCCAGGCAGCCTCAAAATCGCACAGAATCTGAAGAAAGCCTGGAAAGGTAAAACCCACAATCTCCTTTGTGCCTGAGCATGGTGGACCACCAAGGGGATGCTCTTCTTTCCTTAAGGAGAAGCCCTTCCTTTGTACTTTCTTTACACTCTGCGTACTTTTCCTTCATAGCCTTATAGCATCTTATTAATGATCTCTGAGTTCCTTGAGGTCACTGACTGTGTCTTGTTTATTTTATCTCTTAACAGCTAAGCACAGCTAGTGTTGCTGACTCAGCGTTCAACACATTCTTTTTTGGGTGAATGAATGAATCTAATAGTTTCTTCACACATTCATTTCCTGACTCCTTATATATTCATTTCCCCATAGACCCATATGTAGATGTAACTGGTCAGAGAAAAGTAGTAACAAGAGAGAGGTACCAGCTAGAGGGTACCTAATTCTTAAGCTGCGACCCATGGGGCTAAGATGCAGGGCTCCTGGTCATTAGTAAAACAAATCAAATATCTCCTAGAAATAACTCCCTGCTCTTTCTGTCACATTTAATATGCAGTCCACAGTTCATATGCTTCATTTGCAACTAACTAGCTTAGGTGGTTAAAATATTATCCTTATAAGGCCAGGGTTTTCTAGATTCAATCCCTAGTCTGGACATCCTTTACCATCTAGCAGACTAATCTCTGCTAAGAGACCCCAGGGCTCTACTGCTAGGGGGAGAAAAGATCGGAGAATTATCTTAACGAAGAACATATTTTGCATGGCCTCACGTATCGTTTGCTTTTAAATATCTTTTTCCCATTCTACTCCCATTGCTTTCCTCGACAACCCATCCTCCCTCCCCAGTTTAACTGCAGTGCAAAGCTTTCCTCAAGGTAGGGAGGGGAAAAGCTGACTAATATTCAATTTCAGGATGAAACTGTTCATGTGGAAACTTTACTAGTTTAGAACTAGGTTCCGCCCAACTGCACCAACTTGTTTCCTTAGCAAATGAGTTTCCTCACTTAGAAGCCAGAATATCTAGGCATGTAAGCAGGGACAATCCCCAGGTTGGCCGTGACTTTGATGTTCTTAACCCAATCTCTGCTTATCCTGGCTCTAATAGTTGGGAATAGTAAATCTACAGTGACAATAATGAAAAACTGCACTGAAACTGAAACTCACTCTGGATAAATGTTGGAGGCCTGGGATTTCTTATTTCTATCTTAGATGATATATATTTTTAATTCAGCACAAATTTTGCAAGTATAATACCACTGCCCAGGAACCACAGTGCTCTAATTCACTCATGGGGATGCAACACCATTCATAAACAGATCGAAAGGTGCTAGTCTAATTTGAATTACTGCATCATATTCACTCCAGGGCCAGCTGTATGTGACCAGAAAGCAACATAAATTTTCTTGTGGGCAGGCTTACGCTAATCCTGCATGGGGAAATCACTGCATGGGGAAAGGCAGATGTGGAGAGGGCGGGAAGCAGAGAGCTGCATTCACTCGCAATTTTCCACATGGAGTTGAAGGGAATTCCCAAAATGTTTTCTTTTTTTCTTTACTTCATTTTTTTTTTAACATTGTTATTGGAGTATAATTTCTTTACAATGATGTGCTACTTTCTGCTTTATAACAAAGTGAATCAGCTTTATGTATAAATATATCCCCATATCTCCTCCCTCTTGCGTCTCCCTCACCCCTCCCTATCCCACCCCTCTAGGTGGTCTCAGAGCACCAGCTGATCTCCCTGTGCAATGCGGCTGCTGCCCACTAGCTATCTATTTTAAATATGGTAGTGTATATATGTCCATGCCACTCTCTCACTTCGTCCCAGCTAACCCTTCCCCTGCCCTGTGTCCTCAAGTCCATTCTCTACAACTGCATCTTTAATCCTGTCCTGCCCCTAGGTTCTTCAGGACCATTTTTTTGTTTGTTTTCTTTTTTTTTTTAGATTCCATATGTATGTGTTAGCATACGGTATATACTGATTTTCTCTTTCTGACTTACTTCACACTGTGTAACAGTCTCTAGGTCCATCCACCTCACTACAAATAGTTCAGTTTCGTTTCTTTTTAAGGCTGAATCATATTCCATTGTATATATGTGCCACATCTTCTTTATCCTTTCATCTGTCAATGGACACTTAGGTTACTTCCATGTCCTGGCTATTGTAAATAGAGCTGCAATGTACATTGTGGGACATGACTCTTTTTGAATTATGGTTTTCTCACGGTATATGCCCAGTAGTGGGAAAGCTGGGACGTATGGTACTTGTATTTTTAGTGTTTTAAGGAACCTCCATACTGTTCTCCATAGTGGCTGTATCAATTTACATTCCCACCAACAGTGCAAGAGGGTTCCCTTTTCTCCACACCCTTCCAGCATTTATTGTTTGTAGATATTTTGATGATGGCCATTCGGATGGGTGTGAGGTGATACCTCATTGCAGTTTTGATTTCCATTTCTCTAATGATTAGTCATGGTGAGCATCCTTTCATGTGTTTGTTGGCAATCTGTATATCTTCTTTGGAGAAATGTCTATTTAGGTTTTCTGCCCATTTTTGGATTGAGTTGTTTGTTTTTTGATATTGAGCTGCATGAGCTGCTTGTAAATTTTGGAGATTAATCCTTTGTCAGTTGCTTCATTTGCAAATATTTTCTCCCATTCTGAGGGTTGTCTTTTCATCTTATGTTTTCCTTTGCTGTGCAAAAGCTTTTAAGTTTCATTAGGACCCATTTGTTTATTTTGTTTTTATTTCAATTTCCCTAGGAGGTGGGTCAAAAAGGATCTTGCTGTGATTTACATCATAGAGTGTGTTCTGCCTATGTTTTCCTCTAAGAATTTTATAGTGTCTGGCCTTACATTTAGGTCTTTAATCCATTTTGAGCTTAATTTTGTGTATGGTGTTGGGGAGTGTTCTGATTTCATTCTTTTACATGTAGCTGTCCAGGTTTCCCAGCACCACTTATTGAAGAGGCTGTCTTTTCTCCATTGTATATTCTTGCCTCCTTTATCAAAGATAAGGTGACCATATGTGTGTGGGTTTATCTCTGGATTTTCTATCTTGTTCCACTGATTGATATTTCTGTTTTTGTGCCAGTACCTTATTGTCTTGATTACTGTAGCTTTGTAGTATAGTCTGAAGTCCGGGAGCCTGATTCCTCCAGCTCCGGTTTTCTTTCTCAAGATTGCTTTGGCTATTCAGGGTCTTTTGTGTTTCCACACAAATTGTGAGATTTTTTGTTCTAGTTCTGTGAAAAATGCCATTGATAGTTTGATAGGGATTGCACTGAATCTGTAGATTGCTTCAGGTAGTATAGTCCTTTTCACAATGTTGATTCTTCCAATCCAAGAACATGGTATACATCTCCATCTGTTTGTATCATCTTTAACTTCTTTCATCAGTGTCCTATAGTTTTCTGCATACAGGTCTTTTGTCTCCTTAGGTAGGTTTATTCTTAGGTATTTTATTCTTTTTATTGTAATGGTAAATGGGACTGTTTCCTTCATTTCTCTTTCAGGTTTTTCATCATTAGTCTGTAGGAATGCAAGAGATTTCTGCGCATTAATTTTGTATCCTGCTACTTTACCAAATTCATTGATTAGCTCTAGTAGTTTTCTGGTAGCACCTTTAGGATTCTCTATGTATAGCATCATATCATCTGCAAACAGGGACAGCTTTACTTCTTCTTTCCTGATTTGGATTCCTTTTATTTCTTTTTCTTCTCTGACTGCTATGGCTAAAACTACGAAAACTACGTTGAATAATAGTGGTGAGAGTGGACAACCTTGCGCTGTTCCTGATCTTAGTGGAAATGGTTTCAATTTTTCACCATTGAGAACAATGTTGGCTGTGGGTTTGTCATATATGCCCTTTATTATGTTGAGGTAAGTTCCCTCTATGCCTACTTTCTGCAGGGTTTTTATCATAAATGGGTGTTGAATTTTGTCAAAAGCTTTCTCTGCATCTATTGAGATGATCATATGGTTTTTCTCCTTCAATTTGTTAATATGGTTTATCATATTGATTGAATTGCGTATATTGAAAAATCCTTGCACTCCTGGGATAAACCCCACTTGTTCATGGTGCATCATCCTTTCAAGATGCTGTTGGATTCTGTTTGCTAATATTTTGTTAAGGATTTTTGCATCTATGTTCATCAGTGATACTGGCCTGTACTTTTCTTTCTTTGTTACATCTTTGTCTGGTTTTGGCATCAGGGTGATGGTGGCCTCATAGAATGTGTTTGAGAGAGTTCCTCCCTCTGCTATATTTTGGAAGAGTTTGAGAAGGATAGGTGTTAGCTCTTCCCTAAATGTTTGATAGAATTTGCCTGTGAAGCCATCTGGTCCTGGGCTTTTGTTTGTTGGAAGATTTTTAATCACAGTCTCAATTTCAGTGCTTGTGATTGGTCTGCTTATATTTTCTATTTCTTCCCGGTCCAGTCTCGGAAGGTTGTGCTTTTCTGAGAATTCATCCATTTCTTCCAGGTTGTCCATTTCATTGGCATATAGCTGCTTGTAGTAATCTCTCATGATTCTTTGCATTTCTGCAGTGTCAGTTGTTACTTCTTTTTCATTTCTAATTCTATTGATTGGAGTCTTCTCGCTTTTTTTTTGGTGAGTCTGGCTAATGGTTTATAAATTTTGTTTATCTTCTCAAAGAACCAGCTTTTAGTCTTATTGATCTTTGTTATTTTTCCTTAATTTCTTCTTCATTTCTTTTTCATCTCATCTTTATGATTTCTTTCCTTCAGCTAACTTTGGATTTTTTCGTTCTTCCTCTAATTGCTTTAGGTGTAAGGTTAGGTTGTTTATTTGAGATGTTTCTTGTTTCTTGAGGTAGGATTTTATTGCTATAAACTTCCCTCTTAGAACTGCTTTTGCCACATCCCATAGGTTTTGGATGGTCATGTTTTCATTGTCATTTGTTTCTAGGTAGTTTTTGATTTTCTCCTTGATTTCTTCAGTGATCTCTTGGTTATTTAGTAGCATATTGTTTAGGTTCCATGTGTTTTTAATTTTTACAGATTTTTTCCTGTAATTGATATCTAGTCTCATAGCATTGTGGTTGGAAAAGATACTTGATATGATTTCAGTTTTCTTAGATTTACAAAGGCTTGATGTGTGACCCAAGATATGATCTATCCTGGAGAATGTTCCATGAGCACTTGAGGAGAAAGTGTGTTCTGTTGTTTCTGGATGGAACATCCTATAAATATCAATTAAGTCCATCTTGTTTAATGTATCATTTAAAGCTCTTGTTTCCTTATTCATTTTCATTTTGGATGATCCATCCATTGGTGAAATTGGGGTGTTAAAGTCCCCTACTATGATTGTATTACTGTCGATTTCCCCTTTTATGGTTGTTAGCATTTGCCTTATGTATTGATGTGCTCCTATTTTGGGTGCATAAATATTTACAATTGTTATATCTTCATCTTGGATTGATCCCTTGATCATTATACAGTGTCCTTCTTTGTCTCTTGTAATAGTCTTTGTTTTAAAGTGTATTTTGTCTGATATGATAATTGCTACTCCAGCTTTCTTTTGATTTCCATTTGCATGGAATATCTTTTTCCAGCCGCTCATTTTCAGTCTGTATGTGTCCCTAGGTCTGAAATGGGTCTCTTGTAGACAGCATATATACAGGTTTTGTTTTCGTATCCATTCAGCCAGTCTATGTCTTTCGGTTGGAGCATTTAATCCATTTACATTTATGGTAATTACGTAAATTATGTAGGTTAATATGTATGCATTATATGTATATATATGTATGATCCTGTTACCGTTTTCTTAATTGTTTTGGGTTTATTTTTGTAGGTCTTTTCCTTCTCTTGTGTTTCCTGCCTAGAGAAGTTCCTTCAGCATTTGTTGTAAAGCTGGTTTGGTGGTGCTGAATTCTCTTAGCTTTTGCTTGTCTGTAGACGTTTTAATTTCTCTGTCAAATGTGAATGAGATCCCTGCTGGGTAGAGTAATCTTGGTTGTAGGTTTTTCCCTTTCATCACTTAAATATGTCCTGCTACTTCCTTCTGGCTTGCAGTTTCTGCTGAAAGATCAGCTGTTAACCTTATGGGGATTTCCTTGTATGTTATTTGTTGTTTTTCCCTTGCTACTTTTAATATTTTTTGTTTGCATTTAATTTTTGATAGTTTGATTAATATGTGTCTTGGCATGTTCCTCCTTGGATTTATTCTGTATGGGACTCTCTGTGCTTCTTGGACTTGATTGACTATTTCCTTTCCCATACTAGGGAAGTTTTCAACTATAATCTCTTCAAATATTTTCTCAGTCCCTTTCTTTTTCTCTTCGTCTTCTGGGACCCCTATAATTCGAATGCTGGTGCATTTAATGTTGTCCCAGAGGTCTCTGAGACTGCACCTCAAATCTTTTCATTCTTTTTTCTTTATTCTGCTCTGCGGTAGTTATTTCCACTATTTTGTCTCCCAGGTCCCTTATCCGTTCTTCTGCCTCAGTTATTCTGTTTTTTGTTTTTGTTTTTTTTTTTGCGGTACGCAGGCCTCTCACTGTTGTGGCCTCTCCCGTTGCAGAGCACAGGCTCCGGATGCGCAGGCTCAGTGGCCATGGCTCACGGGCCCAGCCGCTCCGCGGTATGTGGGATCTTCCTGGACCGGGGCACAAACCTGTGTCCCCTGCATTGGCAGGCGGACTCTCAACCACTGCGCCACCAGGGAAGCCCCGTTATTCTGCTTTTGATTCCTTCTAGAGAATTTTATATTTATTGTGTTGTTCATCATTATTTGTTTGCTCTTTAGTTCTTCTAGGTTCTTGTTAAACGTTTCTTGTATTTTCTCCATTCTATTTCCAAGATTTTGGATCATCTTCACTATCATTACTCTGAATTCTTTTTCAGGTAGACTGCTTACTTACTCTTCATTTGTTTGGTCTGGTGGGTTTTTACCTTGCTCCTTCATCTGCTGTTTGTTTCTCTGTCTTCTCATTTTGCTTAACTTACTGTGTTTGGGGTCTTCTTTTCGCAGGCTACAGGTTTGTAGTTTCTGTTGTTTTTGGTGTCTGCTCCAGTGGGTAAGGTTGGTTCAGTGGGTTGTGTAGGCTTCCTGGTGGGGGGGACTGGTGCTTGTGTTCTGGTGGATAAGGCTGGATCTTGTCTTTTTGGTGGGCAGGTCCACGTCTGATGGTGTGTTTTGGGGTGTCTGTGAACTTATTATGATTTTAGGCAGCCTCTCTGCTAATGGGTGGGGTTGTGTTCCTGTCTTGCTTGTTGTTTGGCATAGGGTGTCCATCACTGGAGCTTACTGGTCGTTGAGTGGAGCTGGGTGGTTGTGTTGAGACAGAGATCTCTGGGAGAGCGCTCACCGTTTGATATTACGTGGGGCTGGGAGGTCTCTGAAGGTCCAATGTCCTGAACTCGGCTCTCCCGCTTCCACAGTGGCTGGCAGTGGCTGGCAGGCGCTGTGGTTGTCTGTGGCCTTCTCTCAAACAACAAGTTTCTCATCTCCACATCTCCTGGTGGTGGGGTTTACCCCTTGGGCCCCTGTGCTTAGAATCTCCCCACCTGGGGAAGGCAGCACCCTCAACAGCCAGGTTGCACGGCTTGGACTTGTCTGGGGGATGAAGGGGAAGGACTCCAAACAAGTGTCAAGTCATTAAAGCTCAGAGAGGTGTAACCAATAGTCCACTGGGTCTGAATAATGTCCAAGGTATCACAGTATATTAGTCTGTCCTCTTTAAAAAAATTTTTTTTATTTTAATTTTTTCGGTGAGAACGTTAAAGAAAGGCAGGAAAATCTAATTGGCCATGTTTGGGATCAAATCATAGTGTTAAATTTTGGGGCAACGGTGGCAAAGAGATGTTTCAAGAATCCATAAAACCGGCCTCTGAAGCCTCCTGGATGCCACAGGGCATCCTTCAATGGGACTGCTCTTTTATTCACATGCTGCTTATGACATTTGATCCACAGTATTTTAGGGTGGCTTCTCTTAAGCAAGCAGATAGTACTGCAAAGCACATCACATCCAGAAAAGTGGTGTTACCAAATCCTCACCTAGCCTTGAGTCCTGTGGCCGCAGTACAGTAAGTCTCTGTATGGGAGTCCCCTATACTCCCTAAAGTGACATAAGGGGGTCTGGATGGAGATATTTCCACCAGCGATGTAACTTGCGACAAATCACTTACATCTCCTGAGTCTCAGTTTCCTTATCTATGAAATGGATATACCATGTCAGTCCTACTTACCCCAGAGGGATGTTATGAGGATGCAATGAGACAAAATGTGAAATGTTTTATGTAAGTGGGTACTTGTTTTTCCTTATGGCTTTAACGAACTTTTGGAAGTCAAGGCTCTGTGAATGGTAGATCTTTCGGTGGTGATGTGAGAAGGACAGAAAATAGGCTCTTTGGGAACATCAGTCAATCAAGTCAACGCTTGCTGGAGGCAGCCACCGTCTTTGCCTTTTTTCAGCAAGTACAGAAGAGCTACTGCATCACTCTCCAATTTCAGACAACAAATGGCCTGGAGAATAACCTACTTTATTAGTACTGATAGCACAGGTTATGTTGGGTTAACAAACAACCCCAACGTTTCAGTGACTTAATAAATAACTGAACTGCTTGTTGACACACGGTCTGGGTAACTTGGCAACCGAGTGTCCTCCAGGAGTAGGGTGCTTCTATGTCCTGGTTTCCCAGGACGGTCCAGTTTATGTCTCTTGTCCTGGCATAATTATTAATAGCACGCTTTTCATCCCAACACTGTCCTGGCTGGATGATAAATATTACGATCTTCCTGTAAATGGAGTAACTCAAGTATTCAGGCTGCCTCACCCTCTCGACATGAGGCCTTCGGCGCTGCTGGGAACAGAGAAACTGGGGAACACCGTAGGGATTTTTACTGTCTCATTCCAGAACTCACTTCAGTTTAAAGGCCATTGGCCAGAACTAGTCACATGACCCAACTGAAGGCTAGGGCAGATGGTAAATTTCATCTTCTGAGCACCTAGCAAGGAGAAGAGAACCAGATACCGGTGCTAAAATATAATGCCTTCCATATCTGTATTGTCAGAATTGAAGACATATATGCAACTACTTCTCAGTGAGTGCCTGCCCTGCTTGTCTGACTGTACACAGTCATCTCCAGGTGACTGATTACCAAAACTCAAGACAGGCAAGTGGGTGTTAGTCTTGTTGGTCTTTTCCCATTGGGTATTACTTACCACCCTCTGCTGGGTGACTGAGCTTTCACTATTGAGACTCTTCTCTCCTCTCCCAGGTAGATATCAACTGTCACCCTTCTTTCACTTGTGCCAAACTGATTACCAGCCTACAGAATTAGTCCCTCTCAGCTCTCTGAACTGTCCACAAACGTGTTCCTTCTGATGGGCAATCTTCAAACAACTAACACCTTCAAAGTCTGCTTTGCTTTGAAGAACACACTATCAAGCTTTCAGCATGACAGCTGACAGGTATGTTTCTGATGCAGCCTATGTTATGGTACCTGTCTATAAACATGGAAACGCCACCAGTACTCCCACAAAACTTTTGTAACCATCCGAGTCATACTGGCGAGGACAATGGAAGAGGTGGTCCCTCGGTGCTGTTCACAGAGGGAGACATTTTACGTTGCACTACTCTTCACCCAGTAGTCCTTGTTTAAAATATCATCACGACTCAAGAGATGGCAATAGCTGGCATGCTTGATCCTTAGAAACTCTGAAGTGTAGAAACGTGTCAAGGTTTAACAGGTAAAAGTGAAAACTGGGAAAAAAGAAGTCAATTTAAAACCTGCTTCTGTGTTAGATTAAAAACAAAAAAGGAAACAGAGAAATATGCCTTATTCTGCAATGTCATGAAAGTGCATTTTGTCAATCAACATAATGATTGGCATTTGGACACAGAGGTTTCTCCCAATTACCATAAGACAAAGGAGATTTCTTCCCTTCCCTCCTCGCCTATCCAAATATCGTGCATCCACCAAGCTTCAGCCTAAGTCCCACCTCTGTTTTCCTGATAACTCTGGCCCATCAGAGTCTCTCCTTAGACCACTGAAAAGTGTTTTCTCCAGAAAAAGAAAAAAAAATTTTAAAGTGTTTTCTCCGGAACACTTGCAGGAAATCACCAAGGTGGGGGTGGGGAAGAATCTCATTAAAATTCAGACTCCCAGGTCCACCTGAGACTTAGTGATCCAGAATCTCTGAGAGTGGAGGCCAGGGATTTGTGTTTTTTATAAACAGATTCTTGCACATTAACTTATGGGGCTCTCTGTTATATTCTCACATCCTCCTAAAACACTTATCCACATAGTACCTGGAGCTATTAAATATTATAGAAACAATTTCATGTACAGGGTTCTTGGTTCTACTACTCTTTGTGAGTTTGTTAGGGACCCCAGTGTATATCTCAGGTCTTTTTCTATTATCGCCATCACACAGCGGTTATCAATATACCCTGGGTGGATGGAACATCCCTGAGTTGTGAGTTATATACTGATTAGCTTCACCTGGGGCATAGCTGATGCTGAAAAGTAGACACAAAGTATATTTAGATGAATTTAGTTTTCTTTTTTCAATTAATTTTTATTGGTATATAGTTGCTTTTTTTTTAAATCACCATGTTATTTATTTGGTTGCAAGAGGTCTTAGATGCAGCTCGCCGGCTCCTTAGTTGAGGCATATGGCCTCCCCAGTTGCAGCATGCGAACTCCTAGTTGCAGCATGCATGTGGGATCAAGTTCCCCGACCAGGGATCGAACCCGGGCCCCCTGCATGGGGAGCACAGAGTCTTAACCACTGTGCCACCAGGGAAGTCCCAGATGAATCCAGTGTTGTTGTTTTTTTTAAACTATTTTTTTAACTAATAAATTTTAAAATTTATTTTTGGCTGCGTTGGGTCTTTGTTGCTGCATGCAGGCTTCCTCTTGTGGCGAGCGGGAGCTACTCTTTGTTGCGGTGTGTGGGCCTCTCATTGCGGTGGCCTCTCTTGTTGCGGAGCACAGGTTCTAGGCGTGCGGGCCTCAGTAGTTGTGGCACATGGGCTCTAGAGAGCAGGCTCAGTAGTTGTGGCACACAGGCTTAGTTGCTCCGTGGCATGTGAGATCTTCTCGGACCAGGGCTCGAACCCATGTCCCCTGCATTGGCAGGCAGATTCCCGACCAGCGTCCCACCAGGGAAGCCCTGCATCTAGTTTTAATCCCAATGGTAGAAAACTTAAAAACTCCTTCTGTAATATGAATAATTATTCCCTCATTTACTCACTCACTCATTCGTTATCCCCTCATTATCTATTCCTTTATTTGATAATCATCTATTGAATGCCTACTATGTGCTTTGTGCTATAACCAGCAACTCAAATAAAGAAAATCAGCTAAGTGTGTGAAAACAGGCAAACCAACAATTTCCCTATGCGTAATAAGTGCCAGGAGAAGATGTCATGGAGGTGAAGAAATCCAAGAGCCTAACAGAGGCTCTTTGGAGGTGTTGACATGGGCTGAATTTTTGGAAATGAGTAGGATTTAGCTGGACAGAAAAGGGATTTTCAAACTAACTAATGATTTTGTTTACAAATTTTAAATTGCTTGCTATGAAGTTTTCTTAATGAGAAATATGGTTTAAGTGTGTGCATGGCAGTCCGTATGTCTACTGAATGTATCACTGTTAGCTAAACTACTTAAGGCTCCTCCAGCTGAATTACATACATTTAAAGTCATGCTCACAGTTTCATGGAAGTTTAGTAACTGCATTTCAAACAGTGTCAACCAGAGCCTCTAGGTAGTATTCCGCCAACTGTACAAATTCCTAAATGGAGTACTGGTCTCATTGCTTTCCACGCACATCTGTGTCTACCCACCCCAGTCTGGGATGTTCAGGTTTCCTCCACTATTTAGCGCGTGTCCTTCTTGACCTCGAATGTCTATGAGAAAATAAAGAATAACCACATCAGAGTATCTGCTGCTAAGAAATAGCTAGTCTAATAAAACTAGTACCAATAACTACAAAATTCCCCAACCAGAAGGTTAACATTAAATAAGAGTCGATTGTCAAGTATTTTTTATCGTGGAATACAAGCTTTTATACAGAACTTTTACTGCACATTTCTGCCCAATGAAATAGGTGTTGGAAATACAATGGCTTTTGGTGAGAAGAGTGCCCAGTTACCCTTGAATTGTCGTTGCTTCAGAAAGAAAGAAGCAAGGATAATTGGGGGAAAGGGCAGAGAACCTATGCCCTAAAACTAACTTTAAAAAATAAATTTTTGTTGATATGCAAAAGCACCAGAGAAAGCAGAAGTTTTCAGACTTACTGCAAAAGAAAAAATAACAGACACTAAGTACTGATAAACACTCAAAATTTGTCAAGTGACAGGATTTTCAAAATGTGAGTGAGAATATAATATACTATGTTGATTGAATTGCTAGCAATTATCATGGTAGCATGCATAGATTTATACAACATTAACCGCTTTTTATCTTAAAGCTATTCTGTTTTAGAACTTTCAGATCTATGGCCTGAAGTCCTTTCCCCCCCCCCGTTCTGTAAACATGAGAAACTGTGCAGATCTCTGCTTTCCATCCATTCATGCAGGTTTATTGAAATATTGGTAAATTCCATAGGCCTGTACTACAGAAATGTCCAAGTAATGAGCAGCTCATTCATCTTTCTTCCCTGCCTCTTCCAAATGAAGAAGAACACATTTAAGCACAAACTACAGAGACTTCTCCCAGATTGGAAAGGAGAGGGAAAGGGCCCATAACTCCAGTAACCTATTAGAACAGTTTCCCTAGAACTTATCTATCTCTTGTTAGGCTATAATAGGGGCACTAAAATGATGCTGCAGTTTTTCTACAGCCAAGAAACTGGTGAAGTTGAGTAAATCTAATGCCACTGTTCTTCTTACGGGTGAGTATGTGCAGTAAGCACAGCCTGCAATAGGGAGTTGTCATGACCACACAGCAGTCGATAAACGTACAGAAGAGGGCATGTATTCACTCACAATGGTGCTCATTTCCAGATTTTCTATTTGGATATACTGGATGGTTATCACTCTGCAAACATGTTGCTGTGGTCCTTGCCTTGGCACCATACTCTCTGGGGGGAAATTCAATACATCCATGATCATCTCAATAGCAATGCCAATAAGAAAACTTGCAGACAGAGGTCCCTGAGCCCCTCTGCCATGGCCACTACTGGACCCCTGGATTCCATCCTCTCCCATCTCTTATGGACCTTTGCTCTCATCCTGCCCCTTGGGCAGCTGTTCTCTCCCCCTCTCTCTCCATGAGCTCTTTTTTTTTTTTTAAATCAGATGTCAAACAAGTTAACATTAGCTTTATCCTAATGGAATCTTCCTTTGTCCCTTCTCTCCCTTTGCAATGTATTCCCCTTTTCTCTCCTCTCCCCACCGCCTATATTAAAGAACAGTTTATATGTTCTGTTTTCACGTTTCTTCCCACCAAATGAATCTCAACAACTACCTGTTATCCAACTTCTGCCCTGATGCCTATGTGCAGGCTTGTTTCTCATCATCAGTAGATCTGAAATCACCAAACTCACTCATCTTTCCTGACTCCTTTGGCTTAAGCATTTGCCGACACTGGCTACCCCTTGCTTCTTGAAGTTTTGCTCTCTCTTGCCTTCATGGCTACACTCTCACATTCTCCTCCTTCCCATCTAAACATGTCTCTGTTTCCTACTGAGGTCTTCTTCTCCCATCACCTAAAGATGGCCACTCCTCATGGCCAGGATCTCAGTCTTCTGCTCTCCCTCTCTCCGCTAGCTCTATCTCTGTCTCTGTCTTTCTTTCCAATCTCATCTACTACCTCCTTTGCTTCATATTTCCAAATGTAAATCTCCAAGCCCACAGCTGGCTGTCCAGTGACCTTCTCAACACTCAACTCGATGCCCTGCCAGAACTTCACACTCAGCATATTCACACTTGCCAGTCACATCTTCCCCAGACTCTCTGCCTTATTCTGTCCTCCCTGTCAGGTCTAGTACTATCTACAGGCCCTTGGCAGCCTTCTTGCCTCTCCCATGCTTTCCTTGATGGCTCTGGAGCAGAAAGCCTGGGAACTGCATCTCCTCAGACACCATTGCCAACTTTCAGGTTCTTCTAATGAGGTGCACGCACAATATTTTGAAGGCTGAAAAGAAGCATATGTTTTCCTCCCCTGCCAACAGTGATGGAGACCACATGGGCTTCAACAATGTCAAGTTTTGCCACAGCTGGCTGGACTTGCCCTCCCTTGCCTGTTACCAGTCTCGGGACTGCAGCACTGCTGTGACCACTTTTCTCATAGTTTCTCCACCTTTGGAAGCAGCAACAAACTCCTAACTCTGGACCACAGCTCAGCTTGAACTTGACAGTTAGCAGAGGTCCCCCGACATCTGCTCCTCGAATCCTTCCTTTTGTTGCTGCGGGCGTGTACTCCCCTGGATTGAATCCCTCTGTCCTGCAAATATTTTGACAGGTGTCTTTTCCTGACTGATCCCGAGACCACCCCACTCCCAGTCACTCAGGATGAAAGGTCTGCAGCATCATTTTCAACTGCTGCCTCTCTGCACCAAAGGCCCAGCACTTTCCAAGCACTGCCAATTCTTCCCTTTCAATGCCCTCCTCTTTCCTTGATCAATGGCTCTACTTCGATCAGGCTCTATTTCCTGTCATTGAACTGCTCTAAAAGTTTTCTAACTAGTTCCCCTACAGACTAGTTAGACTAGTTCCCCTAACTAGTAAGTCACTTCATCATCTTTACCTGCCATCAGGGCAACCTCCTTCGAACAATAATGCTTACCCTTTCAAGAATTTCGTTACAAACCTTACATGGACCCGTCCTCCTGGCCCACAAGACAAAGAATAAACCACATAGCAGGACGTGTACAATATTTCCTTCTTCCTATGGCCTTATTATATCCCCCTTTCCCTCTTCACATACCATATGTGCAGTCAGTCATGGCTACTTGGAATCATTCTTGCAAGAGAACCCTTGCTTTCTGGCCTCCAGACCTACTTCTCATGATTCTCCCATCTAGAATGTGACTTTCCTCCACCCCCAGCGAAGGTCTTCAAATTCTTTAAGAATGTCTTTAAGTGACATTACCAAATGTCACTGGTAATCCCCATATCAGAGAGGGTTCCTGTAGCATTCTGAACCCGACCTACATGGCTCACCCTACTCCTGCAGGTTTTGCATTTCAACAGCTGTGCCGTCCCTGTGACCCAACATGGGAGCCACATAACTTTTACTTGAACTGTATTCTCTACGCTGTGCTTCAGTCTTTGGTTTGGTAAATTGTGAAAACCAGGGAAGATGGGACTGAGGTCACTTGCCGTGTTTGTGATCCAAGCCAGAACCTAACCTTCCTGAGATCTGGGTATGAAGGGCTCACCTATTCAACAGTTAATGATGTACTCCAGTTAACTTCCCAAATCTCTGCCAAGCCAGAATTTTATAGAGACTATTGCTTGAAATTAGTGAATGATGAGATCTCAAACTTTCTCATATATAATTTTTCCATTTTAAGACTTTCTGTTTTATAGGTAAGATCTAGGATTCTAAATGGGTAAATACATATACATTAAGTTGAACCACATGAAATGGCTGGTATTTGACCATTTTTGATCTATAAAATGTTAGTTCTACATGGTTCAACCTAGTAAATGCATTAAAAGAGATTTTCGTGGCGCATTTTTCACAATAAGGTTTGCTATAACATAAAAGGCATAATGAACAAATACACTTAAGAACAGATACGCCTCACGGTAAAGGGCTGTAATGATGACAATGCTAGTGCTGAATATTTATTAAGTACTTACTATATACCAGCCATCATGGTGAGTACATAGATTATCTCTTTTCTTTTCTTATAACAACTCAGTTTTAATCACCATTGGATAGGTGGAAAAACTGCTGCTTTAAATGGGTAAGGAAGTTGCCCAGGTCACCGAGCTAGTAAGCAGTGGAAGAATCTGAAGGAAGACTTCCTCTCTAGTTGCTATTTTTGATCACATTGAAAAAAAAATTAACTACCTTTTTCTCCTGGGGTCTTTCAGATTCCTTGGCCCCTCTTGGCAATACCAGGAAGAAGAATAAAGGGAAATGGAACTCAAGGAAGAGCCTAAATGCCACCTCCTCCTCAATGCTTTTGTTGACTACTGGCGCTTTGATCTGTGTGCGGTATCACTACATAGTCCTTTATCTCTCCCTCCCCTTTGGTTCGACTTAGTATATGTTGCCTCCGTTCACAGCTCGGTATATGCTTAAATTTCCCAATTAAACTGTAAAGTTTTGATAAGACAGTGAGCATGTCTAATGTGTTTCATTTTCAAGACCAAGGAACAGACACTTTATTTTCACCGAAACACAATCCATCTGTCCATCCGTCCGTCCATCCATCCATCCATCCATCCATCCAACAGCTATTGGATGTTAACATTTCTGGGTGCAAAGAACACTAAGATAACAGACCCAGTCTCTACTCAAAAGGAACTTACTGCTGGTTAATGGCGCACGAACAAGTATGTCGGCACAAACAATGGTACAGGTTATGTACCGTGAGAGAGGTAAGCCTGACTGCGCTGACAGCAGAGAGGTGGGCCACTCGGCAGTGGTTTTTAAGAACTGATACTGTTAGGGTGAAGCTGGAGAGGTAAGTGAGGATTAGCCACGGGAAAAACTTGAGAAAAGGATGCTCAGAAAGAAAGAACAGCTTGTGCAAAGACACAAGAGAGCCTGGGATATTCGAGTCACTGTGAGGGCTTGTTTTGGCTTAGTGACAGGAATAAACAAAGCAAGTAGAGCAGAGAAGTAGGAGAGCGAGAGAGGAAATAGGAAAGAGAAAGGAAGGAAAAGAGTAAAATTTGCCCTGGATTTTAGGAAAGTTCCAATGAAGGTAAAAGCAGCAGCCCCATACCAACCAAAAAAGCCAGATAAACTCCGAGCTACTGCTCAGTGGCCAGAATGATGGCCATGACCCGAAGGCCCAGACCCACCCCCTAAAGAGAGCTTGCTGTGTGAGAAGTAAAAGAGTCACCATCACACAAAGTCCGCTGATTTATAATAAATTTTGGGAAGTTGAAAATATAGTCACATGGGTACAAAAAGCTGATGACAATAAAGAAAGTTCTATTCCTACCTGCTTTGGTAATCAAAGCTCTTTAGCTGAACAGATGTACATTTCACCAAAATCTGATGGAAACAAATCTTCACAGCCTTTCTGTATTAAGAAATAATTTAGCGGCCTTCCCCAGAGACAGCATGCTCTTTGTCTAAATACAAAATAAGACAAGGAAACTGGTCTTTTGGAATCCTTAATTAAATAGTATTAATCCTAGAGAAGAAAGTAGGGTCTGTTACCCAAAATGAATCATAATAAAACAAGAGGAAGTTTTCCAAGTCTGGACACGTTGCTAACAACATTCAGTGTAAGGAAGGATTTTATTATATTTCTTAAATGTTTGTGTCTGAAGCGTTCAGGAAGGCATAGTTGAGTCTGGCTAACAGACCAGAGCTAACGGCTACCTCCAAGGTGATCAACCTCACAGAGAAAACATCTGCTTAGGAAAACGTATTTTGACGGAAAACCAGGAGATACGGCAATGCAATATTTATGGACTGCAACTCAAACGAAACCACCTTTTAGTATGTAATTGAACGACATAAATTTATAATGCCTTATACATCTCCTAAATTTGCACTGAATAATGCCAAAGGGCAAGGAAACTACCCCATTGTTAACTGATTGAGATGCAGTGTAAAATGTGTTCAATATTTATATTCTTTCCACACCAATCTTCTATTTTTATTTATATGATCATTCCCTGACAAACATAATATGAACAATGTCTGCAGAATTTTTATTAACAAAGTGCTAAGACAATACTTCTGGGCCTATGTAAAACCATCTGCTAGTGTCTCATGCCAAAACCTATTTGTATTATTTTATTTTTTCCTTCTTAGGGGTTCTGAAGGTAACCATTTCCCATTAAATTAATCATGGCCACCTTTGAGGCATTTATGCATTCTTCTCGCATTTCACATTTTTGGAGAAACCCCTGGGTATTCAGATTCATTATGGAAATTCCTAAAATCAAAGCAGGGTCAGGGTTTAGAAGTGTAATATACCTTTCCTTTCCTAATGCAGGACCAGAGGGCTATGCCCAAATACAGTATTTCATTTTGCAATTAAGTTGAGGTGAGCTAGTCAAACTTTAGTATGTGAAATATGCCATGATTACCATTACTGAAACTCCCATAATTCTCCTTTATTTTTGAATGGAAACATTGCTGAAGGTGCCTGATTAGAAATGGACAGAGCAAGGTATAGAACTCTTGCCTGAAGATTCTGAAGAAAAATCTTTTCTGAAACTGTGAATCATCCTCATTGAACTAGAATGCGGACTCATTCCACTAACAAATCCTGATGACCCAGGACTTATTTGTAAAGCAAGTTTCTCCCCTCCTCCCTGCCCTTTCCCTGACATATAGCAGTAACTCTGAAGAAATCTCCATGGAATGAAGTTGGAGACCTCAGAACATAGCTTCATAATCAAAATCATGGTTTACAATGGATACCACCTCTCACCTGCCACTTAATTTCCTGGGGTCATTTAAGATGGTAAAAAATGAAAGAGTAGCAAGTCAAAGCTCTTCTCCACCTCTTCAAGGGCAAAGTGGAGAATCTTTTCAAACCTTCCTAAGTCCTCTAACTTAATTCCATACTTCCCCAGGAAGCTCTCCTTGATCTCTTAGGTCTTGTTGATTTCTCTGTCCTAGTAACTCCTCCAGCGTTTTTTTGTCCGTAATACTTTTCTACCACTCACATCTTTTTTAGCTACAGTAATTCAAGGGAAACTTTGTCTTAAAAAGAAACTAACTCATGGTTGGCATTATACAAAGCCACAGAGCAGGCCTACAAGGTGTGATGAGTGGAGAATGCCTAAAAGACTTCCAGCCCTCTAGCCTCGTTGATATTTGAGAGTTAACCATTAGAGGTTAATTTCTTTATCTTAAATTATTGCCTACTGATTATTAGGGAAATGCAAATCACAGTGAGATACCACCTCACACCTGTCAGAATGGTTATTATCAAAAAGGCAAGAAATAACAAGTGTTGGTGGGGATGTAGAGAAAAGGGAACCCACACAATGTTGGTGGGAATGTAAATTGGTATAGCCACTGTGTAAGGCAGTATGGAGATTCCTCAAAAAATTAAGAATAGAAATACTGTATGATCTAACTATCCTAATTCTGCGTATTCATACAAAGAATACGAAAACACTAATCTGAAAAGATACCTGCACCCCCATGTTCGTAGCAACATTAATTACAATAGCCAAGATACGGAAACCCCCTCAGCACTCATCAATGGATAAATGGATAAAGAAGATGTGGTATTTATATACAATGGAGTAACTCAGCCAGAAAAAAAAAAGATGAAATCTTGCCATATGTGACAACAAGGATGGGCCTTGAGGGTATTATGCTAAGTGACATAAGTTAGATGGAGAAAGACAAGTTCCATATGATTTTACTTATAGGTGGCAAATAGAAAACTAATAAGATAGCAAACAAACAAATACAAAACAAGTGAACAAACCAAACCAAACCAAACACATAGACAGAGAGAACAGAGCAGTGGTTACCAGAGGAAAAGGGATCGGGGGAAGGCGAAATGGGTAAAGGGGATGAACTGTATGGTGATGGAGAAAACAATTTTGGTGGCACAGTTTTGATGATAATCAATCAATCAATTAATTAATTAAAATAAAGGCTCTTGGAGGGAAAACATTAATAAAGGAAACAGGCCTGGCCATTAGGAATGAAGAAAAACCTGAAATGGAATCCTATTTCTTGTCCTTTTCGATTGTACGGTATGATATTACGAAATTTACTTCTCTTTTAGCAACTGAAAAACAGGGGTGCCTTTCTGAGTTGCTATTTGGAGTGGAGAGAACACAAGGAAACCACATAGTAGAGTGTCTGGTGCTCAGGAAGCACCTGATATGTTGCAGTTCCTATTTATTTTTGTCATTTTAAATCACTGAGAAGAGTTTATCAGATTTTTCTGAAGGAAAAGTTCATAGGTGGTGAAGGTAGCAGAATACGCCACCCCCAAATATGACTGTAGGAGTTCAGGACACATCACCCCAAAATATACTGCTTTGGCATACTGGTTATTTTGAGTTGCAGGCATTTGAAAAACAGCAAACGCAGGGTGTTTCCCCTGAGCTCCCCTCCTCTGCCTAAAGACAGATCCTCCAAAAGAAACTCCATTGTCATCAATCCCCTTCCTGGGAATTTCATCAACCAGGGACAACTGACTCATCACAGGAAAGAAGACTAGACGTTGGCACCACATCCAGAAAGACTCTGTCACAAACAATCACACCTCCCATCTATTCTTCTAAGGACCCATTCATCTTTCTGAATATCATTTTCCCTTCCAAGAGGCCTTCACCCTCCCTCCCCCTTTCCCTATTAAGATGATCTCTAATCGTGAATTCTAAAGCCATCTCTTTGAGCAATTCATTTTTCCTAGGCATCTCCCATGTAGACAAGAGGCATACATGTTAATAAACTTCTGTTCATTTTTCTCTTGTTGACCTGTCTTTTATTACTGGGGGGTCTCATATAAGAACTCAAAAAGGCAAAGGGAAAATTATTTTAGCTCCCCTACGACGGGGTATTTTGAGGGGGGAGACAGAAGCCAAGAGGAGGTCACTGACCAGTGGTGGGAAGAATCACAGAAGCAGGAGGATAGTAAAAGCAGAGGACAACTAAAACTGAAGCATGCTTCACCTGCTCGGAATCCTAGTAACCTGTGTGCTACTTTGTCTCTCCCTTCACACTGTTTTACACCTTAATTAAAATTCCTTATTTAAGTTCTGTGTAAGGGTCCTTCAGAAATTTCACCCTCAACTCTGGTTGTTCCTTGACCTGGTGCCCCTCGACAAGAGTGATGAAGCCACACAGACTGAGTGGGAGGCATTGTGCTTGTCCCTCATATTCGACAGGAACACTAGGCTCACTGCACGTGCCTAACCACGCTCAAAAAGGCAAGCAAGCTGCCCAAACGAACAAAACCCAAGAGAAGGAAGCACATTACTTGAAAATACAGCTAATTGTAAAGAAACTCACCATGGAATAAGGATAAAAATGGAATCCTCTCTGAAATGTGTGATAATTACTATCAAAAACAAATCCTCCACTTATGTCTCCTACGTTTACTCTCTTTTTTTAGTGAAATTCAGAAACGCCTGTCTGGGTCAAACTCTGCAAATTGCAAAAGGAGCCGAGCTGCTGTTGGCTGCCTGCCTTCTTGTCCTGCCCTGTCACTGACCAGCTGTGTGGCCTTGGGCCCCTTAGTATCTCCCTGTATCTCAAGTTTCCTTAGGAGTAAAATTTGCCTGTCACGTAACAATGGTTCCATAAATGATACATGTGGCCAATTATAAATGAAGTTATTTATTAATTCAACTAATATTTATTAGGTATCTACCATGTATGTAGCACTGCCCTAGATACGGAGGCAATCAAAGAAGACTGAGTGAGTCCATCTTGCTTCAACTGAAGGTGGGAAGTATTAAAAAAGAGACATCTGGCCCCAAATGGAGTCATTTATGCTAAGCCTGCTTCACCAAACTGAGACTTAATACCTAACCTAATTACAGTTTCACCCTCTCCCAGGAATGTAATCTTTACCAGTCAGTCTAAAATTGCCTGGTCAGCACTAGTGATGTAATCCACCTGAGAGACCCCTGCTGTCCTCCCCAAAGGAAGGTGACCTTGCCTGAAACAATTCATCCTTTGCTAGTAACCTCCTTGTCCTGCCTCTTTCTGCCAATAAAGGCCTTCCATTTTGTACAGATTGGTGGAGCTCCTTTCTATTTGCTAGATGGAATTGTTGAATAAAGCCAGTAAGGTCTCAAAAGTCTACTCAGTTGACTTTTGCTTTTTACCAGATCTGGTGGCGGCTGCGGGTTCTAAAGGAGACTTCTGATGGTTTCACGGACAATGAGAAATACATGTCTTGGTACCCACAAACCCTTTGAGATCTCTTTCTCACCATTTCTGAGCACCGTGGGAAGTTCCTTCCTCTTCGTTCTGAGCTCCGCTTTCTTTGCATTGAGTTCCTGATCTAATTGGCTTTCTAGTCCAGGGCAGGTTAGCTTAAGTTAGCAGACAGTTCCACCCAGAATCCAAGCTTCTAGCCCTTGGTTCAGTCCCCAGTTACCCACCTGATTGGAATCCCAGTCTACAGTCCCCTTGTGTTGGATTCTACTGGCTCAGTCCTTTCTCCAGCCCCTAGTTCCACTTTGGGAATTGCTGGAGGTGAGCACAAGACCTTCTTGTGGCAAGTCCACAGTAACATATCTTTGATTACTGCTGGTATCTGAAGGTTCACATGAGGTAAAGGCTGGTGCTAATGGGAATCTTGGAAGCCAAAAGCCACAAAACTGGTGGGCACAGACTGAGCAGTTAAGGGCTCTTAGAACTCTTACCACCTGACCCTAAGACTCCTGTTAGGATAAATTGGTCACAGCATGGGTTAGATTAACACGCGGTCACCTGCCAAACTCAAGAAAATTTCCATGCAATGTGGTACACTGTAACAGCACACAGTCCTCAACACAGTGGCACAGCCTTCTTAGGTATTAGTTTGGCTCTGAAAGCCCCAAAGGCTTAGCTAAAGAAATAGGATCTTTAAGTTCCGAAGAGTCCAGCACATGACCTCCTGGCACCTGCTAATTTTATGTCTAAGAACTATGGTCCCAGAAGCTATAAGTATCGACAAAAATTGCAAAATCTTACAAAAGACAACCTACCATTATGATGGCCATTTGGGAAACATTCAATTAGACAACACTGATTATTTAAAAAGTGCACCTGAAAGCGAGTGTTCCCAAACAAAACAAGCAGAATGGGATACCTATACCTATTTTAATTGGTATGCACATGCTTCCAAAAGCCTTCAAGATCCTCAAGTAATTCATTGAAAAATTCATGGCAAAAGGCTAATGAAAACTTAAAGATATAAGAGGCACCTAAAACAAAAGACTATAAGACTTATGTAACTCCTACTGCTCCCTTCCACCCTCCTTCATTTGCACAGTCATTCTAGTAATCCTATGTCTGAACTGTATTTCCACTTTGAAGAGACTATTAAACAGTTACCTTTTAAAATAAGATGACCCGAGACGACAGGCCATCCTCTTTAGGTATCTTTCACTCCTTGGTCAAAAGCCTAACTAAGGGCCATAGTTAAATAATTTCCAAACCCAGAGAGGATCTTCAAAAGTTCTTGTAAATGGATTAAGTCTTGAGATTAAGGGATTGATAAAAAGGCAAAAAATGAGATGGCTTGGAGGCCATTTTGGTCTACCTGAACTGATGACCATAGCTGAGAACTTTGAAAGGACTTGTCTGCCGAGTTAGTGGCCTTATAGACAACCCCATATCTATTGAGAACTAAAATAGTGTCTGCCATATCAGTAAAGAAAGGATGTTGCAGCCATCAAGCCACCACATTACAGCCACCCACCCGGACGGTGACCTCTGAGGGAACTCAGGATGGACACAAATGGGCTGCCGACTTCCAAGCCCATCTAGCAGTCAGCCACTGCAGCCACCCCTAATGGTGCACCCTGAGGAGACTCAGGATGAGAAAACACAGGATACTGGCCCCAGAGAGCTGAGGTGCATATCAAAGGAATGATTTCAGTGAGCCCAGACTCTTGCATCTTCCCATACACAGAAAAGCGCTAACTTCCTTAACTTGAGATATCTGGTTTTCTTTTATTAACAGTAATCTTTTAATGTTCTGACTTCCTGGTCTTTATTGCAGAACACTCCTATATATCCTGGCTTTCCCCCTTCCTCTTCAGAGCAGTCTCTCAGCATTATTTGAGATACTGTCTCCCAGGCTTGAAGTCCAAAGAATGTCCACCAAATAAAACATAACTCTCAACTTTTAGGTGGTATATATTTTTTTAGTCGACACTACTACTGAAGCAGCACTCCTGTAGGGACCCCTTTCCAAGGAAGTGAGACTCTGATGGATTTTCTGGTAAACTATGTTATTCCCTTAAACAGCCAAGGGGAAACTAAAATTAAAATTAATGAAAAACCTTTCCAAATTCTGACAGATACTAGAACCTGCAGACGGGATCCTGAGAAAACTGGCAGAAGCCAGTTAAGGGTGAGAATTCTTACCAGGGTCAAATCCCCCACATCTCTGTCTGTAGCACCTGGTAGAGAGAGAAAAATAACATATCTTTTGTACCCTCTTTGGGGATACCTCTTGAGTCCAAGGGGTTGTTCAGTACTGCCAGAAATATTCACTGTCACAGCTGGAAACTGACAAGATATTTAAAATAAGTTTTAAAAGTAGTTCTGCGATCATTAAGTTGGCCAGGATGGAAGCTGATATTCAAAGCCTGACAGGGACTATTTTTTTTTAGGTCTTCTCCTTCAAGCTAAAATAAAACTATGTACCCAAGGAGAAAGAAAAACCCTCCGAAGCCTTTGTGAGAGAATTTTCTAAAACATTCCAAAGACACACAGCTCTAAATCCAGAACACAGAGATCATTTGATTTACATCTTCGTCGGAAATCCTCTCCCTGATATAAAGAAGCAGACTGAGGATAATGTAGCTAGATGGTTGGATCAGCCTGTGATGTCATTTAAGTTGCAATGTAATTCCTTGAGAAATTAAAAGCAACTGTTTTCAGCTTACAAATCTTTGCAAAACCAGAAATGCAGCTCCAGAAACAACTCAAAGTCCACCTATCCTTTTTAATAATCCCCAAACCTTCCCTATTTATCTCAAAGGGCTTGTAAGTACTGGAAAAATTCTGACCTTTGGAAAAAAAACGTCCTTCTTGGAAGAACCTGCATTCTTTCCCTGTGCCTTTGAGATGTAAATATTCTATCTGGTCTTCTTCAGGAACTCTTATCTAGTCCATTTCCTTGAAATATGAACCTCAAGGAAGTAATTCTTATTAGAAAAAATAAAGGGGGCAAGGTTATGTGGGACTTGGCTAGATGAAAAATCTTGTCTTCTTTACAAATATTAATAAAAGGCTCTAGTCATGTGAGCACGTAACCTTAACTTATTCTATCTGCTAGAAACATAATTTGGATCTAACTTTCTTCTTTTTTAATGAGTGAATTATATATTATTGTACCTGATTCATGGCTACAATTTTAGAACAAAAGTTAACATCTATGTTTGCATCTGTCTGTATGTTTATGTGTGTCTATATACATGTGTTGTAGATGTATGGTATTTTCTAGCTTCGAATGGCATAGCCAAAATTAATATGCAAAAGAGCTCTATTTAATTGGCTTAAAGAAAATTAAGCACTAATATGAGTTAGGTATTCCTACAACTCTCAGAAATATAATAAAAGTGAACCCAAATATTTTTCAAGTCCATGTGATCTGAGATAATCTTTGATAAATAAAAGCCAGTTTAAGTTTTTAAATTTTTTAAAAATTAAATTAGTTTCATTTAATAAAAACAGGCATGTTTTTAGAATTTTCAGCATTAAGTACAACATCTTTATTTTACCTAGATTGACTGAAAGCCAAATAAGTTCATGTTATCAATTACAAAATTTGGTAGCAAGAAAAACAGGATAATGGCTGACTTTGTCTAATATCTCATGAAGTTTTCATGAGTAACCTAAACATAATTGTTAAAAATAAGTGAATTTAAAAAATGTAAGTGGGATAAGAGTTTTCTAGGTAAACCTTTCAACAATAATTACGTTTTATGGTATGCCTACTTCACAAAAAAATCTTTTTAGTTACTTGAAACCTTAAAGTTTATTAAGTTAAATTAAATAATGAGTTAAATTGAATTCACTGAATACCTAGATCATTTCCAAATAAGATAAAATAGTGAAAAAAAAATAGTGAGACATTAATTACTGAACAAAGGTTTATCCAGTTTTGGCTCCACCCACCAGTGGAGTTCCTCCCATCAGGAAGCATGCACAAGCCCCTTAGAGAGTCTCATCCACCAGAGGGCAGACAGCAGAAGCAAGAAGAACTACAATCCTGCAGCCTGCGGAATGGAAACCATAATCACATAAAGTTAGATAAAATGAGATGACAGAGGAGTATGTTCCAGATGAAGGAACAAGATAAAACCCCAGAAAAACAACTAAGTGAAGTGGGGATAGGCAACCAACCGGAAAAATAATTCAGAATAATGATAATGAAGGTGATCCAAGGTCTTGGAAAAGGAATGGAGGTAAGGATTGAAAAGATGCAAGAAATGCTTAACAAAGACCTGGAACAAATAAACACAGATGAACAATACAATAACTCAAATGAAAAATACACTAGAAGGAATCAATAGCCAGAATAACTGAGGCAGAAGAACAGATAAGTGACCTGGAAGACAGAATGGTGGAAATCACTGCTGCAGAACAGAATAAAGAAAAAAGACTGAAAAGAAATGAAGACAGTCTAAGAGACCTCTGGGACAACATTCAATGCACCAACATTCACATTATAGGGGTCCCAGAAGGAGACGAGAGACAGAAAGGAGCTGAGAAAATATTTGAAGAGATTAGCAGCTGAAAACTTCCCTAACATGGGAAAGGAAACAGTCACCCAAGTCCAGGAAGTACAGAGAGTCCCAGGCAGGATAAACCCAATGAGGAACATGCTGAGACACATAGTAATCAAATTGACAAAAATTAAAGACAAAGAAAAAATACTAAAAGCAACAAGGGAAAAGCAATAAATAAGATACAAGGGAACTCCCATAAGGTTATCAGCTGATTTCTCAGCAGAAACTCTGAAGCCCAGAAGGGAGTTGCACAATATATTTAAAGTGATGAAAGGGAAGAACCTACAACCAAGAATACTCTACACAGCAAGGCTTTCATTCAGATTTGACGGAGAAATCAAAAGCTTTACAGACAAGCAAAAGCTAAGAGAATTCAGCACCACCAGACCAGCTTTGCAACAAACGCTAAAGGAACTTCTCTAAGTAGAAAAGGCCACAACTAGAAGGAGGAAAATTACAAATGGAAAAGCTCACCAGTAAACAGTAAAGGTAGGAAATACAGTAAAGGTAGGAAATCATCCACACACAAATATGGTATCAAAACCAGCAACTGTGAGAAGAGGAGAGTCTATTGTTAAACACATTTTATGCCACACTGAAAATTTTACTATAAGAAAGCATATGTTTCTAAAAAATATGAACTGTATTTATAAATGTGCCAAACCACAGAAGGTTAATGTAAAAGACAGCTCACGATTGTTTACCTATTTATTTTCACTAAAAATTTAGGTTTTTAAGGGTTAAAAATTCTAATATGTGTAATCAAAGCTACTAGAAATAATAAGGGAATCATCTCCGTATGCAGGGAAAGTAGAATGGGTGTTTTTGGTAAAAGATGGTATCAAGAATGGAAATATATTTTGTTGAGTTGAAAACAAAAAACAAAAAACTTTTGCCCTAAAGTGAGGCTTTAAGTTATTTCAGAATGAGAAAGAGAAATAAACATAGGACAAAACCTGAATGGAAAAATAAAGTTGTGGAAGGTTTTTGGAAAAGGAGTCTTGAAAAAAGAATTTGATCCATGGTCAAGCTGGCTAAGATTAAAATGAGTTTATCTGAGTGAAAAAAATGAATTTTGTATAAAAAATAAGCTGGTGTAATAACAGAATTTGGTTTTCTCTCTTAAAAGAACAAAGTTTTTTTGAGCTATTGATCAGTTCTTGATAAGAGATTGGAAAAGGTTTATCTTTACCATTTAAGTAATCTGCCTAGAAAGCAATGATTTTGTATCTTGTCAAAATAATTTCCTATATTTCATGTTGTCTTTATCAGGTATTTGATTACTTAAGTGGATTTAAGACTTAAATGGAAGACCTGAAACCATAAAATTTCTAGAAGAAAACATAAGTATACTCTTTTTTTTTTTTTTTTTTTTTTGCGGTACGCGGGCCTCTCACTGTTGTGGCCTCTCCCGTTGCGGAGCACACGCTCCGGACGCGCGCATGCCCAGCGGCCATGGCTCACGGGCCCAGCCGCTCCGCGGCATGTGGGATCTTCCCGGACCGGGGCACGAACCCGCGTCCCCCGCATCGGCAGGCGGACTCTCAACCACTGCGCCACCAGGGAAGCCCTGAACTTTGTTTTTTTAACCGAAGTTTGCTGAGAAATACAGAATAAAGAATATTAAATAACAAGCAATGAAGTTGGGATTGACCCTGTGGTTAGACGAGGAACAATGAGAGCTTTAGAGACGTAAACTACCTAACAAAAAGAATTTTTATAAAATGAGTCCCGTAATCAGCTGGAGGCAAGGGCCACTCAAATCAGATGGGGATGAGCTAGATGGTGATACGGTAGAAACGGGAGAGGAAAAATGAAGAGATGTGTCAAAGAGCCATTTTCAGGAGTCGGCAGGACTCAGAGACAACTATAGGAATGAGTGAAAGTGAAGGGAAGCCAGAGGGACTCGATGGGGCTGGGTGAGGTTCTACAGTTGCATCCACAGAGGATGTTAAGAAGGGAAGCTGGCTGGAGCCTAGGACAGTGTGGTTTTGTTTTAAAATTTTATTTCATTCTATTAAAAGCATTTCTGACCTTTAGGGACTAAAAGCCAGGAGAGAAGAACTTGTTCAAAACAAATACACGGGTTAGGCCGAAGGCAGGTGGTGTGAATAATTCTGCCCCAAGGGGTCAGGGACATCATCGTAGCAGAAGATAAAATCGGAGTGGGGTCAAAGTGGAGGTGCATCTACCAAAGAGACAAGGGGAGGAAGGGTACACCAGGGAGAGGGAAGACACAAGGGTAGAAAATGGTAAAGCCCGTGAAGAATGTTGGAAAACCATCTCGACTGCACCAGGATGGGCAATGTCAACAGCCACCCACTCTTGATAATGACACAAATCCCAAAATAACCATCCACCACAGAGCACACACTAAACCTCCACCCAACGCATCCCTTAAGAAAGTCTTGGTGAAATGAACAGTTTAGGCCAGGCTTCTGCTACTTATGAGGGGAACAGATCAGCTAGCCATGCTAGGAACAAATATTTTTCATGAATTATGCATTTTAACATTTCAGAAAGCACTGCCCTTAGAGGAGAAATGGGTCACAAGATGCAGAGATTTTATTAGGAAGAAGCATGGACATATTCAAGGTCGAGAAATCTGGGTTCCCTAGCGGGGAGTGAACCTGCAGATCAGCAGGAGGAAGCTGGATGCAGTGGGCCTAGAGGCAAGGGACACCCAGGAGGGGGAGTCCCTAGAAGGGGGAGTGAAAAGGAAAAAAGATATTCTTTTTGTCTACTTCAGATTTTTCCTGGGGCCAAATATATGTTAGAATGTTTATATCTAAAGCCTTGATGAAAAAGTTTTCCAATATATTTCTATTTCTGAATGTATGACTATATATGCATATATGTGTATATACATCTATACACATTTGTATGTATGTGTATGTACATGCACACATGTACACGATACTTAATTCATGGGTTATGTTTACTACTGAGCAAGGTAAAGGACTACAGAATGCCTACTTCTGAGGTGACCCCCAGGGATCGCTGCCTCCTGATATATTGTACTCCTGACAAGTATGATGTATATTTCCCATGACGATAGGCGGGACTTAGTGACTTGCTTATAACCAACAAAACAGAGCCAATTTGATGGGATATCACTTCCGTGATGACATTACAAAAGGTTGTGACTTCCATCTCACCAGCAAACTCTCTGTACTGCCTTCTCTGCTTGCATGCTTTGATGAAGCAAGCTGCCATGGTGGAAAGGCCCATGTGGCCAGAAACTGAGAGCTGCCAATGACCGATCTCCACCAAGGAAGTGAATCCGAGCAACAGCAAGAAGGCTGGAAGCCGGTCCTTCCCGAAGGGTGGAGGTGACTACCTACAATCCCAGCAGACACATTCAACGCAGCTGTTGAGAGGCCCTGCAGCAGAGAATGCAGCTAAACCAGGTCCAGATTCCAGACTCTCAGAAACAGTGCAGCGAGGCGATGAATATGTGTGTTGTTTGAAGGTACAGTTTTGGCGTAATCTGTGACAGGGCAATAGATAACTAACATAAGGGCCAAATATTAAAACACATCCTCTCCATTCAAACAAGGAACACTGTAAAGTTTTCCCCGTGTTGACTCTTGCCAGCACATTTTCGTACTGTCTTCTAGACCTGTGAATATTTTTTCTCATATTTTTATATATACTCTATTGTAATTTATTTATATTTCTTCATCCTGTTTCCTCCTTTCTTGGCTTCTTCTTTATGAATGGCTTGGTTGCAAACCTACCACCTTCTTGATAATCAATGAGGAACTTCTTTCCAATACAGATCTTGTATGCAGGACTAGCTCTCTTTGATATAGTCAGTGTACATTTTTTATACTTGAGACACACGTGTATGTATTGATTGCTTCTTGCTGACATGACTGTAAACTATATAAGAGCATGAAGGATATCTAATCACCCAGTGTAAAGATCTATGACCCAAACAGAACTGCTTGTATTTCACAGCCCTTCAGTGCAGATTTGGGATTAATTTTGCAGTTATAGCACAAGCTCTTTCATAGGACATTCAAGAACTTTTAAGAATAACTCACAAAACAAATTTGAAATAAGTAAGTCATAGAAAAACAAACTCTTTCTACATATGTTTTAGTAGAATACAAGCTAAGGATGATAGACCTGAGACTTTCACAAGGTATCAAAATAGAATAATTCCAAGGGAAGTTATATGCATACCTCATAGAATTATCTAAAAATATACTGCTCATTACGCAACAAAATAATAGCCCTTTAATAAGCAAATGTAAACTATGGCACTTTAATTCTGAAAATTTATAGTTAACTTATCTTTTACGAAGGATAAACAAAACATTTTAAAACGATGTTGAAAACCTCATTTACTTGTACACTAAATGTGGGGAGCAAGTTATGCACTTCTTTTAAACAATTATAAGTTCCCCATATTGAAAACAACAGCAGTGAAAGAAAGTAATTAACATGATTTACTATATAATCATTCTATCATTAGATGCTATTTGGAAATACAGAAGCAAAACTGAGTGGCTTTCTTGCTAGCACTCATAAAGAAACCTGTTTTCTCAATCTTCTCCTCTTATGTATCAACTGTACATGAATAAGAGTTTTGTTAATTTGTAAGAGAACATTTTATGACAAGTTTTCTTGGGTTTTGGAACTCATTCTCCATTGCCTGGTAGAGATGCTCAGTATGTATGCCTAGCCCCACCCACCACGTTACAAAGAGATCCAGCGCGTATCTTCCTGGAGTGATAATGCATTTGACTACATGCCACAGGAAATATGATGATGTGTCTGAAAAGATAACGAAGCCTTATCCTTGCCTGGTATTTCTGACTGTGCTTTTAGTTATTTTGCACAGAATGATAATACCAGGTGAATTAGTCCAATTAGCATCCTGGAGAAAGGGACAAAGAAATGAGTTTTTTCCCTTCACTTTACCATCCTTATTACCACCCAGTTTTCTCCAACTTATTCCTCCCACTGCCTTTTGTGCTTGAAATATGATGTAGCAAGAAGGTTTCAAAACAGGCAAATATCCAAAACTTTTTCTTATACTGAATGATTCTCAGTGTCTGTATCTCCAAAGATGACTAAATGCTGGCTGATATCTAGAGCATAAAGCCATTAATCAGCCAGCATATGATCTATTCGATCTATGATTTGCCTTTTTTCATTTTGAGACTAATTATAATTTTTGAGAAAGCAAAGGCTTCTACTTTGCATGCTTCCAGAAAACCAAGATCATGTCATTCAATGAAACATGACTCTATGGTAGAAAGAATATGTATAGGGTGCTGAACAAGGTATTACTTCTAATTTCTAAGTGCTTCAGTGCCTGTGAGAGGTGTGATATATATTCAGCAGATACCCCTGGGTGCTGTGGGTAGAAGTGAATTCTAAAGAAAAACCTGACATTTTGCGAATTATGGCATCAACACTCCACTATATGTCAGCAAGCAGCAAAGATACGATCAAGAGGAGTGAATGCAGAACTTCCCGAGTAACTACAGCCCTGGGTTAATGGGCACAGAGGATTTTCTAGCACAGTCTATTAGGAATACTTCCACTGGAGCCACAGAAGACCCAAGTTCATTCTTGAGCTCCAGGGATGGTGGTCACTGTGGGTCTTCTCAGTGATGATAGTACCTTTTCTCATCACAGCCATCTAAAGTCACAGCCAACTACATCTGTTCTAATTTTTTTTTTAAAGAACACAATTGGGGGGAATCATTGTGAACTCACTTTCCAGAAACTTCCCTGGCTTGAGAAAAAGAGGAGGGATTCCAGAAGAAAGTAATAATGACAAAGAATTCAAAAATTCAGAAAACTGACTGCCTTTGCATCTAAAGGATGTTTTGCTGCTATCCTGAAAAAAGAACTATGAAGACTTCTTGGGAGAAAAAGTTGCAGCTTTCTTTCAAGGCACTGAAACTTGCTTTACTGGATTTCATTTTTAGTTCCAGGCGTTTTAAATCAAAGGAGAGGTTGTCTCAGAGGCTGAACGGACTTTGAGGGGGCCAGTGCTGCAGAGGGCTCTCAGGGAACCCTCCTTGGAGCTGAATTCACGTTCTTTCGGACAACACCTCTCTTGCCTGTTATTTTGATCCTAATCTTTCCACAGCAAAATCCTCATCACTCCAGTCTACTGTGCTCATTTTAGATACACTGCCCCTTTGACAAATATTTTTAGCTACGTCCCAACCAGGGATCTAGCCAGACCTGTAAGCATCACATCTGACTCAGTCCTGTCTCTTTTGCCTGGTCCCATTCTTGCTGACCTCACCCAGGGTACCTTCCAGGGCAGTTCTCTCCCATGCATCCTAACTGGTAACTGTGACTCATGCTGTTGAGTGGGCGTAAGAGACTCACTTCCCTGGGACTAAATGCATTTGCGGGGGGAGAGGGCAAGACATTCAGCAACAGGCCAGCTTAACTCTCCTCTCTATGAATCATGGTGACTCCCTCTGCCTACTTCTCTCTTGAGCTGGTAGTCATGGAAATGACGTGTGACATCAAATCTATCACAAGCGTTGAGATCTAATGGTTCTACTCAGACAGATGAGTTCACACACATCACCCTGCAGGTAGCACCCATGAACCACATGGCGTACTCCCTTGAGTTTCTTTTTCACTCGGTGCAACTCATAATTTAAAGGATGGTAGACTATAAGTCACTAAACCCAACAATTTACTGTCATTTATACTCCATACCCTGTTCTAAGTGCTTTGCAGGTGTTAAACCATATAGTTTTCAAGATAATAATCTCTATGACTAACTATTATTATTACCTCTCGTCCCCTGTAATTAAATGAAGCTAATGAGACAGACAAGTTAAGTGATGAGCTCAAGGTCAAACAGACTATTTAGTGGTAGAGAGGGATATGCACTCAGGGAGTTTGGCTCTAGTATTCAGTATCCAAACTGCTTCACGTACCTGCAGCTATAAAATAGGGAGCCTGTACTGGGGACTCCTATGTTGAAAAGGAGGCTGGACTAAAACTCTTCAATTCCTTCCAGTTTGAAATGCTTGCGATTCTAAGAATTCTAAGAAGAGGGGTTTTCGTTTTGTTTTTTTTACTTAAACAATGGTCTTCTCCAAAAATGTGGGTTATATGCTAAAGTACAATTTATACGTATGGTAGAAATTATAAATAATTTAAAAATTATTCCATTATTTTTTACTCAATGTCTTATTCAATATTTGCAGTTCTATATGCTTTTAGAAAGTATTACATGCAGAGCATCGCACTGAATCTCCGCTGCTGTGTTAAATTTAGTGATCTCAGAAAAAATTTCCTAGAGGGAATTATTTAACAGACCTCAGAGTATATTTTGTCATGACCCAGGCAATTAAATAGTATAAATTACTATCATTCCCAATATCTTTATTCTCGGAGAAATAAAAACAAAGAAAATATTCCAAACAAGTAAATTTTTCAGATAACTATTAACTACCTATTCAATCAAACAAACTTAAAAGAATCTTTTGGTGGCTGTTTTCCTAAAACGGATCACATACTTTTAAGTTTTATGGCTATGATCTGAACATAATTTAACTTTTTCAGGACCATTTTGAACAGTCACTGGAACTATCAATTGTTGAGCGTATGTAATTTTCCTGCCCCTTTTTCAATTTGTTATTTGTCTGACACTGCTATTAAGATACTTGCCTCTAACAATGATTTATATCCATATAGTATGTTCCATACTGATTGCTATGAACTTTGAAACTGTATAATCAAGTTGGTTAACAATGCGTCTTGACACAGAAATAAATGAGTGAGAAGCACAATGTCCTCCAAAAAAAAAATAAACAAAATTGAGTGCAATTCAGTAAATAGAGTATATTTGTTTTCAAAAAATTTTTTTTGATTCCTTTTATATTCTCAGCTGTGCTCTAGGAAGTTGCACTCACCATGTAAGTAAATTTCATATACATTTTAGAGCCATATCAGCAATTGCAGCATTAACTACAGTAATGACGCTGATTGGTATTTTATGGCAGATAAAAGTAAATATGTCACACGTATTATGACACTTCATTTGTCACAAATTTCTGAAGTAGACATTACTGTCCCGATTTGAAGACTATCATATAAAGTTTACAGAGGTAAAGTCACTTGCCCCAGACCAGTTAGAATGCAGTAGAGCGAGAATTCAAACCCAGAATAACAATAACTGTTATCTTAATTGTGTGGGGAGAAGGGAGAGATTCAGGGAAGAAAAAGTTACCGCTGGATAACAACATAACTATGGATCTGATCCAGCTTTTCTAGGCTGTCTTAGTCAGCTGAGGCTGCTATAACAAAAGACTACAGACTGAATGGCTTACTGACAACAAACATTTATTTCTCATAGTTCTGGAAGCTGGCAAGTCCAAGATCAAGGCACCAAGAGATTTGGAGTCTAATGAGGACCGGCTTCCTGGTTCACAGATGGCCATCTTTTCACTGTGTCCTGTGTGGCAGAAGAGGGCAGGGAGCGCTCTAGGGCCTTTGTGAGAAGCGCATGTTCCCATTTATGAGGGCTCTCCCCTCATGACCTAATCACCCTGAAAAGTCCCACCTCCAAACGCCATCACATTGGGGATCAGGTTTCAACACTGAATTTTGGGATGACACATTCAATCTATAGAATAGGCCTTTCAAAAAACAGTTTGTATCTAAAAGTAGCAATGCTACCCAGTGTGGTATGATCTGATACTACTAAAGCTGAATCAGTCATTATTTACTGAGTATCTACTATGTGGATTTCAATAATAAGGATCTTTTCAGGGCCTTGAAATGAGTGGTACTCGCACGACTAATGGGACAGGCTAACGATTGCCCCCAGGGCACATCAGGTTGCTCAGAGGGAAGCAGAAAGAGACAGGAAGGTGTCGAAGTAGACACACTGCCAGAAAACACTCACTGCCCACTCCTGTTTGTTTTCCTGCTTCAAATAAGCCATAATCGACTTTGGAAACCCATTTGACAAAAAGAAATGTTAACAAGGGTTTTTCTGGATAGATACCTAAACCAGTTAGAAAAGAAAATATCCCTCAGGCCCCGGTGAGACTGGCTGCCCATATCATGAAAATCCTCTTAGTTATGTGCACAGCTGTCAATGCAAACAGGTACCTGCAGAAGCTGTTAGCCAAATCCCCCTCCTGCCCAGAAACAGCGTGTTTCAGAGACCTGTTCCCTGGTCTACACACGCAGACATGTGTTCTTTGGTGTAGATTAGGTTTCAGAGAAGAAAATATGAAGTTTGATCACTGAGAGATTTTCTCATTAAACCACTACATCAAAGAATTGATTTTGAGATGGGAATGACCTTGAGGTTACAGAGGGATGGCTAATGATGGAGTGTAGGGGTTGTGGGCTATTCTCAGGGTGACGGGTGAGCACACAGACACCAGATTCCCCAACCAGGGTCTCACACTCAGTGTCTACAGGGGCCCAGCAGGCAAAGCAAGCTGAGGGACCCGCCAGGGGAACAGTCCAGCTCTACCTCCTTCTGACCATGCCTGCTGTGGGGAGCTCATCCTGTGTTGAAATTCATCCAATTCTCCAGGGAAGACATAGATCTAGATTTTGCAGATATCTTTATATTTTAAAATGAGGGTGGGATCCATGGGCTGCTTAAGCCCCCCCCCCACCCCCAGAATGCCAGCTTGATTTCTGACCCAGAAGACAGGCAAGTGACTCAAGATAATTAATTACAGGATATTCTGTCTGGCCATTTGGATGAAGCCAGGTTGACATGTGGAAATCCCGACGAGATGTAAAACCTCAGCTATTAAAAACATTAGTTACTGTTTATTATGAAACCATAAATACAGCAGATACTCAGACACACACAGTGAGTCTTGAGGATAGAGGGGGAGTAGGATAGCAGCCACACACATTTTGTGCTAACCACCCCTCCAAAAATAACCACGCTGTGCTTTTACATTTGATGTGGCCATTTGGATGGCACAGGATCACAACGGCAGCTTCCAAATGCTCCTCTCAATAAAACTGCCACATCCAATGCCCTGGGGGCGGTGAGCAGTCTGTCTCCACAGCCAGCAGCTGGGCCAAGTCCAGTTCAACAGACAGCTGTTTTCAGAGCGTGGCGGTGGGCGTTGGTCAATGTCTCGGCCAGTGGGAGAGTGGACAAATCAGGTGGTGTATTAGTTCCCTGTGGTCATTTTGGAGCAAAAACTAAGAAGCTGAATAACAGAAATGTAACTGCTCACAGCTCTGGAGGCCAGGAGTCCAACATCAAGTTGTCAGCTGGGCCACACTCTCTCAGCCTTAGGGAAGAACCTGTTCCTTCCCTTCTCGTGCTTCCGGTCACTACTGGCATCCTTGTCTATGGCTACATCTCTCTCTGCTCTGTCTTCCCACTGCCTTCTTGTCTGTCTTCTCTTCTGAGCATCTCTCTTCTAAGGATAACTGCGACTGCATGCAGCGCCCTCCCAGATCACTCAGCAGAAACGCCTTCTCTCAAGATCCTCAACTTATCGCGTCTTTTGCCAAATATGGTAATAGTCACTCTTTTGCTATATAAGGTGTGAGGTGACAGAAAATATATATTGGTCCCTGCCCCCTGTTCCTGGCACAGACCTGCTAAAACTCCTGAACAACGAGAATACTAGGAGCATCTCTTATTCTAATATTTGCCTTTGACGCCATCTCTGATGCACGGCTCCTAAAACCCTTGTAAATTCCTAAACTGTAAGAGCTCTAGGAACATCTTTTGTTCTAATGAGGTGACCCTGGGTGGGCTCCTGGAGGGCTCCTGCATGGGGATGGTCACCAGAAAGACCAAGCCATGATCAGAAGCTTGGACCTTTCAGCCCTATTCTCCATCCTCCAGAGAGGAGCTAGAAATGGAGTTAATGGTTAATCATGCCTGTGGGAGGCAGGCTCCATAAAAATCCCCATAGCACAGGCTTCAGACAGCTTCCATGCTGGCAAACACATCCACACCAGGAGGGTGAGGCACCCCGACTTCAGGGGGCCAGCAGCTCCTGCGCTTGGGATGCTCCCAGACCTGGCCCTACATATCTCTTCATCTGGCTGTTCATCTGTACCCTTTATCATATCCTTTAATAAACTGGTGAACTTAAGCAAGTGTCTCCTTCAGTTCTGTGAGCTGCTGTACCAAATCAATCGAACCCGAGGAGGGAGTCATGCGAACCTAGGATTTGTAGCCAAATCGGACAGAAACTGTGGGTAACCTGGCGACCTACTCGTTGTGATTGGCATCTGAAGTAGAAGGGGAGCAGTCTTGTGGGACTGAGCCCTTAACCTGTGGAATCTGACACTATCTCCAGGTAGACAGTGTCAGAATTGAGTTGAATTGTAGGACATCCAGCTGGTGTCACAGAGAATTGCTTGGTGTGGGGCATACCCCCTGCAACACATTTGGTGACCAGGAGTGTCAGAAGTGAAGTGTTCTATGTGAGCAGGAAGGGAAACACACAGGGAAGAAACACACAGTAGGGAAGAACTGGCGTTTTCCCTATACAAGAAGGAAAAAACTGAATTTTTCCTTTATGTACGGTGATATTCACAAGTTCTGGATACAGGGCATGGGGATGTCTTCTGGGGTCTCACCATTCAACCCACCACGGGCAGGGAGTTGGGGCAGGTAGCAGAGATTGCAAAAGTTCTCCAGAAACCCAGAGCACCCCACAGGATCTCAATTTTGGGAAACCTGAAGGGCCTTACAGGATTTCAATAAATGAATTCAGACAAGACCAGGACATGGTCATTGAGATGCAGGAACCCATGGAACAGGAATTAGAGGAGAGGGTATGGGCCGCTTAGGAGTCATGTCCACAGCCTATTTCCATTCACGAGGGCCAGAGGAGTCCCAGAGCAATTGTGAGGCTCAGTCTGGCCATGGGTTTTTAGATCAGCAGCAGGTTTTTCAGATCAGCTGACCTGCCAGGTGGCAAATGGACAAACGCAAGTGAAACCAATATGACTGAGAAGTATATTCAACAACCTGATATAAACCTCAGCAGTTCCCCTACGGAGGGAATACTTTGGGTGCTGAAATTCTGTAAAGCAAATCAAGACAAGAGGTTCTGGCTTACTTTAGCTAGTTAACTTTTAAAATGCAGATGGTCAAGAGGCATATGAAAAAATGCTCAACATCGCTAACCATCAGGGAAACGTAAATGAAAATCACAGTGTGTGGCATTCTTCACAGAACTGGAACAAATAACTTTTAAATGTGTATGGAAATGCAAAAGACACCTGTCAGAATGGCTATCATCAAAAAGAACACAAGTAACAAAGTGGAGAAAAGGGAACCCTTGTACACTGTTGGTGGGAATGTAAATTGGTGCAGCCACTGTGGAAAATAGTATGGAGGGTTCTGAAAAAACTGAAAATAGAGCTACCATATGGCCCAGCAATTCCACTACTTGGTATATATCCAAAAAAACAAAAACACTAATTTGAAAAGATACATCCACCTCAATGTTCATAGCAGTGCTATTCACAATAGGCAAGATACGGAAACAAGCTAAATGTCCACCAACAGATGAACGGATAAAGAAGGTCCGGCACATATATATAATGGAACACTACTCAGACATAAAAAGAATGAAATGTTGCCATTTGCAGCAACATGGATGGACCTGGAGGGCATTATGCTTAGTGAAGTAAGTTAGAGAAAGACAAATACTGTATGATAGCACTTATATGTAGAATCTAAAAATTACAACAAACTAGAGAATATAACGGAAAAAAACCAGACTCACAGATATAGTGAACAAACTAGTGGTTGCCAGTGGCAGGGGGAGGAGCAATATAGGGGTCGGCGAGTGGGAGGTACCAACTGCTGGATGTAAGACAGGCTACAAGGATGTATTATTATACAGCACAGGGAATATAGCCAATATTTTATAATAATTGTAAAAGGAGGGTAACCTTTAAAACTTGTACTCAAAATATATACGGAGGAAAAACAAGTAAATAAAATTTTTAGTAACAAAAAGTAAGGGACTTCCCTGGTGGCGCAGTGGTTAAGAATCCGCCTGCCAATGCAGGGGACACGGGTTCGAGCCCTGGTCCGGGAAGATCCCACGTGCCATGGAGCAACTAAGCCCGTATGCCACAACTACTGAGCCTTTGCTCTAGATCCCGTGAGCCACAACTACTGAGCCCACGTGCCACAACTACTGAAGCCTGCACGCCTAGAGCCCGTGCTCTGAAACAAGAGAAGCCACCGCAGTGAGAAGCCCGCATGCCGCAACGAAGAGTAGCCCACGCTCGCTGCAACTAGAGAAAGCCCGCGCGCAGCAACCAAGACCCAACGCAGCCAAAAATAAATAAAATAAAATAAAAATTTAAAATAAATAAATAAAAGTAAAGGGATATTTTAAGTCATTTGCAAACAATCATCAATACATCCACATGGCTCTATCTTTCATTTGGGATCAACCCCTGATCTTGAACCCAAGGCAATAGTCTCACTGCCTCAAGATCATTCACAAACAAATTCTACTACGATTCTGCTCACGCAACTGCATGGCGAGGTTTAGCCCTGACCCAGGAGTTCAGATACCAGGAGATCAGGAACACATCATCCCACCACCTGTATGTAACACACGAAAGTTTTATTTGAGATTATGGCCCAGTGGGAAGAGATGAGCAGCCCGTCCAGGGCCACGTCTGGAGCAGGGAGTGCTGAGCCCAGAGCCAGGCACAATTACCAGAGAAGTTGATATTGGCATGGCCCCCGGTACGAAATTTACAAGACAGGGAGAAAGTTCAGCGTGCGCACTCCTTAGGCAGAGCGGTCATGATGAAAAGTTGTCCCACGGACAGCTTTGTTTTGATTTTTTTACAAATTTTTTCAAGTAGTTAATGATGCCTAGACAATTTACTCATCATTTAATGAATAAACATTAACAGAAAAACAGAACATGTCAGTAAAATTCTAAATGGAAATAACAGGGGAGAAGCATGTCTGTCTGTGAAAGTGTGTCTTAAGGAATATATGAAAACAAATACAATTCTAGTTTTCTGAACATTTTACATAATCTGAGACCATGGTATTGAACTCTGGCAGACAAAGTCTACCTGGGGGTAGGACATTGTTAAAATAAAGACACCAGGGCTCCAGTTCCAGGGCTTCTGATTCTGATTCAACAAGCACCTCTCAAGTAATTCTGCTATAGGGCGTCCAGGGACCACACTTGGTAAAACACTTCCCTAAGATAGACAAGTGCTAAAAAGTTAACACGAATTATTTGGAAAAAATCTATTTGTAACAGGAAAATATTACATATTAATGTACCATAAACTGAAGTTGTTGATCATACGCATTAGCCCAGGGATTTTAATCATGTTTTTAATTTTTTTACAACTTATTCTTAATTTGGAGGATCCCTGATTTGATTTTACTTCTTTTGAACACTGCTTTTAAACCCTAGATCCCCTTTACTAGAATTGATATCCTAAACATTTATAGAAGAAAACAATTTAAACCTCTGTATTCATTCAGAAGTACATCTAGCACACCTTAATTAATAGAACTGAGAATTAATGGAAGTGTGCTATCTGATAAGGCAGAGACCATAAACCTTTCCTGGTCCTCCAACTGGTTCTTGTGCATTCATATTTCTCCTCTCATATTTTTCACATCCTACACTGTGATGCACTTATCTGTGAATGCCATCTACCCACTGGACTACATCATTTGAAATCAGGGCCATGGCATTCTCCATCCTTGTGTATGCCCTCAGAACGATGCCTTGAATAAGGCTGATATAAATAATTTTACTGAATTAAGTTAAATGGAAAGTGTGCATGCTCTTCTTACTACGAGAATAATTACATACTTCATTATATGCGTATACATGTGTATTTTTAAAATGTCTTTAAGTCTACCAATTTGGTTCTCAAAAGGAATTGTTTTCTAAAGAAGCAAGGGAAAATAAAAAGGTAGACAGGATGTTGCCATCCTTTGAAAGAATAATGACGGCCAACACGGAAGGGCATCTCATCTGAGGCATCTGGGTGTAACCAGACAGCCTTAAGAATGCGTTCTTCTACAAAAGGGAGTTGATTTGGACACATGGGAAATGGGAGGCTGTGAAGAGTTGAGCTGCTCAACCTTTCAGACTCTTGCTACATGGGCAACATTACTAGTCACCTGCGGTTTCTCTATTTCTCCGGGCCATGCAAAACTAATTAAAAGTTATTGAATTTTCTCCTGAAAAATTTCTAGGCTATTCATTCAAATTTGGACTAGATAAGAGGTTTGGAATGACTTGAGTTCAATGACAAATGTTAACTTATGCAAAAGCAACGGCCTAAGAATAGTGATGACTTTGTAAAATACCCCAAGGGAGTTTTGCATATTTCAGATTCTTTGGTGGACTACAAATGCACATTCCACTCATGGCAACTGTGAAATTTTGCAAAGGAGATGCTCTTTACCTCTCTCTGAGTTGCTCTGGAACTAAAGTTGGATGAAGCAAAGGCAAACCGTGTGAAGAGTGCTGAGGGCACAGCAAGATAACTGTTACACATACGTGACCTGGAACTGGGAAAAACTGTGACTTCCCTCTCTGACAAATCATAGAATCAGAAACTGTAAAACCGGCCACTATCACCGGAATGACTGTGCATTTTGATGACAACAAGAACTGATAATGACTATTTCAGTTAAAATCCTGATGATGATAGTGTTAAAAGCAGGAAGTTCACAAGTAGTTTTCACTTGCTGCACGAAGTTTAAGAATAGTCATGTGAGGGGCTTCCCTGGTGGCGCAGTGGTTGAGAGTCCGCCTGCCGATGCAGGGGACACGGGTTCGTGCCCCGGTCCGGGAGGATCCCACATGCCGCGGAGCGTGAGCCACGGCCACTGAGCCTGCGCGTCCGGAGCCTGTGCTCCGCGGCGGGAGAGGCCACAACAGTGAGAGGCCCGCGTACCGCAAAAAAAAACCAGAATAGTCATGTGAGGAATTTTTTTTTCCTATCACCCACACTTGTTCAGTAGACAGATACTTTAAAAGATATATTTATTCAAGAGAGATATTAAAAAAATATATATGGCATTGAAGTGGTCATTATTTTGAGGTATATGAACTGAAGTTGTCCTAAGTTGAGGTTTAATCCAGCCATTTGAGAAAAGGCTGCCTTGCTTCATCTGCTAAATAAAATTACATGAGGCGAGATCTATGACCAATGGACTCAGCACTGAACTTATGTAAGTCCTCTGCTCTGTAGTGATTGAAACTGCAAACATTGACTCTTCAAAATAGAACCTTCTCAGCCTTACAAGAGAGAAATAAACAATGCCCTTATGCACGCTCTTTGTAAAACAGAGAAAGAAATTAGCTCTTTAACAGAAAATTTCTTTCTAACAAAAATTCTCCTTTAACACTATTTTCATTGCAGTTTACATTTTGTGAATGACAAACATACTAAAGAATATAATTTACTGCACTGATTTGCCTCTATTTTTATGACATGCTTGATGATTTGATCAAAAGATTATCTGATAATTCAATGTGGTCATTTTTTATTATGCAAGGATTTGGCTTAGTTTTTATTATACAAGACAACCATACAATCTAAATTTATAGGAAGGTGTTTTCCCACTGATTTTCAAGTTTTTATGTGTATTCAACAGGCCTAATGCAACAAAATGGTAAGGAATAGAAAGCACCTATCCCAATGTCTGGCAAATTAGAGAGAGCTTTTAGTAATTGCTTGTTGCATCACTAAGGGGCTGTTGGTGTATAATGGAGAGTAAGTGGCCCGGGGTGGGAGGGGGTCACATAGGCAGGTGGTAGATTTCTTTCTCAGCCCACATGTTAATTGGTTTAAGATGCTCTTCTGAAAGAAAGGTGAGCAATAAAACAGTTTCTACGTGAAACCAAAGGATTATTTAGTGAAAACTGAAGTAAACACAATAGGTCTTTAAGATATCTCTGACAGGTCACTGGATCCGACAAACATGCTTCTTTCAAAATTGCTTTTATAGTCACGTCCTAAAATTCTGATGTATAACAGGAATACTGTAACTGCTCTGTAAACTAGTCTAGTTGTTTTGTGTGTGTGTGGGAACAAACATGCGCTTTTCCTATTTCCCGTAACTGAGCCTTAATATTAATTAAAGATACGGTGAATCTTACAGATTCAACCATATTGGGATGACTTTTCATTGGCATTATTTAATTTAACTGCAAGTAAATAGATGAGTTGAAATCAGCCTTTCTTTCAGGGAGGCCTAGTCTGCCTAATTCATCTTCGTGTCATTGTTCTTTTTGGAGAGTCCCTAGATTTTATATCAAAACAAATAATTTTATAGGATTATTAAGTATGTAAAAAAATTCTGAAGAATTGCATCTGATAGGTTCAAAGTTAATATTTCTGGAAAAATAAAAATATTATATTAATATAAAATAAGATTATAGCTATTTGTATTAACTATTCTTTTTTCTTATATTCTGTGTTCTCGGTGCTCTGGCGTCTGAGTCCTTGCTGACCTGGGAGACACTGCCCGTCCCAGGGGTATCTAATGCCCCTTTGGAGCGTGCCTTTCAGATGCAAACCAACCAATCCACACCCCATACTGCAAACCACCTCCTCTATTCCGGTGCTTGTACTCCAGGAAGTAATGTCCCTCTGCCCTGATCACCCAGGACCAGGTACCACACAGCCAGAGGCAGCCCCTACATCAGAGCTCACTGAAATTATTCAAACCAGTCAACCTTAAACTTGCTTACCTGCCCTGCCTTTCCTGAGAAAAGCACAATAATGGCCCCTGCCCATGCTTTCCCCTAGCTCTCCTTTTGCCTCCTAACCAACCCTGGGGCTCCCTCACATGGCCCTGCATGGCATGCCGTGCCTCCGGTTTCTAGGGAATCCATGAGTATAAAAAGTTCTTCATTCATGGGCTTCGCTGGTGGCGCAGTGGTTGAGTCCGCCTGCCGATGCATGGGACACGGGTTCGCGCCCCGGTCCGGGAAGATCCCACATGCCGCGGAGCGGCTGGGCCCGTGAGCCATGGCCGCTGAGCCTGCGCGTCCGGAGCCTGTGCTCCGCAGCGGGAGGGGCCACAACAGTGAGAGGCCCGCGTACCGCAAAAAAAAAAAAAAAGTTCTTCATTCATGACATTCATTTCTGTGTTTGTGTACCTCATCACATTTGATCAAAACAAGTCCCAGGGATAACCTAAAATACCATTTAATTGGGTAATTAATTATAACATCATTTGAGGAATATGACTGTTAATAGTGAGAGACGCAACACTCCTACATCAAAGAAAGACCTTCAGGAATTCCAGTGGTGAGATCCAGGCTCATGCTTAGGGCATCAGGATGAGTTGTGAGAGAACCTAAGACTGGCTTCAACAGTCACTATATGGAAAGGCTAGCCTTCTAGTGAAAAGGGTTTCCCACTTGAGGTCCGTTGGGATTGGATGCAGAATCCCAGCGAACCATGTTAAGATATCTGTTTGGGGGTTTAACATTTTGTGTCTCACATTAGAGTGTGAAGAAAACTTAGAAATGCTTGCCATGGAACTAATTTAACTTTTGACAGCTAAACAGACTAGAAGAAATTTTTAAAAAGACCCAATTTTCATCAGTGCTGAATATTTATCCTCCTGTTAACCCATCCCATAATCAGACGTTTGCTTCTTTGTAAAGGAATAAATTATGTATTGTGTCAAACACTTCCTTGAGCTTTTCTAGCATTTACAGAATAAAAAGTACAATTTAACACAAAGTTTGTCTGAAAGCATTAACTAACTGTTACACAAGAAAGAGCACTGTATACCAAGAAAGATTGTTAGCAAACTACCTGAAGCTTCTCACACCATGCTTAGCTCAGAGTGGATATCTAAAAAATGCTTGTCCCTTGCTTCTCTTATTCATCTTTGAGGGCAAAGACATTATCTCATATTTTATTCTCTCGCGTACTTTATTGCATTCTTTCCAGCTCAACGCTGAATACACAACTGGGAATTCTGTGCTATTTTTTTTGATTGGCTGGAAGATAGGCTGATTCAATCATACCTATATTAGTATGTTTGAAATAATATATAATGATGTAGTTCCTGCCCAATGGAATATTAAGTCTCAGTAAGGATTCAAAAGCTATAGAAGGAAGAGCCCAGAAAGAGACCCACACACATACAAAAATTTGGTATTGACAGAACTGTCACTGCAGACCAATGGAAAAAAAAAAAAGAGACAAGCTACTCAATTAATGGTACTGGGAAACTATTTATCCATAATTAGACATTTAGCTTATACCATAAAGATAAAGGATCAATATTTAGAGTACAGGATAATATCTTTATGAATCTGGGGTAGGAAACATTCCTTAAACAGGACCCTAGAAACACAAACAATGAAGAAAAATGTGATAAATATAACTGCATTGAAAAAGATTCTGTTCATCGAAGGACATAAATAAAAATTTGAAAAGGTAAGCCACAGAGTAAAAGAATATATCTGCTATGTATATAGTCAGAAAAGGACTAGTATCCTTTACATACACCAAAGAGAAGAAGACAACTCAATGGAAATTTAAGCAAAGCACATGGACGGGAACTTTGCAGAAGACAAACTTTATATAAACGGCCCATAAATGTGTAAAAAGATGCTCAGTTCCATTAGTAATGGGTAAACTGAAATTAAGCCACAATAAATATTATTTCACAAACATACGATTGACAAAAAAAAAAAAAAATTAAGTCTGACAAAACCAAAACTTGGCAGGATGTGGAGCTCTGGGAATTTAAAGCATTCCCAGTGGGAGTGTAAATTAACGTCACCATTTTGGACAGAAATTTGACAAAATCTAGTAAAGTCAAGAATAAGCATGCCAAACAACCCAGAAATTTCACTCCTACCTATTTATATGCTCTCAGAGAAGCTCTTGCACGTATACTCAAGGAGACATGACCAAGAAAATTCATAGCAGCACTTTTTGTATGAGCCACAAAGGAAATATAAATCATTGACACTCACCCATGTAATGGAATACTACACAGCAGAGAAAACAGGCATAGTATCAACATTGATAAACCTCACAAAATAAATGTTGAATCAAAAAGAGAAAGTTGCAGAACACATACAGTATGCCACCACTATTATACTGTTTTATAAATGGAAAACTAATTAAGAACAGATACTACCCTTGATTTTAGCCAAAAGGCCATTTATCTTTGATTTTTAATATCAGCGTGGGTTCAGGGATGTTTATTTTCTTCTATGGGCTGTAATCCAATATTGCCATTTATTTCATTGCTCGAGTTGTACCAGATTTTGCCATTAGGAGTTCCTTCAGGTGGCTTCTGTTCCTATCAACGTGCCCCATCAGTTTTTAAGCACTGCCTTACTTTTTGGTACCACAAGGTATTTCAGGATCATTTTCTATTTTCTTAGCCTCAGATCTGGAATCAACCATTTTGCCAAGTACTCCTGATTCCTTTTATTAGAAAATGGGATTTGGAACCCAAGACCTGGGCTATAAATTTGCTCATTGCTTCTAGGGTGTCACTGCTTCTAGGCCCTTTTTGCAGACAGAGCTAGAAAATATATGTATGGATTCTAACCCATACATATACACAGGTCTATATTTCTATGTCTATTCATAAGAAGCTTGTTAGTTTTATTGGGGTAGTGTTAAATTTACAAATTAATTTAGGGAGAACTTTAAATGTTGACATTACTTCTAATAACAGATTAATTTCTTTCCATTTGTTCAGCTTTACTTTTGTGTATTTTAATGGGTATTTAGCAATTATCCTCATACAGAAAAAAAATGAAAAGCAATACTATATATGGACTTGGAATCCATAAACGTGTAGTAAAAGTAAAAAGGTATGAGTGGGATTAATAGGCACGAAATTTAAGATTACGTTAACTCTGTGATGGAAAGTAAGAGAATCAGATCAAGGAGAAAAACAAAGAGGACCATAACTCTATTTGTAATATTCTATTTCTTAATCTGGGTACTGAGGATATGTATTCATTATATTATTCTTTATACAATTTTGAACCAAAATATTATTCAATTTTTTAAAATATCGAAATGAAAAAATCAAATATATTTTCTTAAATATTTTTCTAAAGATTTAAATTTCTTTACAAAGTTTACATTCTTACAACAAATGAAAGCTTAAAAAGTAGAGACCCTCCAGTGAATTTTTACATTTTGCTAAAGAGAGAAAAACTACCCAGCCCTCAGAAATAGTTTCAAAACTATATAGGGCAGCCGGCAAAGTACTGTAAATTATTTATATGCTTTTAGTAAGAGGAAGAAAGAATATCTGGAAATGGATATACTAGAATGAGTTTTCTCCAGAAGAGAAGAAACATGAAGGGTCCGGTGAGTCGGCTGCTCTTTTTATTGGAGTTGGTGTAGCCAACCATCCCTGTAGCTGCCTATTCTGTTGTTGGCTCTATCTCCACAATCCAAGTAAATTAATAGGTTAGCTTATCAAAATAACTCGTGTCAAGGAAAAATTTCTGAGTGATACGCCCTTGTTCCCCTCTTTGGCCACAGAGACCTACTTAAAGTGCAAGAGCCTGCACTTGTTCTCAGTAAACTCAATTACGTTTGTTTCTGGCTACTTCAGCTGGCCATGATGACAGCAGATTGTACCCTGCCCTCACCTTCCAGGCTAATTTTCGTGCCTGCAATGTGAACTTGATGGGTATGCTTTGTTTTTTCCAATTCAAATTTCTTTATTAAGGACCAAGTTATAAACAGTGCTGTCTTAGGCACTTTTCAAAAACCTCTCTGTAGCAGCGTCTCAGCAGCCCTCTGCACCCCACTCCCATGAAATCTAGTACCTGCTCACGCCCAAACCATTGCTTTCTCATGATCTGTTAATATGCATTAAGGCTGCCAAGATCGTGGAGGATCCCAAAAAGCCTTCCTATGAAGTGAATCCAATCTATATATGTTTGAGAAAGACCATTTTAAAAATGTGCTGGATTAGTGGTTGAGAGTCCGCCTGCCGATGCAGGGGACACGGGTTCGTGCCCCGGTCCGGGAAGATCCCACATGCCGCAGAGCGGCTGGGCCCGTGAGCCATGGCAGCTGAGCCTGAACGTCTGGAGCCTGTGCTCCGCAACGGGAGAGGCCACAACAGTGAGAGGCCCGCGTACCGCAAAAAAAAAAAAAAAAAAAAGTGTTGTATTATGAACTTTCAAAGTATTTTTTCTATGGCTAACTGAAATGAGAAACTTTACAAAATATCAGGTATCATTTTTCAACATAATTACTTTGACTTTAAACACAAAAGAACTCTTCTGCCCCCACCCCACCCCCCTGCAATTGCCTGGATGATAATGAAGTAATTGCAGGTATAATTACAAAGGACTTCGATTCAATTGAATTTTAATTATTTAGAATTTGTAAACACTTCAGGAAAAGCTCATTAAGCTGGATGAGACAGCTTGTTTGCAAGGGGACCAAGGAGTAAGCATGTACAATGATTCACATTACAACATCCATTTACTCACACTAACCCTTCTGATTAACCAGTAATCACACTCGTTGCGAGTGAGCGGCGCTGGCAAAGCTTGTCACAACTTCTAAAAAATGATTTGCAAGGCTGAGGATATAAATGAACCCTCATATTCAAAAACAGCCAGCAGAACTTTGGCCTGCATGCACTGTGGAGAATAAACAAAGATTCTCACAAAATGCATGCATTTAAAAATATTGGTAATTCCACCTCAAAACGGAAACAGACTCACAGACTTAGAAAACAAACTTATGTTAAGGTGGCGGGGAGGGATAAATTAGGAGATTAGGAGTAACATATATACACTACTATATATAAAATAGATTATCAGAGCTTCCCTGGTGGCACGTGGTTGAGAGTCCAACTGCCGATGCAGGGGACACAGGTTCGTGCCCCGGTCCAGGAAGATCCCACATGCCGCGGAGCGGCTGGGCCCGTGAGCCATGGCCGCTGAGCCTGTGCGTCCGGAGGCTGTGCTCCGCAACGGGAGAGGCCACAACAGTGAGAGGCCCATGTGCCGCAAAAAAAAAAAAAAAAAGTGTTCAACAGGGATCTACTGTATAGCACAGGGAACTCTACTCAATATGCCGTAATAACCCGTATGGGAAAAGAATCTGAAAAAAACATAGATATATGTATAACTGAATCACTTTGCTGTATACCTGAAACTAACACAACATTGTATGTCATCTATACTCCAATATAAAATAAAAATTAAAAAAATAATAAACAGTAAAAAGTATTGGTGAAACTGATGTCTTAGAGTCCCTGCCGATTCGGGTTTAATTCTCTTTTACTTTAAAATTGTGTGATTTGGGCTTCCCTGGTGGCGCAGTGGTTGAGAATCTGCCTGCTAATGCAGGGGACACAGGTTCAAGCCCTGGTCTGGGAAGATCCCACATGCCGCGGAGCAACTAAGCCCGTGAGCCACAACTACTGAGCCTGCGCGTCTGGAGCCTGTGCTCCGCAACAAGAGAGGCCGCGATAGTGAGAGGCCCGCGCACCGCAGTGAAGAGTGGCCCCTGCTTGCCACAACTAGAGAAAGCCCTCGCACAGAAACGAAGACCCTACACAGCCCAAAATAAATAAATAAATAAAAAAAGTTACTCAGGAAAAAAAAATTGTGTGATTTGCACACCTTCCTCAGTCCCAGGGCCTCACTCACCACGATGTGAGGCTCCCAGTACTCAAGGGATGGCAAACCTCAGCCCTTGCACAAGACGCGTTTAGAAGGAAGTGCTCTACGGTGTAGCAGTGGAAAGGGTGCCCTATTACATCTGGGGGTACCTGGCTCAACCATACCTGGGATACCTTCTAGCCTCTCTGAAGATATGAATAGCTACCTCACAGAGTTTCATGGAGGATTTAACATGCTTCACATACAGAAGGCGGGAAATACTTGTAGTTCGTGACGGTAAAAATGTTGAAATAAAGGGTTAACCTTCAGTTACCTAGGCCACAGCTACTAACATTCTGTTGATTGATGTCTGAATATGTTTTAACTTCAAAAACTAAAGTTTTCAGCAGCCATCATCATTGGTTTATTTGATTATGAGAATTCTAATACTTAGCAAATGAAGGCTATGTGTATTATACAATATAAGGATTACTGAATTAACATATTTATTAGGCAAATTAAAATCCCACCTGGTGATAAAACACTCTCATCGTCACATTTAACCAGACCTGTTTTCATCTATTATTGGAATTTTGGCACCTCCTGCAGATACTTGGCTAGAAACAGAATAATAACAACAATCGTTATTAATACCTAGCTTGACAAGGGCTTTTAAATTTCTAAAATGATTTTAAGATTCATTTTTTCAGCTTGTCCTACTTTGGGCACAGGCAGGTTTTACACAGTGCCCCTAAGCAATCAGTGGCCATGGAGTGTAAGCGATGGAAAATACTAATTGGTTTCATTTCCCTTTGTAATAAATGGACACAGGGCACCCTGGCTAGGACGTCCCCCTCCCTGTTGGAGATTCCCATCCCCCTCAGCTCCATCACCAGGCCTTGTGCTTGTAGCTCCTGGGCTCCAGCATGCTTTGGTCAGTCAATCTAAATCCCAGGTCATCTTTTAAAGTTTGACTCAAAGCAACCTCACCAATGAACACTGAATCACCATCATGCCCAGGGCCGGTGTTAAAGATGAAAGGTGAAAAGGTATACAGGTATAAAACTGCCCCCCTAGAAAGTTCCAACAGAATGGAGACAAAAGTAATATTTATAAACAGGTAACTGTCATTTCAGTCTGATGTGCTAAAATCCAACAAGAAAAGACAGATTATACACTTCATTGAGTTGAGGGGATTTGGTCATTGCCTGTTCTGCTGGCCTTTCTCATCTCTAACCACCCATAGCTCTTACTGGTAATTGACAATTTGGCACCTGCCGGGTTTCTTAGCTTCTCCAGTGATTTTTACAGCTCCTTGCTGAAGTGTAAGTCACTTGAGGGGAGGAACCTGGGGGTCATTCTTCTTGAGGATTCCCATAGTACTTGGTATAGTCTTGGTTACAAAATTAGGGCTCAGTAGAGACACATTAATTAATCGTGTGTAGAAGACTCAGTGGGTAGGAAGGATAAAAATGCTGGGAGAAAGCAACATTTCTTTTAAGAAGAAGGCATAAGAATGGTATGCTGGTGAGGGAAAAAGAGAAATGGTTTTATATGGGGGAGGTTTATTTAGGTAGGAAATAAATTAAATGAGCAACCTCTGCGCCATCTGAAATCTGCATTCTACTGGCTAAGAGAAAGTAATCTTTCCTATTTGTAAAATGAGAACCACGCAAAGATGATAACACACTTTGTACTAAATCTATTTCAAGAAGGATCAACAAAATTTTCTCCATTCGCCCAATTCAGCCTGGAATATAATACACAGAATTGTAATTCAGAGCACATTTATTTTCTGCTATTTATTTTCTGAAACATTAGTCCAGGAATATTATTCTACTTTTTTATATTGAAATATGTCCCTTAAGATTTATACATACATTCTCAGGGGAATTGGCTTCCACCAACTCTGTAAAATGTTGACTATTTGAGTGATGAACTAAACAAAGGGTCATCTATATTCTTCATTTATCACTAAACAGCCTTTGATAGTTGAAAATATTTGTTAACCTTTGTCTCAATTTTATCACCAAAAAGAAAGGAATGAAAGTGCTTGCTTTGAAGTATATATGCAGCTGCACATATCTGTGAAATTCTTTGAGATTCTCAGATGGAAATGCTGTTGGAATCATTACAATTTAGTGAACCTTGGGAATTTGAATCCTTTAATACTCTAAAGGGAAAGTAATCAGATTAATGGATTGTTTTTCCTTAGCTAATCTTGTCGGGAGTCTGGGTTATTCAAGATCAGATGTCTTCCTCTTGTCTATTGAAAAAAAACTGACTTTAGACTCAGTAGAGAAATAAGTCAGCTTCCTAATTATTCCCTCTGCGTGGTCCTCTGAGACTACAGCTGATCTGAAGTTAAACTTATTCTTTAACTAATTAAACTCTTTAATTAAGCAGCCCTAAAAACCCTTACTTATAGACAACTGGCTTCCCTATAACCAGAATAACTTTCTGATATTTGACACAGGGTAGGTGAGTGATGACCAAAAAGGTCTTAAGAAATTACTTTTATCAGATGAAAACTGTAGTTAAAGGACAGTGAGGAAGGAGAATAAAAAAGTAGCTAGAGGGCTTCCTTGGTGGCGCAGTGGTTGAGAGTCCGCCTGCCGATGCAGGGCACATGGGTTCGTGCCCCGGTCCGGGAAGATCTCACATGCCGCGGAGCGGCTGGGCCCGTGAGCCATGGCCGCTGAGCCTGCGCGTCCAGAGCCTGTGCTCCGCAACGGGAGAGGCCACAACAGTGAGAGGCCTGCGTACCGGTAAAAAAAAAAAACAAAACAAGTAGCTAGAACAGTTCCAAAACTGAACTGGTCAAAATGTGAACAGGTGCTGGGATCTGTAAGTCCTGGGGTCCATGTAGGGGATGTTTTGCTAGCACTCACAGGATGTCAAACCAGATGTGTAATAAGCCTTTACCCTAAGTGCCTCAAAGCATTAAAAGAGACTGGATACATGGATTTAAGCCCATGACAAATTAATCCGTTATTTTATAATGCACAGTGAATAGCTAAAAGAATCAAGTCCTCTGCTCCCCCTGAGGTGATCTAATTGTATTTTAAAACGGGGACCTAGAAAATGGTAGCCTTTCCGGATGTATTTGCAGAATGCTGCCTGGATAAACGTAAATGAATGAATGAAAAAATGACCAAGCTAAAAGATCCTTTACTAACCTGATTCACTATCCTCATTGTGTAGATGAGAACGGTGAGGTCTAGAGAGATTAAATGAAATACCCAAGCTCTCACATATATTTTTTTCAATACACCTTAACTGAAGGCTCACTAGGTGCCAGGAAAACCAGGACTATAAAAATGAACAGAACTGCCTTTTTCCTGTGTGAATGAGCACATTCCCCTGGACGGTTTGTAACATTACATCTATCATTGGTTTCCACTGGCTGTGCAAGTGAAACGTCCACGTTCACAAGTCAGAGGCTCAGAAAACCTTGCTTTTCCTTTTCATCAATTACAAAATAAACAGATCAGTAAACCGGGTCAGCCTCTTCTTTCTCTGAGCCCCACACAGCCGCCAAATTAGGATCTCACAGACTGATCATGTAACCAGAAGACCCCCAGTCTGGAGCCAGGCCACAACTACCAGAGTGTTCTGACTGATGGTGGGCAAAGGGCATGGGGACAACAGATTCATTTTTCCACCTTTCTAGAAAGGGACGTTAAGGTGGAGACAAGGGATGGGCAAAGGGAGTGGGAAATGGAGGGTTTTCACAAAAAGCGTTTACATTTTATCTCAAGAAAAAAAATCTGTTATTGTCTTTAAATTGATGACTAATTAATGAAAAATATTCAATACAATTCAGTTACGCCTGTTTGAAGGAGTGGAAGAAAAGTCGCAAGAAGGCAGTGATTAAAGAATGTCAGTGAGAAATATAATCAAAATTGCAATACTATGACTTATTTTCTGGCTTGTTCCCTAGGGTGGGGAGTGAAAGACAGGGGAAAACAAAAATGTAGAAGAAAAGAGAAAAGAGGGAGGTAAAAAAAGTACAGTTAATCTGGAGATAAATTTTAGTTCCTATTCACCAGAGCTATAATTTCCAGAGTGATTACCTACCTACCTACCTACCTACCTACCTGTTGCCCGTGCCTTCACTGGGTTAGCTGATAAACCATTGTTCACAGCTCTTTCTCTGCTTCAATCCTAGGAGAGATTTTATTCTAAAGTGGCTGGTCTAACAGCTCATTGCTTCTCAGGCTGTAGTTCTCATGACAAAAATTACACTGTCCAGAAAGCAAGATAACTTCTTCTTGAGTTGGAATTTGCCTCCTGGCTGGAACTTTGCCATCTCTAGTCCAGTTATCCAAGATTCTCAAAAAAAAAAAAAAAAAAAAATCAAATGTTTTGGTCAACTCATATTCTAGAAAAGGGCTTGCTACCTACTTTCCAACTATTTTAATCACAGCTCTACTTTCAGACTCTTGATTTTACAATCAAAATTTCCTTTCTGAAATACATCTTGGCTATAAAAATAAAAATTTAATTAGACAAATATGCAAAGTGACCTTTAAAAATTAAAGGCTAACTCCCTTTACTCTCTAAATCCTACTGGGCCACGCATGGCCGTGCAAATCGGCACCAGTCTAACCTGTTTCCCTTATGATTTCTACGCTCTTAGGCAGATTTCCATTTTATTTTTTCAAGTCTAAGTTGCTTGCAGGGGAAGATTTCAAAGCAGGCTCCAGTTCCTGGTGTCTTCATGTAACTTTGGCTTTTGTTACTAAGGAAACACTTCTTTGCTATGCTACACTGTAAATCTTTTAATTCCTCTTTCTCCTAATTCTTAAGGAATCCATTTAAACTGCAAAAGCAAATACTATGAGAGCATTCCATAAAACACACAGTTTGCAAGCCAATTTATTTTAAAAAACATAAAAGTAATTTAACCTCAAAATTTCATATTAAATTTTGCCATTAGAAATTCAAATTCAAGCACTCATACAGGGTAAATGGATAAATAGAGGTAGTATATGATAGAAAAATCTAGCACATTTATCATGATCCTGTAATGTTTATCAGAATAAAGGAAGACGGCAAAGATAAGTCAGAGGCTGGTACAAAATTTAAGGGTAAAACCATCTGAGCTTGCAAGGAAATGCAGGCAATATTTAATTATACATTAATTCTTAAATGCTTTGTTCCAAAATGTTTACTCAGAAACTCAATTCTTCCTTCTACAAACAGTGACTGAGATCATACCTTGTTCAATAAAGTATATGGAATACGATGATATGTTACATCCCCGACCCAGCGGGGAAAGAACATATACAGAAATAACCACAGAACAAAGCAAAATACGCTAAAGGCTAAAGAAAGGCACAACGTGCTATGAGAGGTGAACAGAAGGAGTCTATTGCTGACTGAGGTATTGGGAGAAGCCCTAATGTAAATGAGATGTTTGTACTGGGCCCTCTTACCAGTGCAACAAGCCAAGATGGCGGCTATGAGAAGAAGAACATATATTCCAAGGAATAGTTCAGGCACTGGGCATGATACTGAGAATTTACATACTGTTAAGTTGACCAGTGTCCTAGGGGAGGTGGACAGAGTGAATTCACCAACAGGCCAATGAATTTGAGTTTTGAACTTTAATACACTGATTATGGGGAGAATTTTAGGTGTTTTTAGTGGGGCCGGAGATATAAAATAATTCAGAGGGGAAATTCAAAACTGGAAAGTAAACTCGTCTGCACAAGGTAGAATGACATACTCTCACTCTTATCAAATCTGATTTGGGATTTCCTCAGCAATTAGGCGTCTACTAGACCACCAGGATTCACCATTCAGCAAAATCATGAGTCACGTACTGACATTTACTAAGGCTTTGCATATCTGTAAGTAGGTATGCATTTTCATTTCATCACACAAAATTAAAAAATGATGAAAAGTGCCTACAAAACATCCCAACTAGAATCTCAAATTTACACATTTTGTAGGAGCCCTTATAATCATCTCCACAGATGTACCTCTAAAGTCTATTCTGAAAACCCTGCTTTTACTGGAGTCAACTATTATCAATTCAGAGAATTAAGTGGGGAGACAGGAGTAAGGAGTGGTGTTATCACAAAGGACCAAATTAGAGGAAGACAGTTCTCATTTTAGACTCCACAGCTGATATTAGCATCAGGGAAATACTGATCCAAGGCTGAAGGAGGAATTGTGGTCCAATCAGCCAGAAAGAAACATCTGAATGAGTCATCCAACCAAAATAGTGGAAAACAGACATCAAACGTGATACACAGGGTGAAAAACATAAAGTTGGGTCTAGTTTTAAATAATAGCAAATAATCTGGAGCAGTTCATTTTTATCGCAAGGTATAGAACGGAGCAGATAAGCTGGATTGAAAAGGCCAAGGATGGTATGCTACGCGATATTTAAAGAATAACGATGCCACTTTCTAGCAATCCAAACAAAAATTACTAATGTCAAAATAAAACAAAACAGATATAATGGCTGTAGTGAATTTAAACTCTGAAATGTGCACACAGATGCTGAAATGATAATGTTGGGTGACATTTACTGCATTATTTAGTCTATCTACCAGTTATCGTCTCTCCAGGTTTTGTTGTAAGAGCCAGATGCAGAGCTGTGAGAAAACACAACTCCCAGCAATGGTACCTGTCCTTTTGGTGAGGGATTTGAAGGTACAACTATTCTTTCTGGTGAGATCTCTGAACTCTCCATTTGGCCAACCTGCTCTTCAGGTTTGCCTGTCTTCCTTAGAGGGTGTTCATTTCACCGTGAGCTTTAATTATGGGGACAGAAAATGCTTTATTCTTAAGATTACTTGCAACAGTTATTAAGAGACTCTTATGTGACAGACAGATTAGGTAGCTAGCTAGCTAGCTAGATAGAAACAAATCCCTCTGCCAATCCCTCAATCTGTCCCTCCTTTCCTTATTTTCCTATTTTACACATTTAATCAGGTTACTCTTGAAATCTCTAATGTTAACCTGTATTCTAGGCAGGAGAATTACATGACTGAATTCTCTATCTGATGTGGATTCTTTTATGTGTACCATTTTCTCTATGATCCTGTCATCAGAAATTATGTTTTGCTTTTCTATGCCAATCCAGAATCTCTGTCTCTCTGTGATCAGCTCAATTCTAGCCTCTTCATGAGAACTTCCTCAAAGGCAGCACCTCCTCCCTGAATTCCAGCACTCATCATCCCCACTCTAGCAACTTAGTGGTTCACGATAACCCACTATATATGGGTTTCACATGGTCCCACTATGTAATTCCATATTCTTCTATAATTCTCCATGCATTCAGAATACGTAATCATCATTCAGTAACACTCACTGATAGATAAATTCTAAAATTTCCTTTTTGTTAATGAAAATTAAGCACTGGGTAAAAAGAAAATCTGATTTTCTTCTCTCAAATGCTAAACCATAAAGTGTCTGTCTATGTTGCTCTTCATTTTCAGTGAAGATTTGTGCCAATTACATATCAAATGCTAAGTAACTCTAGATGTGGGAACTGCTCTAAATACAACCAGGGTAATTAAAGACTAAATGGACTTCTGTCATTCTTTAAGTCAACGAGCATTTACTACATGTATACTATTGATGACAAGTGAGAAATCTTTCCCGTAGTCTCTTTTACAGACACAAGATGAGTGCGCACATTTGACAACAGCATAACTTTTTTTAAACATCTCCTTTCAGGCAATTTTGTTTAAAAATTTTTGCCGATGGCGCTTAAAAATCTGTGGCTCCAAAGACGAAGAATATCAGGAATGGCTGTTTTACTTTGATCAAATATGTAGCTTTTCAAGCATAAGACAATGAGGGAGAAAGAGGACAGTCCCCTCACCAGTCAAATCAGCCGAATTAATCTGATGACTACCACGACAACTGACAGAGAACCCTACCCTCCCAGGTCCAAATTAAGTTAACCCCAAATAAATGCATTAAAAAAAGCATACTTAGTTTTTTCTAAGACTTCAATCAGACTAAAAAATCATCCTGAGAGCTGAATTTTAAGCTATTTAAGAGAAGGAATTACACTTAACAGCATATTTTTAAAAAAATCAAAATTGTGATATGACTGTAATATCTTACATATATAACAACAAGTTCTTTTGTTTCATGACTACAGATATCAAACACACTCAAGTAGCAGGTGGTGGGTGTATTCTGGGAATGAAAAATATCAAACTTTCATGGAAGACCATTTTGGGAAGAGGTGATTTCAAAAGGAAATGTGCTATCCTGCAAAAGTCCCAAAGAATACACCTATCGTAACAGGTTTCTATAGAGCAAAACACCAGCTTATTCAAAATTCCAGATATCACCACATATAAACACCACTGAAAGAAAAGTGTTCAGTGTCAATATATTTCATAGCTGTATGTTCATGTATACATTTTCATGGACTTGATTAATCAAAACATAAGAGGCTGTCTTCCCGTCTATTTTCTACCTGTCCCTGAAATCCACTCTGCTGCCAACTATAATCCTTTCCCCATTTGTATTTAAAAGCCATCAAGATGCTAAGGTAGTAAAATTGAATGGAGATGCCAAACGTGAGCCCATTTTCCTTTCCCATGACCTATAAAGATAAACGTGCACATGGTGGAAAGGAATATAAGCTTTGTCCACAGCATACACTGGCATAAAAAGGCATCACTCTCCTCTTGGCAGGAACTGACGATTTGTTAGGAGGCAGCGTTTTGGGCAGCCTTCTGAATATCTCATAATTTCTTCCATGCCATTTTTCCCCCCTAGTAGCTTCATCATCCAGGCTTCTCTCTGCTCTCCTTGCTGGATTTGGGAACTGCTCATAAGCCTGATGACTAACCCACCCTCAGAATACTATGGGGACTGCCTGCATTCTTGTCTGTGAAGTTACAACTAAGTAAATAGAGGAGGTGCATTGGTAACAGCCACTGAAAACAGAAAAGCAAAACTAGTTTCCATGTCCACGAATGCCAGAATACTCAAGAAAACTGTTTCATTTTTAAATTTTTGGCTTCATTCATATATGGTCAAAAAACTGGATTTCACAATGGATTAGAATCACATTCAACCACTGTATTTGGCCCCTATGTCAGGTACTGTACTTGGGGCATTCATCCATACGATCTCATTTAATTTTTTTAAAAATTTAAAAAATTTATTTTATTTATAATTTATTTTTGGCTGTGTTGGGTCTTCGTTGCTGCACGCGGGCTTTCTCTAGCTGCGGCGAGCAGGGGCTACTCTTCATTGTGGTGCGTGGGCTTCTCATTGCGGTGGCTTCTCTTGTTGCAGACCACGGGCTCTAGGCACGTGGGCTTAGTAGTTGTGGCTCGTGGACTCTAGAGCGCAGGCTCAGTAGTTATGGCACACGGGTTTAGTTGCTCTGTGGCACGTGGGATCTTCCCGGACCAGGGCTCGAACCCGTGTCCCCTGCATTGGCAGGCAGATTCTTAACCACTGTGCCACCAGGGAAGCCCATAATCTTCAAAACCTTCTTCAGAGAGAGGATTTTTCTCTCCACGTCATAATTAAAACACTGAGGTTCGGAGAAGTGACTCATCCTGCCCAAATCACAGAACCAGATGAAGAGCAGAGCCAGACACTGGACTCAGGCTTGAAGTAAGAATACAGGACAGGATTACAGGAATCTATTGCCTACTGGAATTACCAAACCTCTTCTTTGAGTATGTTGGGGAAAATGAAAATAAAAGAGGAGAAAAAGACAGATGAGTCCTCAGAGGCCGAAAGAAAAAACAAAACAAACAAAAAACGCTCATAATTGATCAAAGTCCTTCTTCTCTTACAGGACTGAGCCTTTACTTAATTAGTCCTTGGTGGCTTCTCGGCCACTAGGTCTGTTCCATATTAAGCAAACACAGATAAGGCCCTCACCACCTAAACAGCTTTCTTTGTCCTCCAAATATTAGGTGTCATTGAAAACTGACAGACTCTTCTATCATACCCACTGACTCTGGTCGATTCATATGAAAAAAATACACCTTAAATCTTGCCTGCCATGAGTTAATAATACCATGAGTTAATATCATTGAAATCTTGCTGTATTTCTGTTTTCTGAACTTTTGCTGGTGAGTACTAAAGATAAAAGGTAAATAATCCTAGAGATGGAAAAAGTCAAGTGTTATAAATGAACCCTAGGTGCTATGCTTTTGTAAGGAACCATACTGGCTAGGGCAAAACCTTTAAAAATAAATTGAATGTTCAGCTTCCACGTCTGTGGCAAAGACAAAAAGGCCGATTATTTACACTTGGTGTTATTCTGAGCTCTGGTTAAGAAGGAAATCGAGACCAAAGAAAAAGTTAATGTATCACTGTAGGAGGGCTGGCCTCACACCTCCCATCAGATGAGAGATGAGGCGATGCATCCAGCGGGTTGGTGGACTGTATCACGCAGATTTTCAGCACAGATACTGCACAGCATTTTCAAAAGAACAGGACAATGGTTATGGCTCAGTTACCATAGAGAAAAGTACAAAAGCACAACTTGAAATATGAAAATTCAGCATTGTTGTGAAGAAATAAACACTCGTTAAGTCCTTCAAGTGAGCCACTCAATCACTGTGAAAAACAAAGCAAATCCTTTGGGATTTGCCGGGCTAGAGATTTTAAAATATATTTAAAAGATAGTTCACATTTAATTTTACTTCTGGTGAGATTAATGTTTTACAAAGTTAGATGAACAAAAATGCTCTGTGAAATCATTTTCTTGGTGAATCAATCTTTATAGTTCTATTGCTTACAAGGTTTATATAGAAATCTTTATAAAACCAAAGAAGATTCAGTTAAAAAGCACCCATAAACTGACTCACGTGGAGAAACAAGTAAGACTGTATTATCAGTATATTTATGTGTAAATAACAGAGTAAGGATTTGAATATGTCAGACGCACTGTAATTGTTCCCATCTCTCCTGAGTGTGCACCTCTCCCTACTTCAAAGTAGAAAACACTAGAACAGGAGCAGGCAAAGCCCAGCTCCTGTTGAAAGGCACTAGCCGTACATATTATTCCAGATAAGCAAAGCAAGGTTAATGCAATCCCCCCAAGAGAGACATCAGAGCAACTCCAGATTAATTAATCACAGCGGGAAGAAGCTGAGTTGCCAGAGATGTTGCTAAGTCTCTACTATAAAAAGGACCAAGAGTCACTCCCTTCCTTAGGAGTGAAATGGAGATGTGATTTCAAACGTCAAATTGTGGATTTATAATCAATGATGCTATTGTCACATCATTTACAACAGATGTGTTTATTCAGCTGGCATTGACAGGGAACTCAATTTATTATCTCTGAGCTGTTGGAAGTTATATATCCACTGCCAACATGCATTTATACGTGCAGAGTCCATCTGCAGTGTTTCTCTTTTTCTGGTTGGGAGAGTTCATATAGCTTACCAAGGAGACTGACCAGATCATAAATCAAGGGGAAGCAATTTCTGATAACTGAATATGAGTTTCCTCTAAAGCTTTTATGTGACGAAGATCTGAGGACTTCTGTGACTAGGACAAAGGAAAACCCAACACGACTTTTTTTTTCCTCCCCCATCAATTGCTCGCCCCTTTGTTCTAGAATGCACAGCCATAATCTCAGGCCCTTTTCAGCACTTTAATTCACATTTGTCCTTTTACCCAGGAAGGCCCCGGCAGCTTGTCTTTCTCTCGACTCATGGCTCCCATCGCATCCAATAAAGGCTGAGCAAAGTGAGTTACTACCAACTTTTGACTCTTCTGCCCAAGATAGGTTTTCAATTTGTTTAAAAGTAGGAAAAACGAAACTACCTAACTTATATATTTTGTGAGGGGGAAACTGCTGACATTTGAGAATCGGGGGGAAAAAGAACCTTTAAGATGTGCTATATGACAGATTAAAAGTATGGGAGCTAGAAATACCCAACCAACCCCGCACTCCTGCAGGAGCTGTCCATGGTTACCTCACACCATGAAAACCTCCCTTCCTAGACACCAAGCACCACCAAACCTGACTCAGCCTGTGACTCATGAGTCAAGATTCCTATGCCATTTCTTTCCTGACAGGGATGCTGAGGAAAGGCAGGGAGAAGATGCTGATACCAACAGACGCTGCCCTACCTCAAGCAGTCTTCATCTTAGCGTGGCTTTCCACTGCTAGCTATAAAACTATAAATAAAACATCATCAGGGAACTGCACTGGAGGTAAACAAATTTGCAACGCTTTATCCAGTTGCTTTTATTTATTTTTACTTTATTTTTTTTTTCGGTACGCGGGCCTCTCACTGCTGTGGCCTCTCCAGTTGCGGAGCACAGGCTCCGGACGCGCAGGCTCAGCGGCCATGGCTCACAGGCCCAGCCGCTCCGCGGCATGTGGGATCTTCCCGGACCGGGGCACGAACCCGTGTCCCCTGCATCGGCAGGCGGGCTCTCAACCACTGCGCCACCAGGGAAGCCCTATCCAGTTGCTTTTAAAGTTTATCCCCCTCCCCAAGCACCAGTGATCACGACTGGAAGATAAAGCTTTGAGTACCCTGATATTCTAAGTGCAGCCTTTTGTTTCAGTATAGCTTTGCCTATGAGAAGGAATCTTCCTAAAAGGGTCTTCTAACAACATAAAAATCATATATGTGCCAGAAAGAATGCTGAATTGAAAACTAAAGTTAATTCTAAGCAGATAATGCCACTTTGGCACAGTTATACATTTGAAAAAAACAGATGAAGGAAAACTTAACGGAGTTTTACTTTGATGGCAGCAAAACCATTTCAAGGAAGAGATAAACTCAAAGAATGATTACAAATGTTGTAAAAAGCCAAAGAAAGCTTGGTAAATAAGGAAGTTTTAAATTACGGCTCACATGAAAATAAATGATACGGCCCATCACCGCTCTGGGTAGGATATGCTTTGCATAAGGAATACTTAGATACTAGAAGGAAAAAAAAAAAAAAGCCAACAACTGTGATGATAATCCAAACACAATATTGTTTACAGAAGAGTTAATCTGTCTTCTAATCTGTCTCTCTGAGCGTAACCGTTTAGTAACCACAGTCATAGCATTTATTTATTTAAGTTCAAATTCTGCCAGAACGTAAAAGTTCTTTAAAGTAAGTGGACCAGTCCATCTGAGGATATGCTGGTACAAACAGCCTCCTTACCACGTGACTAAAATCAGAGTGCTCCAAGAGGATTTGGAAGCAATATTTTTACAGAGTTGCCAACAGCCAAACTGGATTAAAATGACCAGAGCCATGAATGGAGTCATTTAGCCTTGCCCTCTTGTTTTAAAGTGTTGATTGCCTAAAAGTTAATGAGAAGAATGTTCTCTCATCTCCAGCCACCAGAGTAAGCAAAAAGGAAACATCTCATAAATCCACAATCTAACAGCCATTCTTGTAATTTTTTTAAAAGCTCAAATGGTAAAAACAGCTGTGAAAAAAGCCACTTCTGTCTTTCTCTTAATAGAAACTGTTCTCTCTCATAAGTGAGTTTATCATACGGAGGGATGTAAAAACGTAATTAATAGAGGGAGGATAGTACAGTTAAAAGGCTATTGGCAGCGTGTCAGGACACCTGTCTAAGTGCATCTGGTGGCCTGGTGACCTTGGCCAAGTCACTGAGAGGTCAGGCTCCCTGGAGCTGTAGGAGAGGACTGTTTGGTGTTTCACTTGTACTCTGATGACCATGTGAGATAGTGCACGAGATAATGAGTGTTCGGTAGAAAATTGTTTACAACAATGTAATAAGTAATTCACATAGATATTATCATTTGATGCCTTTTTCATTCATGTTAATTGGAATTGTTAGCTCTATTCACCCTTAATGTCAAATGTTCAAATAAAAAGCTAAGGAATGTGTACTTGTGTGTATGTCTGTGTGCACGTGTGCATCTGTATACATACTTGTGTATGTATGTATTTCTCACATATGCTTTATTAAGATGATTAGAACTGAAGAAAGCATAATTGATGACTAGAAAATTTAGTAGAAATAAAGCCAGCGAAATCTGGTGCTCTAGTACATCAATACGATAAAAGACACATCAAGACTTAATTAACACACTGTAGCTATTTAAAAATTATGATTCATGTTAGAAGAACGCACAATCGAAACAGCCTCGTCATCGTATTTCTTTGTGTTTTCAATAAGTGCTCCTCTTCTTATCATCCAGAAAACTGTCTTCCTTTTTTACCCTTCAAATGCTTCTTACAATTCCACAGTTAAATTCAAATCCATCATAAAAACTATAAAGTTCTCCAGATAAATTCGAATAGCAAGCTAGATATTGCCCATGCAACTCATTAAAGATAATCCATCAAAGTAGGGAAATTACGTATGTTTCCAAGTCATTCAGGCCTATACACATTCTCTCTCTGTCTCCTTCCCTCCTTCTCTCTCTCTCTCTCTCTATCACTCACTCACGCATTCACTCTCTCTCTCTCTCACACACACACATACACGAAAAACATTGCAAACATTGGAATTCTAAGTGCTATAGGTTCCATTACGCTGAATAAGAACAAACTCATTTCTATGCAATTAAAAGGAAATGCTGTCCACCCTCTCAGATCCAAAAATTCTGTCTTATTTTTATTCTGGTCTCAGAAACATTAGAATAACAAGTCTGCAAAAAATTTTGCCATGGTTGTATAAAAGTGAGGAAGGTGGGGAGAGAAAAGGAAATACTAAAATCAGAGTGTTTATCATAAAAGACCTCTCCTTGCTACTAAGCACTCTAGTGGAATCTAGATTTGTTCAGAACGATTACCTCAATTTAGGTGCAACAGTGGCAAGTTTTCATTTTAAACCATTTTTGACTTAGCGGTTACCCCATTTAAGAGTTTTCCTGAGACCCTGAGGGAATAGCTAACCCAAATTTAAGCAGAATGGAAATTACATGCTGTTTCTGTAGCTACTATTCAACAGGGTTTTCAGGGTGTGACATCAGCATTTTGTTCCAAGAGTTAGAAGTTCTCCATCCATGTTCTCTCTTGGAAGCTCTCATTCTATATCTTTAATGGCCTATCAGAGGGACTTCCGTGGTGGCGAAGCGGCTAAGAAGCCGCCTGTCAATGCAGGGGACACGGGTTCGAGCCCTGATCCGGGAAGATCCCACATACTGCGGAACAACTAAGCCCGTGCACCACAACTACTGAGCCTGTGCTCTAGAGCCCGCGAGCCACAACTACTGAGCCCGCGTGCCACAGCTACTGAAGCCCACGTGCCTAGAGACTGTGCTCTGCAACAAGAGAAGTCACCGCAGTGAGAAGCCCGTGTACCGCAACGAGGAGTCGCCCCGGCCCACCGCAACTAGAGAAAGCCTGCGTGCAGCAACGAAGACCCAATGCAGCCAATAAATTTATTTTAAAAAATAGCCTATCAGATATCCCAACTAAGATACTCTGATGTCACTTAAACTTACGTTTAAGACAGAAAACACTGTTTCTTCATCTGCCTTTGAGAAAATAGGCAGCTAAAATTAGGATGATTTGGGCCTGAGGTTTGCTGGAATCTAGCTTCTAAGAGAAGAACAAAAGGAATCCGGGATCATATAAAAGATGGGAGTGGACACAAATGGTTAGGTTTTAGAGCTGACCTGAACAGGGGGGGCCAGAAGCAGAGTGTTCAGGGGGCCTGGCAACTCTGGCCTGGTTCCAGGAGATGCTGGTGTCTAAGGGGATCCAGTACGGTGGATGGGAGGTCCAAGCACCAGGGCATAGTCAAAGTCAAGTGGGAGGTGCCATATGCATGAAAAGAGGAATGCCTCCCAGCAGCTGGGATTGTAAGGACAACTTTCAGCCAGAGAAGAGGCTGAGTAGGGTCAGTTAGGGTGTACGAGCCTGAGCGGACCAGGCTGCTTTCCAGGAAGACATGCTCAGCTCTGTTCATGGAAGAGCAGTTGCAGATTGTCTCCCTGCGAAATAGATTCTGAAACAGATAACATCATGCGCGAAGTGTATTGGAAGGGAGGGTTGGGTGAAAGTCACTCTGGAGCTAGGACGGACCCAAAGAATTGCCACCGATTCGGGTAATGCACCCAGGCCTTTTTTGCCCCTCATGAAGTACTCACTGGATATGGGCTGACTCTGAGAAGAAGCATGAACTTGGACAAGATGTCCTTCTTTACCTGATGGAGACTTCCAGAGAGGGATTCAGAGGACAGCTAGCTTCCATCCACACTCTCAGTTGCTGGAAAGAAGAGGAAGTCCTGATGGGAAAGATCTGGATATGGCATCACAGATAGTCTGGATAGAAGCATCATAGTGGCCACTACAGGTGCTCTGCAGGCAACTGAGGTCACAGCCTAATGGGAAAGGTGGGGTTTAGGACCGCCTGAATCTTTGCAGGCACACTAGTGCCCAGGGCTCACTCAGATATACAAGGCCCAAGGCTTTGGTACCAGCAAGACAAATTCCCCTCAGAGCCACTCAGAAATTGTCTTGTTACAAGAGAAATCCTCATGGTCTTTGGATTATCAATTGTCTTATATCATCTATCTTCTAGTGACAATAATAGTAATAAGATGGCCATGGCCTGAGTAGACTGTTGCAGGCATGAAGAAAAAGAGAGTGGATGGCAGTGAGCAATGCTGTTGTGCTCAATTTCAGGACACCAGGCAAACTAATCAAGGGACTCCTGCCAGAAGCTATTCCAGAGATAGATTCCCTGATCAATGCTGGGGCTATTACAGCCATAACTCAAACTCTGGGTCTAAAGGACCAAGAACAAAATTAGGAAAAAGGTAAAACCATTCCTTAAGGAATCATCTGACCCCAGCTGATCACTGCTGTTCGGGTCAGGCCTGAAACAGTGGGGCACACAGAGGACTCTGATCCATAACACTAGGTCTGCTTGCTCACTGGTGATTTGTCTATTACCCCAAGATGTCTGAAACTAACTTCATGCATAGTTAAGGATTTCAGAATATAGATAACCAGGAAAGATTCTTTCCTTCATGTTCAACTAACAAACCTGTAACTAGCAAAATGATGCATCATGGATTAACTGTAAAATCCCGTTAGGGAGATGAATCTAAATGTAAAACAAGGAATTCTTCACCATTTCCACTCCAAGTTTGAAATCAGGAATATTTATGATTCTGGATTATCACTTTCCTTTCCTGGATTATCACTATTCACTCAATTGGATAGTGAATGTAAACTGCGACAGTGGTACAAAACTGCAGCCCAAGGAGTAAAGCAATAGAGATTTTGGGGACCAACATTACACGGTGAGGTGTTTGTGATTTAGTGAAGAACCTGAAAATTAGATGCCTTAAGATCTTCCTATAGATCCCTTCCAGCCTAAGTAGAAAATAATTTACAAATAGAAAGCACTGGGAAATAAAATTTTGTTATTGTTGTTGTTATTCTAACACCTTTCTAAACTCTTTTCCTAAATCTTTTCCTGCCTTGGGGTAACTTGAACCCCTTTTAGACCCCAAATCGACTTTGTTCCCCAGTTGCCCAGAAATCACCACTAAAAGAGATCACCTGCTGATGCAAGGCAATATCCCAGAATTTTTCCTCTGATTTCCAATCAAAATCTTTTGTCTCATTCCCTCAAGGACCTCCTCCCTAATAGGCAATTGATGGAAACATAAAAATTAAGGCATTAATGGCTGTTGTTACTTAATGGGTTACCCATCCCAGCGATAGACAGATACTGCTTTTTAATTTCTATTAATGCGTAGCAAAGAATGAAAAATGACAGTATCATAGTAAAGCCTGCTGTTTCCTCCCTGCCTCTACCTACCATTAGATGGTAGGGTTGGTGTCACCGGGCAAAATGAGAATAGCTTACAAGGTAGTTGGCTTGAAAGTGAGTGACTGAATGAATGAGGGCAGACAAAAAAAGTACAGGTGATTTATAAAAAATAATAGGTTAGCTGAGTAATGGGATGAACAAAACCCCAGTACCTAATAATTATAGAAGTCACTCAATAAATATTTATAAGTTTCATTGATTCATTCAACAGATATATACTACATTCAGAATCTAGTATTTGCTTTCCGATAAGTATCTTTAATTATGTATTCCAAAGTGATAATTTATGGTAAAAATTTCAACAACTAAGGCAGGTATGTGGGAAAGCATATTTGGACACAGAAACCTTTGCAATGCGTTCAATATCGCCTTGCATATGTGGGGATTATCAGAACTAAAGTTAAATCACCTTGGCAAATTCTGGGCTTAAAACCACATACGGAGTTTGCCCATGAGTAAGAAGTTATCATTTTAGTGTCAGTTGATGATTTTCCTCTTGTAAGAGGTGGTATGAGAACACTGTTTCCTTACTTAAAGAAAAATACAATTAGAGTTCTCAAGGCTGTGAGGGGAATTACTACGTAAAGATAACGAATAGAAACTAAAGACAGAGAGTAAATTAAAGTGGGATGAAATGGTTAATGAGATATGTCTTGCCCACTAGATCAACAGATTCTTCTCATCCCAATTCTGGATCAATTTTTAGGCAGTGGTAGTTACAGGGTGGCAAGCTTGGTACCCACTTGCTAAGAGAGGCACCTATACATCTATCTGTCTGTACCCAAGAGAAGAAGGCAAGGAAATTTTTCCTGCATCATCTCTCCAGGCTACCTAAGGGCTGATTTCTAAGTGCCGGTTTCCTAGACAGGATCAGCCCCCCATGGAGTTAGAATTGTTCCCCACCGCACCCCAACCCTCTAACTCTAGAGGAAACCTGGCTTCCTTAAGGAATGAGCAGGCCTTCCTCAAGTCATTGCTACTGGAGGCCTCAGCGTGATAAACTGAACAAAAAGTTATGTAATAACCTCCAAATTCATATACTTTCAGAGACTAGGTTACATTAGGGGGGTGTGTATATCTGTGCATCCTCTTGTATATGTAGAGCCAGCTTATTTCATTATACATTTTATAAATATATATAAAAAGCTTATTTCATTATATATCATATACAATTATATGTAATATATTTATATATAATATAATGTATATTTTATAAGTACATATAAAGCTTGCTTTGCAGAAATTATGTGAGTATCCAATCCTAGGAATACTTATTCATCTTAATTTTGTGGTTTAAATGTATGTTAAAGGTCACTCTAGCTAATTATAATGCTAGAAGAGTTGATCACACATCCATCAATTACTTTAGAGAAAACTAATGAAACAGCTTTACGCATAAGGAAGACAAAAGGTGACACTAAAGGAGCAAAGGAACGTAACTTTCATTTCCAGAAAGTTTTAAATGTAGGCCACTCACGTTGGCAGGGAGCAATAAAAAAGTTAAAATCTCTGAATTTGAGAAAATTTTTTTCCTATTTTACTCTCAGAGTAAAATAGAAATAGGACAAGCAAGAGGCAAAAGACCTACGATAGAATTACAGTGGTACCACATGCCAGGATCGGTGGAATGTCCACAGAGAAGGAACTTCCAGTCTTTACATTACCTTTGCCAGTCAAATTCCACTTAGTGGAAGCCAGATGAAATTAAACCTGGGCAGTCCTCTGGTTTGCTGAGATGTTATGAGGACAGAACCACAGAAGGTGTCTTATTCTTTCTCAGTGTTTTAAGCAGAAAATAGAATCCAACCTTCTTGCCAATGATCTTAAAGATATACTAGTTGAGTTTTGAAATTCAGCAAAAAAATATCAATGCCTCCCCGGATACCATATGCTTTGAAAGGGAGAGGAAAGCAGAGAATTAACATTTCCTGAGAGTCTCCTGGATAAAGACAGAACAGCACAGTGGGTAAAAGCAGAGGCTTAGAACCAGACTGCCTATTTCAGAGGCAGCCCATCTCTGCCATTCACAAGCTGTGTCATAGGGTGTTGTATTTATTATATGAATTAATAACACTGAAGAGCATAGTAAATGCTCATTACGAGTTAGCTATTGTTTTTGTTAGTCTGTGCTGGGCCCTTTCTGACATGTTTCATGGTCTCTCTTGCCTCAGGTAGTTGCCATGCTCTTTTGTTTATCTAGACTCTTCTAATTCCCCTGACCTTTCTCCCTCCTGCCTTCCCTTATTGTTCCTGTCCCACATCTCACCCTTTCTAAGAAGCACTGCCTGACCTCTCCACACTAGAATAGGTGCCTCCACTCCCATTCCACTATATCTTCCCACCATGCGCCTAACTGGAAGCAACTTGAGAGCACCCATTCCGCCCCTAGGGCCTAGTCCAGTGCCAGATATTTACAAAGATTCCACACTTACTGGATTAGTATGTTCCTTCACTGAATCAGTAGGAAAACCCTACAAAATGGAAACATTATTACTCCTATTTTGTGGTTGATAATATATGAATAACACAAGACTGAGTGAGGTTAAGTAAAGATTCAAAGAACACATAATTAGTAAAAGCAGGATCCTGATTTGAACCAAAATCTGTCTGAATCCACAGTTCATGCTGTTTCCTGAGTTTACCCTACAGGTGGATGTGACATATTATGGATTTAATCAGACAAGTGTACAAAAGCATACCTGTGTCTAGAATGACAAGTGAAGCAAACAAGTTTGGTGTCAATTATTAGCCTGCTTTCACTAAGAGAGATGTGCCAACTAATGACTGTTCAACTTCTTTAGAACAGTCATTCTCAAAGTGTGGTCCCTGGACCAGCATCACGAGCATATCTGGGAATTTGTCATAAATACAAATCACTGGACACCACGCCAGAACTACTGATTCAGAAACTCTGGGATAGGGCCTGGCAATCTGTATTTAACAGGCCCTCCAGGTGATTCTGACGCGTGCTCAAGTTTGAAAACCACCTTCTTCTAGATGTGCTCATTTTATTTATTTATTTTTGCGGTACACGGGCCTCTCACTGTTGTGGCCTCTCCCGTTGCGGAGCACAGGCTCTGGACGCGCACGCTCAGCGGCCATGGCTCACGGGCCCAGCCGCTCCACGGCGTGTGGGATCTTCCCGGACCCGTGTCCCCTGCATCAGCAGGTGGACTCTCAACCACTGCATCACCAGGGAAGCCCTGTGCTCATTTATTGATAGGTGCTCTCCTTGCCAAGCGGCACATCCAGTGGAAGAGACTGGATGTTTGCTCAAGTCCCTCCCAGGGATAAAGGTCTGGATTTTTCCACTTGGTCACAAGCGAACAACCTAGTCAAGCTTCTAACTGAAGTCTTAAGTTCAGTGAAGTACATTGGGGGGATCAGTAATACTTTTTCTTGAAAAGATGATGTCATTAAGTATTATAAATAGGCACCTTAAAAATAGAGTTTTGTTTTTCAAGAATCCTTACATTTAATCATTCGAAATTATTAGGTTTTTAATTATGCACATTAAATGCCATTTTTAATTCACTGATAAATGTCTATTAAGCAACTGTGTGCCAGGACTGATCTAGGAGATGGGATATAATGTCCAGGAAACAATGTGATTGCCCACAAGCAGCTTATGGTTAAAAGCATTCCAACAGCAAACCAATATATCAATCAATGGTATTTCAAATGCACGTTTTTTGCTCATGAAAACAAACTATGCTTTAAAAAAATTAAACTATCAAGTCATGTTCGAAACCCATTATGTCTATGGCATTTTAAGGATCGTCACCAAAACCGGCCAAAAGAACATAAAAATGAGCCTCATCCTATTTACTGAAAAACCCAGGTAGGGTTTCTAATTCTAAGATGCAGGAAGCGCATTCTATCTATGGCACTGATTACAATGAAGAAACGTGAACAAAAGATATGTATCAACTATTTGAGAACTCTGCAAATTTAAAAAGTAGCAGGTGGATTAGGAACAGTCAGAACTCAAAGAATGACTCATAAGGCAATGAATCTGTTTCTTTGTTCCTTCTACATGTCCTGTCTCAGACTTGAGGACAGCCAAATTTCAAACTGTAGAGCAGAGATGAACCAGGAAATATCCAAGAGAAGACATTAATTTTAGGGTAGAGGACAAGGAAGGGGGTCAGCAAGGAATGTATATGGAAATTTCCCCCCCCTTCTCCTCCCCTCCCCTTTCCTCCCCTTCCCTGTCCTCTCCTCTCCTTTCCTTTCCTTTTTCTCTTTTAGTTTCCCTACCATGTACTGAGTAGAGCCCTGAGTGAGGAGGACACACTCCTGGCAGGGAGCAAGCATTCTGATACCTAAAACTGAGAGAAAAGCTTTCTCTCTGAGCAAAGGAATTGGAAAAAGGGGTCTCTGTGGTCGGAAGAGTGTGAAGAGAATTCCTATGATTTTTTCCCTTTTCTCTTCCCACTTTGTGACAATGGCAGACCCATTTGTGGAAAGCAGCAACAGTGTGGATAGATTAAAAGCCAGCTTTGCAGCCAGCACCAGGAAAAGGGACTCCCTGAGAGCTGAAAAGGATGGGGGAAATCACAGAGAGAAAGAAGCTGGAAGATGGGATCTTCTAATCCTGGGTATAAAGTGTTTGACTCACCCTTAAGATACAAATTTTTGGAACTGTCCTGAAACAGCATATCAAGAGGTTTGAGAATTAAACTAGAATGTAGATTACTGTCCAAGTCCGAGATGGGTGGCAGCTTGGCACAATGCTGGACAGGTCTGAACAGTACTACAGAGGCTCTGAGAAATACTGGAACTGCAGTCACAGGAGGAAAGATGCGGACTCATGTTCTAAGCCTCACCAGGTTGACTCCCTGCTAAAACAAAAAGAATCAACATTTATGAGAGGATTTTAACAGAATACCAAGTCTAATAACATAATAATCAAAATGCCCATGATACATTCCAAAATCACTCAGCATACAAAAATGAGAAATATCTAACTCTCAAGGAAAAAAAAAAAAACAATGAGCAGAAACCATTCCTGAGACAATGCAGGTGTTAGAATTATCAGCCAAATAATTTAAAGCAGCTCTTATAATTATGTTCCATGAAGTACGGACAAAGACTCTTGAAATGAATGGAAAGATAGAATTTTCAGTGAAGAAAAAAATTACATGAATAACCAAATAGAAGTTTTAGAAAAATACAATAAATGAAATTTAAAATTCACTGTATGGTCTCAACTGCAGAATAGAGATGGCAGAAGAAGGAATCAGTGAACCTGAAGAAAGATTAATAGAAAATATTTGAACAAGGAACACAAAGAACACAGCCTCAGAGACCTGTGGGACAACATCCAAACGTCTAACACTCATGTCATTGAATTCACAGAAAAGAGGAGGAAAAGATGGGAAGATTAAAAAAAATTAGAAAATATAATGGCTGAAAACTTCCCAAATTTGATAAAAGACAAATTGACAGGTACAAGAAGCTCGGTGGGAAAAATCAAAGAAACCCACAAATGGATACATTATAATCAAATTACCAGAAACCAAAGACAAAGTCTTAAAAGCAGCTAGAAGAAAACAACACATTACATATTTGAATGATTCAAACTTGGATAACTGAAGATTTCTAATAAAAAACCACAGAGGTCAGAAGATAGTGGAATAGTATTTTTGAAGTGCTGAAAGAAGAGAATTCTGTCAACCCAGAATCCTATATCTAATGAAGTATCCTTCAGGAATGAAGGTAAAATGAAGACATTCTCAAATGAAGAAAAACTAAGGGTATTCACGGGGCAGCATGACTGTTCGAAAAGAAATGCTAAAAGAATTTCTTCAGGAAGAAGGGAGTTGATGCCACAAAGAAACTTAGGACTTCAGGAAAGAAGAAAGAAAAACAGAAATGGTAAATATCTGGGTAAATACATAATTTTCTTCTTTTAAGTTCTTGAAAATATGTATGATTGTTGAAAGCTAAATATATATGTACTTGTCTGTTGGGGTTTTTAATGAAGATAAATGTAATACATGTTACAGCTACATTGGGGGGAAGCTAAAGGGACCTACATGGTTAAAGATTTCTATATTCTACTTAAAGAAGTAAAATATTAACTCTAAGTGGACTATGAAAAATCAGGTATGGATACTGTGACCCTGAGAGCTATCACTACAAAATCTACACAGGAACATATTCTAAAATTAACAGATAAGTTTAACAATTTCAAATAATACCAAACAAAAGCAGAAACAGAAAAGAGAGAAGAATAAACAGAAAACAAAAGACAAGGGGAAAATCGAAAACTAATAATGAAATGGAAGACCTAAATCCAAATTTATCAGTAATTAGATTGGAATAAACACAATAATGAGAGACAGAGATTAGCAGATTAGAAAGCAAAACAATATCCAATTTTCAGTTGTCTACATAAATGCACTTTAAATATAATAATATGGAAAAAAGCAAACTCAAAGCAAGGAAAAAGATATACCATGTAAACACTAATCAAAAGAAAACTGGGCAGAGTTTAATATCAGACAACCTATATTTCTGAGCAAGAAAAATTACCAGAGATAAAGAGGAATATTACATAATGATAACAATGCCAATTCACCAAGAAGACATAATGATTCTAAATGTGTATGTTTCTAACAACACAGCTTCAAAATACACGAAACAAAAAATGATAGAACAGAAAAAGGGAAAGAGATAAATTCATAATTACAGTTGGAAACCGCAATACTTCTAATTGATAAAATAAGTAAACAGAAAATCCCTGAGATACAGAAGATCTGAACATCGCTATCAACCAATTGGACCCACTGGCATTTATAGACCACTCTAACCAACAAAGGCAGAATACACATTTGTCTCAAGCGCGCATGGAACAGTCACCAAGACAGCAAATATCCTTGGTCGTAAAATAATCCTTAATAACTTTAAAACAATTAAAATCATAATAAGTATGTTTTGTGATGGTAACAAAACTAAAATAGAAACCAGTCACAGAAAGATAACTGAAAAATGTCCAAATATTTTGAAACTAAACAACACATTTTTAAGTAATCCATGGGCCAAAGAGTTAGAAAAATCTTTTATGCTGAATAAAAACGAAAATACAACATATCAAAATTCGTGAGATGGAGTTATAAAGGCTGCTATACAGAAACCTACAGCATCAAACACTTATCTTACTACAAAAGAAAGTTCTCAAATCAATCATCTAAGTTTCCATCACAAGAAAGTAGAAAAAGGAAGAACAAACTGAACCTAAAACAAACTGAAGGAATTAAATAATAAAGATTAGAGTAGAAATCAATAACACTGAAAAAGAAAAACTTAGGGAAAAACAATTTAACTAGAAAATGTTTCTCTGAAAACATCAATAAAATTGATCAAGCCTCTTGGTCTTTACTGACCAAGAAAAAAAAAAAAAAGAAAGAAAGAAGATACAATTTAATAATATCAGGAACAAAAGAGGGAACATCCCTACAGACTTATAAACATTAAAAGAACTATAAATGAATACTATAAACAAATCTATACTAATAAATTCAACAACTTCTATGAAATAAACCAATTCCTTGAATGACACAAACTACCAAAATTCATTCAAGGAGAAATAAACAACCTGAATAGTCATATATATTAAAGAAATCGAATTTGTGGCTAAAAACCTTCCAACAAAAAATACTCTCGGCTAGTATGGTTTCACTGGTGAATTATACCAATCACTAAAGGAAGAAATTAGTGCTAATTCTCATACAATCTCTTCCAAAAAATAAAAGAGCAAACATTTCTCATCTCATTTCATGAGGCTAGCATTGTCACTGATACTCAGTGAAACCCCAATCAGACAAGAGAAAACTACGGATCAATACACTCAAAAACAGATGTGAAAATTCTCAACAAAATATTAGCAAATATATACCAGCAATATATGAAAAGGATATTATATCCCAATCAAGTGGAGTTCCTCACAAAAATGCGAGACTGGTCCAACATTCAAAACTCAAAGCGATTCACCATATTAACCGACTGAAAGATTAAAAACGTATGATCATCCCAATAGATGTATAAAAAGACATTTGAAAAAATTTAATATTCATTAATGATAAAAAATTCTCAGTAAATTAAGAACAGAAGGGAACTTCTACAAAAAATCTACAGGTGGCATCATTGTTAGTGATGCAGAACTGAATGCTTTCCTCCTAAGACTGGGAACAAGGAAGGATGTCTGTTCTCATCATTCCTATTAAACATCAGACTGAACTCCCAAAGAAATAAGGCAAGAAAAAGAATCCAGATTGGAAAGGAAAAAATAAAACTGTCTCTGTTCAGACAACCTGATTGTTCATGTAGACAACCCCAAAGGATCTACCAAAAAAAATTCCTTAGAACTAATAAGCTCAAAGTTGCAGATACAAGATTAATGTATAAAAATTAATTGTGTTTCTATATATTAGCAGTGAACAACTGGAAAACTGACATTTAAAGAACACTATCATTTACAGTAGCTCCAAAAAACATGAAATAGATATCAACAAGGTGATTATAATATTTTTATGAAAAGGGAAAAGAATCAGAATAGCCAAATTATTATTATTATTATTTTTGAAATTGACAATATTGGACAATCCAGGCTGCCTAATTTTAAGAGTTACTATAATGTTACAGTAAACACGACAGTATGGTATTGGCAATGGGATAGACACACAGATCAATGAAAGAGAATAGAGTCCAAAAGATATACCCATATAAACAAATGACCACAAAAGGATAGCATAAAAGAACTTTTTGGGGGTGACAGAACTTTTCTGTTTCTCAATTGTGGTGGTATTTGCATAATTTTACGTATTTATCATAAATACAAATAAAACTGTACATTAAAAAGTAGATTTACGCACATAAATTAAAAAAAAATTACCTCCCTCAGAGTGTTGTGTCCTTAATTTACTTCTATACACTCTATGCAGTTTATAATCCAAAGCATGAACTTTCTAAATGACCTATTTTACAATCACATGATGATCAATCCTACATAATGAAAAAGAAAAAAACTGACTGTAAATTAAAAGTTTAATATCGCAACTCTATCTGCATGATTATTGTCTCTGTTAGGAAGAATGTTCAGTTGCTTGTAACAGACAGCCAAATTAACAGTGGTTTACACAGATTACGAGACTATTTTGCATTTACCTAAAAGGTGGGCAGTCCAATGTTACCTGAACTACCTGGATGACACTGGGTACACAATATTATCAGTGTTTCAGGCTTTTTCTTTTTTGCTCTGTTCTGTAATCCTTAGAGTATAACTGCTTCCACCCTCAAGGTCAGTCATGGTCATAGGATGGCTACTGAGCTACAACCATCAGGTCCACATAAAAGGAAGCAGGAGAAACAAGGGAAATGGAGAAAGCCAGAGAGTGTGTGTCGGCTTAGTAAGCCCCGTTAAAGAGCTTTCTTGGAAGTTCCATGAACAAATTCCACCCTATATCCCACTGACTACCTCTTTCTGCAAAAGAGGCTAGGAAACGTAGTTTTTATAAGCTGCACTCGTTGTCACGCTCAACAATAAAGAGGTCCTACAAGGAGAAGAAAGAGAAGAATGACTATTGGCAGGCAAAGAGTAGTCTAGTTATTTAGACAAGAAGTCACAAATTTTGTATTAGCTGTTCAGAGAATCGTATTTTAGAAAAGCAATTCAAGTCAATGGAATTGAACAAGCCAAAAAAAAAAAGAGAACAAGGAATCCCATTCACATACATATGAAACTAGAGCTATACTCGTAATACTTCTGAAAGGCAGAATGATACAACAGCGATTACAAACACAGTTGTTGGAATATATACTAACAGACACTCCACTCCTCAAAATTAAAGAATCATCCTACCTTCAGGCTTTCACGACTAAAATGTCTGAAGCTAAATCCAACTGGAATTAACCATGGATGTTCCTTCTCCTTCTTGTTGGGCCAGAAAACAAGAAACAGAAAGATGTGTTTTTAGGCTGACCCTCACTTCTCCACATGAGGATTTTGCTTGCAGACCCTGTTCCAGAAGCTTGGCTAACACACGGTGACAAAAGGTCGTTTCGCAACTTCACACATTCCAGATGATGACTCTCTTCAGAAAGAGTCTCTTTCTAGTAAAAGTCAGAAAAAGAAACTTCTCACTACTTAACTGCTGTTATCATTTTGTTTCCTGCCAACACAAAAACAAGCCTTGCTGATGGGACAAAATGTTTTCTCTTAATGTAACTGTGTCCTTTGAAATGCAGTGGTGCAGAAAACACAAGGGGGTTGAGGGCGAGGCTCACGGGAAGAAAGTTCTGTCGGAGGCTGAGCTTTCCACTAAGCAGCTATTAAAACTTGTCCAAGTTATTTCCTCTTAGTTTCTGCTACTCTGGACAAGCTTTTGCACATTCTAGAAGAATTTTTAATTTCTTCATCTGTAGAATGAAAACCAGAATAGAGTGACTTGTCCAAGAGGCAGAAAGAGAGCATGAACCCAAGTCTCCTGATTTCCTGGACACTACATTCCCACCAACCGTGTGATGCTTTTTTGGCTGAGAAGCCAGTCTTCACCCAAGTCTCTTCAGCTACTTGTGCAGAAAAGGGGAGACTGAAAAGTGAGATAAGAGACCAGGGCCTGAGCGTGGGCTCTTGTCTAACACTCGGAAATGAACTGTCCGAGGAGACACACGTGCTGACAAAGCAAGAGACTTTATTGGGAAGGGGCGCCCGGGCTGAGAGCAGCAGGGTAAGGGAACCCAGGAGGACTGCTCTGCCACATGGCTCGCAGTCTCAGGTTTTATGGTGATGGGATTATTTTCCGGCTTGTCTCTGGCCAATCATTCTGACTCAGGGTCCTTCCTGGTGGCACACGCATCGCTCAGCCAAGATGGATTCCAGCGAGAAGGATTCTGGGAGGACGTATGGACTGGTGTCTCCTCTCTCCTTCTGACCTTTCCCAAATTCATCCGGTTGGTGGTAACTTGTCAGTTCCGCGTTCCTTACCAGGACCTCCTGCTGTAAGATAACTCGTGCAAGTGGGTACTATCTTGCCTGGCCAGGGCGGGCGGTTTCAGTCAGTGTTTTCCCCTAACAAAAGTGCTGGTTTCAGCTCTGTCACCAGCTAACTACGGCATCTTAGGTTCAGGTTCCTTAGCTATAAAATGAGAGGGCTGTTCTAGACTAGAGAGGGTAGTGACCCACACATGTATCTGACCCTGAACTTTGTCAGATATTTTATCTTGAAGCAAGAAATGTTCTTGGATCATCTTTTGGGAAACCTGATCAGTGTTTCCCAACCTTTCAAGTTGTGATGCTCATAGTAAACGAAGATATCCTCAGAAAATGGGCTCCAGGACCCCCATGAATATGCAGATACAGAGGACCAACTGTATTAGCATTCTACTCTGGCATAAATGGAAGAGGCTTCCTGGGACCCTGAGGGCCTGGGGGAATCAGTACCTCAACACATCTGTGATTCCAGGTGCCACAGAGTAAAGTGGAAAGCTAGAGCTGAAATGTAAGTTCAGATTTTTTATGCATTAGGTAGCACTCTGGAACCTGCAGTTCTGTGGTGCTTGACAGAGCCAGCTCTCGGTGGGACCACTCCCTCGAGGCCTCTGCTGCTAGACGGTGAGTTGGGGAGGAGGGGGTTGAAGGAGGAAAGGTGGCCATCCAAAGAGTTGAAGAGACTCAAACCAGTGTGAGAGTCAGACAGGAAGGCCGGCAACCCTCAGGAAGAAAAAGGGCCTCTCATGTGTTTACTGTCCCACTCCTCACGCATTACCCTAATACTAAAACCAGACAGAGACAGAAAAGAACATTAGAGAACATATCCCCTTGAACACAGGTGTAAAATTTAGGTCCCATTTCAATCACTGAACGCCCTTTTACAACTTCTCTTCCCCCTAAACAGCCTTTGCCGTTTGTTCACTTCAACCTGATTTCAACTGGGTAAGGATTTTGGCTGATGAGAAAACACTATGAGATGTTTTGGGTCTCTTGGCCCCAAGACACAGTCCTGGTCTGCTCCAGTCAAGGTTAGATAAACACTCAATACTCATGGAAAGACACAGATGACAGACCAGAAAGAACAGGCATTTCCTATTTTATATGAGATAAAAAGGAGATGGAAGGCATGGAATAATAATCTGGGGTAAGCAGGCTCTTAGTGGCTAGAAAGTTCAAATCGCTGGATTTTTTTCTTTTGTCTTTCCCTGAACTAAGCCAGCTTTTAGAAGAAAAAAGACACACAACAAAAACTCACTGACACTGGGGATTTATTCAGTGAAGCAATTTCCAGAGGCTATTCTGGAATCATTTCACATTCAGCTCAATATTCTGTATCTTCCACATCTATATCTTTTGTTCTATACAATGATAACTGATGGTCAGCATTACAGCCCTCAGGCGCTGCAACACAGTGAATCATCAAAGGGAGATTCAATTATATTCATAAGACTGGATGGGCCCCACCAGCAAAGGGGACTTGGAGATTGAGAAGGGTTACAACAAAGGATTTTCTGGTTAACCCTTAGGAAGTCAAAATGAAATGGAAAAGACCCACTTCTACACAATATTCTGGTGGATGGAGAAAGATTTAAATATTTGAATGTGCATAAACATGAACATTTATAATCTCACAGACAACTCAGCAGCTATTTTACTAGAATAAGAATTTCTAATTCTGTCCAGCAGAAAGTCATCCTAAACTTCTTTTTATGGGTACCATGCTTTATTGTTAGTACTTCTGCACAATTAAAAATATTTTAGGGGCTTCCCTGGTGGCACAGTGGTTGAGAGTCCACCTGCCGATGCAGGAGACACGGGTTTGTGTCCCGGTCCGGGAAGATCCCACATGCCGCGGAGCGGCTGGGCCCGTGAGCCACGGCCGCTGGGCCTGCGCGCCCGGAGCCTGTGCTCCGCAACGGGAGAGGCCACAACAGTGAGAGGCCCGCTTACTGCAAAAAAAAAAAAAAAAAAATCTGTTAGGTTTATTTTTGCTTTCCCATAAATGATACATGGTTATTTTTTAAAAAATATGAAACATGGCAACAAAAAGAATAAAATATCTAGGAATAAACCTACCTAAGGAAACAAAAGACCTGTATGCAGAAAATTATAAGACACTGATGAAAGAAATTAAAGATGATACAAATAGATGGAGAGATATACCATGTTCTTGGATTGGAAGAATCAACATTGTGAAAATGACTCTACGACCCAAAGCAATCTACAGATTCAATGCAATCCCTATCAAACTACCACTGGCATTATTCACAGAACTAGAACAAAAAATTTCACAATTTGTATGGAAACACAAAATACCCCGAACAGCCAAAGCAATCTTGAGGAAGAAAAACGGAGCTGGAGGAATCAGGTACCCTGACTTCAGACTATACTACAAAGCTACAATAATCAAGACAGTATGGTACTGGCACAAAAACAGATAGATCAATGGAACAGGATAGAAAGCCCAGAGATAAACCCACGCACATATGGACACATTATCTTTGATAAAGGTGGCAGGAATGTACAGTGGAGAAAGGACAGCCTCTTCAATAAATGGTGCTGGGAAAACTGGACAGGTACATGTAAAAGTATGAGATTAGATCACTCCCTAACACCATACACAAAAACAAGCTCAAAATGGATTAAAGACCTAAATGTAAGGCCAGACACTATCAAAATCTTAGAGGAAAACATAGGCAGAACACTCTATGACATAAATCACAGCAAGATCCTTTCTGACCCACCTCCTAGAGTAATGGAAATAAAAACAAAAATAAACAAATGGGACCTAATGAAACTTCAAAGCTTTTGCACAGCAAAGGAAACCATAATCAAGACCAAAAGACAACCCTCAGAATGGGAGAAAATATTTGCAAATGAAGCAACTGACAAAGGATTAATCTCCAAAATTTACAAGCAGCTCATGCAGCTCAATAACAAAAAAACAAACAACCCAATCCAAAAATGGGCAGAAGACCTAAATAGACATTTCTCGAAAGAAGATATACAGATTGCCAACAAGAACACGAAAGAATGCTCAACATCATTAATCATTAGAGAAATGCAAATCAAAACTACAATGAGATATCATCTCACACCAGTCAGAATGGCCATCATCAAAAAATCTAGAAACAATAAATGCTGGAGAGGGTGTGGAGAAAAGGGAACACTCTTGCACTGCTGGTGGGAATGTGAATTGGTTCAGCCACTATGGAGAACAGTATGGAGGTTCCTTAAAAAACTACAAATAGAATTACCATATGACCCAGCAATCCCACTACTGGGCATATACCCTGAGAAAACCAAAATTCAAAAAGAGTCATGTACCAAAATGTTCATTGCAGCTCTATTTACAATAGCCCGGAGATGGAAACAACCTAAGCGCCCATCATCGGATGAATGGATAAAGAAGATGTGGCACATATATACAATGGAATATTACTCAGCCTTAAAAAGAAATGAAATTGAGCTATTTGTAATGAGATGGATAGACCTAGAGTCTGTCATACAGAGTGAAGTAAGTCAGAAAGAAAAAGACAAATACCGTATGCTAACACATATATATGGAATTTAAGGGGAAAAAAAATGTCATGAAGAACCTAGGGGTAAGACAGGAATAAAGACGCAGACCTACTGGAGAACGAACTTGAGGATATGGGGAGGGGGAAGGGTGAGCTTTGACAGGGCGAGAGAGAGTCATGGACATATACACACTAACAAACTAACAAACGTAGTAAGGTAGATAGCTAGGGCGAAGCAGCCGCATGGCACAGGGATATCGGCTCAGTGCTTTGTGACCGCCTGGAGGGGTGGGATAGGGAGGGTGGGAGGGAGGGAGATGCAAGAGGGAAGAGATATGGGAACATATGCATATGTATAACTGATTCACTTTGTTATAAAGCAGAAACTAACACACCATTGTAAAGCAATTATACCCCAATAAAGATGTTAAAAAAAAAAATGAAACATGAAGCAAAAGGATGGGGAAGATCTTTGGGAATTTTGCCATCAAGAGAAAGTCATTTTTAATATTTGGTGACTATCATTATCATGATCTTTTACCTAAGCCTACTTATACATCTTAAAGTTTTTAAAAAGATTTCTATAAATACATTTTAACCTACTTTTCCACTTAATATGACATTTGAATATCTTTCCAGGTAATTAAAATTCGTCTACAATGTGATTTATAATGGTTGCAAAATATTCCATCATATGGGAGTATACCAGAGCTTACCTCTCCCCGTTGTTGAATACAAGGCTTGGGACTGATTTTTCTTGGTGGTAAACAATCTTGTAATTGACAACCGATAGCTCAATCTTGATTCACTTCCACAGCAATGCAGTACACACTGCAGTGATGCCTGGCACACTGTAGGCCCCCGGTAAATACAGATTTTTTTTTAAGTGTCCCCATTTTGTTTTTTTATTTATTTTTTTGGCCACGCTGCATAGCTTCCAGGATCTTACTTCCCAGACCAGGGATCGAACCCGGGTCTCTGGCAATGGAGCGTGGAGTCCTAACCACTGGACTGCCAGGGAATTCCCATGGTAAATATAGATTGAAGGAATTAATGATTTCTGCATACTTTCCAGAAGAGAATTAACGGATACAAGCCTATGAATATATTTGTGATATATAATGTCAAAGTGCTTCTGGAAATGGAGGCCAATTTCTACTCCTGACAGCTGTGTGAGACTGCCCAGAATCAATATTACTTAAAGAAACAAACAAACAAAAGTCATCAGTTGATTTTCATATTCTGAGTAGCCATCAAAGTATTATTGGGGATGGTTTGGAACGTTTCAGGAAAACTCTGACATGACATTCTTTCCTTGGACTGGTGAATGTGATCGTGTCCTATAGATTCACATTATCTATGTTAGTTACTGTAACGTTAAAAGGGGATTCCGTAAGAGAGGTTTTCCTATGCTTTACGTCACGGCCTGGCAAAATCTCACCTGCTGCCTGTTTTGTAAGTGAAATCTGATTGGAGCACAGCCACTGGCTCACATCCTGTCTACAGATGCTTTTGTGCTACCATTGCAGAGCTAAGTCCTTGCAACCGATCGGTCAGGTCTGCAAAGCCTAAAATACTTATTATCCGACCCTTTGCAGAAAATGTTAATCCCTTCTTTAAATTTCTAACTGAGCATTTGAGGTTTTGTGTTTTGTTGCTGTTCATTCGTTTGTTGTTGCTTTATTTTTTAAATTATTTTTTATTTTTTAAACAATTTTTAAAGGTTACTTTCCATTTACAGTTATGACAAAATATTGGCGATATTTCCTGTGTTGTACAATACATGCTTGAGACTGTCTTACACCCAATAGTTTGTACCTACCACTCCACCACCCTTATATTGCCTCTCCCATTGCACTGGTAACCACTAGTTTGTTCGCTATATCTGTGAGCCTGCTTCTCTTTTGTTATACTCACTAGTTTGTTGTATTTTTTAGATTCCACGCATAAGTGATATCATACAGTATTTGTCTTTCTCTGTCTGACTTATTTCACTGAGCATAAGGCCTTCCAAGTCCATCCATGTTGCTGCAAACGGCAAAATTCTCTTCTTTTTTATGGCTGAGTAGTATTCCACTATAGAAACTAATGGTACACCCATTAAAAAAATCAGTTAGCAAGCCCTTACTGAACACTGTGAGGGATGCTGCCTACTCTCAAGGAACTTAAAATATACTCATAGAGACAAAACAGACGTGTAAGAATTAGAGGCAAAAAAGGCATTCCTACATTGGGAGAGAGTACTGGAAGAAAGACAAAAGTACTGAAGGATTTCAGAGGAGGGAGAGAAAAGGTGGGACTGGAAAAATGGGAAAATTTCACTGAGAGACAGAGCTTGAGTTAGACAGTGAATGAAGAAGATCTTGGGGTGTGAAAGCATTAGAGCAGAATGTTCTAGAATCAGGAGCATCAGAAGAAGCAGTGAAGTGGGATGCACAGGAGAGGACCACGAGGCAGTCCAGAATGCAGGAGGACAGCATACTGAAGAAGCTATTATGTTGTAGGGTGTAAACGTAAAACGGACCCACGTTGTATTTCAAAGGCATTCATTTTCTTTTAAAGGAACCTGGAATACGTCTTTTACTTAAGCAAAGAATCCTTTTATAAAGCAAATATTTATTGTATAATCCCTCCCTATAGCTCATAATGTCTAACTTTCATCCTCTCCTTCCAGTTCTGACAGTGTATTTTTCCAGAAACCTGAATACCAATGCAAAACTATGGTGAAACATCAGAAAGACTAGGAAAAAATAGGACCTGAATACAACACACAAGAATACAAAAGAACAGGCAAACTGATCTCCGTCACTTACTATTTGCCAAAGCTCCCTGTTTAGCACTGCATTTTTCTGAATCTGCCAAAAAGACAGTATCTGCTTATCTTCTACTCCCTTTCATCAAGCTAACACAAATGTCATTGTAAAATTAAGTCCTCCATTTTTGTTGTGTATAAATTTTCAGATTCAAAATGACTTTTAAAACTTGCAAAGAAAGATACATGTACAGTATGGCTATTATCAGTTGACAAATCTTCACTGCAGAGCACACTCTTATATGCTATGGGTGAGCAGAGATGAATGTAACATTAAATCTATTTTCTTTATTAATGCTCTGTATGTGAAGGCACAGGGGCAAGGGGATGAACTTTTAGGAGAAACTTTTTAGAGGCAAGATTTTACAGCAGTTTTAAACGAAGGAAGGGTTATTGAATAAATGTATCAGAAATGCCACCAGAGAATTTTTGATCCCAACATAAAATGGTGTAGATATTATTCTCAGCACACACTGTTCAGGATTGTAAGACTGTTTCTGTTATCTTTGTGTCTACACATATCTGACCTATGTGATAGGTTAAAATAATACACACTGATGTAGGTTTGAATCACAGAAGCTACGTGCACAAGGCTGAAGGCTTTTTACGGAGAGTACCATCGCATACTGAGTGTGCCGAAGAGGGACATCTTTGGTGCTTTTTCACTAAAAGAACTTTCACTGGTAGGGATGACGGGGCTGGAGAAAAGGTGCCTACTTCACTCTCTCCATCTCCTCCCCACTTCCTGGGCTGGTGCTGGGGCTTCCATCTTTCCTATTGCCTTCTGCCAACTTCAAGTTCAGTTAAGAGTTCCACTCCTTTGAGAAACAGTGGCCTGAGAGTGGACGCTCTCCTCTGGGCACCTGGGAGAACAGACCCACCATATCCTCAGGCAAGAACTCTCCCTGGTGCCAGGTTATCAAGTTGAAACACTTTAAGCTAACGACTCCTGTGAGCCCCAACGGCCTACTGTTTAGCTGTATAATCAGAGACAGTTAAAAACGCATGCTATGTGGTGGAGAGAAAATAGTTGGTGTCATGGGAGCCATTACGGATTACGGTTTATGAAAATGTAAAACGCTGCACTATTTATATGGGCTTGGCTGTACTGAGTTATCACGTGAATGCTGCACCCTGCTCTTGGGCCACGGATCCTCCCCAGAAGCCAAGAAACGCAGATGGGGGTCAGGAGAGTTGCCACAGAGATTGTAGAGTTGGGAAGAGAAAGCATCTTGGGTGCTGCGTTTCAGAACATGCTTTCTGTTTCTGTGCCTCAGTGATCCTGTCTACAGATAGTGTTAAGAAATCCTAGTCATCAATGTTTTAATAACTATTTGATAGTTGCTCAGATTCTCCTACAAGAGGATGACAGGACTTCCTTTTTATGATCACTAGCATATTAGACAGGCCCCAAAAAATCCACACTGTATTAGGCAGGGTGCTCTAAGAAAACAGAACCGATAGGATATATATAAGAGGAGATTTAATACAGGAATCAGCTCATGTGGTTACGGAGGCCAAGAAATCCCACCATCTGCCATCTGCAAGCTGAGGGACCAGGAAAGTCAGTAGTGTGATTCAGTCTGAGTCTGAGGGCCTAAGAATGGGGTAGGGGTGCTGCTCGTGTAAGTCTGCAAGTCCAAAGGTCCAAAACTAGGAGCTCCTATGTCCAAGGGGAGAAGAACACGGGGATCCAAGGTCAAGAAGAGAGTGAATTCACCTTTCCTCCACTTCTTTATTCTTTAGGGCCCTGAATGGACTGGATGATTCCCGCATACATTAGTGAGGGCAGATGGATATTCTTTACTAAGTCTACTGATTCAAATGCTAACTAATCTCTTCTGAAAACTGCTCCCAGACAAACCCAGAAATTATTTTTACCAGCCATCTGGGCATTTCTTAGCCCAGTCAAGTTGACACATAAAATTAACCATCAGACGCGCCAAGTTAAAAGTCCCTTAGGTATTTGGGGGGGGGGGGGATAAAGCATTGGCTTACCAACCATTTTTAGGCTACCTGGCTGCTTTAAAGGTTAGGTCCACTGACGGGCTTGCCCAGCACAGACTCATCCAGCCCACAGACAGCAATGGAACTAGAGTCACCAGGGATATACTGGGGATTGAGGAGAAAAGTATCAACACAGCAGTAATGGATGTGAGATCACCAAAAACTTAATAGCTGCTGAACACCTGACACTGAGGGAAAATTTTGTTCAGTTACGCCCTTGTCCTTAGGCCCTCCAGGAACGAGGACTCATCCCAAGCCTGAGTCAAGAGCAATGGATTGTTATGGATCACAGTACCTTATCCAATGGAACCTTATCAGGGTGGTGACAGGTTCTGATGACCAAGGGACAGACTAAGTTCTGTAGGTTGTACAACATACAAACAGTGCCCCTGAGGGGAAAGCAGCTCTCATTCTTCATTCATTCATTCATTCTTTGTTTATGCATTTGTCTGTTCATTCTTTCCCTCACTCATTGAGACACCAAAATCTAAGGAGGTCTCGTATGTGTCAGGATTTGTGCTAAGTGCTGGGACACAGCATTCATCTTTGATCTTGGTTCTTAAGGAATCAGTCACCCGAGGAAAAAAGGCAAAGAACTTTTTTTTCTGACTGCCTGAGATACACATCAAAGAACAATTCCTATAAGTTTAGAGAATTTTGTGTAATTGCCTGGAGGAAGCAGAGATGTTGCCTAAGTGGACATGACATTTGAGGTGATGTTTGAAGGATGAATACGAGTTCCTGAGCCCAGGGACTGGAAACGGCCGCCCTGGCAGAGGGGGCCACGTTCAATAACACACAGAAGCTTGGAGAACACAGTGCATCTGGGAACTAACATGTCACCCTGTGTGGCTGCATTAAAAAAAAAAGAAGTGAGGAGAGGGAAGTGGCAAGGAAAGTACACATGTTCCTGGGAACGACTTTGAATGTCATATTAAAGAAAATTCAATGCATCCAGAATGAATGGATGGTATAGTTTTACCTAGGAACCTGTTACTTAGTATAATGACATCACAGAAATATGTAAGATGTACACAGGAAATACGTACTTGGTAGAGACAAAATATCACGGGTATTTAGAGTCAGACAGATCTGTTTTCAAATCTGGATTGTATTTGCTAGCTATGTGACCTAGAACAGGTTGTTCAAACCTCCAGAACCTTGATTTCCTCATCTGTAAAAACTCACATGCTTTGTGGGGTGGATTTCAAGAATAAATGCGATACCATGAGAAAATGCTTTGCAAAGTATCTTCACTGGGCTCTGGATCTCCTCCTTGCCTTACCAGCCTTAAACACATCTACATGGTGTCTGCCTCTGAGCTTTGGTTCCAAAAACTCGATCTCACCCCTGTCCTTCAACTGAAATAATTATGTAAAGTAATAAAGTTTTCCATCCCTGAAAGCCACCTCTTTGAAGAGGCCTCCAGCCACCATCACGAATTCAGCATCGCTAAGCACCAATACATACTGGCCCACACATTTAGATGATGCTTGTTTACACACTCCTCTCACAAATTTCAAAGCATTTTTACATGCTTCTTAAGTGACTGGTTAATTTTGTATATTCATAGTATGTTTAAATATAATCTTGACAGAGGCTGACCAAGTTTTTCTGTAGACGGCCAGATAGTAAATATTTTAGGCTTGGTGGGCCATGTAGATCTCTATTGCATTTTCTTCTTCTCTTTTAAAAACTCTTTAAAAATGTAAGAAGACATACAGATGGCCAAAAGGCAAATGAAAAGATGTTTAACATCGCAAATTATTAGAGAAATGCAAATCAAAATGACAATGATGTATCACTTCGCACTGGTCAGAATGGCCATCACCAAAAACTACAAATAATGGAGAGTGTGTGGAGAAAAGGGAACCCTCCTACAGCGTTGGTGGGAATGTAAATTGGTTCAGCCACTATGGAGAACAGAATAGAGGTTCCTTAAAAGACGAAAAATAGAGCTACCATATGATCCTGCTATCCCACTCTTGGTCATATATCTGGAGAAAACCATAATTTGAAAAGATACACAAACCCCAGGGTTCACTGCAGCACTGTTTACAATAGCCAGGACGTGAAAGCAACCTAAATGTCCACTGACAGATGAATGGATAAAGATGTGGTACATACATAAATGTGTACAAATATATATGTGTACACACATACACACACACACACATATATATAATGGAATATTACTCAGCCATAAGAAAGAATGAAATAATGCATTGTAGCAACATGGATGGACCCGGAGATTATCATACTAAGTAAAGTAAGTCAGACAAAGACAAATATATGATACCACTTATATATGGAATCTAAGAAAATGATACAAATGAACTTATATACAAAACAGAAATAGACCCACAGACATAGAAAACGAACTTATAGTTACCAAAGGGGAAAGGGGGATGGAAGAATAAACTAGGAGTTTGGGATTAACATATACACACTACTATATCTAAAACAGATAACCAACAAGGACCTAGTATAGCACAGAGAGCTATACTCAATATTTTGTAATAAGCTATAAGGGAAAAGAACCTGAAAAAGAATACACACACACACACACACACATCTAGAGATGTATATATAAAACCGAATCACTGTGCTGTACACCTGAAACTAACACAATATTGTAAATCAACTATACTTTAATTTGAAGAAATGTAAAAACCATCCTTAGTTGGCCCTAAGAACAAGGGAGGTGAGATGGACAGGCAGATTTGGCCTATGGGCTGTGGTTTGCCAACCGCTGAATTAGGACAGTAACATAACAGTATCTGATGGAGCTCGCATTGATCTTTGCTTCCAAGGAATGCTGAAAAATAGCACTGCTGAGAGGTCCCGAAAGTGCGTGAAGATCTCTTAATGAGCATCAGGCATCTACTACTTTCAACATTTTAAAGATGATACAGCATTTAACAGGGAATTGCCAAGTAGTAACCATCTAGGTTGCCTTTAAAATTCTTGGTATTCAAAGCGCAAAAAAGGCAGAAAGAGAAACTTCATGATCAGTATGATTACATTTTTATTTTTTTGCGGTACGCGGGCCTCTCATTGTTGTGGCCTCTCCCCTTGCGGACCACAGGCTCCGGATGCGCAGGCTCAGCAGCCATGGCTCACGGGCCCAGCCGCTCCGAGGCATGTGGGATCTTCCCGGACCTGGGCACGAACCCGTGTCCCCTGCATCGGCAGGCGGGCTCTCAACCACTGCGCCACCAGGGAAGCCCTGATTACATTTTTAAACATTGAATCAGATATATAACCACACACTAACATAAATAACAATGAAAGAAAATACATGACATTTTTAACAGTGCTTATATTTAAGTGATGGGATTGATTTGAGGAAGTTAACTTTTTTTTCATATTGCTAGAGTTTGGGGAGATGTAAAAGAAAAAAAAACACACCTATTTCTTCTTTCTAGTCTTGGGATCAACTGAAAGTGACATGTTAGGTAAATGCAGAATCAAAAAAGACCTTTGTTACTGATGAAGCTGTTACGGGCATGTGTCTTAGATCTTTGGGCAGACAGGCTCACTCATTATTTCATCATTCATTTAGATACACTGCCCCATCCCTGGACAACTTCAGGCCTCCCCTATAGGGGCAGACCCCTATTCACCACAGAGGGAAGACTAGAAAAAACAGACCCCAAATGAAAACCAGAAGCAGACATCACCCCCTTCCCTTTCGGAGTAGTAGATGAGGGAATATAAATGAAGCCCAGAGTGGCACTCTATCAGTAATAAGTGTCCCCACAATACATCACAGATAACAACCAGCCAGGAAGCACACACACTCCCAAACGACTGGACAGTCAACACCTGCTACTGGAACCTTCTTTCAGTTTCTAGCTGGAGAACTGTCACTTCTGTGTGACTTTAGAACAATCACTTCACAGCTCTGGCTCAAGGCCTTCATCTGCCGTTGTGGGAGGTGCACTATAATAGAAGGTCTCCTTAAGTCATGTGGGCCCTTCTTTGTCATTTGCTGACCCCCTCACCCCTCAGCCTGCTGGGAGCTGCCCAGTCACTGGGCAAACAGTGCTGTCAAAAGACGCTCTCAGTTCTTGAAATGCTTTCATTCTAGGGAAGCGAGTATTTGAAAAAAACAAACTCTTTTCATTTGATGCCCAGATCCATTCTATTTTCCTTCTGAAGTCAAGTGAAATACCACTTGGAAATAATTTGCAATCCATTCTTTACATTGTATTCCTTAGCTTTTCTCAAAAATAACACACAAAGAGATCACAGTTTTTCATAAAGAGGTAAGAATATTATAATCAACTTATTATGTATATGTCAGCCTAGGCAGCGATTACTGAAGAGGAAACTGGATTTGTGGAATAGTTAGAGAACATGAGAAAGAAAGAGCTCTGACGTGATTCTAGTGGTGAATGTTTTTGTGTTTCCATATGCATATCTGTGATACGGGAAATTATTTATGAATTAACAACATTATCATGTTGACATCACTTGGTTACATTAAAAAAAGAAAAACTAGAAAGTGACTTTTCAAGAGTAGGGAGCATAAAAAGTGGAACCAAGGAGAATTCTCAGCAGCGTAAATTTGTTAAAACACCTCATTTTGAGATCTATTAATCTCTGAGTTTAATTAAAAGTCTGAATGAACAAACGGCTATTTTATCTGATGCCCAGTTCCATTTGGCTTTCCTTCTGATACCAAGAAAGGTTGCTGGAACTTTCTTACCTATTTACTTTCATTGACTCCTGTAAATGAGTTCAGACCTAATGTGTGAACCCCTGGGGCATTCTATAACTAAACTCAGTTACTAGCAAAATGTACAAAGCCAGTGACAAAGCAATGCAAAGACCAAAAAGAACAGTCTTTAAAAACAATTGCGATTTCTCTTTTCCATCAGTTCTCAGGATTAAAGGCAGAATTTATTGATAAAGACAGAGAAGTAATCCTCTGATGGAGTGAGATGGTGTACCAGCGTTCTCCATACTCACTCAATTAATAGACTTCACTGTATGCAAACACGGGTAAGTGGATGAAATGTGTTGCTTCTTAATGATCTAATCTGTATTCTAACAGGATGGAAAGCTCGGCTACACAAGCATTTTGCTTGGTTATTTCCCCTAAACATTGATGCCTGGGAATGTGCTAGCCATTTATTTTGACAGTGGAACTTGATGTGCATCTTGGCTGTTAATAGCCCTGTAAACATTTTACAATGAAAATACCACACAACTGGAACTAATCTCATTACTTTCCACATTAATAATTCTTACAGAGACAGAAGATCATTAAAACCCAGAATGGTACTACACAGATGTTTAATGTAGATGTTCAAGAACTCCTAGCCAAGTCATTCCTTCATTCCTTCTGCCAACAAATATTAATTGAGCAACTACTCTGTTCCAGGCACTGTGGTGTTCGTGCATATTTCTAATAAAACAGACATGGTCCTTTTCTTCATGGAGCTGCCATTCTACTGGGACAGAGACCACTGAATTTAACAAACAAGTAAATGTATGCTCAGAAATTGGGACAGATATGACAAGGGCTTTTTCTTCACCATAACCTCCCTTAAACACACCTCCCCTTCATCCCCATCTCACTATCAAAAGCCCAGTTCTATTCATTTGTTTGTGTGAAAGTCTTGCTGCTACTTTATTTTTCTTCCCCAGGCAAAGGTTAACTGTAGATTCTATGCCTTGATCTGTGGTTGAAACATTAAGTCCTTAATTTCTAGAATTCCAGATCCATAGCCTGAAATGAAGATAATTACAGTTCATGCTTCAGACTTAGCACAGGACCTAAACATAGCCTGTTGCTAAATCCTATGCCACCTTCTGGGGTAACTATATAAAAGCGATGTCAACTCTCTTTGACTCATGGAAACATTAACACAATGTAATCTGCCTGTAAGTCACACCTCACTCACAGTTCTGCAGAAATCTTACGGGCATTAGTCCTCATTCTTCTGCTTTCCAGCCTTGCCTCATTTGTCCCTCATACACGGAGTGGAATTGCTCTTTCTGCCCAAGACCATCTCTTCCTTTCAAATGAAGCTCGAGTCTCTCTCCCCTACCAAGCCTGTCTAGACAGGCTCCCCGCCTCTCCCCGCCCCCCCTTAATTCTCCTCTGACCTTCCTCACCCCACCTCCTCCTCTCACTACCCCTAGAGAGATAGCTGCTTCTACCATTCACTTAACACACATGTTCTCACATTTTAAGCTGTGCCGTATTATTTACAGTAATGGCTTTCAACCCTGTCAGACGCAATGTTCCATTTTATAACAAATGTTATACAATGTTCCCTTTACTATCCTGAAATAAAATTAACAGATGATGTAACTTTCCTACAACATTATTTTAAGAAAAAAATCAATATGATGCACTAACTCTACTACAAAGGAGAAATAAAAGGGAAGTTTTTTGGAATAAAATAATATGTATTGAGAAAGGCTATCCTAGAATACATAATGAATTAAGTGGAAACATTCATGTACGTATAATCATAATGAATAATTTTGGATTTAAAAGAAGCAAAATGATTTTTTTTAAAGTTCCATACAAGAAGTACAAGAATAGTAAAGAACAGAGGTAGAAGTTGATGCTAAAATAAAAACTAAAGTTGAATAATACAGATCAAACTTATGTGTATATGATAAATAGAAGGAAACAGCCTTAATTAGGGAGAACCTGCAGAGACAAATTACAGACTGCCAAAATGGAGACCTGTATGATGGAGAAATCTGATATTCTCATAAATGACCTGAGCCTTATTTATAAGTGAAGTGTCAACATTTTCCCTTGAGTAGTGACATGCAACAGGATTGATAAATATCATTGAAAATATCTCTTATCCTAAAATTCCACCACCTGCTGAGGTGTGCATTGCATCATTACCTTAAAACACTTTGGACCACACACTCTTCCATAGGTCATGAGAAATAAAGGATGAATGTGAAAGTGAAAGAACAATTCCAGAGACTGAAAAATAACTGTGTGATGACCTCTTGAGATAGAATCAGAATAAGATGAAAAAAATGCAGGAAAACCAAAACAAATAAATAATTTTTAATAAGGAATTTTCATGACCTATAGGTTTCTTATCATGGGGCTACTAAAATTATTCATGCACTCACACATACACACATATGTACACAAATACATTTATATATAAATGATACTGTCTGTATATATATATAAAATGGCAAAATATGAAATACTTTTAAGCATTAATAATAAAATTCAGTGAGGTCTATTAAGCTTCACTTGTCTCCACTAATTTAATAATGTTTGATTTTAAGTGTCGTAATCAGAGTCAGCCATCTCCTCTATTACATATTTGCACGTGGCAACTATAAATGTAGATTGATAGTTAAAAACAGCAGTGTTTTCTTGTTAACTCAACGATACAAATGATGATCCTTTGGTGACACAGTTTACCAAAATGGTGAAAAACTTGTTAAGCTTTGAATAAAATAAAGTACCCTCATTTTACAAAACAGATTCACTCTGGGAAACTATGAAAAAACATATTTGACCGTATGCTAACACATATATATGGAATCTTAAAAAAAAAAAAAAAAAAGGGTTTTGAAGAACCTAGGGGCAAGACAGGAGTAAAGACGAAGACGTAGAGAATGGACTTGAGGACACGGGGAGGGGGAAGGGTAAGCTGGGACGAAGTGAGAGAGTGGCATGGACATATATACACTACCAAATGTAAAATAGATAGCTAGTGGGAAGCAGTCACATAGCACAGGGAGATCAGCTCGATGCTCTGTGACCATCTAGAGGGGTGGGATAGGGTGGGTGAGAGGGAGATGCAAGAGGGAGGAGAGATGGTAATATATGTGTATGTATAGCTGATTCACTTTGTTATAGAGCAGAAACTAACACACCACTGTAAAGCAATTATACTCCAATGAAGATGTTAAAAACAAACAAACAAACAAAACACTCTTACATATGTTAGCCACTCCCTTACCTCTTTGGAATAGTTCCTCAGAGCTACCTGAGAAGCTGTATCCTGGGCTACAGTCCTCAGTAATGCCCTGAATAAAACAAACATAATTTTCAAAAAAAAAAAAACAAACCCATATTTGTGCATATGTGTAAAATGCACTCAGGTTCCAGGCCCTTATTTGTAATATTTGTATATACATGAACATCCAGTAGAACCAGGGGCAATTCTTTGTTTGGGAAGCTTCACTGCATGTTGAAGGACATCTAGCTTCCCTGGCTCCCTACATTAAAAGCTAATAGCACGGGCTTCCCTGGTGGCGCAGTGGTTGAGAATCTGCCTGCCGATGCAGGGGACACGGGTTCGAGCCCTGGCCACGGAGCAACTAGCCCCGTGAGCCACAATTACTGAGCCTGCGCGTCTGGAGCCTGTGCTCCGCAACAAGAGAGGCTGCGATAGTGAGAGGCCCGCGCACCGCGACGAGCAGTGGCCCCCGCTTGCCACAACTAGAGAAAGCCCTCGCACAGAAACAAAGAGTCAACACAGCCATAAATAAATAAATTAATAAATAAAATTTTAAAAAGCCAATAGCACACCTATGGTAATGGGGATAAAAACACAACCCCAACAAGTTTCCAAAATATCGCTTAATGGGCAGTACTTTCCTAATGAAGACCATTGCTTTGTGGGGTGCTGTCTACAAGAGCCAAAAGCTCATACTATCCTGCCTTCTAGTTCTCCCCTAGAGCTTTGAATCTTTCAACCTGTGTTTCAACATGCCTTGTTATTAGCCATCCCAGGTGTGGCAGAGTGAAAAAGATACCTAAGTCAAATCCCTAGAACCCCACAGATGTAGAGAACAAACGTATGGACACCAAGGGGGGAAAGTGACGGGAGTGTGGGGTGGTGGTAGGATGAACTGGGAGATTGGAATTGACATGTATACACTAGTAAGTATAAAATGGATAACTAATAAGAACCTGCTGTATAAAAAAATAAATTAAATAAAATTCAAAAAAAAATCCCTAGAACCCTGTGAATGTTAGCTTATTTGGAAAAAAAGGCTTTGTGGCTGTGATTAGGTTAAAGACATGGAGATGAGTAGATCATCCAGGCTCACCCAGGGGGGCCCTGCATCCAATGACAAGTGTGCTTATAAGAGAAAGACGAAGGCAGATTTGAGACAAAGAGCAGAGGAGAAGGCAGTGTGAATGGAGGCAGAAACTGAAGTGATGCAGCCACAAGCCAAAGATCGCTGGCAGCCACCAGAAGCCAGAAGAGGCAAGGAACAGATGGTCCCCTATGGGGCAGATGGGAGTACAGCCCTTGGGGACACCTTGATTTTGACTTTCTGACCTATAGAACTGTAATGGAATAAACGTCTGTTGTTTTAAGCCACCAAGTCTGTGTTAATTTGTTACAGCAACCAAAGAAAACTAATATATCAGGTGAGTTAGTCACCGGCCAGGGCAGAAGTTTAATACCATGCTTTGTTTTGTGTTTGTTTTTCTCCAAGGCTTTTATATTCTCTAAACAAGGCTGGACACTGGGGAGAAACGACCTAATGCAACATTCTTTTTTCTCTCTTGAACACTCCACTCAGCCCCTCCCCACTCCATCCAGGCTATGGATCTCAGTGCAAGATTTTCTCCCCCCGCCCCCCGGAAACCTTTACATTCCTTTACATAAGCTGGAATAGAAGTGTTTTCCATTCTGCAGAGCATTCACCTCCTTTTCAAGCTGAACATTCACTCCTGTGATTCTCTGGCAAATATTGGTTTCCCCACAAGAACGCAAGCTCCTAAAGTGAAGGACCTTGGGTATGTTTCCTCACCACTGTTTTCTCTACAGCCTGACATGGTGTCCAGCATAGAGAAATATGTCTATAAATACCTTATGAGTGAATATTTATATACAACTGTTTACAGATGTTTTGATTAAAAAAAAAACACCTGTCCATCAGGTTCATAGCAGCAGCAATACATGTTTTCCCGGAATAAAGAAATGTTTTAATGAGTAGATTCTTCTACATACTGTATTTAAAATGTCTATTTCAGGGGTCTCATCACCTCAACCTCTGATTCAGTGTTTGAACACAATCAGTTCTGGGCCAGTTTCATAGGTTGAATTGTGTCCCCACAAAATTCATGCCCACCCAGAACAGGGGAATATGACCTTATTTGGAAATAAGATCTTTGTAGATGTAGTCAAATTAAAATGAGGTCACACTGGATTAGGGTGGACCTGAAATCCAATAATTGGGGTCCATATAAAAAGAGGGAGATAAATAATGAGGTCCTACTGTAGAGCACAGGGAACTATAGTCAATACCCTATAATAAACCATAATGGAAAAGAATACATATATAACTGAATCACTTTGCTGTATACCAGAAACTAACACAACATTGTAAATCAACTATACTTCAATAAAATAAAAATAAAAATAAAAAAGAGAGGGAGATGTGAATACATGGGGACATGGGACACAGAGGAGACACACACACACACAGAAGACAGCTGTGTGAAGACAGAGGCAGACACACCTCACTAGGTGTTGCCTTACTAACTCCATTCTTATCAACTGCTTCCAGCCATTGGATAATAAGATGCAAACACAGAATTATGGGAATTTAGGGGCTCAACTCTGGGAGAAGACTGCAAACTAGTGTGATATGAGGAAGACAGTACTGCTCAGAGCGGCTCAGGTGCCAGGTGGGTTTGTTTTTTTATTGCAGTTCCTGTCTCATTTAACTAGAAGTTACATGACCTTGGTGAATTTACTTAAGAGCTCTGTGCCTTAATTTCCTCATCTGTCAAATGGAAATAATAATAATCCCTTCCTCACTGAGTTCTTGCTGCATGCAAAATGCCTAGCACAGTACCTGCGACATGAACCTGGGAAATGAAAATTGTTCAATAAATATTAGCTCTTACTATTGTTACTACTGGCTTTAGTGAAGGCTAAAAATAAATCATCACTTCATTCAATTAGGGAAAAAACCTAACTCTATGGTAGCTATGATATTGCCCTGACAAACTAAAACTTTGATTCTGTGTGCAAAGGACCTTATTTCTTATTTTCCTTGCAGACAGCTCAGAAGTTTGACTCCTTGGTTTACCTTTAAACGCAGAAGTCATTCCCTTTTGGAAATGCCTGCACACCAATTATACTCGCCTGAACTTGCCCAATGTACTATTCAGGAAGCTTGATATCCAGCAATGATTTCTAAGTGAAACTCAAAGTCAGTAGAACACTATGCTCCTTACTGTGGAGACAGGGAAACACACCCTACCCCCTACAAGGTTTTTTTTGTCCGTTTGTTTTTTGTTTTTTGCTGTACGCAGCCCTCTCACCGTTGTGGCCTCTCCCGTCGCGAAGCACAGGCTCTGGACGCGCAGGCTCAGCGGCCACGGCTCACGGGCCCAGCCGCTCTGCGGCATGTGGGATCTTCCCGGACCGGGGCACGAACCCGTGTCCCCTGCATCGGCAGGCGGGCTCTCAACCACTGCGCCACCAGGGAAGCCCTACAAGGTTTTTATAATTAAACATCCTGACATCTAATAATGTGTTCAATCTCTTCTCCCTAGCGTAGAAAGTTTATTTCTAATGCAAGCGCAGGACTTGCTTTCTTCCTTCTAAACGGTAGAGGAGAGAGCATATAAATTTCTCTGTAGTGGCTATTGGTACAGCTAGTCAGAGTGAGCAGGACACAAACCAATTACTGTGAGCTTTGCGGAAAAAATAGTTATGGTTCCTGCTTCTGTACCATTTGATAGAGGAAAGGGGACAGATGTACGTGAGGGTGCTACCTTATGAATTCATACTTCTAAAACCTAGACCAGACAGAGTAATCTTCACACTATGCGACCCAGTGAGGGTGGGGGGGCCCTGTCCAGTGAGAAAGAAAGGACCCTGGCCTGAACACTGGAGCAGTCCTGGGGGTCCCTGTTGTACCAAGTGTGAGCCATTTACTAGCTGGGTTGCAGATGGTCTGTGCATCTCAGGGAATGGCAGGGTGTTCCAAGTCTTAGGATGGGAGGACACTCCATTTGGTTGCAGGACACTCAAGGGAGGTTGGGGCAGGGGCTATTTGCCAACGCACATACAAATATTTAATATTGTAACAACTCTGTGGCTATAAAGGCACCAACTGGTAAATGTTGGCCTTGGACAAGACTGTAATGAATTAGACTGGCACGATGATGGCAGGTGAATCCTGAGCAGTCACGTAATGGAAGTTGCAGAGAGATATAGGAGGGCACCACTGTGCATTGGTGCAGGCAGCGTTAGTTCTACAGAGTCAAGGAGGCGGAGTGTTAGGTCCCTCAAATTCTATTTCAACACATTTTCTAATTACATTAATGTAGGAACAAAATTTCCTTGTTAAAAAATTAAAGCATTTCTATTAAGGCTAAATACCACTTGCCTTCCCAATTTTGGCCTACTCTCCAAAGGTAACTACTGTTACTAATTTAGTAACATCGTTTCAGATACCTTTCCATGTGTATTCACATGCATTTGGTATTGTCTAGGGTGCTAGCTACGCGTTTACATGCGTGGTAAGCAGAACTCTAAAATGCTCCCCTAAAATTTCCTGTCTCTTTCCCAGGTCTATGAATAAGATGAATCATCACGCTCTGATTATGTTATGTGGCAAAAGGAATTTTGCAAATATAATTGAGGTTACTGATGAATTGACTTAGAGTTAATTAAAAGAGATTAGTCACGCATTTAATCTAATCACACATGCCCTTTAAAAGCATAGTTTTCTCTAGGTGGTAGCCGAAGGGAAGTCAGAGAGATCCGAAGCACAAAAGGAACTTGATGCACCATTGCTGGCTTTGAAAATGGAAGGGATCCTGTGCCGAGGAATGCTGGTGGCCTCCAGAAGCTGAGAGTCACCTCCACTGACAGCCGGCAAGGAAACGGGACTTCAGTCCTACAACTACAAGGAACTGAATTCTGCCAACATCTTGAATGAGCTCAGAAGCCGATTCTTCTCCAGAGCCTTCAGATAAGAACCAAGTCTGGCTTATAACTTGATTGCAGCCTTGTGAGACCCTAAGCAGAGAACCCAGCTCAGTCCACTTAGATTTCTGACCTATAGAAGTCTGAGACAGTAAATGGGTGCTGTTTTAAGCCACTAAATTTGCGGTTATTGGTTACACGGCAGTAGAAAACCGATACCACATATCATTCTGCAGTTTGTTTTTTATTCAAGAATATGTTTCATAAATCTCATCACATTAATTCATTCTTTTGAACTGCTCTACCATATTTCACTGTAAATGTGGTACATCATCTCCAAAGATGGCTACTACCAGTTCCTGCCATCACTGTTCAAACCTGGCACTTTGCTCTTTCCCTGCTCTTTGAATCTGGCCTGGCCTTGTGATGTGTTTTCATTGATAAAATCTACTGGAGATAATGTTCTAGAACTTCTGAGTTCAGGTCTTGAGAGACCTTGAAGCTTTTGCTTCTGCCCTTTTGGGATCCAAGTAGCGTGAATAAAAGCTCAAAGTAAACCGCATAGTGAGGGGGTCATGAAACAGGAGAGGGAGGGGAGGGAGAGAGGGGAGAGGGAGGGTGAGGTACGTAGACGGGGAGAGAAATTAGGACCCCACGAGCCCCAAGCCAAACTCCAGGTAATCTTGAAAAGGCTGTATGTAGAGCAGAAGAACCACCCAGTTAAGTCCAGAAAAGCCCAAAGAATTGTGAGACACACTAAATCACTGGTGTTTCAACCACTGAGTTCTGGGGTAGTTTGCTATGCAATAATAAATAACAGTATAATAGATAAATCATGAACATTACAGTTTATCCATCCTCGCACCGATGAACATTGTTTTCAAAATATTAAAGTGAACCACATGAAAGTGCCATTTCTGTAAGTCAAAATTGGTCAGATATCAGCAATTTTGTGAGGTTTAATACTACAGTAGTTTGTTATGCAATAATAGGTAACACTATCATAGGTTTATCATGAATAGATACATCATGAATAAATTATGAACATTACAGTTTACTTATCCGTTTTCCTACTGAACATTTTTGTCTTTTTTAAATTATTAAATTGAACCACATGAAATGCCATTTTTTATAAGTCAAAATTGGTCAAATATCAGCAATTTCATGAGGTTTGATCCAACAAACAAAGCTGCCACAACTCTTCCTTGATGTGTCCCTTTGTGTACATGGCGTGAGGTGTCACTGGAGAGTGAGTACCAGGCAGTAGAATTGTTTAGGCATAGGACAGGCACACTCTAACATGTTGCAAAATCACCCACTAGAGTGACTACCAATTTACGCTCCTACTATCAGTGCATAATACTATCCTATATTCCTTGATCCATATATTTACAGAATTCCATTATAATAAAAATAGTTACCTAGGGCTCAAGATGCAGCTAATCTAATACAAACTAATCTAAAACTCAAGAAGTGTTGGCGAATCTGATGTAAAATTCCTGATAACCCACAAGGCATTTTGATTTGAGTTTTAATATTCTATTGTAGGTGACAATTTTAAGATAGATATACCTTCCTATTTGTAGAATAGTTACATGAATATAAGTTGTGTTAATGTCCCAAGAGTAGACATCACCTAAGTGCTGGGAGGGACACTGGAGTAGGTAAGCAGTGGGAGAGTGCCCCAGCCTAGGAGGTCACACAGTTTCAATAGATGAGAATGCATGAAGATGCCTTGCTCCACGGACAACAGGGTTATCCATCCACGTGGCAATATCAGAGTTGATATTGATATTGATATTGCTATCACAGTTGACAGCCGGGGGTCTGTAGAGTTAACTAGTATCTAGAACATGTTTATTAAGAAGTGTCTTACTAAACGTTTGCTAAGGCAGAGGCATAGACTCTTCCTATACATTACTTACATGTGGCAGATCGTACTGGTCCCCCTATAGATCAGCTCTGCTCTTTTTCTCTAGTGCCAAATAAAAACTGTCACTTGCCATCTGCCTTTACAAGGATTAGGTCACTAGCCACTGCAGTCGCTGACATCAACACACCCTGAAAGGAGTTCACGGCGGAGATCAGGAATGAGGCACTCTGTGCTCCGGGAAAAACTGTCAGATATTTTTAGAAGATTTTATGAGCCCCAATTCTTGCATCTTCTCATCTCTAGAAAAGCACTAAAATCGTTAATGGAGACATCTGTGCCTTGTGACTAGCAGCAACCTTCTTGAGAGTAGCAGCCAGCCTCTGCCAAAATGTGTGCTTGACTGAACGTCCCCCACTTCACTAATAACAGAGATAACACTGCCCTTTCCTGCCACCTCCTTGGAACAGCTACTCAGGGCTATCTCAGATGCTGTCTCCCGGGCTATGGTCCTCATTTTGCACCAAATAAAATGTAACTCACCACTCGCACATTGTTCTTTTTTTTTTTTTTTTTCAGTCAAGAGTAGTAATACCAATCTACCTAGTTACCTGATCACACTTCCCACCTCTCTTACTTGATTATCAGATCCTTTACTGTACCAAAGACACAAAGGATGTAATAATAATCAACTCCTCCTTCACAGCGTGGCCATATACCTCTGACCCCACAGAGGTACAACAGAACCATAAAGCCATCTTTTGCCCTAGGTGACTGGCAGCGTGCTATGAAATGAAGATTAAAAGAACACATGTTGTGAAGCACATGGCGATTAGCATAATCCATCAGGGGACCTGTCAGAACTGGAGTTGTTGGAGATTCCTGTTTCATAACACGTGCATCTTCTACATCTGGGTGAACCCTGTTACCCAGGAAGGCAGCTGATGCTTTCTCATCCCAGTGAACAAGCTCCTGGCTGGCAGGTCACCTGAAAAGCACCCTCTTCAAAAGTTGCATATGTTTAGAAAACACAACAATTTGCTTTCCCCAAAGCAAATATGCAGAAAAGAAAAGAAAATTCCAAGGAAAACACTGAAGTAAATTTGAACTATTCCAAAAATGGAATGAGGAGCGCCTTCTGAAATACCAGCATAAAAACCTCAAGTAAAAAAAATTTCCAATGTAATGTGTTTTTAATCAAATACATCCGTCTAAAGTTTTTGCAACATTTGCAAACTTGAATGCTATGGTATGATGTGACCAAAATGCATTAAAATAATCGCGTTAGGGTTTTTGGCATCACTTTATAATAAGTGGACAGTAACTGTTGCTAAATTACAGCTGAATCCCTGCAGAATTAGATATTACGTCCATATTAGGATCAAATGACTCTATCATGATTAATGATACTGCAGTGACTACCAAGAGAATTAAAATGATTAGCCACTTATCCTAAAGTGTTGACATTTTCCCACAATTTTAGAGTTATGTTTCATGAAAACTTTGCAATTAAACTTATTGCTAATGGTTACTGTGTTAAATCCAGAGATAAATATTCCTCAAAAGGTCAACCTTATTAATGAGTAAATATTAAAATTCAAAAAAAATTTTTTAATTAAAAAATTTAAAAAAAGACAGCCCAACTACCCACTTAAATAACTAATAGCAGATAATGTGTTTAACATATTAGATATATTTGAACAATATAGCCGTGTAATTAAAGATACTTGGCTACAGTTGAAGTCTTGATACTAATTCTCTTGCAAAATAATTCATGCAATTCAGGCTATATATATGCATTGAGCTAGAAAAAAGAAATGCATTACCAGTTTTGCAGGAGTACATGTTATTTGATTGTTAGGTTTTTTTGCAATGTTTTAAGAAATTACAGAGACTAAAAGCATAAATTGGTGTTTAACTGTTTATGGAAGAAGCTTAACTTATAAAACACTTGCAAGCACTTCTCAGGAGAAGACTTGGTAGCAATTCATCAGACCCAGGCTTGGCAATGTCTTAGTAATCATGTACTTGAAAATGGACATTAAACAAACAATGGAAAATGATTTATTTTTTCCTACTCTTTTAGTACGACTGGATGCTAGTTCCAAAGATAAGTACAATATTTTACAAGATATTGTGGTTCTTAGAACCAGCTTTTCTCAGCCCCAAGAGTAACTCTGTAAATGACTGAAAAATGCAAATGCTATTAAGAGAGTTAGCGTATGTGGAAAGAATAGCTTTGAATGGGTAAGAGAACAGCCATGGGTTCAAATTTGGAATTTAATTTATGCAGCGATCCCCCTGGAATTTGTCTTCTGCATACGGATTCAATATTTTTTCCAATTTGGTTTCCCAGTTCAGAACAATATAAAGGAGCTAAATGAAGTAATGTCGAGAGAACATTTTGAGCTCTTCAGAACAGAGCTAACTGACTTCCTCCGGTGATGATCACTGCGGTTAGAAACCCTGTCTCCATTTTTCCAGCAACTCCCTTAGACAGTGGAGAGAAATTTGAGCAGGTAATACTGGGGTCACTGCCACTAACTAGCTACTCGTCTCTGCCACACTGGCCCCAAGTCAACTGTAACCTCTGAGAAACACAGACTATATCTCCGATGTCTTTATTTTTATATTCCCAACGATGCCTAACAAAAGATTAGGTAGACAGTACAGCACATTCTCATAGAACCCTTTTCACTTGCTGGGGCTCACGAGGCGCTGCTGGTCTTCAGCCTACATTCCCCTAATGGATGATCTCAACCTTGTCTCCATTGTTACCCACACTCCTCTTTCCTTACATAACTCCCTAGAGTAGGCGGTTGGCCAACTAAGACCTGCAAGCCAAATCTTTGCCGCTGCCTGCTTTTGCAAATAAAGCTGGACTGGGATCCAACTCTTCTTGTACCTATAATCGGTGTCTACGTCTGTGCTACAAAAGCAATGTAGCCGTGACAATGATTATATAGCACACAAAGCCTTAAGCATTCACTATCTGGACCTTTACAGGACAAGTCTGCATTAGCACACGGACCCTCAGTGTTTCTGTACCACAGGACTCCTCTGATCTTCGTCTGAAAGCAGTTGGAAATGTCTAAGATGGGGGTTAAGGGGTGGACGGGAGTTACTCCTGATGAAACATGGGCAGATGTCAATAACCTTCTTCCAATAATCCACTTGAAATAAGCATTCCAAGGAAAGTAGCAGTACTGCCATTCCTGGCCATAAACTGCCAAAGGGGAGGCACTCGAAAGGGACCCAAGGTCACCACTTGATGTACTAGGAGGTTCCTATCCTCATTTTAATGTCAGCCACTGGTTATTAATCATCTGATAATTATGTATCACCTGTTCAATTTTACTGAGCTCTTCTGTTACTCTGCACCAGATACTTTATGTACATCATTTAGTCTCCTCAATAATCATATGTAGTTAATCCATTTTACAAATAACAAACTGAAATTCCCAGAGTTAAAGGAATTTGTCTAACGATGTATAAGTGGTAAAAAGCAGAACTGGAATTGAGCCCAGGCAGTGGGACCCCAGGGTCCAGGCATGACAGTGCACTGCCTCTGAGGTAATTTACATTTCCGCTCCCCGAATATTCCTGAACTGCGGGCACTCAAATTAAAAGGAGTAAAAATTGGATTGCAGCAACAGGATAAGACATTTGTATTGCTTATAGCGAACTTGCAAAAACCTGCAAAAAGCATCTTGCTAATTTTAAACTCCTTATAAATGATATTCTCTAATGTCATTTCTCTTTGGCTCAAATTAGCAGTAATACTTTCTATTTACACAGTTCAAATGAACTCTCCTGTGTAGCTTGGAAAAATAAAGTTGTATCTCAAAATGCGTCTTTACAATGAATTTTCCCAGTACAGAGGTGAGATTAAAGTTACCATTTTAAAAATATTTTGTTGATGTTTGTATTCTTAACAATGTTTTGGGTCACATGGATATTATAAAGGAATGTTAATTGACAGAAATAATATTTTTCCATTGAATTAAAAAAATTACTAAAAGCAATGTCTGAGGCATGTGGAAAGGCAGGAGGCCCCTGATGTCAAAGGATGTTTCTGGATGTAATTGGAAGACTGCTTCACTGAGGCTTCAAGTCTCGCATGGAGGCATATGTTGGGCTAAGTAGGGAAGGCTGTTAAGAAGTTAAGATGTCCCCAGGGATGCTGGGCTGCAGAACGCAATGAAAGACACAATGTTCTGAAGCCGAACCTGTCACGTGGCATTCGCATCGGTCACTAACAGCCTCAACAGCCTATCAGCCAGGCTCCTCAGAGCACACCCAGGTTCTGAAAATCGGGGAGAAAAAGGAGTTTCTGGGTAAAATCTATTTTCGGAAAAAAGTGATTTTAAAGATTTTGTAAAATCTTAGCAAAGAATGCAATGATTGTAGGAGAAAGCATGAGGTCACTAGGAATGAAATATGCTAAACTAACTTTTTCTTTCTTTTTTTTTTCCCTTTATCAATGGGCTCAACTCTGGGAAATGACGGGCCAAAGAATAAGGGAAGGGAAAGAAGGCACTGTTTTTGTTTTGCTAATTAATTTCCTACATGTGTTTGATAATCTGTTATTTGTCCAAGAAACTTCATTCAGTTCTTTGTTCAGGATCCGGATTTCAAAGTCCAAGTTCAAACTGCTTTTTGCTTTAATACATCTCCCACCACCATTTATTCACATCGTCCACTGCCTCTACACACATGCCTTTGTCTCTGGCATTGCTAATTGGATCATTTTAAACTGATAGTTCAGACAAGCACATAAACACATAAACACACACACACACACACACACACATCCATGGATGTATGCAAATGTGCTGGTCCCCTGAGTCCTTTACTAATAATCATAAGAGTCTGCAATGGTACACATTTGGGACTGAGCTCCTGGAGAACCAGATTCAGGTCCCAGCACAGCACTTAATCGGTAACTTTGGAAATGTCACCTTTCCTCTTTGAGCTTCAATCTCCCCATTTGAAAAGTGGTGGGTTTGGATCCGAGGATGTTCCTTTCAGCTGTGATATTTTGTCATCCATGAGTCATGTCTGCTACTTCACCCTATTTCTATGGTGCTAAAAGTTCGTTTCTTTTCACTTTCCCCAGTGAGAATGATTGATAGCTTCCCACCTTAGCAATCTCATTATACATTTTTTACATATTTGTTGGTTATTATGTTTTCCTCCCATCACTTTCCCACATCTTCATCTTTGAAAGTTCTACCTTCATTTTTCACTGTTTTCTTTTATGGCTACTTTTTGAATACTATTTCCTAAAACCCACGTAGGGTAACAGTTAGGAGTCAAGGCTCTGGATTTAGACTTCCTGGCTTTGAAGTCACTTGATCACGGTGAAATGCTAGACAGGTCACTTAACATGGTTAAGTATTCTTATCTATAAAATGAGTACTATAATAGTGCCACACTTGTCAGTTATTGTGAGACTTAAAGGAGAGAAAGTGAACTTCCCTGGTGGCGCAGTGATTAAGAATCCGCCTGCCAATACAGGGGACACGGGTTCGAGCCCTGGTCCAGGAGGATCCCACATGCCGTGGAGCAACTAAGCCTGTGAACCACAACTACTGAGCCTGTGCTCTAGAGCCTGTGAGCCACAACTACTGAGCCTGTGCTCTAGAGCCCACAGCCACAACTACTGAAGGCCACGTGCCTAGAGCCCGTGCACCGCAACAAAGAGCAGCCCCCGCTCGCCACAACCAGAGAAAAGCCCGCGTGCAGCAACGAAGACCCAACGTAGCCAAAAATAAAATAAATAAATCTTTTTAAAAAAGGAGAGAAAGCACCTTCAGATGCACTGGATGCCAGGTATATGATCAACACTATTTATATTATTATTTGGGATGTTGTTATTGCTGTTTCTGATGCCTCTTCATCTCCACAATGCCCCAGAACGTTGATTGATTCAATAGAATTATTCAAATAAACCAGGCTAGATAAAGAGAAACAATTCCATCCACTTAGGGAATCAAGGTACTTTCTTTTTAAGAATAAACTAAATGACTGAGGTCACTTCTATTTTTGATCATACCCTATGCCCTTGTTTCCACTGCCCATGACCATGACCTCAGGAATAATCTTTCAATATTTCTGGCTAAAAGTTGATCCTCCCGAGTGAGTAGAGGACTCTTGCTCTCTTGACCTGAAACAAGATCATTTAAAGGACCGAGAAAACTACAAATCTCAGAAAAAATCAAAAGTATGATTTCTTCTTTGCTGACACAGAGAAATCAGACAGCTCCAGTACCACCTCTGGTTGGACCCTAGACATAGCACCAAACAGATGTGGCTACAAACACACCAGAACTTCTACCTGCTGAAAATTTAATTTTTGCCATATGCTTAACGGCACATCCTTGACTATGTTCCCCATCACTGATCAGGAAACTGGAGGTGTTACTGGTGAGCCCAGCATTTCACTGCTTGATAAAGAAGCTCACAGCTTCTAAATTTCAAGTTGGTCACTTCTTCCTGAGCAACAAAATTTGTTACGCCAGGCTGAGATGTAGGTTTCAGAATCACGAGTGAGCAAAACCACACATGGAATTGACATCAATGTCAGGGGTTTGTAGAAGGTGGCGGTGAGACTGGCCATGCTTTCCGCGTACATCTCATGTCTGCTTTTTTTCTTCCTTGATTCCCTTCAGGATGTGAGCCCCTGATTCTTTATATCACTGTTCTAATCTACCCTTTCCTATAGCTTTTTATACATCTAGCTTCTTATGCAACAACAAACTCACCATTTTTCATCCACACACATCCTTCCTAAATACTCAGAGATCATTTCACTCATTCTGTTTCCTTTAGGACTATTAAGTGAATTTCATCAAACTTCAATGATTTCAATATATTCAGTTACTGAAGTGTGTCAACCTGCTCCAGATGAGAACTTACCCATTTGCTCATTAACTGTTACTATATTAGCATCCTTTGACTATTAACCTCTGTAGTGATGGCTGAACGATTTCACAGCCTTCCTGCCATGTCTCTCTCTCTCTCTCTCTCTCAAGTAAGTGGCAGGCATCCAGGGAGAATTCTCTTCTGTCTTGTGGACACATGCTATACCCTGTTTCACCTCATTTTCTACGAAAATCACATTGTGTCTTCTTCTTTTTTTGCTCTACACTTTAGTCCTTCATATTTTTAGAAATATCTTTAGATTCTTCCTACCAATCATACCTAAAATATTTACATCCTCATTATAACTTGTACATGAACACATGCATCTTCATCGGACTTATTCTTTATTTTTAACCTTCAACCAGTGAACACAGATGCTTAGAATCATTCTATCCTAGATTGGCTCAGGGACGTTACTTTTTTTATTTACTTGCTAGTGGTTTAGAAGGACAGTAAGTACGTGGATGTAATGACTGCCTTTTCCACTGGTTTTACGTTGGGGAATTCTAATTGTTCTCATCTATAAGAGGATATAATACTAATTTTCATTTCAGTCTATCCATCTGACTTTATCACTCTACCCGGGAGGATTTCCTCCATCTATTCCTTTGACCCCTGTGTCTCTCCATTCCCCACCTCTCAAAATTGAGCTCTGTCTGCTTTGGCATTTTATTGGGTTGGTCATTTGAGTTTTTCCATAAGAGATTACAGAAAAACCCAAATGAACTTTTTTTGCCCAACCCAATACTTGCGTTAATATTGCTCTTCATTCAAACAACTCAGACACAGAGTCAATCCACTGGGCATCCCACCACGCTGACCAGAGGGACACCAAACTCTCAGAAGACATGCTGGTTTCCATTGTTAAACCCAGTGAGTCCCAAACGGTGTTCAGCACGTGCCCTGATAGACACAGGAGCAAATGGGCAGAGGGGCTGAAGGGAGGATCTATATAGCAACTATTTTAAAAAATGTTTGGGTTGTTACTATATTTAAACTTCCTGCTTATGTTCTTAGCTTAAAAGGTTTTTTCCCCCTCTCTCAACATGTTTATATTAAGCTTTCACAGTCATAGAAATAAAACATAAATCCTGTTCACTCAAGCCAAAATCCTACTGTATGTGCTCTTCTCACCTACCCACCCACCTTATACTTTATTCCTTCCTTCCCTTGCCAGCTGTCTTCACTGTTAAGGAAGTTAAAAAACACAGGAAGCTGACTGTATTGGAGAAAGACACTGTGGGCTACACCACAGATAACTTTTAGGGGCTATCGAGAAAAAGGAGCCACACCCGCGCATCTTTTAGGAGGCATCAGGACCAGCAATGTCTGCTTAGTGGGCAATTATTTGAGACACACTTATTAGGCATCCGCCCAGGTGCTTTCTTTGTATTCATGCAGATGCCAAAGAAAGGTCACCTATTTCAGAAAACATGTGAAGAGTGATATTTGACTTCAGCCACTTCTAAATAATGACATTCTTTTTTTCCCCTTAAATGCTGCTGGGAAGTAGTGAGGCAGAACTTGTGTGACTGCAGAAATAGCAGTTTTTTTAAAATATGGTTCAACCAGACTACTGAAGGAGGGAACAGAATTGTTGAAAACCGCTGCTCTGGAAGTTTGAAAATTTTTATTGACTCATAAAATGTTACAGTGAGAAAGAACCCAAGAATTTATGTTAGAAATGAGGAAACTGGGGCCCCAGGAAATTAAGGGAATTGCTCAAGGTCATTCAGCATCTTATTCGTGGAGTTGGAACCATAGTGAAAACAAGTCTGGTGAGTTTTCCAGTATATGACATTGTCTCACTGTTTTCTTTTCAAATGTCAATCTTTCTGTTAACCTGGCCTTAGGCGGGAGCAATTTTTAGCCTGCTCTTCCACTGCTGCCTGAATCCAAAATAGTGTAGTGTGAAAAGGTCATTTTTAAATCGCCAAAGCTTCCAAAACATTGGGTCAGAAGGGATGATCTAAAAGTTCTTGCTGCCTCCAGGTAAACCTACAGCAAACCCTCTATACAGTAAGTCCCTCACATACGAACCTTCAAGTCGTGAACTTTCAAAGATGTGAACGTGCATCTGGTTCCAGCACGGAACCAGAACCTGTGCCATCCACGTCAGGCGTGAGTGACATTGCAGCCTGCCCTCCGTCTCCTATTGCTGAGGATCCTTCAGCGCTACCATCTCCCACCTCCTCTCCCTCCTCCAGTCAGTAACTCTTCTTGCCTGTTCACGCGATGCCAGCCCCTGGATGCCAGCTGTTGTACTGCACTACTGAACTTTCCAAGGTACTGGGCTGTAAGATTGAAAATGTTTCCCTTATTTTTTGTTTGTTTGTTTTTAAACCTATTACAGTATGGTACTATACAGCCGACTGTGTTAGTTGGGTGCCTAGGCTAACTTGGTTGGACTTAGGAACGTGCTCTCTGAACAGAACTCCTTAGTATGTAGGGGGCTTACTGTGCTCTGCTCGGCAAAGTCCCAAGGGGCAGGAGGGACCACAGCCAGCTCCCACAAGCTCCCTGTCATCACCTTACTTTACAGCCTGCAAGGGCGCTGATGGGCTCCAACACGTTCTATGGGTCATGACTGGCTGTAGGTTCAATCCTGGACTCTGCACCCATATATTTTGCTTTGCATAGAAGCAGTATTACTGCAAAGCTGTAGGACACAGTGCAAATTCCATTTTGTACATTTGAATTCTAGCTCAAAAGCAGCAGAGGAGCTCACTATTTAAAGGAGTTTTGCATTCAAACTGCACAAAATGTAAATAACGTGTTAATTTCATGTGCGTCAAGCCATATGCTCGTTTGCTGAATTTTCATATTTAGAGCTTTGGAAAACAGTGGCCCGTCTGCACACAGTGTTGAGAAAACGTCCTGGACAACACCACCACCCCATCAGCCATGGAAGCATCTCCAGTCAGACATTTATTGGGTGGCCACTACGAGGCGGGTTCTGTGTGTGTTCCATGGATACAGGTTTAAATACAGCCCTCAGCCTTGGGAAGCTCGAATCTGGTAGGAGAAATAGACCTTTAAAAACTTCGTTAGGGCATCATCTAAATGGTTCTGTTGAAGAGTAATTTCACCATCTTCTTATTTCTGCCCATCTCGAAGGCATATCCTTTAAGGTAGGAAATAACCTTTAAAATTATCTAGTCCATCTCCCTGGCCTTAGGCAAGAATAAGATTTAACCACTCCTACCATTTAAAACAAACAACCTCTTTCCAATAGTCGCTCTAATATTTAACTATTAGGATATAATTATATTACTTCTAGCCTAAATCCCTCCTGCTGTAATTCAAGTTCCCTTCCCTTCTTTTCTGGACTCTTTAGAGAAAATGATGAGCATTTTATCATTCCACTAACGTAACTTGAAGACCATCTCAGTTTCTTGTTTACTGGAATCCATAGGTTTGATTTATAAGTAGGTAGGTAGTGTGCATAATTCTCCTCTCTGTCTGTCCTAATCAAGGAAGTCTGAAAATTGTGCAAAGCTGACACACAGAAATACTTGCCAAGACAAGGAATGTTCTGGTGACAGCATGACCAGCTTGGAATGAGAGAGAAAGAAATGCTTGAAGACACTATCTGTGTTTATATGCCACAGCACAGCAGCAGAGCACCCCTCTTTAATAACAGTCTTCCAGGAAGCCCCTTGAGAGGCTAAGAACCACGCTCTTACATCTCTTTAGCTCTTCTTACCGACCTAGGATCAAACACCGTCACTAGCACACTGGAGGTCTTCAATCAATTTGAATGAATGAAAACAGAGAATTTCCGCTCTCCCTATAATGACCCCCATTAGCTCTTTCTTATGTAAAAATATCTTTAATATTTGAGAGAAATTATGCCACGGCCCATAATTTTTAGTCAAGTCTATACTCATTCTCCTGTGGCTTCTTCCACATTTTGTTAAGGTCCAACCATTCACTCTTGCACTGACTTGTAAAAGAAGCAATTCCACCAAACCCTTCTTGAGCGTGGATTAAAAAGTCCCTGATCATGCATCATAAGGCCTCAAATTACACAAACATTAACAGAAACAAGGTAAGCTCCCTGAGCGTCTCAGGATAAAAGTGCTTTATAGAATTCAGACATTCTTTTCTTGGCTGTAATGTATCTAAGAGTGACAGAGTCAGACCTTTAAACTCAGATGAGGTGATTTGTGCTGCACAATTTATAGAAACAAAATCCTACGAAGCAATTTGGAAATTACAGTATGTGCTACTGGAAACCAAAATACTGTAAATTATTCTCAGTAATAAATCAAAGAATCAACGACTCTTGACCACTAAATCAGTAATACTTTCTGTAGAGAATTATGAGAGTTACATCTGCCGTGTGCCTGCAAATGTAAACTATTAAATAGTTACCAGCTATGGATACAGAAACTAAAATAATTTTGATCTATTTTTAAAAATTTCATTCATAATTTTTGTAGGGGCTCAAAAAGCCTAGATTTCATTTAAGCATGACTATATGCTATAAAAAATAGCTATCGTAATTTTGAGTTTGATATTTTTTAAAGAACTTTTTCAAATGAAGCATTTTCTTGAACTCAAGTAATTAGGAGAATTAAAAATATTTATCGATAATTGATTCCATTAGGCATTCTGGATATAATCACTTTTGATAAAAGATATAGAACCAAATATTAAAACATTTCCATGTGAATACATTGGAGAATACCCTAAAATAAAGCTCAGAAAAAGGAACAGTAACATAGCTTCAATTATTTTACCAAGTAGCCATAGAAACATGCAGAAACATGGTCCTTCAAGTAAATTAATTACTCTGATTTTGCTCCTAGCTGACACAAATTACTCATTTCCTGGGCCTTGCTACAAGAAGGCTTCAGAGCAAAAGAAGAAATGCAATCAAAATGCAAAAAACAGTACATTATTTGCCAGCCTTGCAGTAACGGGTTTACTATCACCCCTCGTCCCCCGCAGGCTTGCAAGAGAGGTTCATAGGCCAGCCTCTTACATGCTTAAATGATCTCATTCCTAGACCTGACTTCCTGCAGCAGTTCTCAATGGAGGCATTGGGACTTGCATTCAATTGGAAAGTGCCTCTAGTTACTTGTTATAAATAAAGTATTAAAGCTTGCAAATGACTTACTTTAAAAAGCTAGTTCAAACTTATCTCTAAAATAAGCAGAGGTGATAAAGTATTTACAACTAGAAGGGCCTGGGCATCTACCCACAACGCTCGCCTGAGTGGTTGCTGCTGTCCCAGGTGCTCGATGATGAAGAAGTTCAGGGTACTAGAGAAGAAATGTGTCAGTACAGAGGGCATTGAGAGGAGGGAGGCTTAGGAAACCTAAGCTTTTATCAACTAGGAGGGAAGTATCTTGGCATTTTAACAACCCAGTACATCTGTCTGTTAGGGCGAGGAAAAGGTGAATATCATTTTTTTGAAAATCACATTAGTCTCATTTACATATTTCCTGCTGTATTTTCTTGAACAAAAAAGGAGGTGGAGTGACATGATGGAAATGACACATAACCCATGGCTTTTCTCATCTGTGAACCCGGGGAAGTATGCCACATATAAATACAGGAAGGCAGGGTTACAACTCTGCCCTTCTGCTCCCACACACTATTACTCTGCTAGGGCTGCCATAATGTAATAATGCAGACTCGGTGGCTTAAACAACAGAAGTTTACTTCTGGAGTCTGGAAGCCCAAGACCAAGGGGTCACCAGGGTGGGTTTCTGGTAAAGATCCTCTTCCTGGCTTGTAGACAGCCGCCTTCTCGCTATGTGCTCACATGGCCTTTCTTCTCTGTGCATATGGAGAGAGAATGATCTCTCGTGTATCTTCTTCTCCTTATATGGGAACCAGTCCTATCAGATTAGGGTTCCATCCTCATGACCTCACTTAATCTCAGTAACCTCCCTAAAAACCCTATAGCTAAACAGTCACATTGGGGGGTTAGGACTTCTGAACTTTGGCGGGACACAATTTAGTCCACAACACACACCACGTGAGAGGAAGAGAGAGAGGCTTTTGCTCCCACACATTCTCTGCTCTGACCAAATTAAGTGAAGGTGAATTCAGAACTACTGCTCCAGGCAAAGAGCACTTTTAAAGGAGACCACCACTGTAGAATCACCCATCTATGGACACATTCTGAACTGGATCTCACTGAGGCCTGGGCCACCTTGGCTAAAACCATACCTAATCACTGCTGCTGTGCACCCAACTTATCAACCAGCAAATACTTATTGGATACCAACTGTATTCCCAGACCAAGGAGATACACAAGAAGTATAAGAGCCACATAGTTAGGGGGTTGGGGGAGAGAGAGTATATTCACTGGTGAATCAACCAGTGACTATATCAGCTCATTTCTGTTTAATCGGTGTGGACCAGAGTCTTCGTGACAGCCATGTGGAATTTTCACAGGTAGAAATACCACTCTACAAATACTACTGTGATGACCACTTCCTTATACCTCTCTGTCACGGTTTCCATGGAAACAAGAATATTCCTCATTATATTATAGTAAAATGACCCAAAGCAGACTGAGCCCTGGAACTTTTGGTGCAGAGAGAGGTGATGTCAGCGGAACTTGTTCATTATAATCAGTTCCAATTTCACTCGGGTCTCATTCATATTGGATTGTGATGAACATTTGGTCAACGGGATGCTTAAATGAAAAATATAAAAAAGTGACCAAAGAGGAAAAGATAAACGAGTGGAAAACCATATGACATTTTAAGTCTAGGAAAAGAGGAACATAACAGAGTATGAATGGTAGAACACCTCAAAAATAGATAGTAAGATTCCAGGAGAATTAAGAGACTATATGAGAAGATACTGAAACAGAATTCTGGCTGGGATACAGAAGTACAAAATTCTCCATAGAAGAAAATTCAAAGATCAAGGCAGTACAGCATATAAAAAGAGCCTAAAACTCTGGAAGCGGAAAACAGTGGGTCAAATACAATACAGAAGTTCTCACTGGTTTGATGTCCTCAGCTCTCTGAGTTTCAGTCTACTCATCTTTAAATAGTTATGATGGTATTCATTTCACTGATTAACTGCAAGGGGTAAATGAATACACACACACACACACACACAAATGCAGAATGTCTGTAACAGTGCCTGATACACACAGTAAAACCACTCATAAAAATGTGCTGAAGGAATACATTAATAGTATAATTAGCAGCTAGATTTCTGATGCTAACTTTGAGCTAAAACTATCAGCCACGATAACGGCAATGCCATCTGCAGGGAGACATGGAAGATCAGAATCCCTTCCATGCCTTTGTGTAGACAGATGAGTACCAGTCATTTGGCTTAATAGAAAATTATTGTCAGTACTACCCTATCATTTGCCTTCTACAAATGTCCAGATGCCACTAAACTGAGCCCAAGGTCACCATGGTGGAGTCCACTGTCCTGTAGCTGACTGTCTTATTTCTATCTGAGCTGACGCAGGGCCAGATGTTTGCATGGTGTCTACTGCTGGCCTTATAATTTTCAGCAACTTTTAGAATGAAATTAGTCCCCAGATGACTGACCAGAGGGCAACCAGGGCAGTTATCCCTGCTGAATTCTGTTTCCAGCTGTTCATGGGATTATCCTCCCCCGTTCTGGGAGTTTTCTGCCAACTGATCAAAACACTGTTTCTCTCTCTCTGCTCACAGTAGCATTTGTGGTGTAGACTTCAGGTGGGCCAGAGCCCCGGCCCTGGACGCTGCTCAAACAAGAATCATCTCTTCCTTGAAGGTTGGTTTAGAAAATTAGTTTATTTTCTTGAATATGTTTTCAGTTGGTGTTAATTCCACCCAGCGGATGGGCAGCTAAATCCTTTGAAGTTGCTAAACGTATTTGAGAGCAAAAAAGAATTTTTTAGGAGATGACAAATGTTCAGTTTGTAGTTTAGCTCAATTGCCGTCAATATTTGCAAAAACTAAATGTCAAAAGGAATGAAAAATGTCCAACCATGTGAGCCAAATTAAAGGTTTCTTGTAAGAATTGCATTCATAGAATTTAACCTAACAGAGGCCTATCTCCCTTGGACCCAGGCATGAGATGTCAAACTCTGGGGCCCTGAGCTTTAGAGGGCTCTGCTCTGACCCTCCTGCCGTTACCAATTTCCACCAGGTGAGGGTTCCTCAGGGCCAAGAGGATGTGTCCCATGCAGAATCTGTGCCTCCCCTCTGCCTCAGGCTGCTCTGGGCACCTGTAGATCAGGAATGTCCTTCCAAACAGCCCTGAGCCTGCTTCTAGGACCTGTATAGGCCTCTGTGTACACTGGAGGCCCAAGCAGTGGCAGCATACAGGGGATGTGAAAAGGGTGTAGACAGGAAAGCTGGGGTGTATACACAGGTGCACTGAGGTTCCTGGTGGTAAAGGAAGATAGGGCTTCAAGTGGGAAGAGAAAGGGAGGTGACCAAAGAATGGGGCTGCGGGTCAGGAGTTTGGAACTAGATGCCTGTTACAAAACATAAAAAGGAATCTGAGAACTTTAAACTCAAATTTGGTTTTCCAGGATGTGATGAAGGTGTACTCGTCCAGGTAAGGGACTAGAACGTATTTTATTTGGCAGTTTGCTAGCCTGACTTGTGACATATTGGACACGAGGAACATGGGTAGCACGTTACTCTTACTCAAGGCTCCTGTAAATGTCAGGGGTGGGGATGTATCAGAGTTAACTTTAGAATATTACAGTCTTACAAATGAAAGAGTAATTGTATTAAATTCTGTTAGTTTCTTCAGCAATACTAAGATTACAGCTAATAAGCCATAATAAGAAATAGCATGTTTCTAAGATTTTTTTTTTTTTTTTTTGTAGTACGCGGGCCTCTCACTGTTGTGGCCCCTCCCGTTGCGGAGCACAGGCTCCGGACGCGCAGCCTCAGCGGCCACGGCTCACAGGCCCAGCCGCTCCACGGCACGTGGGATCCTCCCGGACTGGGGCACGAACCCGTGTCCCCTGCATTGGCAGGCGGACTCTCAACCACTGCGCCACCAGGGAAGCCCAGATATTCTTTTTTAATGAAAGTTGCAAACATCTACAAAAGTAGAGGTTACAGCATAAGAAACTCTCATGTACCCATCACACAGCTTAATTATAATCAACTCGTGGCCAATAACATTTCACATTTCCTGCTTATCCTCCTTCTAGATTGTTTAAAGCAAATTATTTACGTCAGTATGTACAGACTACAAAGACTCTCTTTAAAAATGTAACCATAGGGCTTCCCTGGTGGCGCAGTGGTTGAGAGTCCACCTGCCGGTGCAGGGGACGTGGGTTCGTGCCCCGGTCCGGGAAGATCCCACATGCCGCGGAGCGGCTGGGCCTGTGAGCCGTGGCCGTTGAGCCTGCGCGTCCGGAGCCTGTGCTCCACAACGGGAGAGGCCACAACAGTGAGAGGACCGCATACAGCAAAAAAACCAAACAAACAAACAAAAAAAATCGGCCTCAGAATAACAATTGCAACAGGACCTCCAAAAATATGATTACTAAAAACAATTACACTTTCCGTGTTTCTTTTTTTCAGATAATTGATTTTATTATTTTTCCATTTTTATTTATGTATTTGACATATAACATTGTATTAGTTTTAGGTGTACAGCATAATGTGTCTTTCTTTTTGTCTCTAATATATCCTACTATGAATGTATGAACTTCTCTGTCTTGAAGTCATTTCAAAGGATTCTCCTCTATGTGGTTTTGTTATCAACTCAATTTACAGTTAGATGTATTCTGTTGTGCTTTCAGTTTTTCAGAATTTTTAAATTAGATGTTATGCTATAATTACATTCAACATTCATATATTTTAAAAGTCAAATTCTCAAAACAAAGTTTATTCAGAGAAATTTAACTTCTATTCCTGTCCCATCCTCTCTTTCTCACTATAGTTAACCATCTTCAAAGTTTTACTTTATCCTCCCCAATATACCTCTTTCCATATATTTTTTTACACGTGTACATACACATACGTGCACAAAACTCACTTCCTTCTTAGATAAATTGTAGCATAATATATATATACCCAACTTTTTCTACTGGTATTTTTTCCTTACTTCTGGTGATTTGATGATTATATTTATATGAAAATATGGACAAAGATATTGATAGAAATGTTGAAAATAAGGACAAAAACTGGGTGAGAATATTTTCAGAAGTAGTATAATGGAAATAATATTGACTTCATAAATCATATTTACATCTAATATTTACTGCAAATTTAACTAAAGATGAACTTCTCAAATTGCTAAAGGCTCCTTAATCAAGTAATTCTGAAAAAGGGTGCAATGATATTTGAACTTTATTATAAGTTTTAGGGTGAGCTGGCTTGAAAATATATGCCTGAAACAACGTTTTGTGTCTTATGCAAAATGACAGAGACACTTGTCAGACATGCAGAACATATGGCAAGCAATGAATAGATACACATTGATTCTTGAAAACATTGGAAGAAAAATTTTAGTAAACTGGTATATATCCAAAACAGTAACTATATGTACTTGCTCCAAAGATAAAGATTGCACTGAAACAAATACTGAAGTTTTGAGAAGCTTAACATCTAGTACTTTTTGTAGTGTACAATAGGAAGAAAATATATCTCAAGGGACAGACAGACCCGTTGAAACCTGGCTCAGCTGTTTATTGGCTGTGTGACCTTTTGTAAATTACTTAACCTCTCTGAGCATTATTTTTCTTATCTATAAAATATGGACACTAATACTTCTGCACAGGATTGTAAGCAATGAGATTCCATGTTTAAAGCAACCCCCAAAGTTACTGGTACAAAGTTAATAATAAATACTAGTTCATTTGCTCTTTTGTAGGTATAACAGAAACAGGAAGCTGTATAGAGTAATGGTTAAGAGGCAGGCTATCTGAGTTCAAATCCCATTGTCACGCTCAAGCCGTGTGACAATAGTTACGTTATTCAACCTACATGAGCCTCAGTTCCCTAATCTTTGAAAGAGAGATAATAGGAATATTTTTCATGGAGGGTTAAGAATTAAATTACATGTAGTATTATGTTTCCTTCATGAGGAAGGGAACTTCTCTTCTGTTTCACTGCTATATCCCTAGCACCTAGAAGAGTGTCTGACACATGGTTAGTTCTCCTTAACTGCCAGTAAAAGCTAGATTAAACATTTGCATCTCACGTAGCTTCTGTTTAAAGGGTCATCATAGAAGTTTCAAGTGTGCTGCTTTGCCGCTATTCACATCTAAGGAGTTCTCCCCTTGTGCACTTAAACATAGTCCTTTGCCTCTCTAGGTTTTATTAAATGATGGATGTCCTCACCATCACTGTAATCTCCAAGGTCCTGGCCTTTCCTAAATCAGGCTTTAGGTACACTGAGGCAGTTCCTGCAACCTTACTACTCTACTACTCAATTCTTTACTCAAGAGAGACTGTTCAGAAAGTCTAGGTCTGCACCAACTTGAAGCCATTCAAATCTATTACACAGACCTGCAGGGTATTTCCTGATAACATATGCTTTGGTGATTGTTTCTGAAAAGGCAATAGACTTGTAAGTGTTATATGTCATACATATTGGAAGTGTACTACATATATTACTATTTCACTGGGGACTCTCTCGACAATAATGTGAATTGCTGAGGGAACAGAAATCAATTCTTAAAGTGTTTTTGACATCAAAGGTGACCGCTGGGCTTCAGGGAAAGGGTTCAAAGTAAGACTGACTTGAGTGATTGAGATGTTCCCAAGATCAACACTACAAAGGTAGGCCAACTTCTATTTTGTTTGCTGGGAACCAGAAATAAATGCAAAAATATAAGAGTTGTATAAAGGAATGGATAAAAGGGGAAGGAAGGCAGAAAGATAATTCACAAAAGTAAGTTATTAGAGGCACTGGAAGGACGACATGCTGGGGTTATAAATTTCTTCTGTAGTCATAAAAGAGAGCAGTACAGCAAAGCCTAGACCCTGGGAAGAGGAAACAGAATACCTTGGCCTAGACCATGTACGGATAAACCTCTACCTTTGTGTCTGAGAATGGACAGTACCCAAATAGACAATAGGTAAAATCAAAGGAAAGCCACATTCCTTGTCTTTGGTAAAAGCAAACATTAATTGTGCCTATCAAGAATGAATAAAAGGAATAAACGTGGTCTATGAAAATGACTATGCGATAATAAATATTCGTGTTGAATCTAAAAAAAAAAAAAAAGGTAGGCCAGGCATTCTCTCACTATCCAAGATGCAAGGGAATGGTGAAGGCCTGATTCAAAGGGCTAGTGTAATTAAATAAGGGCTTTATAGGAAGAGTCCCAGCCACACATGACTGTCAGCTGCTTCTAAAACCCCCTGGGAATACTCACACCTTTAGGCCCATCTTTGTCTTCTGTTCTCTTAACCTAAAATGCCCTTTTTTCAGTTTTCAATGCTTCAATACCCATCTCAAATGAATCCCTCTTTGGCTAGCAGAGGTTTTCTTAGATTATTTTTCTCTCCCTTTCTTGCAGCGAAGATGTGGTTTCATCTAACCTGATTTTTTTTTTTTTTTCCAAGTGTGACTCTAGCTTTACCGTAAGATCCTGAGGGGCAGGGGACAGAACTGACTTAATTTGTGCCCGCGCTCCCTCCCCATCTCATTTAACACAGGGTCAAATCAACTTTTCCCTATAAAAAAAAGTTGTCACAGTTGGATCTCAATAGTGCCTGCAAAATCTTCCTCCTAATGTAACAGTACCACCTGAATGGAAAGAAAATTTTTAAATTAAATAAAATTAATCAGACATCTGAAAGTTATTCAGGTAAATACGATGTACCAGAATGGCCAGATGTAATCCACAGCTAGGGCTTAATAAATGATAGCTAAAACAGCAACAGGGCACATTAGAAATACTATTAATACTTTATTCATTTATTACATTTACTGAGCACCTACTATATATCACTCTAAAACCATAAGAAGTTTATGGTCTACTGTAGGGGAACACATAGGTTGAGGTCCAAAGACGCTAGCAAGAAAAATATATAATTATGTGACTAAAGTCTTGCAATAATCAGGTGAGGAAAGTGGAATGCTCTAAAAGGCATCAAGGAGAAAGTACATCTGGAACTGGGCTTTGTTAGCTAAATACATATTGCCCAAGCCAACTGCAGAGGGGAAACCTGGGTCATCTCAGCTCAATTCAATGATTAGGCAGTCTATATAGTAAATGTAACTGTAATTTGAGGGCAGTCGGGATGTTTGGAAATACTACCTTTACCATCAGCCTAGTTAATTTGATAACGCAGTACAAAAATCTCAGCCGAGATAACTTGATAATGCAGACCATAAAAGACGCACTAAAGATACAACGACTGAACTTTCCTTATGAATTCTGAAAAAAGAAAATGACAGATGCCAAGTTTTCTGTTTAATCTGATATAATTTCATTTACCCCTCCAGCCCATGTTTCTCCTGGGTCCACAGTCTCAAACAGGTGATGATGATCAAGTTTAAGAAACACCATCAGGGGCCTCCCCTCCAGTGCAGGGGGGCCCAGTTCAACCCCTGGTGAGGGAACTAGATCCCGCAGGCCACAACTAAAAGATCTGCATGCTGCAACAAAGATCCCACGTGCCGCAACTAAGACCCAGCACAGCCAAATCAATAAATATTTTTTAAAAAAAGAAAAAAGAAACACCATCAGTGGCAGAAAGTATGAATTTATGATCAAGGCTGAGATCTGCATGAACTACAATTGCTTCTGATATCATCTGAGACTTCATTTTCTACCATGGATTATAAACTACAAAATGAATGGAAGTGGGAATAGAAAGGGTATTTGACCAGAAGTCAGAAGTCCTAGGATTTAGATTGGTATTTACCTCACCACGTGACCATGAACAAGTTACTTCAGTTTTTAAGTTTCAATATCGTATTTATTTAACAGTTGCCGTGTGATCCAGCAATCCCACTCCTGGGCACGTATCCGGACAAAACCATAATTCAAAAAGATACATGTACCCCAATTTTCACTGCAGCACTATTCACAATAGCCAAGACATGGAAAGAACCTAAATGTCCATTGACAGATTAACGGGTAAAGAAGATGTGGTATATATACACAATTGAATACTACTCGGCCATAGAAAAGAATGAAATAATGCCATTTGTAGCCACATGGACGGACCCAGAGATTATCATACTAAGTGAAGTAAGTCAGAAAGAAAAATACCATATGATAACACTTACATGTGGAATCTAACATATGACACAAATGAATTACCTATGAAACAGAAACAGACTCACAGATATAGAGAACAGTCCTGTGGTTGCCAAGGGGAAGGGGGGGTGGGGGAGGGATGGATTAGGAGTTTGGGATTAGCAGATGCAAGCTGGTATAAATATAATGGATAAACAATGAGGTCCTACTGTATAGCACAGGGCCCCATATTCAATGTCCTGTGACAAACCACAATGGAAAAGAATACAAAAAAGAATGCATACATCTATAACAGAAACACTTCGCTGTACGGCAGAAATTAACACAACATTGTAAATCAACTATACTTCAATAAAATAAAAAATTTTAAATACTGTATTTATTTAAATTATGATATTGCAATATGTCCTGCCTACTACACTTAAGATCACAGTGAGAAGTGAATGAAATAATATAGGGAATGGTTTTGGAAACACTGAGCAATAAAAGAAGTGTAAAAGTCACTATTTTGTGGCCATGTTGATATCAATATTAATAAAAACACTAACCATAAAACCTAACAGCTCGAAATGCTATTGAAACTACGCAAAATGAAACTCATATTGGTGTTATGAGAAAATGCCTCCTGTCGCTTGCCGCTACTCGAACCAACAGGTGAAAAACCTTGGGTCAAGAGAAATGTGAAAACAATTCTGAAACACAAGTTAATGAAAACTACGACACATTTCTTTTGTCAGAACCCCATAGCTTTAGCATAGCGAATTCCCTACTTTATTCCCTGGAAACATCCTTAAAAGCTTGAGGCTGTTTGTTAGCGACAGACGTAGACATTTATAACCAACGACCATCTTCACTGAATTATTTTTCCCAAATGAAACAAAGGATCCAAAAGAACAGTTCCAAGTGTTTACAGTCAGCACACAGACATACACTCTGTGGGAACACCATTTGTTAAATGCACTGCCTATGGACCAAAAAGGTAACCAGAACAACAATCCTTGCTCCTCAGACTGCTGCTGTTGCATTGTCCCATATGCTACCCCAGACAGACCGGTATAAATGTTATCCGAGGGTCAGAAAACACTCTGAAAGTAAACTTTACCCTACGGGAAGCAAACGTTCAATGCACCAAATTCCGTTTAGTGCCCTGCAGACAGGAATTCTGCAAAGAATATTCTGAAACAGACAACTCATCTTTTATAGGTGAGCGCTCTATCACAGAAACCCAGGAACAGGAAACCGGTTCCTCATGCTCCCAGGCCATCATAGTTTATAACTCTAAGAATGATGACTATTATCAAAATTTTAAATATCCCCAGAAATGGCCATTCTAAAACCTCTCTTGAAAGCAAGTTTCTATCATAAACACACTATCTTTAAAATTCTTCCATGCGTTTAATCTAAGTCTTTCATACTACAATGCTGGCTGCACCTTTCTGCTTCCGTGAAGGTATTCATTCATTCTTGTATTCATGCATTTATTTTTCAACCAAATTCAAACAAAAATTTTTTGAAAGAACACCATGGCAAAGGTCATTAGTAATAGTACAAAAGATATATGGGGACATGAGAAGCGTTCTCTGTCCCTTGGATAGGCAACAGAAACTTTTAACTCTTTATTTGGATCATTATTAAGAACAATGTATGGAAACAGCTGCCTATCTGCAGAAAATATAGAGGACAGAAGAACATGTTGAACCACCCCAAGAACAGTAATTAACAAATTTAGACTGCGAGAAACTCTATCGATCAAATGCTCTAGATTTTTCAATAGATAAATTTGAAGAAAAAGCAAGTGATGTAGGGTAACCTGTTGGCTAACAGGAACCTAAAAGATATATACAGTTTTAGAAAAAACACACAAGATTAAAATGTCTGGGGACGCATATTAAATGAAAAAAAGTATTAAACCACCAACAGATAAATGGATAAATAATGTGTGTGTGTGTGTATATTATACATATATATATATATAATGGAATATTACTCAGCCATAAAAAAGAACAAAATAATGTCATTTGCACCCACATGGATGACCCCAGAGATTATCACACTGACTGAAGTAAGTCAGAAAGAGAAAGACAAATACCACACGATATCACTTATATGTGGAATCTAAAATATGACACAAATGAATATATCTACGAAATTACCAAGGGGAGGGGGGCGGAGGGAATGACTGGGAGTTTGGGATGAGCAGATGCAAACTATCATATATAGGATGGATAAACAACAAGGTCCTACTGTATGGAATAGAGAACTCTATTCAATATCCTGTGATAAACCATAATGGAAAAGAATATGAAAAGGAATAGATACATACATATATATATATATATATATATATAAAACTGAGTCACTTTGCTGTACATCAGAAGTTAACACAACACTGTAAATCAACTGTATTTCAATAAAAATTTTTAAAAACTATTAAAAACACTGGGAGGTTAGGGCTCTAAAGTCAAAATAGTTATTATTGGGGGAAGATAAGGGTTGAGATTGGGAAGAGGGATGTGGAGGGGATTATGGGGGGCTGGCAGAGTGTTCTTTCTTGACTTGATGCTGCTTCCAAGAATGTTCACCTTAGAATAATTCATTAAGTCAAAAATTCAAGGCAGAAGGGGAGAGGCAGCATGTCAAAAGGAGGACCTCTGTAGTCTGGAGTTCCAGAGTTTGGAGCCGTGTGGCTGATAGGGTCTTGGGGCTCTGGCCGAGCGTCACGCTTGAGCCTCTTATGTGGGAGAGCCGAGTTCAGGACATTGGACCATCAGAGACCTACCAGCCCCACGTAATATCAAACTGCGAAAGCTGTCCCAGAGATCTCCATCTCAATGCTAACACCCAGCTCCACTCAACAACCAGCAAGCAAGCTCCAGTGCTGGACACCCCATGCCAAACAACTAGCAAGACAGGAACACAACCCCACCCATTAGCAGAGATGCTGCCTAAAATCATAATAAGGTCACAGACACCCCAAAACGCACCATTGGATGCGGTCCTGCCCACCAGAAAGACAAGATCCAGCCCCACCCACCAGAACACAGGCATCAGTCCCCTCCACCAGGAAGTCTACACAACCCACTGAACCAACCTTAGCCACTGGGGGCAGACACCAAAAACAATGGGAACTACAAACCTGGAGGCTGTGAAAAGGAGACCCCAAACACAGTAAGTTAAGCAAAATCAGAAAACAGAGAAATATACAGCAGATGAAGGAGCAAAGTAAAAACCCACCAGACCAAACAAATGAAGAGAAAACAGGCAGTCTACCTGAAAAAAAATTGAGTAATGAGAGTAGAGATGATCCAAAATCTTGGAAATAGAATGGAGAAAATACAACAAACGTTTAACAACGACCTAGAAGAACTAAAGAGCAAACAAATAATGATGAACAACACAATAAATGAAATTAAAAATTCTATAGAAGGAATCAATAGCAGAATAACTGAGGCAGAAGAATGGATAAGTGACCTAGAAGATAAAACAGTGGAAATAACTACCACAGAGCAGAATAAAGAAAGAAGAATGAAAAGAACTGAGGACAGGTCTTCCCTGGTGGTGCAGTGGTTGAGAGTCTGCCAGCTGATGCAGGGGACACGGGTTCATGCCCCAGTCCGGGAGGATCCCACATGCCGCAGAGCGGCTGGGCCCGTGAGCCATGGCCGCTGAGCCTGTGCATCCGGAGCCTGTGCTCCGCAACGGGAGAGGCCACAACAGTGAGAGGCCCACGTACCACAAAGAAAAAAAAAAAAAAAAAAGAACTGAGGACAGTCTCACAGACCTCTCTGGGACAACATTAAACACACCAACATTCGAATTATAGGGGTCCCAGAAGAAGAAGAGAAAAAGAAAGGGAATGAGAAAATATTTGAAGAGCTTATAGTTGAAAACTTCCCTAATATGGGAAAGGAAATCGTCAATCAACTCCAGGAAGCACAGAGAGTCCCACACAGGATAAATCCAAGGAGAAACACGCCAAGACACATACTACTCAAACTATCAAAAATTAAAAACAAAGAAAAAATATTAAAAGAAGCAAGGGAAAAGCAACAAATAACCTACAAGGGAATCCCCAAAAGGTTAACAGCTGATTTCTCAGTGGAAACTCTGCAAGCCAGAAGGGTGTGGGAGGACATATTTAAAGTGATGAAAGGGAAAAACCTACAATCAAGATTACTCTGCCCAGCAAGGATCTCACTCAGATTTGACGGAGAAATTAAAACCTTTATAGGCAAGCAAAAGCTAACAGAACCCAGCACCACCAAACCAGCTTTACAACAAATGCTAAAGGAACTTCTCTAGGCAGGAAACACAAGAGAAGGAAAAGACCTACAATAATAAACTCAAAACAATTAAGAAAATGGTAATAGGAACATACATATTGATAATTATCATAAATATAAATGGATTAAAAGCTCCAACCAAAAGACATAGACTGGCTGTATGGATACAAAAACAACACCTGTATATATGCTGTCTACAAGAGACCCACTTCAGACCTAGGGACACATACAGACTGAAAGTGAGGGGATGGAAAAAGATATTCCATGCAAATAGAAATCAAAAGAAAGCTGGAGTAGCCATTCTCATATCAGACTAAATACACTTTAAAATAAAGAATGTAACAAGAGACAAAGAAGGACACTACATAATGATCAAGGGATCAATCCAAGAAGAAGATATAACAATTGTAAATATTTATGCACCCAACATAGTATCACCTCAACACGAAAGGCAAATGCTAACAGCCATAAAAAGGGAAATCGACAGTAACACATTCATAGTAGGGGACTTAAACACCCCACTTTCACCAATGGACAGACCATCCAACACGAAAATAAATAAGGAAACACAAGCTTTAAATGATACATTAAACAAGATGGACTTAATTGATATTTATAGGACATTCCATCCAAAAACAACAGAACACACTTTCTTCTCAAGTGCTCATGGAACATTCTCCAGGACAGAGCATATGCTGGGTCACAAATGAAGCCTTGGTAAATTTAAGAAAATTGAAATCGTATCAAGTATCGTTTCCGACCACAGTGCTATGAGACTAGATATCAATTACAGGAAAAACTCTGCAAAAAATACAAACACATGGAGGCTAAACAATACACTACTAAATAACCAAGAGATCACTGAAGAAATCAAAGAGAAAATCAAAATATACCTAGAAACAAATGACAGTGAAAACACGACGACCCGAAACCTATGGGATGCAGCAAAAGCAGTTCTAAGAGGGAAGTTTATAGCAAAACAATCCTACCTCAAGAAACAAGAAACATCTTAAATAAACAACCTAACCTTACACCTAAAGCAATTAGAGAAAGAAGATCAAAAAAACCCCAAAGTTAGCAGTAGGAAAGAAATCATAAAGATCATATCAGAAATAAATGAAAAAGAAATGAAGGAAACGATAGCAAAGATCAATAAAACTAAAAGCTGGTTCTTTGACAAGATAAACAAAACTGGTAAACTATTAGTCAGACTCATCAAGAAAAAAACGGAGAAGACTCAAATCAACAGAATTAGAAATGAAAAAGGAGAGGTAACAACTGACACTGCAGAATTACAAAGGATCATGAGAGATTACTACAAGTAACGATATACCAATAAAATGGACAACCTGGAAGAAATGGACAAATTCTTAGAAATGCACAACCTTCCAAGACTGAACCAGCCAGAAAAAGAAAATATAAACAGACCAATCACAAGCACTGAAATTGAAACTGTGATATAAAATCTTCCAACAAACCAAAGCCCAGGACCAGATGGCTTCACAGGCGAATTCTATCAAACATTTAGAGAAGAGCTAACACCTATCCTTCTCAAACTCTTCCAAAAAATTTCAGATGGAGGAACTCTCCCAAACACATTCTATGAGGCCACCATCACCCTGATACCAAAACTAGACAAACATGTCACAAAAAGAGAAAACTACAGGCCAATATCACTGATGAACATAGATGCAAAAATCCTCAACAATATACTAGCAAACAGAATCCAACAGCACAGTAAAAGGATCATACACCATGATCAAGTGGGGTTTATCCCAGGAATGCAAGGATTCTTCAATATACGCAAATCAATCAACATGATACACCATATTAACAAATTGAAGGAAAAAACCATATGATCATCTCAGTACATGCAGAAAAAGCTTTTGACAAAATTCAACACCCATTTATGATAAAAACTCTGCAGAAAGTGGGCATAGAGGGAACTTACCCCAACATAATAAAGGCCATACATGACAAACCCACAGCCAACATTGTTCTCAATGGTGAAAAACTGAAACCATTTCCACTAAGATCAGGAACAAGACAAGGTTGCCCACTCTCACCACTATTATTCAACATAGTTTTGGAAGTTTTAGCCACAGCTATCTGAGAAGAAAAAGAAATAAAAGGAATCCAAATTGGAAAAGAAGTAAAACTGTCACTGTTTGCAGCTGACATGATACTATACATAGAGAATCCTAAAGATTCTACCAGAAAACTACTAGAGCTAATGAATGAATTTCGTAGAGTAACAGGATACAAAGTGAATGCACAGAAATCTCTTGCATTCCAATACACTAAAGATGAAAAATCTGAAAGAGAAATTGAGGAAAGACTCCCCTTTACCACTACAACAAAAAGAATAAAATACCATGGAATAAACCGACCTAAGGAGACAAAAGACCTGTATGCAGAAGACTATCAGACACTCATGAAAGAAATTAAAGATGATACAAACAGATGGAGAGATATACCATGTTCTTGGATTGGAAGAATCAACATTGTGAAAATGACTCTACTACCCAAAGCAATCTACAGATTCAATGCAATGCCTATCAAACTACCAATGGCATTTTTCACATAACTGGAACAAAAAATTTCACAATCTGTGTGGAAACACAAAAGACCCCAAACAGCCAAAGCAATCTTGAGAAAGAAAAACGGAGCTGGAGGAATTGGGTTCCCTGACTTCAGACTATACTACACAGCTACAGTAATCAAGACAGTATGGTACTGGCACCGAAACAGAAATATAGATCAATGGAACAGGATAGAAAGCCCAGAGATAAACCCACGCACATATGGTCACCTTATCTTTGATAAAGGAGGAAAGAATATACAATGGAGAAAAGGCAGCCTCTTCAAATAAGTGGTGCTGGGAAAACTGGACAGCTACATGTAAAAGAATGAAATTAGAACACTCCCTAACACCATACACAAAAATAAACTCAAAATGGATTAAAGACCTAAATGTAAGAATAGACACTATAAAACTCTCAGAGGAAAACATAGGCAGAACAGTCTATGACATAAATCACAGCAAGATCCTTTTTGACCCACCTCCTAGAGAAATGCAAATAAAAATAAACAAATGGGACCTAATGAAACTTCAAAGCTTTTGCACAGCAAAGGAAACCATAAGCAAGACGAAAAGACAGCCCTCAGAATGGGAGAAAATATTTGCAAACGAAGCAACTGACAAAGGATTAATCTCCAAAATTTACAAGCAGCTCATGCAGCTCAATATCAAAAAAACAAACAACCCAATCCAAAAATGGACAGTAGACCTAAACAGACATTTCTCCAAAGAAGATATACAGATTGCCAACAAACACATGAAAGGATGCTCAACATCACTAATCATTAGAGAAATGCAAATCAAAACTACAATGAGATATCACCTCACACCAGTCAGAATGGCCATCATCACAAAATCTACAAACAATAAATGCTGGAGAGGGTGTGGAGAAAAGGGAACTCTCCTGCACTGTTGGTGGGAATGTAAATCGATACAGCCACTGTGGAGAGCAGTACGGAGGTTCCTTAAAAAACTACAAATAGAACTACCATACGACCCAGCGATCCCACTACTGGGCATATACCCTGAGAAAACCATAATTCAAAAAGAGTCAGGTACCACAATGTTCATTGCAGCTCTATTTACAATAGCCAGGACATGGAAGCAACCTAAGTGTCCACTGACAGATGGATAAAGAAGATGTGGAAAAATATACAATGGAATATTACTCAGCCATAAAAAGAAACGAAATTGAGTTATCTGTAGTGAGGTGGATGGACCTAGAGTCTGCCATACAGAGCGAAGTCAGAAAGAGAAAAACAAATACCATATGCTAACACATATATATGGAATCTTAAAAAAAAAAAAAGAAAAAGGTTCTGATGAACCTAGGGGCAGGACAGCAATAAAGACGCATACGTAGAGAACGGACTGAGCATATGTGGAGGGGGAAGGGTAAGCTGGGACAAAGTGAGAGAGTGGCATGGACATATATACACTACTAAATGTAAAATAGCTAGTGGGGAGCTTCCCTGGTGGTGCAGTGGTTGAGAGTCTGCCTGCCGATGCAGGGGACACGGGTTCGTGCCCCGGTCCGGGAAGATCCCACATGCCGCGGAGCGGCTGGGTCCGTGAGCCATGGCCGCTGAGCCTGTGCATCCGGAGCCTGTGCTCCGCAACGGGAGAGGCCACAACAGTGAGAGGCCCGCGTACCACAAAAAAAAAAAAAAAAAAAGCTAGTGGGAAGCAGCCATATAGCATAGGGAGATCAGCTTGGTGCTTCGTGACCACCTAGAGGGGTGGGATAAGGAGGGCGGGAGGGAGACATAAGAGGGAGGTGATATGGGGATACGTGTATACGTACAGCTGATTCACTTTGTTATACAGCAGAAACTAACACACCATTGTAAAGCAATTATACTCCAATAAAGATGCTAAAAAAAGAGAAAAACCTTCAAGAAGGATTTGCCAGTATGGAACAATGAGAACCCCTAAACACTGAGAGTGGGAATGCAAAATGGCATGGCTACTTTGCAAAACAGTTTGGCAGTGTCCTGTAAAGTTAAACATAGGCTTACTACATGACACAGTAATCCCATTCCTAAGACAGATGGAAACATACTGAGACCTGGGAATGAAAGCTGTATGTTTATAACAACCTTATAGTCACCCAAAACTGGAAGAAATCCATCATCAGGTGAATGAATAAACAAATGGTGGTACTTCTATACGACGGATTATGACTAAGCAATGAAAGGGAATGAAGTACTGGTATATGCAACAACAAGGCTGCATTTCAAAAGACTTGCTAAGTGAAAGAAGCCAGCTACACAAAATAATTAAATACTTTATAACTTCAATGATAAGAATTTCTGGAAAAGGCAAAACTACAGGGAGACAAATCAGATCAGCCATTGCCAGGGTCTTAGGGTGTGGAGAGGGAACAGACCATAGGGAAATGAGGGAACTTTTCAGGGGCATGAAAATATTCTGTATTGATTGCAGTGGTGGTTGCATGATGGCATATGCTTGTCAAAACTGGTCAAACTATACACTTAAAAGATGGATTTTCTGTAAACCTGACCAAAACAACGTTTATTATTTAGAGCAGGAATGAATTTAGTTTCCAATTTTAAAATGAAACGTATTCTCCCATATCCTGCATCTATTTTCTTAAAAGAAAAAGTGTGTTGGGTAGGGATAGTAATACATTAAGAGTTATAACAGGTAATTGAAAAAGACATTTGGAGGAGAGACTAAATCACTGGTATTTTTACTGAGGACTATGTCTTCAGAGAAATAGTTTAGAAGTGAAAACAATTCTGGTTGTCATAAAGTTCTCTCTGTTCAGGCTCTTCCCAAAACTGTTTCAAATAAATCCTAAAGCAGACAACATCAGCGCCAAGAGCAATAATGGTTATGTTCACAGCAGAGGATCTTCACTTCCTTTTACCAGCCAGGTTTCTCAGTATTCAATTTGACTGTCCTCAACAGAAATATTTCATCTGGGCATGGCAGTTTTCTCATCTCAACTTCTCCAGAGTCAAGTAACCAAAACAGACATGGTGAAAGCCCAGTCCCACAGAGTATCACTGTCATCAAAACATGGAGAATAAGACAATCCACTCCAAGTTCCTAGCATGAAACCTGGTTGTTAGAACTTCAAGAAGCCCTGGTTATAACAGCGTAATTATAACTTCACGCAAGAAATGCATTTCAGTTCTAACACATGGCCTTTTCAAAAGCCTAAAAAGCATTATCAAACTATAGTGCAATTCAACTTCCTCATTTTACAAATGAGCGAAATGAGATCCAGAAAGGTCAAATTACTTAACCACTGTTATCAAGCTAGTTAGAAGTGGGGCTAGAACCAGGTCCTAGAAAACCCATTCAATAGGACAGTGCTCTTTCAAATGAAATTGGAACTAAATTTTATGTTACGATTGTTTTCTCTACCAGGCTTGAATAATAGGCGATGTAATTTTCATGTTGTCTACTCAACAATATATAGCTCCGTTAAGAATTTTAAAAACTTGTGACAAGGTCATCATGTCTTATACGGAAGCAGAACTACAAGGGAATCAAGGAATGTTTCATATTAAGTTAGCAACTGCTGAAAAACGTCTCCTTTCTTTCCATTCTCTATATAATTGATTTTAGTCCCTCTCTGCTGTGCTCAAGTGAGAACTTATACGCCAGATACTAAGATACACATTTCTGACATCAAAGTATGATCCATATTATGTTAACCAAGCATTTAAAGAAGATGCCATGTAAACTCCTTTCTTCCGTCTGCTGCCATTTGAAGAAAAGTTATCATTTGACCAGTGTTGCTTTGCCATTTTAAACTTCTGGTAAATTCACCCAGAGGAGCAAATGAGAGGCCTCCATTTTTATGACAGCAAGAAATATTGCTGATCATGTGGAAATAGCAACTCCAAATCAACAGAAAATTGCCCTCTACATTCATCAGGAGGAACAGGGCACTGAGGGGAGCCAGCGTCTGTGACAGCTTAAAGCTGATGAAGACTCTGGGACAGGAACAAGTGTAGAAGAGGGGCAGAAGGGCCTGTGCTGTTGACTGCCCAAAGGTCAACTGACGGCTGTCCTCATCTTGTTACATTTCACTCCTTCTAAAAATGTAGAGAAAATGTTCTTTTAATGTACCAGACAGATACGGAGGTAGAAGGGAATACGTGGGCAGAACACTGAAGGGCATATTACCTTCTTCAACACACACGTCTATGCCACATGCCTACAGCTTCCAAATGGGCAGTGGAAAATGAACCCTGGGATTCTATAAAGTCTCTGAGAGCTGATAACGTGAACAGCAACCAGTGAACGAGGCGGTAAAACCAGCTCCATGTACGTCTCCTTGAAGTTCAGCAAGCAGCAGACTGCACTTCAGCATAGCAATCAACTGTGAGAGGAGAAATCCCCTTACTGGAAGCAAAGAAATAGCTTCAAGGCAGCAGATAACAGCGCAGGGAGAGAAGGTCAAAACAGGTGCAGAGGAATTCTGGAGGTAGAGAGTGCAAGCTTGGATTCCATTTGGGTGATTTTTAACTATCTTAGTCAATCATGAGTGACAAAGCTTAACTGTTCCCTTTACTGAAATTTACACTGCATCGTGTAAACACAGACACACACACACACACACACACACACACACACACGCCTGGAACTTTTCAAGGCTGCAGGGAAACAATGATTGATTCCTGATGCTTTGGGTGTGATGTGGTTTGCTAACTGCATATCTTTTACAAAACATGTCTGCTTGATGGTGAGAGTACCAGGTTGATTCTAATTCAAAGCTTCAAATATACTGCAGCACAGAGCTGCCACATGATAAACACGTGTGTTATTATTGCTAGTGTCACTACCCAATCATTAATTTCATCTGATTTGACTCATGCCTTTGCACGACAACGTACTATTAACAACTATGAAGTCTGGCTGTCCAGAATTTAGACAAAATTTCCCTTCATTTATAGCTAAACTATAAATGTGTTGTTTGGCTCATATACGTACATACGGCTTCTCCATCTGGAGTCTACATTTTTTGAGGATACATACTATGTTCTATCTTATTGTGCACACAATAAAAGCAGTTGACTGTCCTATATAACAGCAGCTTTCAGTAATAGCCTACACATTGATTAGATTGTTTCCAAAGGGACCAACTCAAATACTTGTGCAAATCATGCATGGTTTGCATGAAATCAACTCTGTAGAGTCGCTTATTTCTTCAGAAGTCTGTGTTTTAGAAATCATTGTTACTCCATCTCAATACACCCCAGCTGGTTGGAGACACTCTCCCTGGAATCTAATTGATGCACAAACATTTCATTCACTCAAGGTGGAGTAATGAAGCTGGGGGTTCAAACACTAATTATCTTTACATACATAGCCTCAGTTCGCCCCACTGACCTTAGCTGGCTCGACAATCGCACTTCAAAATGGTTAAAGGGAGGATAAAGACAGTTACGGAATACAGGGGGGAATCACAAAGCGAATCCCACATAAAATATGCCCAGCCACGTATACTACACAGGCAATGGGTTAAACAATCATTATGACATCTGGAAAGCATCTTTGATTTATATCACCAAATAATAAGAGAAGGAAGGAGCAGCGTGAATGATACCAACACCTGCCTTTCAGTACCACCTTACTGCATCTGTCTTGATTCATACCTTCATCTATGGGGAAGGCTTCATTTGCAAGTATCCTTTTTCTTCTCTGTATTTACATTAAAGAAGGTAAATGGTCTAAATTAAGTTTGTTATGGCTGCCTGAATCACCCTCAGCGAAGACAATTTCTGATTTATGAGCTTAGAGCTAATTATGTAACCTCTAGTCACATTTTTTTTAATTGCCCAAATTTTGGACCGCTGCTGATCATTATATCCTAATCAGAGGTCAGGAGGAGGAAGGGCTTATGGATGAAGGTTTGGTGATGACATGCAAGAGAACTACTCATTTAAACGCTTTCATAGATTTTTATCACCTAAGTGATCTCATTACTCCTTACCACAGGTAAATCACAAATACTCAGGTTTGCCTAGTGCGTTTAAGCCACCAAGCCCATCACCTAACTGAAATTGCATAAAATCAAGCCCCAAAGGAATTCTGAATCGCTCATTCTGACACCTGAATTCTACTTCACACATATACCTAATTGCCCCAGCTTCTAACTTCATTATTCGTTTTCCCCTTCAATGCCTCACATCAGCCCTGAATCTGAGGCTCAGAATCTCCTTGACTACTATTTAGATGCTCCCATGGCTACGGTACTATCAAACATACCAGAAAAATACCTTACCCAACTCAGCCCAGGCCTCAGCATCTCATGCCTCTGTGCCCTAGGTTCATAAAAGAGGTACTGGAAAAATACAACACATGTATATTTACATGACCCCATGAACTTGAAGTATAGTGCTTAACTTGAGAACCTTTAGCACTGGAGTTCTTCCTGCTTTACTTGTTTTCACTTAGGCATAGACCCAGAATTCCTAAATCATATAGTGTGAAATTACTTAACTTCATAGACGTAAGTGACGTAGCAGAAGCAGTAATACTTTTACGAATTAATCCTAATTTGCACTATCGTGGACCACTGTCTATTATACCCTTTAATGCCATCTCTGGAGGGGCCTATGAGATGCATTCTACTATGAGTTTATTGCCAAAGATAATGTTTCTCTCTTTAGGGAGTAGTAGCCTTTGTCTACGAGATTAGGATTACATATCCTCTTGTGTTTTCCTTTTAATCTTGTCTGCCATGAATCTTAGAGCTAAATTAAATGTTCACTCTCAGAAAGCATGCTGGGCTGTGTAAGTATGATTACTCACCACATTCCCCTTTCACGGTCTTTATTTTCCGTTTTTATTTTAACAGCCTTACCGTAAAACTACCTTTTCTTGTAAGTCACTTCGCACCCTTTGAAAAGGTAGGCTATTACATTACTCTAAAAAGTAAACTCATCCCATGAACAATACTCAAAGTATGCCTACATTACATCTCAGATATCATCATGTACAAAAGGAACTTGTCAACCCAGGAAAAGAAGGAGAAAATTATGACTATAAAAGTTTTAAATGTAATGCAATTATTTGGATTATAGAACTTATTTACATGAGCATTTAGATACTGACCATGTCCAAGGGTGACATGCTCTAGACAAGCTCTGTAATACCGAGAATTTTACAAAGACTTAGATTATAGTAACAGGATTGCTTGGATAAGCCTAACTAGAAACATCTTACAAACCGAAGTTTAAAAGGTAAAAGGCCATCAGCAATGGTTTAGTGGGTCTACTTAAATTATCGTGTAATTATCTTCTCTGTTACATAGCCTTTCTCCCCCCATCTTTTGCTGATTTACATTAGTTGTCTGGCTATAACTGGACTTGAACTTTCAATGTCAATGAAGCTTACTAAGAAAACTGATTACGTTGTGGCAAAAAATCTTCACAAAGGCAGTATGTAAAACCACCCACTATTTGTTTTACAAATAATTATCTTCTCTTTTAACCTAGAATGTAGCCTCGGCTCTTGTGCAACTCAAAGCTGTATGGGGTTGTCATGTGATTTATAGCAGATGACCTGGCGTCGTATGAAAGCCATTTACTGTGCCGGGTGCCTCACGCCCTGTAAATCAATAGCTTGAGTACAGAGACATCTCAATTAGACAGTACAAGGGTAGCAAGATCTGCACCTTCCTTTCTTGTATCATTAAAATGGCAAGTATCGGGCTTCCCTGGTGGTACAGTGGTTGAGAGTCCGCCTGCCGATGCAGGGGACACGGGTTCGTGCCCCGGTCCGGGAAGATCCCACATGCCGCGGAGCGGCTGGGCCCGTGAGCCATGGCCACTGAGCCTGCGCGTCCGGAGCCTGTGCCCCGCAACAGGAGAGGCCACAACGGTGAGAGGCCCGTGTACCGCAAAAAAAAAAAAAAACAAACAAAAAACCAAAGAAATGGCAAGCATTACAAAATGGTACTTGTTTTAAAGTTGCTTCGGAGAGTGGGGAGGAGCTATTATTTCAAGTTTGGAGACATAAAGTGAGATTTGCCATCGAATAGAATGAAAAACTGAGCACAAGGTTGTATAAGTAATAGCCTGTGAGGGGTGGGACACGCATTTGTTAAAGTATTGACTGGTGCATTTCTACAGCACCTGTATTATCATGGGCTCCAAGAAGTTGAACAGGCTGTTAAATTAAGTTGAACTCTGAAACCGAGGAGTCATCCATTCTTCCTACCCTGTTCTTCCAAGATGCCTTTAAACCAAAATTCCAAACATTCGTGGTGTGAGCCTCCATAAGATAAATCATCCAAAGGCTCAACTTTGCTCTGTCCCTGCAACACACCTAAAAATTATGCTGTCAATATAAAAGCCTCATCAATGAGGAAGCACAATTATCCATCACCCATCATATCCAAATCCCAGTGGTAAATGAAAGATAAGACCCACCCCGTTTGCTGAAGAAAATTTTAGGGCAACGTCTCAAACTGGATTCTGCCTGGGATAACCTCATGAAGGAGAAAAGAATCAAAAATTATTTTCCTGGTTTTGCAAATGGTGAAGTGAAACATGAAAATAAAAGCAAACTGTTCCTCATAGGGTGCCCGTATCTGGTCCCAGGACTGTAACTGCACAAGTCTGTGTTTCTTCCATGAAAATGAAGAGATTTTAAATAACAGGTTGAATCTTTACCTGGCCCCATATATATATATTTTTTTTTAATTAATTAATTAGTTAATTTTTGGCTGCATTGGGTCTTCATTGCAGCACGCGGGCTTTCTCTAGTTGTGGCAAGAGGGGGCTACTCTTCCTTGCGGTGTGCGGGCTCCTCATTGCGGTGGCTTCTCTTGTTGCGGAGTGGGCTCTGGGCACACGGGCTTCAGTAGTTGTGGCTCACGGGCTCAGTAGTTGTGGCTCGCGGGCTCTAGAGCGCAGGCTCAGTAGTTGTGGCTCGCAGGCTCTAGAGCGCAGGCTCAGTAGTTGTGGCGCACAGGCTCAGGTGCTCCGCAGCATGTGGGATCTTCCTAGACCAGGGATTGAACCTGTGTCCCTACATTGGCAGGCAGATTCTTAACCCCTGTGCCACCAGGGAAGTCCTTGGCCCCCTATTAACTGTAATTGAAAGCTGAAAGATTCTTACTGTGCTGGAATTAAATAAAAGAAGAGCTACTTTTCCAGAATCCTTTCAAATTCAAGTTATGTCTTTTTAAAGGAAAGAAACTCATTGATTTTGATTTTTTTTTAAAGATTTTAAATATTTATTCTAAATAAGGAGTAAGAGCTTACTGGACGATTCACATTCTTTCTACCTGAAAATAGGATTATGAGGACCAGTAAAATTGCATTCTCCTGGCTGGCCGTTCACAGATCATGCCAATAGGCCACACAACCACCACATCTCACTGAAAGATACTTTGGAAAGCCATTGGGGAAGAAAAGACAACCAGCTTCAATAAAGCCAAGACTGAGGTGCAAGCGGAAAGTTCCAGAAAATTGGTCCAAATGCAATCGGATGGTTTGGCTAGAAGAGAAGGTCTAAATTGCTGGTCATTAGCTCCTCAAATGCAACACAAGCTTACACAATGGAAACTCAAGCAAAGGTGTAATTGGCACAGGGAGAGATGCACCTCCTGAAACAAGATGCTCCACGCAGAACAATACCTGGAGAACTGCTGCTGCAGGCCACGCATCTGAATTCTGTTCCTCTCGGACTCCAGTGTCACCTCCTGCAAGCGCTTCTCACTCTGAAGACGTAAGTGTCTCTCCTCTTCCAATTCATGTATCAGCTTCTCATGCTAGAAAAGGCACACAGGGGATGACTTTTAAGAAACTGTTTCTTAAATATTATAAGAAAATAATTACTAGGCACTGTTGGTTACTAAGTGTTAACTTGGACTTCATATATTAATTAATTTCATCCTCATTACAACCTCATCAAGTACGTTCTATTATTAATCTCTTATTATCTAGGAAACCAAGGATCAGAGACCTTGAAGTAATCTGTCATTAAAAAAACAGAAGGTAACAGATTTTCAATCCTGGCTGATTTGACTCTAATGTATGAATGATTTCCACTAAACCAGGTGGCTTCTTATGCAGAGATGAAGATTCATGACTGAATAATACTAGCAGGTGAATACGAATTCAAGTAATAATGATAAGTCCATTAGTGCCTGTTCAGGATTATTTCATCTTTTCAATCTCTGGTAAATGCTTTAAAGAGAACACTACTGATTTTTATAGAAGGACCAGGAACTTCCACTTAATTATACCATGAAGCTGATGAGAATAAGGTTAAAGAATTAGTTTTGTATTTGCCCAACTAAATTTTCCCAGATAGAAATTGGTTATGCCACCCTCTTTATGTGTAGTCCTAGAAAGCGAGCTCCTCACACATGGGCATCATAGATTAAAAGGGGGACTGGATGACCCAGAATAGATGGTTCATCAAAAACGCACTCCAGGAACTGGTAAAAAGCACACAAGCTCAGATCCTGACATTACAGACTGAGCCACGCTATGACTTTTTCATTTCGGTTGTGCTGTTGTTACCACCTGTGTTTTTTTTTGTTTTTTTTAGAGCATGTCATGCAATTATGGTTATGGATGTTACTTCATTAAGCACTATGTGTTAAGGATATGTATTCCATGATGAAAATCAAAGACTCAATGTCTGCTTATAAGACACCTACATTCTTAAAGGGAAAGATGGGAAGCATATACTTCAGTCTCCAAATAAATCAGACACTATGACTCTGTACCATGAATCACCCAGATGAAACTTGATCCACTGCGTAACTCATGGAGAAAAAATTCTCCTGAGGACCATAAATGAAACAGACCATTCTCGGAAATGAATCAAGGTCCTCTAAAAATACTTCACATCCTGTGCCTTTGACCATGCTCTCACTCCTGCTTCAAAAGCCCTCTCTATTCAAAGCCTAGGGTTCCTTCCAGGCTCAGCTTACATATCAACCCTTTGCCAGATACATGATTTGCAAACATTTTCTCCCACTCATTTGGTTGCCTTTCCATTTTGTTGATACCTTCCTTTGTCATGCATAAGCTCTTTAGTTTGATGTAGTCCCACTTGCGTATTTTTGCTTTTGGTAACAGATTCAAAAGATCATCACCAAGACTAATGTCAAATAGCTTACCATGTATGTTTACTTTTAGGAATTCTATGGTTTCAGGTCTTACATTCCATTAAGTCTTTAATCCACTTTGAGATAATTTTTGTGTAGGGTGTAAGATAGCAGTCTAGTTTCATTCTTTTGCACGTGGACATCCATTTTCCCCAACACCATTTATTGAAGAGACTGTTTTTTCCCATTTTACAGTCTTAGCTCCTTTGTCATAAATTAATTAACCATATATGTGTGGCTATGTTTCTAGGCTCTCTATTCAGCTCCATTAATCTATGTGTCTGTTTTTATGCCAATACCATACTGTTTTGATTACCATAGCTTTGCAATATAATTTGAGCATGATGTCTCCAGCTTTATCCTTCTTTCTCAAGACTGCTTTGGCTATTCGGGGTCTTTGTGTTCCATACAAATTTTAGGATTGCTTGTTCTATTACTGTGAAAAATGCCATTAGAATTTTGATATGGATTGCATTGAATCTGCAGATTACTTTTGGTACTATGGGCATTTTAATATTAATTCTCCCAATCTATGAGAACTGGAATATTTTTCCATTTACTTGTGTCTTCATTTTCATTCATTAATGTCCTGTAGTTTTCAACATATAGGTCTTTCAACTCATTGGCTAATTTTATTCTTAGGTATTTTATTCTCTTTGAAGCAAATGTAAATGGGATCATTCTTAATTTCTTAACTGTTAGAAATTATTCTTAATTCTCTTTCTCATAGTTTATTGTTAGTGTAGAGAAACGCACCAGAATTCTGTATATTGATTTTGCATCCAGAGACTTTACTGAATTTATTAGTTTTAACAGTTTTTTTGCCAGAGTCTTTAGGGTTTTCTATATATAAAATCATGTCTTCCTCAAACAGTGACAGTTTTACTTTTTCCTTTATAATTTGGATGCCTTTTATTTCTTTCTCTTGATTAATTGTTCTGGCTTAAACTTTCAATACCATGTTAAAGAAAAGTGGCAAGAGTGGAGATTTTTGTGTTTTTCAGCTTTTCACCGTTGAGTATAATATTAGCTGTGGGTTTGTCATATATGATCTTTCTTATGTTGAGATATGCTCCATCTATACCTACATTGTTGACAGTATTTATTATAAATACATGTTGAATTTTGTCAAATGCTTTTTCTACATCTATTGAGATGATCATATGATTTTTATTCTTCAGTTTGTTAACATGGTGTATCATGTTGAGTGATTTGTAGGTGCTGAACTAAACTTGCATCTCTGGAATAAATCTCACTCGATCATGGCATATGATCCTTTTAGTGTGTTGTTGAATTCAGTTTATTAACATTTTGCTGAGGATTTTTGTGTCTATGGTCATCAGAGCTATGGCCCTGTTTTATAATGTTTTCAATGGGGAGAATAAAAAAATAATCCAGTCTTTTCTTAGGATGGTCAGTCAAATTCATTTTTAAAGTATTGATGGTTTAGCCAAGTTTCTTTCAGCTTTATAGCTCGTGACTGATAATGCCACACATGTAACTCCACCTCCAATTTCGCTGAGATGGCACTACTTTTAGGGGCGGATCCTCAGATGATTGAAGCGCTTTGATCTCGATCTGGATGTTCCTTGGTAGCTTCAATTTCTAGGTTGGCCAAGTCCTAGCTACTGCTGTTTCCTGTTGCACCACTGCCCCTTGTCCTGGTGTGGGTGGGGGGAGGAGGTGGTGAAGACCCATGAAGTCCTATCAGTGAGAGACCCTTGAGTGGGGAGCAGGGCAGAGTTTCATTCATGTCCTTTTCCTTGGCATCAGGGAGTCTGGATACTCTTTGAGGTTTTCCTGGGACAGGGTTGTCACTGGGCCCTCACTTATGTGGGATTTGGTCAAGAATTATGTTCAGTTTTAGTTGTGGTTATCAGCTTTTGGCACCTCAGACCATAAAAGAAACAAATGTGGAATGTACTAGACCACTATGGCCCTGTAATTTTCTTTTCTTGTGGTGTCCTTGTCTGGTTTTGGTATCAGGGTAATGCTGGCCTCTTAAAATGAGCTTGGAAGTGTTCTCTCCTCTTTTATTTATTTATTTTTTTGAAGAGTTTGAGAAGGATTGGTATTAATTCTTTTTTAAATGTTTGGTAGGATTCACCAGTAAAGCTGTCTGGTCCTGAATTTTTGTTCCTTGGGAGGTTGTTGATTACTTATTCAATTTCTTCCTAGTAAGCAGTCTATTCAGATTTTCTATTTCTTCACGATTCAGTCCTGGAAGGCTGTATGTCTCTAGAATTTACCAGTTTCTCCTAGGTTGTCCAATTTGTTGGCATATAACTGTTCACAGTCATCTCTTAAGATCCTTTGTATCTCTGTGGTATGAGTTGTAACGTCTCCTCTTTCATTTCTGATTTTACTTATTTGAGCCCTCTCTCTTTTCTTGGCTGGGGTGGGAGAGTCTAGCTAAAGGTTTGTCAATTTTGTTTATCTTCTCAAAGAGCCAACTCTTAGTTTCATTGATATTTTCTATTGTCTTTTTAGTCTCCATTTCATCTATTTCCACTCTGATCTTTGTTACATCTTTCCTGCTACTAACTTTAGCTGGTTCTTCTTTTTCTAGTTCCTTGAGGCATAAAGTTAGATTGTTTATTTGAGATATTTTCTTTTTTCTTGAAGTAGACGTGTTTCACATTTGTGTTATAGGGGTCCTTCTGGGACTCCTAAAACACAAATGTTATTCTGCTTGATGTTATCCCATAAGTCCCTTAAGCTATCTTCCCTTTTTCAAATTTTTTTTTTTTTTGCTGCTCTACTTGGATGAATTCTTTTGTCCTGTCTTCGAGATCACTGATGCTTTCTTCTACTTTATCTAGTCTGCTGATGAATGCATTTGGTGTGTTTTTCATTTTAGTTATTGTAATCCTCAGCTCTGTTTGGTATTTTCTTATATTTTTCTACCGCTATGGATGTTCTTACTGCGTTCATCTATCCTTCTCCCAAGTTTGGTGAGCATCTTATGACCATTACATTGAACTCTTTATCAGGTAAATTACTAATCTCCACTTCATTAAGGTTTTTTCTGAGGTCTTCTCTTATTCTTTCATTTGGAACACATTGTTCTGTTTCTTCATTTTGCTTGACTCTCTGTGTCTGTTACTGTGTATTAGGTGAAACACCTACCTTTCCCTGTCTTGAAGGAGTGGTCACCAGATATAAAATCTGTGGCATCGGCCACATGTAAAAGCTCTCCTCCCAGAGATGCTGGCGCTCTGGAGCACAGCACAGAGAGTGAAGAGAACACCTGCCTTCCAAGGTCTTTGAAAAGGTTTACAGTCAGTCCCCTGATGTGTGCTTAATTAGAAGCCTGTGCCTCACATTGCAGCTATTCTGATAAGCTTATAGGCCTCGTTCACAGACAGACTGAGCTCCAGGGTCTGTTGCTGCTTGCTGTGTCCTCAAGGTGGTAGCTGTTTAAGAACACTTTCTCTGTTGGGTATGGTCCTGTGGGACCCACGAGTGTAAGCCCTGCTGGCTTTCAGAGCCAGTTGATATAGAGGTGTCCCCTGGTGGCTGCTGCAGAAATCAGGGCACCAGACAAGGATATGAGCTCCTTTCTGGAAAATGCCGGAAAGCTGGAGTGAGGGAGAGGGAGAATGTAAAGATTATGTCCACCAGTCTTCATTCCCTGAGAGCATTTCTGTGGGCCTCCCCTCCAGCCAAAGCTCCTGGACACACAAATGGGCTTCCTTCTCAGAAAGACTGGGGGTGTTTCAGTCTGCTATCGGTACAGTGTGCTGGGGGCAGTAGCCTGCCAAGAACGCTCTCTCCGATTGTTGCACTGCCATGAAACCAGGAAAGCAAGCCCGTTGGCCTTTAGAACCAGGTGTTCAAGGGGTGTCCCCTGGGCTGCTACCACAAAACTTGGATACGAGATGCAAAAACTAGGGCACCAGATGTGTGTGAAAACTCTCCTCTGGAGACACTGGCACCGGGGAGCTTAGCAGAGGGAAAGCACAATGATGGCACCCTCTGTGGACGGCAATGTAGGAAGATCCTGAACTTACCTCCTCGCACAGACACCCCAAATCTACGCTACATCTTGGACCACCTCCTAACACTTATTTTAAAAGTACACATTTGTCACAGTGCAATAGAGGGACAGTTTGAGCATGATGCGAATCTCACATTTGCTTAGGCCCAATCTCAATCACGAGAAACACAAGTGAACACAGAAAACTGCACCCGGCTGAAGCTAGTGTAGAAATACACAATCGCACACATCACAGATAGATGGACCAGTGACCTCTGTCCATCACGGGTGTTATGAGCTGCCCCATCCATTATCGGAAGGTACCACTTGCCCTCTGACTTCACCCAGCCTTCTTTCCATTGATTCACAATAACTCACAAGCTGCAGCCCTTCCCATGACCGCTCCCACAAGCAAACTGCATGTCCTTTTCAAGGTAAAGTGCCATATTTATTGTATTATTTCTATATTTCTTAACCACTTAACATTGTAAAACTCAGCTGCCATTTATATTAGATGCCTATCTTTTTTTGTGTCACTGACAAAGTTTTTGAGTACTGTGTCCCTAGTTTCATTTTTCCCACAAGCCCCGTGCAGTGATTTTTAGGAACACATATGTCATATTATAGCAGAGCTGTACATCATGGTGAAGAAAAAGAAAACTGTATCAAGAGTAGGATTCCAAAGCCCCTTCATTCTTTGGGCACAAACAAAGAATTGGACCTCAACAAAGAAGCAAACATAAAAGCAAAAGGAAAGGTATTTTAATTCCAAGTCTTTGTTCTACCAAATGATCGTGTCTATATCTCACAGCCTTCACAAAGACTTAAACTTCCTCAATTACTATCCTCTGATTAAACCTCCAGCAAAGGAGACTCCACAATTTCCCTGGGTAATCCATTTTATTTTTTTAAACTCCTCTCCTGCTAATTTTTCTAAGACTTGCTTACATTGTTTCAAGTATCAAAAAGCCATTTCTCTCTGTATGTTCCCAGGAAATGGAGAAAAATCTACAGGTTCTATCATCATTTCCTAATTTAATAAAGAATTCTTCTTAGAAGAAGAGCTGTGTACACACCCACATGGATTCATTCATTCACTCAGTAAGTTTTTACTGAACAGCTACTATGTGCAAGACACTGGACTAGAGCAAGAGACCGGCAATGAGACCAAAAGACGTGGTTCCTGACTGCAGTGGACTTACACACTAGTGGACATGGCAGGTGCTAAATGAAGTATCACACAGATAAATATATCAATATAAACTCATGGATAATTAAGAGTTTGCTGAAAGATGACAGCCAGAGGAACTGACTTTGTTCAGTGGGTTAGGGGAAGGCTTCTCTGAGGAATTCATACATAAACTGAGACCTCTGTGACGACTAGGAGTTACCTGGGGAAGAGAAGGGATCGGCACTGTAGGCAGAATGAGCAGCAAATGGGGAGTCTTTAGTTACACAGGAAAAGAACAAAGAGAAATCCAGTGTGCCTGAAGCCTGGTGAGCAAGGGGATGGGAGTGCCATACGATATAGCTAGAAGGAGCCGGGATATGAAGAAGGTCCTATTAAGGATGTGAGATTATATTCTGAGTAGAACTGTAACTCTTTACCAAGGTTTAATCAAGTAAGTGATAAGCTCTGATGAAGATTTTGCAAAGATCATCTGACTACTGTGTGGAAAAAGAACTGAACTAAGAGGCTGAATAACAACAGAATGGGAAGGTATTTAAATAAGAGTATGGTGAATGCTACCAGCTACTAGTTTAGACTGTACCATTTGCTAGTCAAGCAGGTTTGGGCAAGCCACTTAACTTGAAACATATGCTTTAAGCTAGTTTCTTCTGCATATTGGGGAGAGTAAAATCGCCCAAGCCAATTTCATAGTATCATTGTGAGGAATGAGTAAAACAACATATAGAAAAGCACTGCAAAATCTTGAAAGTCCCATATAAAAATAAGATATGGCTAACTGGAATTATACAGCTTATATCATTTGATAGAGTTACTTTTGATAAATTCTATAAGCATTTTAGTCTTTCACGAACACTACATATTAAATAAATATCGTAGTTACATATTTCTTTTAAAAATCTCAAAAATGTGCTTTTTAAGCAGATCATATGTTAATACTGAGGGGAAGTACATTCTAAATTACTTTTTAATGTAAGAACTGAGAGACCAGCTTAATCACAGATGTCATCTAGAATGCATATAACCCTGTAGCTGGACTGCCCGAAAGACATAATTTTTCAGTTCCATTACCTAGTACGATCTTAAACAGATGGCTTGATCTGTGATGTGCCAATATGTCAGGAGTTAATATCAAGCCATTAACACTTGATTGCAAAGATAGAAAGCCAAGAAGTACCTCTATCCTAGGTCTAATTATATTTGGTGACCCTAGTTACATTCATGGGTGATACTACTGGCAAAGTTAGTAACAGAAGAGTCAAAGAATTTAAAAAAAGAAAGAGGAGTGTACTTGCTGTGAAAGTTCTAGTGCCACCATGCACGGTCATGTGTCAGGTGAAACATGCACTACAGCAAGAGTGGTACCTCCCACCTATGCTCCAAGCATTCCGTGTAAGTCCTGCTTAATGAATGACATCAGGCATCAACTCATCTAGAGGTATTCTACCCTGACATGAGGCTTAAAGGTACATGATACTCTATACTGGGTTGGCCAGAAAGTTCATTTGTGTTTTCCCGTAACACCTTATGGAAAAACCTGAACAAACTTGTTGGCTAACACAGTAGAAAGGTATTCACTATATGTTTCTGTTTCAAAAGATTTCCTGAAATGTGTTCAAGTTATAATATTCTTGTTGAATAATATTTTATAATCAAAGGATCACAGGAAAAATATTAACTCTCTTGGATGATAAAAGAATCTAAAAGATAGTGAGAAATGAACAAAGGCCATTAGAGAAGGCCACTCGGATTAAATAATATTCCTGGGTACTGACGAAAAAAATATATGAACTCATTCAAGAAATGTGGAGTCTGGCAAACTAGCTCATACTATGCCATGGAGATTTTAGGTAAAAAGACTATTAGAAAAGTACATTTGATTCAATGACACACACATAAAGCATGGCAGTAAGACCCAGTCACCCAAAACTTCAAGATCTGATTAGATTTGCTTATTAATTGGTATCCAGACAGTCACAGATATTGCCATGTGTTCACCAATCAACATACAGTGTATACCGAAACATTTTAAGATTACCCAGATTCAGAATAACCATTCTGATTCTCATGCTACCTACTGAAAATCTAAAATTGACAAGTCATTCTTTTCTTCAGAAGTCCATAAACCAAACACACATCAGCCACAAAATTAAACTGTTTTCATGAAAACTAATTTTTAATGGAAAAACTCTACGTTAACCAATTTCTATCAAGCCACTATGAAAACGGGTCTAAATTAAGCTATAGTTATTACCTCTAATTGCAGCCTCATTTTTGCTATTTATACAAACTGCAATACATTTTCCCCATAAGGCTTCCTGAATTCAATATCCCCATTAGTTATGAAAGATCCAGTTATCCTAGAGGCAGAGAAACAGATAAGGAACTTAAGAATTGATTTTTTTAAAGCCCGTACTGTTGGCTGTAACAGAAGAATCAGAATCAGATTTTGAGACGCTAGGATAAAAGCCGCCCTATATACATCTGCAGTGCTGATAACATCGCCCAAGAGAGACAAAGCTTTTATTCTAACAAACAAGCAAAAAAAAAAAAAACATACAGAGCTTGGTTTAAAAATAATTGAGAGGAAGGAAGAAAGGGTGAGGGAGAAAAATAAAGGAAAGGGGGTGGGGGGAAATTTCAAGGGTAAAGGAGACAGATGGGCACTTAGGAGGATCTTAAAAATATCCTCAATGCTAGACAGGAGCTCTAAAAGGGAAGTGCCACAGGTGAATCACTCCATACGATTACGTTTTCTAAGGCAAAAATTATCTATATGTTTATCACTTATCAAAAAGATACATATATGAATTTTATGGGAGGAGTATTTTCAGGGTGGGTTGTGCAGAAAAGCACAATAAAATGAAGGTTGGGTATGTCAAGGTTGATACGGATTATAAAGGCATGTGGGAACAAATCATAACAAATGATGGTATCCTGCAAGGAGAGCAAATTAAGTTGTCTTTTTCTTATAGTCAGCGATCTTTATGACTTATCAAATAGGGTTACAGGTGAAGAATAAAGTGGTAATACGGCATCCACAGTATAAAGTAATGCAGTTTTGATTTTATTATCATACGGCTAAAAAAAATGGGACAGAAAGCTATACATTGATCCACAGCCCACAGCTTTCATTACTTTAAAGTATCGTGAATTTCACCACCATGATTCCTGTGAAAGCACCACAGGAGAGGCTAGTAGTCTGGGTTATTATCGTTTTGGTTCTCCCATTATTTTACTGTGCAACTTTGGGAAATACACTGACCGTCTTTGGACCTCTTTCTAAAATGTTAAGATCCCTTTCAACTCTCACATTCAATGCTCACACAGGCATCCATGAAATTAGCCACAATCACAGCGATGGGGTTTAGGACAGATTACCCCTAAATATGGCACCTTGGCATATTGGATACCTTAAGCCGAAGGAGTTTGAGAAAACAGCAAAGGTTGCTCTGACCTTCCCCAACTCCTTCCTGCGTCTTCCCCAAAACAGGGCATAAAACCCTCACATGAGAGACGTCCTCCTTACACTCAGGAAGAAGGAAGACATTCTTATCACCAGAGACAGAGAATTTCGGGCCAAGAAATCTATACCGGGCTTCCCTGGTGGCGCAGTGGCTGAGAGTCCGCCTGCCGATGCAGGGGACACGGTTTTGTGCCCCAGTCCGGGAAGATCCCACATGCCGCAGAGCGGCTGGGCCCGTGAGCCATGGCCGCTGAGCCTGCGCGTCCGGAGCCTGTGCTCCGCAATGGGACAGGTCACAACAGTGAGAGACCCACGTACCTCAAATAAAAAATAAAAAAAGAAATCTATACAAACAAACCTTGTTAAACTAACCCTTATCTTACTAGGATTCTTCACCACTTACTACCCCTAGTCCACACCCCTCTGTCTTGTCAATTCTTCACAAATTAATTATTATTATTTTTAATCTAAAAGGTAGAAGAAGCTTCCTGCTCTGATCACCTCTCTGGGTCTTCATTTTCTTGTGAAGCCTCCTGTGGACACAGAAAAATTCAATACAAGGTAAACAACAAGGTCCTACTGTAGAGCACAGGGAACTATATTCAATATCCTGTGATAAACCACGAGGGAGAAGACTGTGTGTGTGTGTGTAACTGAATCACTTTCCTGTATGGGAGAAATTAAAGCAACATTGTAAATCAACTATACTTCAATAAAATAAAATTTTTAAAAATCAACAAACTGTGTTTCTCTCCTGTTATTCTGTCTTATATGATTTTAATTCTTAGGCCCAGCCAGAGACCAAAGAGAGTAGAGGAAAATTTCTCTTCTCCTACAACAACAAGGAAAACATAGATACTAATGGTACAAAGAGTATAATGAGGGAAAACATAATATCTATAAGTCAGGTGTGTGTATATATGTCGGGGGTTAGTCATAGTATGGATTTCATCCTATGTAAGGATGAAGGTGACTTCGCATCCCTGTAGGGACAATGAGGTAGGTGAAGCTGTAGATTTAAGAGGGTAAGGCTGTGGTTTTCTTGGCTAGTGTAAAACAGGAAAGGCAATGTTAAAAGATAACATTGGGCATCACACAACTGGGAAAAAAGGTGAGGAAACTTAGACCCCAGAGGCACTGGTTTTCATTTGGTTGCCGAACAACTGCAGGTTTCAGTAGATCTGCAGGAGGACAGCAGGATCTAAATGTTTGAGCAAGAGAATTCCTCCTCAGGGTGGACCCCAGAAATGAAAGACAACTGTAATAGGGACCAGTTGGCAGAAGTGACTGCTCCCTTTTTTTATTATTATTACTGTCATTCGTTAGCAATGGTTCCCTGAGTTGGAGAAGGCCTTCCTTAGGATACTCTAGCTCATTGACTTTCTGACTTCAACAAGCTTCTCAGAAAATCATTTTCTTCCAAGGCTTCGAATATCTGATGATTATGGGGGATGACCAAGGAAAGTAAGACATGGAGTAATGAAGTGAGTAGAAGCTTGGTTTCCATTGTCAACTGCCAAATTCAGACACACTCTTTCCCTTACCCCAATCATTTCCTTGAGTTGATTCGATCAAAAGGCCCAATTTTCAACTTTACTTAGAAAAAAGCTTCATTTACCCAACCACTGGGTCCTTTCATAATAGGTCAATGACTCCTTTTCCTTCTCTGGTCACAGATCTGTCTCTGTTGTCATGTTAAATGATCACAATGAACAGTAGCTATTAATTAAGTTCCTTCCTACTTGATCGAAGTCTTAAGTGTTCTTTTCTGTTCTGTGGATACAGTATATTTCATACAAGGAAGGGGGAGAATTTCAGTTCTTTGGGGGATTTTTACTTCCAGCCCTGAACCAATCCATGAGGCCCTAGATTTATTTATTCTCCATTTTACCCTCACTCTTTTCCTTATCTGCCTTTACCCCACAATGACCAGTGGAGAATGAATGGATTTCTTCAGCAGACTTAGTTTCCATTACAAACTGTGCGTCACTATATTTCTCTCCTCACTCGTTATTGTGGAGGATTCCAAGATCTCTTATTGTCCCTTCTGCACTCCGCTCTGGAACTTCAGCTCTACTGACTACAAAAGTTAACAGGTGCTCTGCCTTCTCTGCTCTGTTGTCTCTCTTACTTCACTGCCCACCTAATTTACGGTTTATCTCATACGTTGGTGTCCTTAATATAATTTTTAAAAAGCTAAGGAGAATATGTCATATGGTTTGCTAAGCGTTTCCTATATAATTATTATCTCCTGTCTCTTCAAAGAGCATCCTCTTCTTGAGGCAGAGACTGAGGTTTACGCTTGGTAATGAAACCCCACAGAAGGTTAGCACATCACTGAGCCTTCTAGAAGTGTCCAATACATTCTTGTTGAGTTAAACTGAATCCTATTGACCTCCCACTATTCCCTCTCCCTTAGTTCGCCACTAGTACTAGGTTTGCAGAGTCTGTATCTGTGACAACTTTCAGTCTTTGCTCTGAGGACAATGTAATGAGATTTTCTTTGGTTTAAAAACCCCAAAAATACATGTCACCCGGTTTGTCATTTTCTTTTCCCTTACCATTGCCTTTGTCTGGTCTGATTTTTTGCCCTCTCCTAACAGCCCACAGATTGTAATCCCAAACTTCAGATTCAAATCTTTTATTTGAGTAGTCACTTTCACTCCTCAACTATTAAGTCAAAAATTTCCTTGCTTAGAGGATTTGCTGTGGCCTCCTTAAAAAGCATGTATAATTCCATTATATTTTTTAGGCTAGTACATTTTACTGTTCTTTTGTTCACACTACTAGATTTTACAGAATGGTAGGAGGGAAAAACTATTCAGACAAAGAATCCTTTTTTTTTCCCTGTGATTGGAAACCTTATATTCCTGCCTTTTTTCAGTGAATGGGTGTAATTATGTGTATGGGAAATTAGAGTATTTGCTATGATAATTATTCACTCCTATCAAATAGGAGAATAATTATAATGTCAGCAACAGACTGTACAAGGTATTACCGGAGCTTTCCTTTTAAATCTGCCAGAGAAATGGCTTCTGGGACCTCAGTACTTAATATTGATTTCTCACAAATACTTTTTATTCATTTGGAAGACACACTAGAATGCCTTCATACTTCCAATTTCATTGTGGAAAACTCCATCTGAATATTGTTTTAAACAAGGCCCTGAGAACATATGGATAGGCTTCTACATAGCCAGCTTCCATTATTTTATGATACTAGACTACCTTAGAAACATAAAATTTCAAAACGACATGATTTTTAGCAGTACCCCTTATCCTTGTTAGCAAATACAAACTTTCACATTCTATCATTCCATTAAAAGGTCAGCTATAATATTTAAAAGATCAATGTGGAACTAATCACAAGTTCTGGTTCAACGCTTTAGTATTTCATTTCATACAACTAGCAAAGCTAGAAGAAATTGAAAATGCTACACATTGAGTAATTATAGTTTGTGTTATTTTGGAGAGGTAAGGTTAAACGGAAATTTCATTTTTATGGGAAAATCATTAAAGACCTATAAATGAGCTGACTGAGCACCGTTAATCTATAGGAAGGGAAAATGTGTATTATGAAAAGACGATCTGAGCCCTTTTTTGAAAAGTGTACTTAACCCTTGGTTAATCACATAAATGGAAGAGAAGGTTATGATAGATAATCTCAGTTCCTGAGTGGTGTGAGATAGTCACAAGAGGAAGCAAATAGAAAACATGGCTCCACGTAGCACAAATAATGTCATGAAAAATAGGCCAATGGAGACTATAGTTACCACTAACAGAATGTCTGTCACACGGCTGAGTATAGAAAAGCTTGCAGTAGATACTCCTGCATCATGACTCCAGGTCGTTGGTACGCAATTTAAGTGAGCATCAGAAATGACGTTCTCAGATGCTTTTTTTAACAAGATTTTTTTTTTTTTTTCTTTGCGGTACGCGGGCCTCTCACTGCTGTGGCCCCTCCTGCCGCGGAGCACAGGCTCCGGACGCGCAGGCCCAGCGGCCACGGCTCATAGGCCCAGCCGCTCCGCAGCACGCGGGATCCTCCCGGACCGGGGCACGAACCCACGCCCCCTGCATCGGCAGGCGGACTCCCAACCACTGCGCCACCAGGGAAGCCCCTCAGATGCTTTTTTTTGTAATTGCCTGGCTTCTCCCCCGTTTCCACTTCTGGCTGAATGCTTAGCCCTTTCTCATTTGGAAGTGGTCTCTCCTGGATGGCTTAGTCAGACCGGAATGAAAACAACCAAGCTACTCGACTAGGTTTCCAAGTGGAAACCTATGGATCTTCTATAGATCTTACAATCAAAAGGAAATGGAAGTCTTTACACTTGGAAAGGCACTTTAGATCACCAAGTCCAACTGAGGACCTAAAAGGTGCTAACTGTCCAGGGGCACCCAGCCCACCCCAACTCTTTGTCTCAGTGCAAAGGAGATCAAACCTCCTCTGCAAAGTCTCCCCTCCCGGGTAACTGAGTGAAAAGCAAATTTTCAGGAGCTTGGTCGAATTGTTCTTCTGGAACAGTAGGATTTATATGTAAAACTTTTACTTACATTTACCAATTACTTTCTTTTGCAACATAAACCTTTATATATAAGCTCAAAATTAAACTCCTACACGAAGACAGAAAAGCAATTGGCAAGACCATAATGCATTTCAATCACTATTACATTCGTATCTTTAAAAGCCCTCCTAGAAAAATGTGTCTCCTTCTTCGGAAAGCAACAATGTTAAATGTTTGTTTGTTTGTTTTTACCAAGTTGTGAATGTTATGAAATGTGCTTCCTTCACTTTTACAGGTATAGAATATTGATGCGTTGTGTATATTTCTATAAAGCTAGGACTCTCAAAGTTTTTGACCAAAGAACTAGATTCGACATGTACAAAGAAAATGGTTCCAATTAGTGAGATTTAACTGTTATTAATTGCTATGGCCAAGCAAAACATGGATGTCATCACAGAGGCATGCCATTCATCACATCCAAATGCCTTGAACAGTAGCTCTCATCTCTTAGACCAGGAAGAATTACATATAGTTCACAATTTACAAAGGAATCAGTATAGTGAACATTACTTATAAGGCGCTATTGAATAAATAAAAGCACAACTACTATAATACTGGGACTCTGTGGCTTTATTTTAGTTTCCTCTTAATGTAAAAAAGAATGCATCTACTCAACCAGATGGTGGCCACTGGTATTCAATTTGATCATGGCTGGTGGCAGCAGCCCCACTGATGTGTAGGACAAGGATATACGTATATTACGTACATTTAAAGAGTGCCTGTGTCCTCACAGAGAAACTATAAAAGCAATTCCAGGATGAATCAATCGAGTGAGAATGAAAGAGGAAAAAAAAGGAATATTCCTATATCACGAATAAGAATGATATTAACGATGAATCCAGACTGACTGTTCTAAGCACGTTTCAGGAATCTCACCGTATCTCACAACACACTGGAATGTAGGCACTATTTCCAAAACAATTTTCTTTTAAGATTATGAAGCCGAGGCCACAGGAACTGAACAGCAGAGCCAGAGTCTGAGCTTAGGCAACCTGATTTCAGGGTTTTAGAGCTTGACTGCCTCTCCTTACAAGTACCAAAGAGTTTCTGTCCTGGTCCAGTGAACTTTCTTTTTTTTTAATTTTTATTTTGTATTGGAGTATAGTCGATTAATAATGTTGTGTTAGTTTCAGGTGTAAAATTATTTATTATTATTTTTTCTTTCTGGCCATGCTGCATGCAGGATCTTAGCTCCCCGACCAGGGATTGAACCCATGCCCCCTGCAGTGGAAGCTCAGAGTCTAACCAACGGACCGCTGGGGAATTCCCCATGGTCGAGTGAACTTTCATCTCAACCAGTGAACCAACTGTCTCTCCCTTTCCATGACCTGTTCGAGATTATGGGGTATAAAACAGATTAAGAGACAGTCCTAAAGAAAGAGAGCGATGGTCTTTGCCATTAAGAATATTATAATGCTTTGTGACCGCCTGGAGGAGTGGGATAGGGAGGGTGGGAGGGAGGGAGACGCAAGAGGAAAGAGATATGGGAACATATGTATATGTATAACTGATTCACTTTGTTATAAAGCAGAAACTAACAACAAAAAAAAGAAAAGACAATTAAAAAAAAAAGAATATTATAATGACCACACATCAAACAATTGTCTGGCAGGACGTGAGTATATACAGCAGAAGTCTGCGAACTTTCTCTGTATGAGACAAGATGGTAAATATTTTAGGCTTTGTAAGTCTCATAGTCTCTGTGGCAGAACTACTCAGTTCTGCCCTGGTAGCATGCAAATCGGCATAGACGATACATTAATGAACAGGTGTGGATGTGTTCCAATAATCTATTTCCAAAACCAGGTGGGAAGGGGGGCAGCTCAGTCATTGTTTTCAGACCCTTTATCAGGATTACTAGTCGACATCTCATGAAAAGGAAGGAATCCTAAGCATTTCTTTTCCAGGAGGTGGTATTTCTTTATCCAAAATCCATCAACTCCCCAGAAGCCACAGGGGTACGGAGCAGTCTTATTACTGTTGAGGAACAAACACAATTTTATACACCATCCCTCAAATTTAATGAAATTGTAGCCACCGTCGACATGCCAAAAATTACTTTTGTGTTTTCCAAAAAGGATAAATCTTTTAGCAATTCTGGAAATCACGTAATATTTGTGCTTGTCGTAGTGCTGGGAACAAATCTCTCGTCTCTCCCTCTGTGATCCCATCTCTGTACAAAGGCACCAGTTTCGTGTTATCCTTAGAATTACATTCTACCGTCTGGGGCTGAGCCATTAGCCAATGTCTCTTCTTATTCTCACTTAGGAATAGATATCCACCTCTCCCCCGAGAGAAAGGATAGTCTACAGTCACGCGCAGCCAGTGCTGTTTAGTGTTAGAGATTATTCAAGTTACTTTAAATCGACAACAATTTACGAAGGACCTTCTTCATGTCACACTAATCTCAGTATTAGATAATGCTGAACATTAGTCATAACATATGGATAGATAAATGATTATTTAGTCATATAGATAAACATTTTGCTTTTCTCTAATTCTCCCAGAGCCTATGCGACTTAATGCTGACAGGAGATGACACCTTTAAATGCTTTTCTATCATATATTCTCAGATGCTGAAATAAAATCTTAAGTCTAACCACTCATTAAAATCAAACTAGTCAGAGTACACAACAAGACCCCTTCGTGTGTAGATTACAGGTTACAGCAGAAAAATTATTTCTCCATCTCTCTACCAAAAGTTGTATATTTACTATATGCTAAGTAAGTTGACTTTCCTGTATAGCCAGTAATTAAGCCTCCTACTTTACAATGTCTGAGTTGACTCAGGAGAGAAAGAGTATGTCTACAGCCTAGAATTTGTGTAGCCCTTGGGTCATGCCTCTTTTCCCAATAATTTAACTACCTGGATTGTGCGTTTAGTGTGTATTTAAAAGACTTCGAAACTTCAAACGTCCTATTGTCTGTTATCATTGATTGCTGTTAAACTAAATGTTTTTCACTCTGTAATCAATACTTATGAAAATAAGCCCAGGCATTGACAAACAACTCTGCAGCACACTGCAGCTTGCCTAAGAGCGGACAGCATGAAAAACTACTACTCCCAAGAATTTTAAAAGATCGCATTGACTCCAGTACAAGTTTCTTACAGCTGAATCATTCCACTGTAACAAGACTTTATTAGACAGCTATTGAGTCATAAGCTTTCTGAGAATAACAATTAACGTGGCTTTGTCCTTTATTACTGTTTCAAACCATTGCAAACACACTGCTCACGTTCGTTTTTTACATCTTTGGTGACAAAGTCATTAAAGAGCAGTAGCTAGATAAAAAGAGGATACAAAATGTAAACAGTGATGACTTTGTGTTTCATGACAATTTTAAATGGCACTAGTAACTTAAAAAAAAAAGACTTTTAATAAATCAGGAGCTTGGGGTGAACATACACACCCTGCCATATATAAGAGAGATTATCAACAAGGACCTACTGTATAGTACAGGGAACTCTGCCCAATATCCTGTGATAACCTACATGAGAAAAGAATCTAAAAAAGAATGAATATATTTATATATATTTATATGTATATATTTATATGTATAACTGAATCACTTTGCTGTACACCTGAAACTAACACAACAATGTAAATCAACTATACTCCAATAAAATAAAAAAAACTACAATGAGATTTTTTAAAAAAAAGACTTTTAGTACAAATGCAAGGCATGCTTTTACGTGGGACTCTGATTTATAAACTCTAAGCTGTGAGTTCCTGGCTTACTGTAAACATTTGACTTCCTATTATTTGTTCATTAAATGATTCACTCTCTTAATGCAACTTCCAGTGGGATTCATGGTGGATGTGAGGCATGAACAGCCAGCAACACATATAAGATTGCCACCGACATGTGCCACGTGTAACTCTCTCCCTCCAATGCTAATCCACTCAAATACCAAATTCCTAAAGCCTATAACCATCAATAAGTATTTAGTGGTTCCGGGAAAAACTAAAGCAAGTTGGGAAGGATAACACCAAACACTTCCAAGTACAATAGCACACAAACAAGCCCTTCAAATGCACACCACACACCTTAAAGGAACCCAAGGAACAATGATTTTAAATTATTTGAACCTTGCATGTGTTTATCCGTGACAAACAGTGACAAAGGCATTTACAATTTTTATTAGCAGCCATTGATATTTACTGCCCACAGACATGGTTTTGCATGACAGTGAAGCAATTCAATGAACCATCCCCAAGGTTTTTCAAAACATGCTTTCTCTTTCTTGTTCCAAGGGAGCACCTCTATGGCTTAGCTCAAAGTTGCCGCCAAGCGGATGAACAAACACTGGCCTGCTTGAAGCTGTACAGCAAACCGCTGCTTCTCACTTGAGGAGAGTTGAACAAAGCGCATCCACCAGCATTTTCTAAATCACCTACTATGCACAAGGTGCCCTTCTAGATGCTGCAGGCGAAATACATTCTGATTATGAGGGAGAAGATCAAAGCCCTAGCATGGTACCACTATTCTCTTATCCCGTTCTAATCTATAAGGGAAAAAAAACCTATTAATGCCACTGTGACTGAGAACAAGGGCAATACCCAGCTTGGGGAAAGTTTTCTTACTGCCAGTAACTGTTTAATTATATGAACGAGAAGCTTCTGAACACATAACATTGGAGTCACTTCTTAAACCACTGATAGTATTCAAGAGACCAATACATTGGAGGTTATGTGGACCCTCTTTTACAATCCTTCACGGGGATACTGCTCCAGACCTGAGAGTGGTGATATACAACTCACTGTAGGATTATAACCAACCAGGGTGAGGCAGGCACACAGCTGAGAAACAGCTGCATTCCCAGCTAGTAAGCTGCCTCTCCTCCCACTGGACCTTTCGTACTGTAGAGCTTAGTGTACGCGAAACCCCAAAGAGAAGAGAATAAACACATTTGATCAACCAATTTATTTCATGAACTATCTAATTTATTCAAATGAGTAATTCTAAGTCTTACTGAGGCTAATCCTCAGCTCCTAGCATTATTTATTTTCCACTATAAAACCTATCTTCTCTCTTGGAAGCATGGGCACCAAAGGGAGGAAAAGTAACTTTTAACGAGTGCAGTTAGAACTTGAATTTTTTTATCTGAAAACCATAAAGCTTTTAAAAATGAATTTGCAAATGTAACTGAGTTTCTAATAGCTGCTACTGATAGTAATTAAAGAAATCTCATTTCCCTAAATTAAACATAATGAAATGATTTTCAAGATCAAATAAAACTAGAAAATGCCATCAGGGTGATAGAATTTGCTTCTGAAAGTGGTGTTCTGGAGTCTGCAGGGAAGCCTCTGTTGCCAGCAAAAGCCTGTGGCTTGTAGGGTAATGGGTAATGGGGAAGTCATTTCCACTGTATCATTATCAACTTTTATTGACCGATAATCAATCTGAAAGGCATCCTGGTGCTTATGCAAATGTAACAGGCACCCTGTAAAGCTCTTCCATTAGGGCCTTTAAAGACTTTGTTATTTAATTAAATGTCAGCATGTCCTCAGTTCAACTTGGGCATTTCACAATGTTTACTTCTCACTTTTACTTTTGCCTTTTCTTGAAGTGAAAAGGGCATTTGGGGGCCATTAGCAACTGTCTGCACCCTGGTCCCTGTCAACAGGAAGAGAACAACTTCAGTCGCTGAGAACTGATCATTACTTCCCCATCTCGTAATGGTCTCCAAAAAAAAATATCCAGTTTCCCTCTGTATTGCAGCACTTTATCATCCTGGTAGTCGAGAAGATTTTCCCTTATGATGGATCGAAATATTCTGTGTCTTAATTTCATTCCTTGTCTTACTAGTTGGACTTCTCTCAATGAAGAAACAATTAGTCTCAGGACTCTTCATAAAAATGCTTTATTTCAGGAGAAAATAATGAGATCAGCCTTTTTTGGTCTTTTATTAATAGACACCCCACCTCTCACACTGGGACAAGCTTTCATCTTCACACTTACGTGTGGTATGAACAATGATGTATTCTTTTGGCTTGTCACCAGTTTTTCATTATTTTTGCCACCTTTCTCTGGCATTTTCACATTCCCTTTAAAAATGGTTCTCAAAACCAGACACAAAATGATAGCAAGAGTTAGGTTAATGTCAAGCTCAGGCGACGAACCACTGATTGATGTTACTAAATCCCAGGGCTCTATGTCCCCTCCCCCTCCCCCAACGGTCAAGTACCCCACCCGCATTCCCACAACACACACACACCAGCCCTTCTCCACACAAAGCCCCTCATCTGCTTGTTGAAGTACACACAGCACGTGGTCAACAAATAGCCATCTTTGACGGATTAATGATTTTTTTTATCCAAACCACTTTATAACATACACATGTAGCCAGAAACAAGTCATATTATTGTTCGGTTTTATTCACACAGATCGTATTCTGCACCTAATATTCCGCAAGTTCCTTTCCTATGCACTCAACATTGTTTCTAAACTATATCTAAGTTGATGCTTGTCAAAGAATGAATTTTTATCTGTTAGTCCCTAATGACCCCCGAATTTTTTTTTCCTCCATCATTGGTTCCTTGAGTATCTTGCCCATTGAAATGATGATGTGTTTTTCCTTAATCCAAATACATGACCACTGCTTGCATTAATTCATGCATTGACTATTTTGTAATTGTTTACTTCCTGCCAGGCACTCAATAGGTGTTGCCAGTTCAATTCAGAATTAAGACAAGTTTCCTGTCCCAATGATAAATAAAATCTAGTCAGTGACACCCCCTTTTTGTTTGTTTGTTTGTTTTTGCGGTACGCGGGCCTCTCACTGCTGCGGCCTCTCCCGTTGCGGAGCACAGGCTCCGGACGCGCAGGCCCAGCAGCCATGGCTCACGGGCCCAGCCGTTCCGCGGCACGTGGGATCTTCCCGGACCGGGGCACGAACCCGTGTCCCCTGCATCGGCAGGCGGACTCTCAACCACTGCGCCACCAGGGAAGTCCGACACGTCCTCTTAATAAAAGTAAAACTGTTATTTTACATCACTTTACTCTGTGTCTCTGTTGATCAAAGTATAAATTAAATATTCCTTTCCTACTGATGCCTAAGAACTTTGGTAATTTTCTATTTGTTGATTTGGACACTCATTCACAGGTTCCATTTGTGAAAATTCAGTGAGCTTTAGCAATAGATGCACTTTTTTGTATGTATATTACACTTCAATAAAAAGCTGAAAAAACAGGTGACTTAGATACATCAAGGGCTTGATCTGTGAAAAGAAAAAAAACTGATCACGTTATATTTCATTAAAATCAAAAACTTACGTTCTACGAGAAGCGCTGTTAAGAGATTGCAAAAGACAAGCCACAGACTAGGAGGAAATCTTTGCAAAACGCGTATCTGATAAAGCACCGGTATCCAAGATATTCAAAGAACTCTTAAAACTCAATAATAAGCAATCTAACAATCTAATTTAAATGATCTGAACAGATACCTCACCAAAGCAGATACGAAGATGGCACAGAAGCATATAAAAATGCTCAGCACCATATGTCATTAGGAAATTGACAATTAAAAGAACAACTAGATATCACTACACACCTTTTAGAATGGCTAAAATCCAAAACACTGGTAACAACAAATGCTGGTGAAAATGCAAAATGGTAACAACCAGGTTGGAAGAGTTTGGCAGTATCTTACAAAGCTAAACATACGGTTCGTATGTAAACCAGCAATCATGGTCTTTGGTATTTATCAAAATAAGTTCAAAACGTCTGTCCATGCAAAACCTGCACGTGGATGTTATCGCAACTTTGGGGGCTCAGGGCAATCTGCCCCCAAATATGCCAAAGTGGCATATTGATTATCTTTGAATTACAATTACTTAAGAAACAGCCAATACAAGGAAAAACATTCTGACTCCCTTCTTTCCTCCTAAAAGAGGGAAATAAATCTCCCTTGTGAAGGTACCCTCCCTGTATCAGGAGGATAGAACGCATCCCTATCACCAGAGTTAGGGAATTCAAGGCTAAGAAAGGTATATAAACAAACATTGTTACTTCTTTATGAGTGTGCTACCCCAAGCACAAGCCCTTTTGTTAAATCTTCACAAGTAATAGTTTGTCTAAGAATTTGTCTAAAAATAAAGTAATTGCTTCTTTGTCTAAAAATAATATAAAACATATATAAACAGCCTTATATAAACAAAGCCTGCTTTGGTCACTTTGGACATCCCATTTCTATGACACTTTCATATGTATGAATTAAATTTGCTTTTTTATCCTGTAATATGTCTGTGGCAATTTAAGTATTAGACCAGCCAAAAGAACTGAATGGACCGGGGGGGGGGATTTTTCCTCTCCCCAACATTTGTCATAGTCTGCAAGATACTCGCTGGACCCCCTTCCCCATCCACCCCTACCCTGCAGCAGAGGGATCCTGGGACCTCTCACAAGAGCCGGCAACAGGTGAGACTCCTTACCGTGTCAGCCTCCCAGATCTCTGACTGCAGGATCTGATGGAAATAAAAGTGGTGAGTCTTTTTTTCTTTCTTTCTAAATTTAGATTAGCAGGAGAAAATGTGTGTTGAAACTAGCTTCTTGGACACGGCAGCTTTTGTAGATTTGGTAATGAGTATTGATTCTTTTCCCCCCAAAGATGATTACCGCTTTTGTCTTTTGTATCATTTGTCATAAGGAGGGAAAACCACAGGGCAAATTGCAGGCAAAGGCCCTGTAAGCCTGCTGCTCAAGCTGGCCTCACAGACTGATGAGTTTGATGGTTCTCACCAGACCAGCATCTGTTTCGACAAACTTTGCTATGGGTCCTCTTTGTAAAAACTGAATGAGGTTTTTCCTTCTGTCTTGTTCTACGTCCTGAGATCTTTGCTCTATGACCAGTGAGAATATTCTCTCTGGTGTCTGCCATCCGGAAGGTCCATTTACTGTGGTGCATCTCATGGTCAGTCAGATAGACTGGAGTTCTGAAACAGGAAGCCACGAGCAGCATTCTCTTTGTCCGGCCGTGTCAGCTCTCCGCACACTGGTCAGAAGGGGTTCCAGTCCGCAAAAGGGCCTTTATCATTTCAATTTTTGTTGCTTCATTAGTGCTGGAAAAACCCCATTGCAATAGTGCCTGCCTGGTGTCACACAGCAAGCCTATGACTGGAGCATCCCACATTCTTGTGGGAACCCAGAGACACCATTTTCACTTCACCGTTCTTATCACCTGGAGCAACAAAAGGCTTTTACTTTGCTAGACTAAGTCTGGGAGTGAACTTTTTAGATCTTTTGAGGGCTGTGTACTCTCTTGTGAGATGCCTCTTTCATCTTTGGTTAAGGCATGCAAAGCTTATTGGTTTGAGTCACTATTGGAGATTAATATAAGACCCTACTTATCAACAGCCAGACAACAGATCCTTTAAATTGGCTGTTCTTAAAAGAAAAAAAAAAAAATTTAGAGAGCTCTTATTTTAAAACCAAAGAGTGATAAAACAAAATATATCTATATCTATAGATACAGATATATAATGGCTAGCATTAGAGACTCCCTAAAAAGATAAAAGAACAGAAATTAGACTTTTTAAAAAATCCAATGTAAACCCCTTCTTAAAAAAAAAAATCCCATCTCCTTAGCAATTCCCCAGGTCCTCCTACAAATATCAGAAAATGGATCAGCTGGAAACCAATATTCAAGGGCTAATAGAAGCAACCATCTTTGTCTTATAAATCTCTATCAAACCAGAAATGTAAATCTAGAAGCAAGTCAAGGCCTACCTATCTTTACCAATCCCCAGACCTTGCCTGTTTCTTTCAAAATGCTTGTAGATATTGTAAAAGATCAAGTATTGGGAACAAAAGTGTCCTTAAGAAAAAAATAATTAAATAGCAATTATCCTAAGACTTCTGGTAATAAACTCTGAAAGTCCTAGGAAAAAACTGACATTTTCTTTCTCTATCCCTTGAACATGTAAATCTTACCACGTCTTTGAAATGTAAACACTCCAGGAGATAACTGAGACTCACTTGAAACTAAAAGGGAAGAAAAGAAAAGAAAAAAAAAGGCAAGGGGCCTTTTTTTTTTTTTTTTTTTTTTTTTTATTTTTTTTTTTTTTAAGGGGCCTTTTTAAACACAGCTAAAAGAGCTCTCTTGCCCAAACTCTAAACAGCCACCATAAGAGTGTTTGTCAAGGGCAAACACAAATCTTAAAAGTCTTCCCCATAAGTAGTAAAAGACTTCAGCCTTATGAGCAAATAAACAATTTATTCCAACTGTTATTTATAAACTAGTAAATTTTGTATTGTACCAGATTCACAGGTAAAGTGTTTTTTTTTTTCTTTTTTCAGGTAAAGATTTAAAATGAAAGCCAAGAGACCTCTGTTTGTGTCTGTATGTATGTCTATGTACACACATTATAGATATGGTCTTTTTCTACCTTCAGATGGTATTACCAAAATTAATTTGTAAAAGAGCTCAATTGAATTGCTTAAAAAACAAGTGTTTATATAAATTAAAACATAACAAAAACTAAGCCAAAGACTTTTCAAATTTATGTGATCTGGGAAAAATTTTGGTCAATAAAATCTAATTTAAGTTTGTTGGTTTAGATAATACAGACAAGTTTTTAAAATTATCGACATTAAATGTAATACTTTTATTCTACCTGGTTTCACTAAAAGTCAAAAAAGTTCATGCTGTTTCTATTACAGAATGTGTCAGCAAAAAAATTAGCTTGAAATGATGACTCATTTTGCCTAATATTTCATAAAGTTTTTGTGAGTACTCTAAGTATAATTGTTGAGAACAAATAATTAAATAGATGCAAATAAGATAAAAAGTTTTTAAATGAACTTTTAAACAATAATTATGTGTTATGGTATGTGTTCTTAAATGTTATCTTCTAAAATCTTTTTGGTAATTTAAAACCTTAGAGTTTTGCTGAGTTAAATTAAATGATGAAAACTCATTGAATATCTGGATGATTTCCAAATAAGATAAAATACTGAGGCATTAATTTCTAAACAAATCTAAGTTTACTTACTTTTAACCTCTTATTTCACAGGAACTAAAGATGTTTGGGTTTATTAGTAAACACGTCTTGCACCACATTTAAAATTTTATGCTATGAGGACATATAGGTTTCTAAAAATTATAAAATGTATTCCAAAAGTTAATACAGGTATAACAGGCAGTTCACAATTGCTTACTTCTTAGGTGTCACTAAAAATTAAGGTTTCTAATTAACATAATATGTGATTAAGGCTACTAGAACTAATAAGGGAAACAATTCTGTGTGCATGAAAAGTAAAATGTATTTTTGGGTAAGGTATGAAACATGAGGGACTTCCCTGGTGGTCCAGTGGTTAAGAATCCGCCTTCCAATGCAGGGGACTCGAGTTCGATCCCTGATTGGGGAACTAAGATCCCACATGCCGTGGGGCAACTATGCCCGCGCTCCGCAACTACTGAGCATGCAGGCCACAACTAGAGAGTCCGCATGCCGCAACAAGGAGCCCGCACACCACAGTGGAGGATCCCACATGTCACAACGAAGATCCCACGTGCCCCAACTAAGACCCAACGCAGCCAAAACTAAAATAAATAAATAAATATTTTTTAAAAAGGTATGAAACGTGAGTTGCATTTTGTTGATGGAAAAGAAAGTCATTTTGTCCTAAAGTAAAAAGGTTTCCAGAATAAAAAAGGAAAACATAGGGCAAAAGCTGAATGGAAATAAAAAGCTTTTGAAGGTTTATGGAATGTAATTTTATATGTGATCAAGCTGGATAAGATTGAATGAATTTGTTATAAGGGTTTTTAACTTTACTATCAATAGTGTACTTATGTAAAGCTGAATCTACTAAAAAGACAAATTTTGACGAGCTCTGTTCCTGATAACAGATTTTAAAACGTGTTCTTTACCTTTAAAATAATCAGCCTAGAAAGCAAAGACTCTGTCTTACCAAAATAACCTCCTTTGTTTCATGTTGCTTTTATCAGGTGTTTGATTTTAAAAAACGCTGAGTCTTTTCTATTAAAAAAATAAAACGCTAAGTTTTACTTACAACTCTTCAGCTTTCTGTATTTGCCTGTGAAGTCTTTAATTTTCACCATGGTTAAATGGATAACTAAGTATTGTTTCACAGTCACTTATGGTCCTTATTCAACCAAGTGTTTTAAAACCTTTTGATATTTTTGACAAACTTCCCCAAAACGAAAGTTCCAAATGAAATCTTATTGACCTGGAAATAACTTTGGAATTTTCCAGAGGGTTTCTGGAACACCTCAAAAGATTTATTTTCTCTCCTTATGAAAGGGAGATATTAAACTAATTAGGCTAATTTGGTATGTTAAATTAGCATTGTCAAATAAGTGATGATAAACCTTATTAGGTTGCATTGTATGGGGAAACGTTATTAATATGTGTTCTAGAAATTATATGAAATTCATAAAATTCTGGTAAGTGCTAGTATAAGTTTAGTACTTGTAATTCTAGTTCTTATCATAAATATATGTCACAGAAATTACCAAATTTCCTTGTCAACTGCATTGGAATGAAGCCTCACCAAGATCTTTAACCATGGCCATTTTAAAGTCTTTTTATCATTTACCAACAGTTACTGTTTTGCTCAGATGCTTTAACAAAAGCTTCCTGCAAATGTATTTCATCTTTAGAGAAATTCATGGAAAGGAATCTAACAAGTACTCTAGAATACAAGTTTCTTATAACTTTCAAATTATACCACGGAACTAAGAATTTACAGAACCTTAATGGAGAAACTGATGGCTTCATACGACTTGTAACAAAAGATCAAGCAGAATGAGAATTAATTACATGGGGCCGAATGAACTGCTGAGGGTGATTATAATTTTTAATGACTTTTTATTTAAAATACTGCTGGTTCGTTAATTTTTGTTTTCCAGATATTAGGAAACCTTTCCTCTTAAGCTAACTATGATTTAGAGCAATTTTTTAAATGATGCTTTGAAAGCAGAAATGAAATATTTCTCTTTTTCTCCCTACTTGATCCTTCCAGAATTTGAAACCCTTAGTGAGTATTCTTATTTTCTTAGTAATAGAGTTATTTGCATAAGTTCAATAAGAATCTACTCTCCTTATAACAGGACACAATTGGAAACATTGATTATATTACCAAAACTTTGACTGGAATGTCATATTTGAGAGAGACATACATAGACTCAGATATGACCAGACAGCTTTAAGGAATCAATAAAGCTCCTTGGGGAAAAAAAAAACAAAAAAACCCAAAACACAAAACTGGACTGGTAACTTGCTTACAGGATTCCCAGCAACCTTACCGCTGAGTAACAAAGCTCACTTCCTGGCAGGTCCAGGAACCTCAGTATATTTTGAGAACCTCGAAAAGAGAGGAATTCACCCACATCTATAGGTATTATGCAGGCAAAGTCTGACGGCAAATTTGACTTTGCTTCTTAGCTTTGAGACGCTACTAAAAACTCAGTCTGGAGATTCCTTATAAAAAAATTCCAGCAGAGCAGATTTAAAAGAGTCTATATGATAAATCACTATCCTTGCTGTACTTGTGTAAATAACCAGGCCAAGTTTACTGAATCTATTTTTTTGTAAGCAAATTAGTCTTAATTTGGCACTCTCTGGTAAAAATAAGGATGGTTTCAGAGAGAAAAATTATGTTTCAATAATACCCTTCTGACTATTAGATTCCTACCGTTTTCCACGCTGATCCCTGCCCTGGGAGGCCACCCCATCTTGTCCTCGTTAATGGCTTTTGTACTGTCTGGCATCCTGTAAGGTCTGGCTCAAGAGGAGACCCAGCAAGAGATCAGAAGGACGAAGCAGGGAGGGAGGTGTATTTATTTACCTAACTCAATAGTTTGTGTTTAGAGAACATCAAAATCACACAGAAGAGGGCTTGTTAACACCCAGATTGTTGTGCCCCAATCCTAGCATTTCTGATTCAGTAGACTGTGATGGGGCCTGAGAATCTGCATTTCTAACAGGTTCCCAGGAGATGCTGATGCTGCTGTTCAGAGCTGCACTTTGACAACCACTGCCAAGCTCCCTCCCCGCAAGGTAACCTCTGAACACTTCTAATGTCTTTCCACTAAAAGTCACTCTTCCTCTCAAAGTAACTCACACTACAGGACCGTGATGGTTAATTTTATGTGTCAACTTGGATAGGCCTTAGTACCCAGATATTTGGTCAAACATTATATGAGATGTTGCTGTGAAGGTGTATTTTAGATGAGATTAACAGTTGAAGCAGTGGACTTTGTGTAAAGCAGGTTACCCTCCATATTGTGGGTGGGCCTCATCCAATCAGTTCAAGGCTTTATTAGAAAAACACTAACCTCCCCAGAAGAAGGAGGTCTTCTGCCAGCAGAGTGCCTTTGGACTTGAACCACAACTTTTCCCTAGATCTCCAACCTGCCAACCCACCCTGCAGATTTTGGACTTGGTAAGCCTCCACAATAGTGTGAGTCAATTCCTTAAAATAAATCTCTCCATAGATAGACAGATAGATAGATAGACAGGTAGATAGGTAGATAGATATGTGCGCAGCTGTGTGTGCGTGCGCGCGTGCACACATGCACACACACACACACACACACATCCTGTTAGCTCTTGTTCTCTGGAGAACTCTAATACAAGGACCTAGTCCCCTCTAGGTTCTAGGAACTGTTCCCTACACGGGAACATGTTTCCTACACGTTTCCTCAGACAGGCTGAAAACAGACTGCTTACAGTCTCAGCTATCTGCACTGTCTCTTGTGGTATCCCTATTTCCACACTTCTGTAAACAGTCCCTATGTAATAAACCCTTCTTGAATTATCCTATTTCAAATGTGTCATCTATTTCCTGTTGGGATACAAACAGGTATAACGCAGCCTAAAATCAACGGGTGGAAAAGTCAACTTGCCTTCTTTCCTTCTAAGTCAGACGCTCCTGTCATGCCCCCTCTCGTGATTAATAGCTTCCTCCCAGGCACCCAGACCTGTAAGCTCAGTATCACTTTCTGACTTCTTGGAATTGTTGGTTCAACTTTCTCTACAATTCTGGTCCTTTTGTGTTTTTGCATCTGCTAAGTCTAACACAGCATGTACCAGGCATCTTCCAAGTGTCCCCCAATTACGTGCTAAAAAATGAATAAATGAAAATCCTATGAAACCTTAGAGATTACATATGCCTTTCACATACACTGCTTCCAGGCTCCAAATCTCAACTTCCTCCTGGAACACTTTGCTCCAGTAAGCAAAGATTCTCCGTTAACATGCTGGGTGTTGGTTCTTCCTCCACAATAATATTTGTATCCATCACAAGTCCATTCCCATTTCCACAACTCCGCTTCACGATTCTATTATTTGTGACCTAGATAATTGTACTAAACTTTTAAATTGTTTCCTTGCCTCCAGTCTCCCTTTCCACTTTACATCTTAAGTCTCTGATCACGGCTTTCTCCAGTGTGATGGCATCCTATCAGCCAACTAACATGACCAAACTTCTTAGTTCTTACATGAGAGATTCTTCACAAGCTGGTCCCACGCTAATTCTCATACCAATTTTACCACTTCTTTAAGTTAACTTTCCACTCCAGGTGCTGTTTATCTGTACCTTGAACACATTCTGAATATCTCCAGCTCTGTGTCATACTGTCCCTTTTGCTTGAAACCATTTGTTACTCATTTTCGTATGTATCTGCTAAAACCTAGCTCCTATCCTGTTCCTGCCACTGTGCCAACCTACACTGATCTTTCATTTCCTCAAACACTTTCAGTTGCTATTGCCCACACCTCACATTTGGAATCTACCAATTTCATATGACCCAGCAATACCACTCCTGGCCATATATCCAGAGAAACCCATTCTTCAAAAAGATACATGCACCCCAATGTTCACTGCAGCACTATTCACAATAGCCAGGACATGGAAGCAACCTGTGTCCATCGACAGAGGAATGGATAAAGAAGACGTAAAAATGTAGGTCCATAAATACAGTGGAATGCTACTCAGCCATTAAAAAAGAATGAAATAATGCCATTTGCAGCAACAGGGATGGACCTAGAGATGATCACACTAAGTGAAGTCAGTCGGACAGAGAAAGACAGATATCATATGATGTCACTTATATGTGGAATCGGAAAAAAAAATGATACAAATGAACTTAGTTACAAAACAGAAACAGACTCACAGAATTTGAGAACAAACTTATGGTTACCAAAGGGGAAAGTAGAGGGGAGGGAAAAATGAGGAGTTTGGGATTAACGTAAACACACTACTATATATAAAATAGGTAATCAACAAGGGCTTACTGTAGAGCACGGGGAACTCTACTCAATACTCTGTAATAACCTATATGGGAAACGAGTCTGAAAAAGAAGAGATATATGTATGTGTATAACTGAACCACTTTGCTGTACACCTGAAACCAATACAACATTGTAAATCAATTATACTCCAATATAAAATAAAAATTTTAAAAAAAGAAAGTATATATGTCTCATCTCTCAAATTAGTCTGTAGGTAACCAAAGGGCCCACCAAATGGTGCTCTACTTTCTTGTACCCACCAAACCTCAAGCACAGTCACTGTCATAGTGCAGTAATGGCACTCAACACATCCTTCTTCGATGCGTTTACTCATTGCTGGTGAAAAGGTATGCCTCTAAAGAAACTATACTATGCTCCTACTTTGAGGCAATCATAATACGTAGAGGAAAGGGGTCCTATCTGCCCAGGTTTTACAGAAA